>NC_133543.1:75021603-75650603 GCF_048773025.1 Camelus bactrianus
ACTATGTTCTATGCTAATAAATAACTTTGAAAAGTATGCATTTGTATAAATTTCTAAGGGTTCAATAAAATTACTCCTTATGTCAGGATCCTTTGGGGAAGCTGAAAAACTGGTCCAGGGGGAGGGTACAGCTAAGTGGTAGAGCATGTGCTTAGCATGCATGGGGTCCTGGGTTCAATACTCAGTACCTCCATTAAAAAATAAAATTGGGAGTCTTTTAAAAGCAACAAGTTAAAAAATAAAATGTAATTTCTTTAAAAAAATAAAACTAGAAAAGTAAAAAACTGGTCCAGAGAGGTTGACACGCAAATCAGGGTCACAAAGAAGAGACCCCACAAAGTACAATGATGTGTTAGCTCAGCCTATGATCCTGAACGTGGGCATCCACCCCAGCCATCGGATTCTGGCAGTGGCATTTGGACCTAGATGCAACAGTCTGACTATGTGACTTGGCTTGCCTGGGTTCCTGACTTTGCATGGCAACCTGAATCCGACCTTTTGTCTTTCTCAACACGTTTCCTGCTTTCAGCATCTGTTCCCTTTGGGATCCTTATCTTGGTATTTCCATCCCAAGCTCAGTCAGCTGACCCGCTGACTCCTATAGCTTGAGGATTTGTTCTGGTAGTCTTAACCCTGGACTGGACTTTGACCCCAATGAATCAAGCCCTAGTGGAAAAGTAGGCTCCCTTCCCTGGGCGCTTTTGATTGAATAATGGCAAACAATTTCTTTCCACTAATACCACGAACCACGACCACCATTTACTGTTGAAAGTAATCTCCTTGATGCATGAAGGGCAACTTTCTCCCATGTGATTGATTATTGTGACGGAGAATCTCACCAGATCAATGTCATCTCCTCTTCTGATAAAAGGCTTTGCTCTACCTTTGCTCTTTATCACTTGAGACAACGTGAGGCCGCTCTCTAATCAGAACACTCTGCTCCTCTATTTCTAGCAAAGATGCAAATTTCTTAGGAGTGACACTGACAGTGCTATTCACAATTCAACAACACACAAGTTATTATTTACAGCTTCAACTTGCCATTATAAGTCTGTAACACATAACTGCATTATTCTGATACTGTACAGTGCCCTCCTGGCTATGTTCGAATTTCAGAAGCCAGTTTTGCCATTAGTCATAAAGTATCCATTTGAGTTATTTATATTTTGCATAGTATTCTAACATATTTCCTCCAACACAGAGCAGTGTTTTTGACCATTCAGTAATTTACACAAATACTGGGCACAGTCGAAGTTATGTATAAACATATGATACATATTGTCTCTGCACATTTTGCCAATTTTATGAGCAATACAAAATATGTGGGGGTCACTGAAGGAATTTTTCAAGTGTTCTTATGGTAATTTTTGTTTCTTCAGAAAGATTTTGAAATATAGTTGAAAATTTCACACTGGATGGCTGCAAAATTAGCCCTTCATTTCAACTCTACATCTTTACTAAACAAGCATACAAAGATGCAAAGAAAAATAGATTTGGACCTATTTGGAACCGTGCATCCACTGTGTCTTCTGTTAAAGAGGATAAGCAAACCGTTATAATTCATATAGTTACAGTTGTTCTTACATGGCTGAAGTATAGTGACAATGCACCACAATGGCATTTAAGTGATGCTTCAGTATTTGAACTTAGACAAAAAAGGGGGCTTGGGGGAAAATGGCAGTTTAAGTAGTGGTAGTATTCCCATTGGCCAGTCCATGTAACGAACATAGGCCCCTGGACATGGGCTGCACTGGTTTCCCTCGGTTGCTGTCAGTTCCTAATTACTTCTCATAATGTGAGCTTTACATTGTACTGAATATGATCCCAGCGTTTCAAGATATGCATTGCTTGTACAACATGGCCACCTAAATGCAAGCCAGCTACTTTGGCTGGTGCTCAATCAAAGGAAGAGCCAGCTGATGCAGTGCTAAAGGAGTGCTGGGTGGGTTAGAAAGAGCTTATAGGTCGGGTCCAATATGGCATTCTCCTCAAGTACTTTCAAGGTTAATTCTGGTGGTACACAACTTTAGTCTAATGTAATGGTTTTAGAAACTTAAACTTAAGGCATGATTTCATATGGACCGTTACAAGTTTTCTTGAAGAGTTTTATGGTCCAAAATAAAATTAGCAAAATATTGATAAAGTAAATGGCAGAAATCTATGGAATTTACACCATTTTAATGATATCGCACGCAAATTAATGATATCACACATAAACGCATACACCCTCTCCCTCAACTTTCTCAAAGAAATTCTCACCAACACCTGTAGGACTCGCAAGATAAAATTATTATCTTCTAGGCCTAAATCAAACACAGCTTGAGTTTTAGGAATACATAACTGACATTTAGATGTGGATTAAACTTTCAGGGTCAATTCTGGGAAAAATAAGCCTGTGTGGGCTGCAGGCCATAAAACTTTGGGAATTTCCTAGGCCTCCGTGAAATTCCCTCTTCCTCAGAGGAAACACATGAGCTCTGTCTTCTCCCAAGGGATCATGGAATGCCATCAAAGGCCACTGATTCCCAGCAGCTGGACACCTAGGCCTTTCCTTTTACACAATAAGGAAATAAGGACTAATTGACCACAAAATGTGAAGGAAAAATAAGGAGATTCTAAATGATTTAATGTATGGATTTTTTTTTTTTTAAATTTAGAGGATTCCATCAGGCAGAATAGGCTATTGTATCCTGTGCAGGTCAAATATCAGTACATTCAAATGGTGATTTCTTACTCACTTAACAAGACTGATTCTTTCCCTTCCTTTGGAGGAGGTTGGGAAAATAATGAACGTGACAAGAGAGAAAAAATATTCAAAAAAAAAAAAAAAAACAAGTTTTTCAACTGAAAGAAGCTAAAGATTCTGATCAGGAGCTCAACAGTCAAAGTCAGGAGTCAGCGCCTTCTAAATACACATGATAACGTAAAGCAGTTCTTACTCATTAAAGAGATGTATGATCCGTTGTCCAAACACCCAGAAGGTATGCATGTGTCACATATGTATGTGACTACAGGGAGATCTTAATTATCACATACATGGTGCTAAATTCTATTATCTCATAAACATAGATTTCTGTATGCAGTATTCTGATGCGATTAGCAAAATAACAATTCAGTCCAAGGATTTACTAAGAATGTGTTTTCATACTACCTTAATTCTTTCATTCCTTCTGCACCGAAATGCACTAATGCTGAGCTCTTCTGCAGTTTTAAATAGGGTTATAATATTTCCTCAATCCAAACAGATTCTCAACTCCAAAGAGCCATGTAAAAAGTTAACATATATATACTAGGTCCCAAAGGGTGTCAAATCCAAGAATATCCCACAGCTCTCATTTGCCTGGGTGTAAAGTGAGCTCTGGTAACCCCGTAACCTCATGCTGGCCTTTTGACATCAGGGATTTACGGGATAGAGACAGCTTATACTATCATCTCCTATGGACTGTTTCAGTTGTTTGTAAAAGATGTTCAGATTCCTACAAATCTTTTTCAGGAGAACAGTGACTTTGTTTTTTAGAACAGACTAGATAGTAAGAAGCTGGTTTCAACTTTAGATCATCAGCTGCTTTTGTAAAAGTCTTCCAACAACCTCTGAACGTTTTCAGATGTGTACATTTGCTTAAGGTTTTATTTATTTATTTTAAAACACTGCCATGTCCCTGGCTGCGGTGATGTAAAGGTGATTAAGACCCAGAACCCATCCCTCAGGGATCTCAGTCTTATGGAGGGAGATGGGAATATAAATAAATAATTACAGTGCAATGTGGCAATTATTATGAGGAAGTATCACGAAGGCTAATAAAATCCTGCAGTAGCTCAGAGGAGAGGGTGATCAGCTCTGCTTGGGGAGGCTGGGAAAGGCCTCAAGGAGAAAAGGAGAGCAAGGATCAGGAGGGGTGACTGGGTGTGCAGCAGAAGGAACATCACATGTCACGTGGTGGCAACATAAAAGGGCACATGCTTAGGCATGGTGGAAATGTGGTAGTGGCTGGAAGAATCCCAGGAAATAAAATCAGCAGGACTTGAACAGCTCCATATGCCAATCTTTCCAAGAGGGAAGATGATATGGAATCCTGAACAATTTCATGTAGGGTAGCAGCATCTTCAGAGTAATTCTTTACATCAGGATGACTGCAGAAGACCCTTCTGTTCTCTTTCCATATATTATAACCTATGAAATGAACCAGTTGACCTCTGCGAGACTTTCTTGCACTTATATTCAATGATTTCTTGGGTGTGTATACAGTTCAAGCTAAATGGTTGACCAAGTTACTGGCAAAAGTCACCTTCTATTTCCATTTCCCTACCTGTTGAATACTGTACCTTGAGGGCCACTTTAGTTTAAGGCAATGGGACACTGAGACTTTCTTCCTGTTTGAAAACAGAACATTTTCTATAACTAGAGCTCTTGTTAACCAGTAACACTAGCTGGTGATGAAGCATGACGCATCATCAATATAGTGATACATTTCCCATTAGGAACAGGGCACTGGCTGCCAAATCAGAGGGCAAAAAGTTAAAAAAACAAAACAAAGCAAATGAAACCAACTCATTATGGGTTGATAATGACTTTTATTTTCACTGGCACTTTAAGAGAAAGTAGTCACAGAATCTCAATTAATAAGTAGCCATTGCTCTGTTCAGGTGAGGTAATGGTGGTGCCCGAGTACCTGCCCTGGAGCAATCTGTAGCTGTCTCCTCGATCTGAAAAGTGAATGAGTCGCGGACTATCAAAGACGAGGGAAAATGAGGCACTATGCTGCTGCTGACAACTGAACTCTATAAATAACCTACAGTGAAAATGAATAAAAAACATGCCTTCCTCCAGCTTTCAGTAGCCTCTCAACAGTGTGACAGTTGCTGCTTTTTTTTTCAATAAACATGATGTCAATTATGCCTTTTATTCATCATGGCGAAGTCATGTGTGGGGAAGAATTGAGTATCCTTTTTTTTTTTTTCCTGGCACTTCACATAACAAGGCTTTTCCATCTTATTTATATCAAACCGAGGCCAAACAGCTGTCTGATCTGTAATCTGTACGTTGCATCAACAGTCTTTTCTATTTCCTCCCTAGTTTCAACAGCTTTATTAGCAACAGCTTTTTCAGTCAGCTCTCAATTAACCGTGGAAATATGAGGTTTGGAAGAGCATGAAAAATAAGACACTAGGGATGATTTTTAAAACTCTCATTGAAACGGACAACTTTAGTTTTTTTTCCCTGAGCTGTAAACAATCCCCCAATTAATTGACTTGATTCACAATCTTTTCCTTGCCCAGCCCCTTGTTTAGTTAAGGTTCTAATGAGAAGATAAAAGGCCAAAAGGCAGGCAGAACTTAGAGAAACAAAGGCACTGCAAAGACTCAAATGGGGAACACAGAAATTGGATGGTTGAGAGTTAACGACCCAGGAAACATTCCCCTAATGGATTTACTGTGTGCCTAGAGAGATGTAACTCTTCAGATTAAACAGTAACAGGTATTAGTTTTCTAAGTGGGCAAGCTGAGAGCGACATGTTCTGTGGAACACAGAGAATTAATGAGTACTCACATACCCAGCTCAAAGGAGCCTGTGGGGTGACTGTATTTGTTTCTGGAATTCTATTTGTTACAAGCTTTATTACTCTCTGTTCTACCAAGAACTATTTTTCCTCCCTATTTGCAGACATATTAAGTCTAGTCATTTATATGTCATCAGTTCATCATTTGTTAAAGACACTTCGTTCTTAAAAAGGAGTGAAGAATGCGCTGAGTGGCACTGCATTATTTTGTGCATTTCACATTAAGATGAAAGAAGGAAGTATCACGCTGTCTTCGAGATATTCCTATTAGACAACAAAATCATTTTTCTCCAAGTGTAAACAAGCCCACTAGCTAGAAGCTTCCCCCCACCCTGAGTTTCTATGTAAAATATAAGCCACGGGGCTTAAATTGAATCACTGTATTATTTGTGTGTGTATTACCTTGACATTTTTTAAACTGAATGCTTACTGTACATCTAAGAGAGCTTCTAAACTTACAATCTACAAAAACAGGAAAATATTCCTTTCCCTCAAATAAGCTTTTTAATACTGCATCTGACATATCTGGGGAATTGGAGGGAGGAAAAGGCAAGTGGGGAGAGAGGAGGAGCCAGAGAAAAGAGCTAATGGCCAAAATGCATCCTTATAATAAAATGAGCTCCTTAATGGATGCTCACTACAGGAATAACATTAATTCAGTATTAGGACGTTCACTGGAAAAATATGAATGTAATTTATCTTTTTAACTGTCAGCTGCATTTCTAAAGCTCTGAAGTCTGTAGCTTCCAGGGGCCTTTTGTCTTTCTGCCATGGCAGGAGTATCTTGGACAGCTGTAAGAGCTTTCTAAGCTATCTTTCTCAAAATCCATTAGCTAATTCAAGGAACCTAATTAGAGCTGCCATTTTGATGGAGCATACTGAATGCTCAGTACAAACTAGTAACACCATCAATGTTTATTAGAAATCACAAAACCCAAAGTGCTCCATCCCCTATGAATATTAATAGGAGTACAGCAAACAAAATATTTATTAAAACATATGCTTAACACTGTCGAGGTTTACAGATATTGGAAGAGAGGGGGTGAGGCACACACTTGAATTGGAAGATATGTGCCCATGAACACACAATAAACTGAGATTTATATTTAAGCAGCATGTAATCATTATTTTATGCCCCTCCCACTTGTCTCCCTCGGTTTTGCACCCTGGAATTCAGCAGCTCACAGCTGGGAAGACAGATGTAAGTCCAGAGAAGTCTGAAGAAGGTGGGGGGGTCTTTTTTTTTTTTTTTAACAGCTGCCGAATGCCACAAATTCTTGTCAGTGGGGAAATGTTTTGCTTCTGTATAAAATCAGCAGCTTGATGACGTCAGTTCTTTCCACCCTCCTCTGAATAAGGTGTCACCGAATTAATCCAACTAGCTGTTATCCCACGCACACATCCCGGGAGGGCATGGCTCTCAACCAAGTGGTGTCTCAGGCTTGACGTCATCACCCTGCTGTCGTGCAGATTGGGGCCCCCGCTGCCCGTGTCGCGTTCAGGGATGGACACACACACAACTCCCTGGGGAGGCCCAGAAGACTCTGTTCCTCATTCTCTTCTCTCGGGAGCAATGAAAGGACCTTCATGAATTGTTACTGTCCAGCAGCCCTGGCTCCGCCCTCAAGCTGTTGCCTCCGGCCTCTCTTTCCCCCTTTTCACCAAACTTTTGAAAAGAATCATCTGTTGTCTCCTTTTGTCACCTGCTGTCCTTTCTTAGGGCTGATGACAATCTGGTTTGCACCATCACTGCTGTTAAAACTGCTCTCTGGAGGCTCAGCCTAACCGGAACCTCTGCAGGACTAGACATAGGCAGCAACATCCCTGAAAGTCTCTTTTTTTTTTGTTTCCTTCCTACTTCGTCAATCTCATGTCCATTTCCTTCAGTGCCCCTCCCACTGGTCTCTAAACACGGGTCCTTCTCTAAGATTCTCTAACGGCTTCTTGTCCATATTGTCACTCTTAGGGATACAGTTCACTCCTAGGGCTTTATCACATTCCTTCTCATGGTCACCCGTGGTCACCTACTGATTCATCCATCCATTCCACAGATGGTCCCTGGAGTGCCTCACACAAGGCAAGTCCTCCACACAGCCTGCCCGGACCAAGACACACATCTGCCTGGGACACCTGCCTATGTTCAGTCCTCGCTCCTCATTTGCACCTGGAATATACCAACACCTTACACCCAACTTGTTCAGAAACAATCTTCCACCTCTCCCCTGAAGTCTACTTTCCCTTTGATTCTCCTGGTTTTGTGATTCCTTCTCCATGTTCATCAAGGCTTAAAACAACGAAGAGCCTCCAGAGCACAGGCCCTGGAGCCAGACTGCCTGGGTTCAAATCCTGGTTCTGCCACCTTCTGCTCCCCACCTCGGGGAAATTATGCCACCTCTCCGTCTGTGAGATGGGGCCGACAATGGTAAGACCTCAGAGGATTGTTTGGAGGATCAAAGGAGTTATTACATTTAAAATAGTCAGAATAGTGCCGGGCACATAACAAGAATTCAACAAATGAGCTGCTACTGTTGTTGTCCATAGTATCTTATCTTTCTCCCATGCATTCTACATCCAACTGGTTGTAGTCAGCTGCCTCTAGCACTGAGCCCTCCCATGCAGTCCTTCCTCCACAAGCCTAGTTCACACACCCATTGCTCAGACCATGAAAACAGCTTGGTAACAAGTGTCTCCATCCCAACTCCATTCTGTTGCCAGATGATCCTAAGGTATGGCCCTGCTCACGTGGTTCTCCTGCTCAGAAAGCCTCTTTGTTGTCTTCCCATTGCCAACACCTCCAACCCAGCCTTCTCCTTCCTCACTGGCTGTCCAGCCTCCAGTGCAACTTAAAAATTTTTCCCTAAACCTACCCTCACTCATACCCCCTCTTTCATGCCTTTGTCTGTACGACCTGTAATTTTGTCCCTTAATTTTCAAACAATATAATTACAGTGATATCCATCTTTACTTTTAAAACACCCACTGCCTTGTCATTATGTGCAGACGAATTCCCAGACCACGCCCCTCAGACTACATGGTCTCTGGTCACAGAATTGGCCCCTGCTTCCCTCTCAGCCTCATCTCTGATCACTCTCTGCTATGTCCGGCAGCTCCTCTCTTACTCTCCCCTGTTCCTTGCACAGCCCAAGCTTGTCTCAGCCCCAGGAGTCTATAACTGCTATTCCTTCTGCCTGAAACGGTCTACCTCAAGTGTTTCAAGGCACGTTCTCCCGCATCAGGGGGCCCTCTCTAACCCACCTTGTCTTTAGACCTTTCACCTCACTCCCCCCCAGTCACCTCTCTGTCTCCTTTGCAGCACTGATTGCTCTGTGAACACATCTTCACTATTTATTTGTTCACTTTTCTCTATCTGCCGACTTCCACAAGAATACAAGACGTGTGAGAGCAGGGACCTTCCATGTCCTCTCCACAACTGTCTTCCAGCATCAGTGCCTGGCCCCCGAACTCAAGGAATGGTTCTCTGCCTGTGTAATCCTTCAAGATGCTTCCATTCATTCAGCAAATATTTACTGAGCACCTGTTATTCACAAGCAACTGTTCTAGGCCCTGGGAACACAAGGGGAGTGCAAGACAGACACTGTGAGGCCTTATGTTTTAGGCGGTGAGTGAGACAATACACAAACCAATAGAAAAGGGAATCACGCAGTGGGAAGCCGTCCAGATCTCACAGTACAATATGGTGATACGAGTGCGACTGGGTGGTACTTCAGACTGAGTAGTCAAGAAAGGCCTCTCTCTTTTACGGCTAGATCTGAATTATAAGCAGGAACCATCCAGAAGCATCCTTATGAAGAGCACTCTAGAGCCCAAAGGAGGAATGACTGCGATGCATTAAAGGAACAGAAAGAAAAGTGTGGCTGGAGCTTAATGCCCAAGGGTAAGTGACAAGGTCAAACACGCGGGTAAGACAGATCCCACATGCTTTGAGGGACCTGTTAAGATCTTTGGAGTTTACCCGGTGAAATGAGACCATGTTAGAAGATTTTAAAGCGGAAAGAAATGTGATCTAATTGAAATATTTAGAAGGCAATTTCAGCTTTTCTGTGGAGGACAGAATAGAGGTTGTTGCGGAAGCGTAAGTGAGAAATGGAGGTCTCTGTGGCATTATGATCATTCGTGTTTTACAGAGTTTAAGTCTTTTGTTTAACCCCCAGCCACTAGCGGCTCAGTAACGTGGGGAGCCGAATCGTTCTCATGTCCTCTGCAGAACTTGGTGCCTTGCCCTCAACTAGGATGTAATCAATAAACAGATTTTTGTGGGAGTTGAAAATAAGAAAGTGATTTAAGAAAATGTGCAGTGAGACGTGGGAAGGAAAAGGGCGGAAACAATGGTCCATTTAAGGGTGAGGAGGGGCTGTGTGTGGGGGTGGGGAGGGCGTGGGGGGGCATGGGGCCGCACTCACTCAGTAACACCTTTAGGTGCCGCCTGGAAAATGACTTCCTTTTTGTATTTCTCCTTCCCAGGCTCAGAAGCTGAACACTGTGAGTGCATCTCCAATGGTGTGGTACAAGCTACTTTGCCATTTCTAGGCATTGCCCAGATAGCTCGCCATTTAAGGACATTTCTATAGTTTTTGAACTTTTCTCCAATGCATCATGTTTTCATGGCCTCCTGTTTTTAGCAGCTGCTATAACATCTGGTGCCATCCACTCCCGGAGGGACTGTCTAGCCAAGCAGCAATGCACTTGGCTTGTTAATGCTCATGGAATAAATGTGTGCTGAAACAGTGTTGCTGGAAACCTTTTCTGTGCTATTTCATACTAAATACAGCAGGCACATTGCAGGTGAAACTGTCCAGAAACTGGGAGCATCCAAGCTAGCGCACTTTAGAGAAGGTAGGCTGGCACGTTTTGCTGACCTTTAGCTTTGAATTAAATTTAGCTCCTCATCCTCATTAGAATCTAACTGCCAAATAGCACTCTACTCTGATTAATAAAGTTTTCTAATAAGCATATCACTTTCTAGCACTCTGCCGAGGTAGCGAAATCTTAAGCAGGGCAAAAGGGAGAAGTGCCAAGTGGAAATATTACATTCTACATCCAGTGCAATCAAAAGCATCCTCCTTGCTGTTAAGCCAAGTCCAGCTCTGGGCAAAAGAGAAAGGACTAGGATGTTAGAAATGGGGTAGGGTCACTGCCGATGAAGTCAGTCCAGCAGAAGATTTAGAGAACCACAAAAACCTGCTCAATCTGATGCTCCAGGATAATTTAGAATCCAACACATTTTGAAGTGCTTGCAATTAACCTTTTCAGGAGAAACTGGATGGACCCAGTAAAGGGGCTTCTGGACTAGAGGAGAGAGACAAGTAGGTAAGTTTATTCAGAGTAACTGGGAAGCCCTTGGCACCTCCTCAGTGCCTCCAGGCTGATGACAGAAATTCAACCTTAATTTAGTCTAAGGCTTCAATCTCCAGTCAAATAGGGATGGTGGGGGAGGGCACAGCTCAGTGGTAGAGTGTGTGCTTAGCATGCACAAGGTTCTGAGTTCAATTCCCAATATCTCCATTAAAAAATAAATAAATAAGTAAATAAACCTAATTCCCCACCCCCCAAACCAAAAAAATATAGATGGTGCTGAATGTCTATCTCTGTAAGACATCATTCATCTTTATGTGAGTTAATGCTTTGATACCAGGAATTTTGATTCGGGGGGAAAGCTATGAAAACCCGGTAGAGGGTTGGGTGTGGTGGAGTGGGGCTTCCCAAGGTAAACCTCTCCTTGCTCCACCAAGCCTAGTCCTGCGATGGTACATTCATGGTACCGGAGACCAGTCACTGATGGCCAAAAGAAATTTACTGAGCGTGCTGCATACAGAGTGCTGGTCCTTGTGTGAGGGTTCAAGAAGAAAATTATGAAACATCCCTCAAAACCAAAAAGCCTTTCCCAGGCTTATGATCTTCTTTTCTATCTGTTTCATGAACACTCACCTCTTTGCAAACACACTCATTGTTCAGCAGAGGTAACTCAGTGTGATAAGGCGGGCATTGTTTCCCATACTGTGTGCTCTATACTGAAATCTTAGGGACCATAAAAACTGAAGACACAAGAGGCCTCTGCCCTCCTTAGACACAAGAGGAAGAAAGAAAGGCTAAAGTCATGTGCTTTTTAAGTGTTTTCACTGAGTAGGAGTCTGACAACAGGGACAGACGTCTGTTTACCTCCAGAAATTGTTTCAGCTGTTGTCATTTTATTGCTTTTGTTAAAACCAATGCCTCCAATTTCTTCACTCAAGACATTGAGACATATTCCACAACTGCACACTTCAGGGCAACTGAGCATTAAAAGAGGATTCACACAGTTGAGGTATGACTCAAATTTTGTGGGAGACAGCAGCTAGAATGAAGAGAGTGAACCCATAAAAAATTCAGGAGTAACATTTCCATACACATCCTCTACTCTGTACCAAAGAGAATAGTTACAGAGTTGCTGTAAAAATATACAAGCCAGACTCAGTGTCATTGTGCTTATCTGCTCATAAAATATTTTAGATAGTTAATTATGTAATAACCTGAAGCATATTCCTGGTTGTAAAAAGAGGGGAGGATGCAGTTAACGGGGGAAAGAAAATGTTTGCACAGTTCAGGACTAAGTCGTACATCAGGGCTTTACAGTTAAGGCTTCAAACCCTGCAATTTGACAAACAAAAGGCCAGACATATAGTTACTGAATTTTGTTTGAAGTGCATCTTCACAGAACCAGCTTGGAATCCACCCACAAATAAAAAGAAATGTGAAAACACCACTGCCACAGACAAGCAACAGATGTTTTCATTATACACAAGGCAAAAGGTTAATATTTTTGAGAGGAAAAAGATGTTAATGCTGCAACCACGAAATTACATGAAGCAAATGGCATGATTAGGAGATGAACTTTTCAGGTAATAAGTTTAATAAATGATTCCTAAGTCTTCTACGGAGATAAAAATGGTTCATGCGGGACCCCCAAATCAAAACTTTACTTTCAAAGTCTTTTGCACACTGAAACTAGTGAAAGGCTAACACAAAATTCATTCATGCTAATGAAAAAAAAAAAAAAGGACTATAGGCAGATAATCTAGCACAGGAATAATGCTGTGAATATAAAACATTTTCAGACCAAGCAGAGGCCAATAATTGGGGCATGAGAACTCTCCCTTCCACATTCACGGCTGTTGTTTAGTGCTTGGAAGAGTCATAGGCTACTTAGAATTTCATGTGTTAAGGGCAGTGATTGAAAACAAATGGAGTGAGAAGCCTACTTAACATGGTTTTTCACTGTTGATTCTTTTAAGAAAAAAAACTAAAAAAGGAAACTTCACCATTCTACCTAATGCATTTGTTAGAAAAATGTTAAATTAAGTCATTTGCAATCAAAATGAACAAATTGGAGGTCTGCCTAGGTGCACTGGTGGCTCACCCGACACGCGTTCCAACAACGCGTGGTCTGGCTAAAGAGATAGCTAATTGACGATTGTTCCTTCCGCTGCTTGTCCATTAGGATAAATCCAGCTTGTGGACACTGAACCTTTCAAAAACAAAGAACTGCATTAATTTTGCACTTCTAGAGCGCTTAATAAATCTGACACTGTCTGGTGGTTTTCTTCATTTCTGCCCACTTGACAGCTACTGTGATCACAAGTTTCAGAGAATCTATTTTCCTGTGTAAAATTAACAGCAATAAAACAAGCTAAATGGAATATGACCAAATCACAGAGCTCGTCATATCATGGAATTTCAAAAAGAATCCAGGAAGCAGATTGGAGAGGATGCGTACTATATGTATAAATTCAAAACGCTGCTCTGAATCAGAGGCACTCATTTCCTATCAAAACAAATATGATGCCACTTCATCTGCAGAAGCAAACAGGATGCCTATCACCAAGGAGCAGCCTGTGTGGTTGAGGCTCCTCACAGGGATGCTCAGGACTTTTTCTTTCTTAGGCTGACGTTTATATTGAATCAAGTAAGTTCTTCATAATTTTTCTTTTCTAATGGATTTTTTCCCCCTAGATATGTTTGCAGGGGAGAAGAAAAGCAAAGGGCAGCAAAACCAGCCTTAAGTGCTTGGCAAATGGTCTTCCTGAATCTGGACCTCGTAAATCCTAGAAAATGTTATATTTCAACAATAGGCTAGAAAAGCTTTTCTCTCTGCAATGATGAAGCCCAGCTTCAAAATTTATAGTTCATCTCAGAAATGGACTATAAAAAGAGACTGACTTAGCTGTCTATCAAGTAAGCCTGACAATAGCAAATAAGGTGTGAGCGTTCAATGTCAAATGTATATTTAATATTAAACTTCTCAGATTAAACATCACAAAGGGGTTTCCTTTGCTACACATGCTGATGGGAGTGGTGAAAGACGGAGCCTGGGTTGTCATAGCAATGTCCAGACCCTGATGTGACATTTCTTTTACTATCTACTGTGAGGGTTTTGTTTTTCTAATATTGCCCATTCAAAGGGATGCTATTCTATTAGGGGTAAGGCTGGGTTGATTAAAACAAGATCCAAACAGGTGTGGCTTAGTTCCGCGTATAAAAGACTCAGGTGTGTAATCATTCATTTTTGTCAAGAGGGGGATAAAAACCTGCATCCAAATATGTCTTGATAAATCCAAATAGATTCTTTAAGGGAGGAAGCAGAGGTTGATTCCAGTAACTACTCCTCCTGATAGTGGAACAGGGCTGAGACAGAATGAAAACTTCTAATGGTAATTTGGAACAGGCACCGACTTCCATAAAAATGCTTAACCACACCAGGAAGCTAAGAAGTTCAAAGTTCAAATGATAAGGCACTATTTTTCACAAATCAAATTAGCCAAGATTTAGGGGGAAAAAAGAGATAATATTCAATGTTATCATGTGGGAGTGAAATGAGCTCTCTCTTACATGGCTGGATAGAAGCATTATATGCTTCATTTTTTTCTGGAACATTGTTGGCAACATGTTTCAAGCTTGATGCATCTTTCCCTTCTAGGAATCTTACAGAAACAGTCCGAGATGTATGTATAATGGTGCTTGTCAGGAAGTAATTTATAACACTGAAATCTCTGAAACACCCTTAACGAGTAGCACTAAGAAAAAAGTTACACAAATTAAGGTACAGTTATATAATGATGTTTTTAGGTAACCATCTGAAAGTGATAGTTTTGAAGAGATTAACTGGCACGGGAAAAGATCACAATATAATGGCCGAAAGGCAAAATAACAAAATTTATACACGCATGTAAATACTACATATGTATATAAATGTGTGAGTACCACACACACACAAATTAGATGTTTTATATACAATGATATACACAGAAAAAAGACTGGAAGAAATAGTCTAAAATCTTGAAGGGTGGTCAACTCTGGATGGTGGGATAATTGATGATTCGATTTTTATTTTCTACTTTAACTTTTTGGTTGTTAAATTTAATATAAAATGTAGAAAATTTACAAAATAACAGTATAGCTTAAAATAATACAAATATAAAAAGAGTGTAGAGCATTGGAGCTAACTAGACTGGGGTAGAAATTTGGTATTTATTAAGTAGGTAGTTTGGGAGGGATTGCTCTTCAATCAGATTTAGCTTCCTTGTAAGGAAGAGAGGCTGTAGTGAAGATGGAAATGGGAACGTGTGTCTGAAGTGCTTTGTAATCCACAAGGAAAGCTACAACGATGAGTTACTTTAAATCTCACATAGAAAGAGCAAAACAGCGTTTCATGGGGGACATAAGGGGATGAAAGTTAAGGCTACAAAAATACAATTTGGTAGCAGAAGGGTCATTCAGATTTAACAAAGAAAAGAATATTTCCCCATTCAGAAGATGGCAGACTGAATCCGCAAGTTTAAAAATACATGGCCAAAATGTTACACTGGGAAGTGTACAGAAAGGAGCATTTCAGTTAGTGCATGACACCTTCTGCTGAATTTTATTCCAGCTTCTACTAACAATGTAAGTTATCACCAACATTAATGGGTGAAACGTGCCCTACTGTCAGGCAGCAGAAAATCAGCAGCGTATAAACAATTTGGTATTGTAAAACCCTCTAATGGAGCTTAATAAGAGAGCTAACATTTAGACACAACAGGGCTGAGACAAGATGTGACAGCTCCCATAACACAGAATCTCATTACTTGGTTGGTCGTCTGAATCATAAATAGAATTTTAAGTTTGTTTGTATTTTTCATAACTGATCCATGAAAAATTAATCTGTGATTTGAAAGGCAGAATATTGCAATGGGTAATATGCTAAATTTATAAAAGCACTCTTCCTTTTATTAATGGGGAAAAAGAGTTTTGAGAGGTCTGGCAGTTGAAAATGATCATGGGAGATGATTATAGTGGGAGACTAAGTGGGGACTATGGAGTGGGAGAACTAGCAAGGGCGACTTCCTAATCCAGAGCTCTCTTTTATGAGCTTCTCAAGGAGTTGCTGGCGTTTGCAAATGCCCAGCTTCTGACTCTAATGGGCCATTTCAGCTTTAATTTTGGGGCATTCTCTTTTTTCATTTTCTTGGTCATCAGTTGCCATTCCATCTAATCCAAGTGAATATCTATTTCTCTATTAATTTCTCTTTTTCCTGTATTCAAACTTCCCATACTCTCATTTGTCTCCCTTCTCCCTCCTGAGAACCATACAATCCTAGGACCAGAAGGGATGTCCAGAGCTCATCCTTCCCTCTATTTATTTGGCTGACTATAAACACCCAAGGTTGATGACTATCCAAGGTTTCGATGGTTCTACAGAAACTGAGAGCTGTGAGGACCATTTTCCGGCATCTTGTTTTGCCCTACTTGGCTTCTGCTTCTGGGAATTAAGCATCAAGTAAGTTTTAAGAACAGAGAATTATTAGTCCTTGGGAATATAATAGGTAAAGTCTTGAGAGAGACAAACACACAGAAATCAATGTAATATTTTTCAGCCCCCTTTTATGACATAAATTATTATTATTTCATATATCATCACATATTACCTACGATACAAAATATTTATTATTATGAAATATGATATGATGGTCCCTATGCACCCTGAAAACAAAACTTCACTGTTTCAATAAATGATGAAATTTAAGCTATATTGTTTTCACTGGTTCTTCAAAAAGTGAACAACTTGGATTTAATCTTTAGAAACCAGGGAAACTTTGAAAGGCACTAAAGAGAAACTGTGTGTGAATGTATGGATGGATAAATTTAGAGAGGGTTTAGTTTTTCTTCCTAACTTTCCATGACTTCATGAATTGAGTAGAACCCTCAAATTACACAGTTTACATAACCCATGTTACCTTCAGAGAGTAAGAATATATATATATTCTTAAGAATATATTTATTTACACCTTTAAAAAACCAGCACAGGAGAAAGAAGTCTAATTCCAAGACCATAAAAGCATTGCTGGCTAGAGGACAGCCCAGCTGAACAAAAGAGCCCTCAGACACGCTGAGCGCTGGCAGAACCCAACCTCGCTCTTTTTTGTTCCAAGTAAGGCTGAGGGACGATTCCCTCTTCTCTGTGACTGTGTATCACTGAGGATAGTGATGCTTCTGTAAAGAGGGTCTGACAACAATGGAGAGTCTCCTGCCTGCTAAACAAAAAGCAACCACTCCATTTGAAAGCTGTCCCCACATGTATTTTATGTGCAGAAATGATCTGCGACAGTCCCGATCAAAACAGTTTCATTTCACCTGGAACGTAAATGGACGCTGCAACAGGTTACCTTGAATGTTGTCATTTTGTGAAATTAATGGTTAAAGTATTTTCTAGTGAGTTTCTCATAGGTTACTATTTTTGTACTCAGAAAAAAAAGTAGGTTTTTCAC
Organism: Camelus bactrianus; assembly: GCF_048773025.1. Taxonomy (NCBI): domain Eukaryota; kingdom Metazoa; phylum Chordata; class Mammalia; order Artiodactyla; family Camelidae; genus Camelus; species Camelus bactrianus. The sequence continues at coordinate 75,038,960 of NC_133543.1, forward strand.
TGATAATGACTTTTTTTTTTAAAGTCACTGCCTGTAAATGAAGATAAACATGTATGCAGAAAAAGATATATGGCTTCATCAATTTGAAAACCTAGCTCTGGTTACACGAAATTGAACGTAAAATGAAGGGGCCATGTTTCTATCTATGGAGCCACAGCTGTATCTGGGCAACTCTATCCTGAGACTTTTCAGGCCACTCCTAAAATTTGGAACCTCAACAACAAACATCAACATGGACCCACCCACAAAGACAAAACTGTGAACAACACTGCAGTCTCTGAATTAAAGGGTATGGGCAGGGACAAAACTTGCAATTTATCAAATGTCAGACTGCAAGGATCAATTCTCCCTTCTGATGTCTGATACGTATCATTTCAAGGCTTGAAAAATCACAACAGGCTTTGTTTTAAAGAATACTTTTATGCCCACCTGTCTGTCATAAGCCAGGGTGCCATTTTAGAGAGTCCCATGATTCCATCATCAGTTCCACACAGTTTTTCACACTGTTTAACACAGAGCCAAACATTACTTTCTCTGCCGTATTCCATGCATGATCTCTTATTAAACTCCTGTATCTGCATGATTCACATCTATGTGAAACTGCATTGGTTTTATAGGTAGGTCTGCAGTAGATTCCAGGCCAGAGGACTGGAGTGGGAGGAGTGATCATCCTGGAATACTGACAGTGACTTGCTTGTATTCCTTTATTCCATACTCCTTGCCCCTTCTTTAAAGGTTTTGATATTATTACTGAATAAAAGAGATTCTTTATCTTTTTTAAGGAACATTTTTACAAAGCAAATAAAGTTTACAATAGCATAATTACAGATTTTGATATTAAGATGGAGGAAAGGAAAAAATCACAGCCAAACCATCTAAGTATGTATGTATGTGTGTATATAATTCTATTGCCAAAAGCTTTCTATAAATCTCCTACCTCAAGTTCTCATTATCTAAGGATAGGACCACCTGGATGACAGACAAAAAGAGATTTCCAAGATGAGAGTTCAGGGAGATTCAGCGTAATGCTGTAATTCCTGAAATCTGGAGTTAGGGTGAAGTATCAGTGCAGAGGTGAGCAGAAGGAGTTTTGAGTGTAGATCCATGAACACTGTGGTTAACAAAGAAGGGAGCAAAGAGGTATGAGTCAGAGCAGTGAAATGCAAAGGGAGCTAAGGGGCCTTGATAGTAAAGACTTATTTTTTATTTAATTGCTAAGGCCACTTATGATATTAAAGACTTATTTTTTATCTAATTGCTAAGGCCACTTTGAAGAGGATTAAGAAAGGGCTGGTCACTGCTAGGAGAAAATGCTTTGACATGATAGCAGCACCGGAGGAAAGGCAGAGCAACCTGAACTCCTATTCTGCTCCCATTAAAGAATCACAGAACCATGTAATTTTGGAGCTGGGAAGAAATGCTGCCTTTGTGGATGGGGAAAGATGCACAGAGACGTTAAGTGACTCATCTGATGTGTCCACCAAGGGTAGGCAGAGGAGAGGCAGAAAAGGACGATGGGAGGAAGAGAAAAAAATACATGATCCAGGATGCTTTAAAGACATTTCAGAGTTGCTGGTACTCTGTAATTACATCCAGGGTTTTGAAAGAATTGGAAGAAGTGCCCCTGGAAACATAGGTGGCATCCTTGAGAAATTACAGACAACGGGAGATGTGCCCAGATTCTCGAAGAAAGCAAATCACAGTCAATTTTTTTAAGTGGCCAAAGCAAATTCTAGAAAAACTAGAGGACAATAAGTTCAGTGTTCATTTCCAGCAAAATTTCCTAGAATACAGCAGGCGAGATGACTGAAGATCAACAGGAGTCAGCAGCAAATATTGGGTGTAGGAAAGAGATTTACAAAAAATGTAATTGCCAAGAAGAGCCTTTTCTCTTGGGGCAGCAGCCAGACTGTGCTGACTGTACCGTCTGAACAGGAAGCACCACCCATGCCCTTAGGAAGTGTCTGAAGCAGAGCCTACACGGAAGAAATAGGACTGCTGTCTTCCGGGAAGTCTTTCATCCAGGGGTACTTGGCTAGGAGGCGTCTCCTGACAGAACAGGAATAGGGTACGCTGCCCCAGCGGTGAGAGCCAAGGACTGGTAGAAACCGGTAGGACCACTGAAACCCAAGAATCAGAGCCGATCAGAGGGAGGAAGCAACCAGAGGGAAGTGGTGCTGACCAGGAATCCAGACGCGTCGTATTAGCCTGGGAGGCTGGCCAGCCCAAGAGTGACCAGAGAGCCATGTGATCTTGAAGTCATGCAGCTAAGAGCGAAGCCACCAGGCTTCCTTGATTCATTCAATACATATTTACTGGGTACCTGATGCCTCAGGAACTGTGCTGGGATTGGAACAAAGTATTCCTGCTTCAGGGTTTCACTGAGGGAACAAACAAGAAGCAGTTCATTTTAATACACGATCCTTTTGTGGTACAGGTCTCCAGGGGAAGCTTTGGGCAGATCACTGAGGGGTGGGATGTCTGAACTAATAAGTCCTGAATAACATACAGGGTTTAACCCAGAAAAAAAATCAGGGCACAGGGAGAAAAGGCACTGTGGTCAGTTAGATCCTGGGTTGTGCAACTAAGGTTGGGGACTTTAGAATACTGGGAGCATAAGGAGAGCTTTAGCAAGAAGAGAGCCAACAAGAGAGCTGTATTTTAAGAGGCATCTGTAAAAGGCAACACATATAGTAAGACAGGACAATGCTCCCTAGTTCAGTCGCTGTAGCCGGTCAAACTGAGCCTCATCTGGATTAGTGCACCGCTAAAGGGAAAGCATGGCGGATCACGAGAAGGGTTTGAGGAGTGCTGAACCCAACATTTCCTCAAGGGCACATGCAGTGCATCGACATGAGAACCAAAGCTACCCGTTCCCATGGGTCTTCCGGGGAAAGAGTCTGGGTGTGTGGCTAAGGGAGGTGAGAGTCTCAGGAAGGACCCCAGATTTCTGGCTTGAGCAGCTGGGTGGATAATGGTGTTCTATGCTGAGATGCCACAGGCACAAAATGGCAGCTACGGTGGGCAAGAAAGACTTGCAATTAAAAGTGGGTATTAACAAAGGGAGGACTAAGGCCGTCATTACATAAACTTTTAGAGACACGACATCTTGGGGGTAGATTAGTTAACTGAGATTAAGAGTGTAACCCAAGGAAAGAGAAGGTCTTGCTCTGTGGGACTACCTTTTACTATTCCTGACTAGAATAAATAACTATTGGGAAGGAAGGAAGCATTGTAGTTACGTGATAATCATGTGTGTTATACTGTTGTAATTGGTCACACACATGCCTGAGTTAGTTGATCACAAACTTTTATATGGGGGAACCACACATACTCTGTATCTGAAGGCCAGGCTCCATTCTCCGGTTTAAGGTAGAAGCCTTCTAAGCTGAGCTAGATCGTTGGTTCTATCTTCCTTCCAGGCAAAGCAAGGACAGATCTGGGATCTGATCAGACCAGCACCTTGCCTCCTAGCTCAGCCCATTCTGAGGTCTCCTCACTGTGCAGCTGCTGGCACCTAAGGTGGGGTGCATCTCTCTAGAGATGGAGAAGGTAGCGCTGACAGATATGTCTGTTCGCTGGGATGGACTGTTTACACGGCCCGTAAACCCTGTGAGAGAAGGAACAGTCATCCTTCCCTAGCAGAAGTTTGGGGTTTAACATAAGGAGAAGTTTTCTGCCATTGGAGCTGCTCTAAAATGAGAGGGTCCTCCCATTACTCTGGACTCTAGTATCTGAAAAGCTTCAAATGGGAGTATCGGCCGACAATGGGAATATATTGAAGGGATTCCAGGCTGTCCCACTTGGCAGCCAACAACCACACATGGCTACTGGAACTTGAAATGCAGCTAGTCCGAATGGAGACGTGCTGTGAAGTGTCACATACACACCAGATTTTGAAGACTTAGTATGAAAAAAGGAATTATAAAATAGCTCTATAAAAACTGTTTTGAATACTTGTTGAAATTATATTTTACATATACTAAGTTAAATCAAAGACATTATGAGATTAATTTTATTTTAAATGAGGCTACTAAAAAAATTTAAAACTACACATGTGGTTCACATTGTATTTCTATTGGACGGAGCTGCTCTAACCTAAAGTCAAACTACCCCCATGTCCTGACACCAAGTTGGGCCTAGTGGTTCTGTTCTCGATTTTAACTGTTTCCCACATAGAGGAGAGGTCTCATTAATTGAGAATATCTTCCCATTTATTATAATTCAGTGGCATTTCATATAATTCATAAATATATCAATATGTGACCCGGCCCCCACAAAAAAATCTTTTTTTCTCTCTCTTCTCATTAAGTTACAAATGGTTCTAGTGGTATCAGCTTCTTTCTGTTGTTCAAAAAAGGAATAAATAATTTAATCTAAAATACTGGCATTCAAGCAAAAATACGGAAAAGGGCATTGCCTAGAAATGTTTGTGCTTGTTCAGGGTGTAGGTCAATGAGGGTGATACTCTTTATCAAAGAAGCTAAGACAGTATTTAGTTAAAATAATACCAAGACACAAATATCAGAATAAAGGACATAATTTTTATGTAACTGGCTTTAAATCAAACGATGGAATAAATGGAGCTATCGAGACTCTTAATTGAATGGGGTGCGGTGGAAAAAATGGATTACTTATTTGGACTGATAAAACGAACCTCTCTTGGCAGGTCAGTAACAGAGCTTGAGAAAAGAAATGAAAATTTATGCTGATTCAACCGCGGAGACAGAGCGCAAGGCAAAGGTGAAAGAGACTTCCCCGAGTGCAGCAAGAGGTCAGAGCCCGGACGCGGATGCAGACGGCAGCTTTTACAGCACAAATAAGACAGAGAGAAGAGTCGTTCCCTCCCTTCCAGGAAACAGAGCCCCGAGGAGAGCCAAGAATATTCCAGCCTGTGCAGGGATGAGCTTTCTCCCACACATCTCACCAGAACGAGGAAATGACAGCTGAAACTTTGGAAGGTTTTAAAAAGATCTGCCACATATTTATTTTAGATGATTTTGAAAATTAATAGCAATTGAGCACTGCCTTATTCGAATCTACGCCCTTGTTCATCACAGTATGGTCCCTTTGTCACCCCAGGAGTTTGTTAGAAATGCAGGACCTCAGGCCTCACTTTGGCTCTCTGGAATCAAAACCTACATTTTCACAAGATCCCCCGATGGTTTGAATGTAAAAAGCCAAGCTTTTTTTTTTTTTTTTTGGTAGAACTAGACTGCTCTGGCACAGCTGCTCACTTCCTGTCTGGAGAACCCCATGGAAAGTGGCCTCCTGCCTCTCACTCTGCTTATGAAAAGAGCACCAGCGAGTTAGGGACCCTGGTTGGAGGCAGCTTTCAACCCATCACTGGTCAATTAATGCAGCTTTTAGCTGCGATTATTGCACATCACTGCTCCCCAGATGCTTCTGACGTCAGCAGGCAAGTTTTTACCCCATTCCTTCAATGAGGCAGGTTTTCTCCCCGAAGGACCTGTCTTCCTTCCTATGGAATCGTTCGATTTTCCCCAGAATGGAAAAAGCTCTGAATTATCAGTTTTTCTACAGGGAACCGATACTGCCTTTCCCAAAGTAGAATGGCTTGCCGCCGCTCAGCCGCCCGCAAGTGCAGCCGGAGCCGCGGTTGACTAGCGTGGCGGGGGGGTGCTCCTCTCCGTAGAGTGCTGGTATCTCCAAAAGGAAAGTTTATAGATTTGAACTGTATACATATGGGGGGAAAAAGAGTTGAGATAATGAAATAGAATGTTAAAGAAAGAAGAATAACTTTTTAAAGAGAAAACAAAAGTCAACAAAGCACAGTGGTTAAGTGTCTAGGCACCGGATTCAGGCTAACGAGGTACAAACCCTGGCCCACCCCTGACGACATCAGGCCGGTTCCTTACCCTGTCTGCAACTCAGGCTCCTCATCTGTACTTTGGGAATAGTAATAATGCCACCTGGTCAGGTGATCAGGAGGTTAAATGATACAGGCAAAGCAGTGAACACAGTGCCTAGCAACAGCAAATTCTCAATAATGTCTTGTGCTGGCTACCATTGTTAATAATTCCTAATTTTATTTCTTATCAAACATTGCAATTTGGCTTCTGAGTTATACAACATTTGATTAAACTTCAGTTGTTTTTAACTACATATGCAAATGAAAAAATAATTAAAAAAAACAACTTCTTTAAAACATGCTAAACTGTCAAATTGCTCTCCTTCTCTTTAAACCAGGAGGAAAAGTATTTTGGCTTATTAGAGATACAACAAGGTCCCACCATCGCTACAGTACAAGTGTGGTGTCTCACCGTTACAAGGCACCTTGCTGAACCCAGAGCAGCCTGGAGTTGACCAATCAACTTCTCAAGGCTTCCAAGGGGTCTCATGGGTGTTTCACAGGGTCCACCAACCCAACGAGGGCTGGAGAAGAGGAAAGAGCACTACCTTCTTGATCAGAGCGGCGATTTAACACTAGAACAGGGTACCAAGGGAGGCTGCGGGGTTTCCATCTCTGGGGAACTCTGCAACCGGAGTCAGAACTTTCTGGTCTGTATGATTTGGGTCTTCTGCCTGGAGGCAGGGGACTGAACTGGCTGAACTCAAAAAAAAAAAAAAAAGTACATTTTAATGTTAATATTTTTTTAATCAGTAGAATTATTTTACTTGCAATTTATAGGAAAATACACTCTTGACTGATCCCACCCTCACCCTGAGATCCCTAACTCCCCTTCCTTGGTTACTCTGTACCCAGCATGGCTGTGATTTATTTATTTGTTGACATGTCTGCATCTCCACCACACGTTAATAGCTGGTGCAGGAGAAGAGTAGGATGGAAGGCACTTAAAAGAGCCTTTGACAGGCTACTACCAAACTTTTCAGTAGCTCTGTCATTTATTGATTGATTCAACATGTATTGAGTTGAGCTATGACAAATGCATTCAAAAAGTATTTTTACAGCAACTCCTATGCACAAGACAAACCTTTCCCCCAAGGAATCTATGGTAGAACCAGACGCACAAAATCCATGTTTCCACTACCAAGACCGCTAGCAGCTTCAGACATAAGGAGGTATCCACTACAGGTTAAAAACAATATACTGCAATTCCTTGTCTCTGTTACAGAATTAGAATAGCTTCTTCAAAACCCGACGGGTTCTGCCTACTCCAACTCGAACTATGCAGCAGGCAGGAAGGAAATAAAATATGCCTGGTTACCTGGGATGAAGGCTTTAGCGAAAATCCCTTCAAGAAAATACTTTTCTTGTCCATTTTCCTACTGGGCAGCTTTTACTCCAGAGGAACGTCCCCGAGGTTGCTGCCAGGCTGCATGGAGAGTGAGAAGGGTGGGTCTTCCTACTCAGGAAGACCCACGTTGTTAAAATGCTCTCTTGGTAAAAAGGCCACAATCTATCAGGATTTCGGTTTCAGTGTGCAAGTGACTGGCCTATAAACGTAATTTTAAACAGCTTTTCTTCAGCAACTCTGACTGTTTAATTAATCTTCAGCCATTAACCATTCATTTCAAATGCCACTTACGAAATCTTAATTTTGCACATTATCGGCTGGTTCACAAATAGCTAACTAGGAGCAGAAGCGTAATGATCTCTCTCTCCCTGTTCTTAGAGCTCACCAAGCTTATAGCCAATTTTGGCTTCTTAATTAACCATATGCATATTAGCATTTAAAACTAAATGGCAGTTTTTTTTTTTTTTTTTAAAGAATTAATGCGCAGTGAAATGTTAACACTGACATCACTCAGCTGCCTTTTGAAGAGCCCGAAGGCAGTGCCTGGCCAGGCCGAGGCTACCCTGGATGCCCAAAGCTGATACTTGTCTGGGAATGCCCCTTATCTCAGCTGAGCTCCCCTAAGTGAGTGCATTCGTGCAATGATTATTTTGGATCCATTGTTCAAATACTTCAACTTTTATGTGTAAAAAAGAATAGGAAATATTGCCTCCAAGTTGACCCCAACTAGGTGAATCAGTTCAAACCAAATAAGGGGACAGGGCAAAAAGAAAAAGGTCAGCTGATGCGGAAATAACTTCTCCTCTAAGTTGAACTCTGATTATCAGAGCCTGCGGATAAGTTACTTGCAATTTTACAAGTGTTAGCTAGAGTCAAGGTCCAAGCTAAAAACTGGGCACAGAATTGTTCAAGTTGGTCCACTGCAGTACATGGAAGGCTTTGACCCATGAGCCAGTGCCTGGGTCACACCTGAGATCCGATGGATGGCCCACATCAAAACCAGCTCCAGACTTCAGGGACTAGGCTATGATTTGATTGGTGGCAGGGATATACTTCCAGATTATAAACATTATATTTTGGAGAATTATGGTAATCTTGGGCATTTTTCTTCTTCTTTCATCCAAAAATAGAGATTCCAAAGACAAACATAAAGAATCATATATTAAAGTTATATTGCATCATCTACTAAAACTCCATGCTCTTGGAATGAGAAAAATTGCTACAGTGTTCATTAAAAATGTTTTACAACACTGTGGGAGTGAAAATGGAAAAAAATAGCAGACTGTTTTCTGAATCACAATGTGAACTGAGGTATAGCACCTCTGTATTCATTAGCCATGTAATCTAGGTGACACACTGGTGGTTATGGTGGTTGAAGCTGGTTTTAACTGAAAATTTGTGTGCAGGTGTCAAAAAAAAAAAACCAACCCCAAAACATTAAGACTGTAATTAGAAACAGAAATCTACTGACTGACAAAAGAACTTAGAACCAAACATGCACATAGTCTCAGCAAACTTGGCATTTTGTAATCCTGTTAGCAATTCAGTTTTTAATCCAAATAAGTACTTAAAATACAAGTATATCTTGACTCTGCAGTTTTTGAGGCTGTATTCCAAGAGAATGACAATACTTTATTCTCCAAGAAGGCCGTTCAGACTGAAAGGAGTCATGAGAGCTTTCCAAAGAATAATGTATAAAGTCCACTGAACTAGATCCATTCAGTGAGTCCTTCACTGATCAGTTCATTTAACCAACATGTAACGGATACCTATGATGTCCTAAGCACTGGGAGTACAGGTATTTAAGGTAAGCCTTGCCTACAAAAAGGTATGGTTCCATTAGGCAAATGTGGAAGTTACCCGTAACGTGTAGTTTTGATTTTAGTCTTCCCTCTTGGGCACTCCCGTACATTTTCTTTGAGTTAAGGAACTAACGGTGAATGTTAAACTGCTGAAAGAAGAAAGACACCTTAAACTAGTAATTCATCAAGTACAGAACCCAGGCCAGCAGCATCAGTATCACCAGGTAACTTCTGAGAAATGTCAATTTCAGGGTGCCACCCTAGACCTACTAAATCTGAAACTCTGGATGGAGCCCAGATTCGTGATTTAACAAGCCTTCTGGGAGATTCTTTTGCAAGCTCAAGTTTGAGACCATTACCTGGGACCAAAACAGATAAACAACAGGGTCCTACTGTATTGCACAGGGAACTATATTCAATATCTTGTAATAACCTATAATAAAAAAGAATATGAAAAGGATATATATATATATATATACACACACACATATACAGATATATATGTGTCTGTGTGTGTATGTGTATATATATATATAAATATATATATTTATAAAACTGAATCACTATGTTGTACATCTGAAATTAACACAACATTGTAAATTGATTACACTTCAGTTAAAAAAAAGTTGATCTTTAACTGCAGGAGCTTACATTTATCAGATTAATAAGTCATCTCTTAGCCCTGTGAGTGAGTGATGGGGTAAGAAATGGGTTAAATCTCTGGGAGCCAATAGGTATATGTCCTTGAATAGGCTGAGAATGATGATATGATGCAATAAAGAAAATGAGGCACCTTTTCTATATTGTGATCTGTGATAGGGCGTATTTCTTGGTCGAATGAAGGAAAGGAAGGTACCGTGCAGACTGATTACCTCATCCAGGTACTAAGCCTCAGTTCTTTGTTCTCTGCCTGGTGTTGGTAATAGGACCTTCTTCCTCTGCTTCACACATACCAAGCTCCTTTCCACATCAGGGCTTTCCCCGGTGCTGCTCTTATATCTGAAATGCCTTTCATTCCTTTTCCCCACCAAACTTCTGACTAACTACTCATTCTTTAAGTCTCAACTTAAATGTTACTTTCTCAGTTAATTCTTCCCTGATTTGTCACAACATCAAATATGTTCACCGCACCCTGCAGTTTTCCTTGGGAGGACTCAAGAAGTAGTTATAATTATTCAGTATTTGTCTTCTTGTTAAGTTCCATGATAGTAAGAACTATGGCCAAATCTTAATAAATATTGGTTGAATAAATGTGGATTCATTAAATAGTCAATTTTATGGAACTCAAACAAGTATAAAACAACCACGTTTCCTAACGTGGTCTGAAAGGTAAGCTGGTTCTGGATACAGTGTCAGTGGTTCCTCTAATCCCTTTTTCTCATATTTTTAGATATTTCTATTAGGTATATTCTCCATGTGACTGATCTAATGATGGGACGAGCATCTTAACCAAGAGTGGTTTAAAAAAAGTGAGAAGAAAAAATAGTGGCCAAACTTTGCTGAGCACTCATTATGAGTCAGCCACCGAGCTACAGGTTTAGCATGTATTAACTCCTTAGGTATCCAAGAATCCCATGGGACATGGTATCATCTCCACTCTGAAGGTGAAGAAAAATAGGCTCAAGGATGTTACTACTATGGCCAAGATAGAGTGGTAGAGTTAGGATTCATACCTAGGATTTATGCCCAACTTTGAATTCCACGCCATTGACTGTTAGAAGAAACATGATAACCTCAAGAGAAGTAATGAATAGATAGTTGAATACTGCTCAAGAGGCAACACAATGCATGTAAAATGTCTCCATACTGAACACATCATAAGTGCTCCATGAACACTGTTATTAGCTATCATCATCACCATCATCTCCTATAAATATCCTAAATTTTAAAAATCCTCATATATATTATGCCTCTAGATCCCCAAACCCACATCTGAGCAGATTCTAGACATATTTTATCTGATACAGCTAAGTTTGGAGAAATTCCTTCTCAGAAAAAAAAAAATGACCCCAAAGGAAATTTATGGACTGAACCTCTTCAAAACTGTATATTGACTCTAATGATCTGAAAATTTAAGTCTACTGCTTTACATGTTTTGTTTTCCAGTGAATTAGTTTTGAGACTTGGAAATCACATACACTCATAAAAGCTGTTTTCTAAACTTTAAGCTGGAATTAAGCACATATGAGCCTTCTGGTACTGTCATGTCCTGAACTCCTAAAACACTGAGATCTAGTTCTGCTTCTTTTTCTTGGCATTTCTTAGTTTTCACTCACATAAGTGCCCAGAGAAACCAATTCGTAAGGTATTTTCCAGCTTTCACCAACACTGGCCTCGCTGCCAGAAGAAAAAGGCTGGAACCAAGCTGCAGTGAGTGGAAAGCTGTGGCAGAACACAGGAAAACAGCTGAAGGGAGAAAGGGCTGATGCTGAGCACCGTCATACTATTCTCTATGGAAGAACACTGAGACCTGAGCTGCAAGAAAAAGAAATAAACCCACCCTCCCACTCACTAAGTATGGTCACTGAAGTGGTGAGGATGGCTTATGGGGTCTCTCACAAGCATGTAAGGAGAGGTAGCCTTTAGAAATGTTGTTGATGTAATGTTCATGAGACCAACACTCAAGAGAATGACAGTGATGCTGTTCTGTGGGCCCTTAACAAGAAAGAGCATCATGGGAAAAAAATTGAATACTAATAACCAATCTCTTCTACAACTTTTCAAAAATCAGTGTATATTTAGATTCAAATATCACATCATTTATGAGTGCTTCCTCTGACCAGGCCCTATACGTGTGGCTTTCAATATATTCGTTCTTCTAATCCTAACAGCAAACTCTACTAAACATAAATTGGCATTATCAACCCTAACATTAAAAAAAAGGTTCCATTTTTGGCAACAGTGGCATAGCTTGTTGTAGTCTAACTTTAATAAAAGTAACCAGAGCTGCTGGACAAATTAGGAAAAAAAAAAGGAAAAAAACTGCTGGAGGTACTGGAGAACTCCCAAAGCAGCCAGAATTGGAGGAGCCAAGACTGGTTCTGAAAAGCAGGTAAACATGTTAAATTGAGCCCAATTTTCTATGTCATTTTTCTCTGCAAGTTATTTACTAATTCCTAAGTAGCACAGAATCAAATGCTTAAAAAAATGAGCACAGTTTAGTGGCTAGGAGACTTGGAGATCGTGCAGAAATTCTGATACTCTCACACAGTTGAGGACATAGACATTAGAGTTTATGGTCTGCAAAGAAAGAAGGGCCTGGTAAACAAACTAGATTTCCAGTTAGGATCACAGAAAGGCTACACCCCAGAAGTAAGGGTAAACTACAAATAGGCCACCCTCACAGCAACAAAAACCCAGCATCCAACCACCTCAATCCAAGACTGGGTTAATGCAATATGCCCCTACTCTCACTGCCTGCCAGAAAGCAAAAAATAAATCCTCTCTGGAAAAACATAACATCATCCTGAGACTATTTCTACAACTTTTCCAGCACTATGTCTAGTATTCGAACAATGCATACCAGGAGGTAGGACCAAATAACTGAAAAGCAAGTAAAAAATAAAACAATACAAATTGACCCAAAGCTAACCCAGATATGTACATTATTGGACATGGTACTGAAAATAATAAAATAAAAGGAAAAAGGTGATAAGATGGAGAACTTCATCAGAAAAGTTGAATCTCAGGGTAAAACAAATAGACATGTTAAACCTCAAACTTATAATGACTAAAATTAAGAGTTCCATAGATGGGATTACTAGATTGAATAGTATAAAAGGCAAGATTATTAAACTGGAAGACAGAGAGACAGTAAGGAGTGGTGCAAGGACATGCAGCCAGGCTTTGCTCTAAGGATGGGCATGGCTCAGGCCCAGGCCACCTACTGACCTTGATGCAGAAATTCCACTGCATCTGCATTGAAGAGAATATCCCTCCTAGCTTTGTGCTTAGAGTCTCGGCAGTTTGGAAAGCCAGAGGCTGAGTAATGGCCAAGTTCAAGGGAATCCGGAGTGCTTGCTCAGGATTTATTGAGAGGCTGTGCGAAACAATGGCTCTAGAATTCTATTTCTGTACAGGTTCAATATCAGTCCCCAGTCAGCTCTCCAGAGCGGGGAGTATTTCACAGCGTATAAATATTAAAGCATCTCTTTAAGATGTCGGACACTTAAAGAGTACTAACATTAAAACTATCTTTTACTGCCCTTTCTCTTCCCACTGATTATTTATTGTTTGAAAGGATAAATACAGGAAAGCAATTGACCTAACAATGGCCTGTTCTTGATTATACATTACATTAAATAAAAGAAATTATGAAGAGGGCACTTTGGAATCTGTCTTTAGTATCAGCAAAGATTGTGTAATGAAAAGGTATGTGGCTTAGCCTAATAGATTAATGCAAACCACAAGTCACAGAAGGCCTGGAGTAAGTGTGGTAGATCAACACAAATCTAGCACTACTACAGAGAAGTCGGCTAAGGTTTCTGATGTGTCTTTGTACCTCTGTAGACTTGAGAAAGGTGCCCTGTACCTAACAGACATCTAATGTTTGTTAACAGAATGAATGAATGAATGTGGGAGCAAGGGAGGGAGTGAGGGGTGCCTGGCAGGTGAGGAACAACATGCATGCTCTTTGCACATGTTCAGTAGAGTCCAACACTTGTAACAGCAATCTACAGTGGGAGATGCATTTTCCATCATGCCCCAGTACTCACCCATGCACACACTCTGTGTACATATACACACATACATATACATTTTACATACATATAAAACTTAAAGAAATTATGAACTAATCCTTAAGCTTATTACAATCTATGCAGTGATTTTTCTATTCTTTTCTATCCTATTTTCTTGGAAAAAAAAAAAGAAAGAAAGAAAATTGGTTGATCCCACTAAATTGATTTCAAGGTACACTTACAGGTTACAGCTTGCAGTTGGAAAATCCCTAGCGTAGCTGGAAGCTCATGCATGGATTCTGGAGTCAGACCTGGGCTGGGGTCCTGGCTCTGCCAACTCATTACCTGTGTCACCATAGGTAAGTTTCTTAATTTCTCTGAGCTGCCAGCTTCACACTTGTGAAATAGGTAACTACTCTACAGAATTTCCAAAGCGTAAATCTGAAGAAGCCACCCCCACTCTCTCCATTTCAAGGGCTCCCTGTTGCTCTTGAGTCTAAATGCTTTATCTCAGATTATACAGCCTTTAACAATATGGCCTGTATTGACCTCCATCTTTTTCCTCCAGCTGGCCCTAATTTATATACCACATCCCAGTTCTTCTGATATATGCAGTTCCCTAAATGCACCATGTTTTCTTTTTGAGCCCCTATTCATGCTGCTCTGCCTGCTTGACTAATTTCTACTTGTTCTTTAGGTCATAATTTGGATTCTCTCAAGGAGCCTTTCTTGACCATCTAGGCCCACATTCCATGCCCTTTTCTTGTGCTCCTACAGCATCTTTGTCTTACCCTTCTCTCAGCATAATCACCATTACTAGTCCCATACATCAACTGCATCCCTCTAGAGGGCAGAAGACTGTATTCTGTTCTATTCTCTTTGTCTTATTTACACGTCTAAAGTAATTCCGTATAGTCCTTCCTACATTTCTTAGTAAACAGGATAAGTAAGATGAATACATCCTAAGGATCAGGACATCTGTTTAGAAAATAGTCAAGCCAGTGCTTAAACGACAGCTTTAAGAAAACAGAGTAACCGTTCAGCAAGCATTCCTTACATGGGCTCACTTACTACCAGTGATTGAGGCTGGTACAGGGATGGAGGTCTTAGAAATGGATGGTCACTGAGTACCCAACCTCTTTGCCTAGCTCATGTATAATAAAGGAGAAGGTTGTCCACATTTGTCACCCCTGGAAGCTGACAACTTAGGCAGACATAAGTCTAGCATAGTCCCACGAGTAAGGCTTTCAGAAGACAGAAAAAAGGAAATTAATGAGAACATCAAGTTTTAAAGAGAGAGGATGGAGGAAAGTAGAGTTAATGGTATATCAGTTACTATTAGCACTTATCTGGTCATGGAGATCCTTTCATTAAGAGATTTCTCATTATTCTTTAAAAGTCACTTAAAAATTGATGGTAGTATGTTCTAAAAAAAATCTGATTGCCTTGTTCAAATGACGAATTTAACTCTCAATGGATAAGGCATTTATCACTGGGATTCCCAAACTAAAATAAGAGCACTTTGGCTTTGTTTGTAAAAACTAAAGAACACATTTCTGAATAATCTACTGTAGTCACTGCTCAAATCCCGACACACAGCCTCACAAAGCTGTGACTCAGAAATGAGAGCAAAAGCTGTTAAACTAAAGTAAAATTAACAGAAAAAATCACTAGAGAAAGAGACTGGCACAAATACCAACAGAGGCATGAACTGTGCACGACGGAGCTGCGACTCAATGAAATATCAAAGCTCTGAAATCAAGAAACTGGTGAAGAGACGTCAATTGCCCTGCATTACTCCAGGAGTACAAGAGATGTTCATACCTGGCTACGAAGCTTCCTGTTAACGCTTTTTCTATCCTTCATCACCCTCATCTTTGAATTTCCCCAAATATACTTTTTCAGTATGTTTTCAGTTTTTTCAGAAAACTAAAAATGTGTGTCCCCCACTTGCTTTACTTCAGTCATATTAGAAGTTATTCAGACTGAAATAGTTCTGTCTCATCTAGAAAAGAAGGTCTACATAATAAGAATAGCCTCCCACATGGAGTTATTATTATTATTTGCATAGAGTGCTATGTAGTATCAATCCATAACTTTTGCATTATTAAAGGGAAGTGGGGGAAAAAAGAAGAGAAATCATCTAAAGGTAATCTTGGTGGATTCCATAGAGTGATTCCCCTAAAAGCCACTTGAACTCCTCTCTTTTGTCTTTGTTTACTGGAAAGATAAAACACTATTTCTCTGTTTCCTCTCGCAACTACAAGGGACTTATAAATGTAGCTTTTGCCGATGAGAAGTTGTTGGGGTCTTCTGGGAAATCTTTTCAAAGGAATGACCTTGACTGGCACATTTCATTAGCCATTGCCTTTTTCCTACTTTCATCATGGAGAGCAGACATGAAGTCTGGATCTGCAGCAGTCATCTGAGCATCATGAAGCAACATGAGAAAGAGGCCTAGCCACTGGGGAAAGCAAAGGAGAGGAATGAGAAGAGGCCACTTCATGAGGCCAGGGCCACCTATGTTCCTTAAAGGTTGAGACAAACGTATCAGTTGGGTTTTCTACTGTTTACAGTCAAATAGGATCGACAGCTCTTCTGGGGCCCAGAGAAATTTAGCTAGTGTATTTGATAGACAACTGTTGACCGCAACTCTTAACCAAATGAGCACTGCAAGGGATGTGGTAGTAAGATAGCTTAGTTCTGATGACAAGCTTTTGGGCATCTAATGAGTTACGGCTTTTAACAAACAATTGACAAAGTAGCTAAATGTGTAGTAAAAAAAAAAAAAAGTAGCTATGTGTCCTCTTCACTTATGGGATGCTATGACTGATCTAAAAGAATCTGAGCTGTTTTCCAGTTTTCTTGGTTTTTCTCCTCACACTCTTTTTGTTTGTTTGTTTGTGTCTACTTTTTGAAACACACCAGCAGAAGTCTGGGCTGGAATTAGAATTAACCATTAACCATGTGACCATGGAACAGATGGAATTTAACAGGCTTCCAAACCTATGGCTTTCAGAGGCAACAGCTAGATATAACCAATAAACTTCCTACATAGTTATATTTAGTTTGATATACTCATTGATATAGAGCCCAATAATACAAAATACAGTTCAATAAAATATAGTCTAATAACATTCCTAAATAGTAATATTCAACATTTATTGAATCAGGCCCTGGGATAATTTCGTTTAGTTCACAAACAATTCATAGGAAGTAGTGTATACCCTTGTCCCCACTTTACAGGGAGGAGAGTGAGGTTTTGAAAAATTAACACATTTGAAGCAAGACCCTAGAAAGACCAATCCATAGCCTCAGGTCTTTCCCAAATCGAATGCATGTGCAATTTCATGATTTTTATAATATATTCTCTCTATATTTCCATTCTAATGGAATACATTATAATGTAATTATTTGCTTAGGGGATGGTTTCAGCTTTTAGAATGAGTTCCTTGAGGGTAAGGATGGTCTCTAAACTTCTTCGTATGACCTATGGAATACAGCAGATGCTCAATAAAAGTTTTCTACAAATATTGGTGAATATCTGCTGAGGAATAAAAGCCACTTAACTGGAATATTGAGGAGTTGTGTGTCGTTTGCCAATTTAACTTCACAGCTGTGGTATGTCAGTAAGTAAGTATTTAGTAAGCGGATATTAAGTGCCTAGTATCACATGGACCACAGGAATTCTTATTTTGCCTAACAAAGTCTAAATGAACACATTATTTGTAATTACTTGGAGGAGAAGAAAGTTAACCCTAGGATTTAGTAAGAGCAGGTAGCTCCCTTTCTTGTCAGGGTTACCAGATTGGTAAATCAAGGGGTTCTCACAAACACGGTATACCTTAGTATCAGTAAGCTATCTGACAAAGTTATCCGCAGTGTTCATGGATGAACCGAGAATGCACACCAGATAAACAGCAGACTGGATTACTAGCTAACTGAACATCTGAAAGAGCATTGATTAATGGAGGCCTCCAGGGATGAGTCACAGGGGTTGTACTCGACATTGATCAATGATCTTATCAATGACATGGATGGGTCCACAATGATTAAATATGAGGATGATATAAGCCTAGGAAGGATAGCTAATATATTGGAGGACAAAAGTCAGTATTTAAAAATATCTTCATTGCCTACAACAGTTGGCCAAACCTAACAAGCAAATACTTAACTCGGATAAGGAGCATATTCTACATTTAAAAAATCATTGTATGAATATAGGATTTTGCACAATATATTGGGGAATCTGGCTCAAGAGCAACTCAAATGAAAACAAAAGAGAGGCTTTAATTTAGAAGTGCAATATAAGCCAGTAATGACAGCTGATAGGAAAGTTTCGGCCATATTAATACGTGCAAAGAATTAACACCAAAGGATGTAAGAGTCCCATTGATTTCTGCGCTTTTCTGACCGTATGTGAAATACGGTGTCTAGTCCTGCATGCCATGTTCCACAGAGGGCGGTCATAAACTCAGTAGGCTTGAGTGTATTCAGAATACGGCTACCAAGGAGGCTAAAGGTGTGGACTATAAGAAGTGACTGATATATCTAGAAAAGTTGATACTAAAGAAATGATTCTACTTCTCAGCATCATGTGGTTGCTTTCTTTATCCTTGTAAGGCCAGCTCTGAGCACAGAGCCTGCCTCATGTTTGGAGTTCAATAAATGTTTGTTAGTGAAGGTGGTCATAGCAGCCACTTCACATATCTGAAGGGCTCTTAATGAGGTTTAAATTCTGTACTCAGTTAGGCTGATCCAGGAGCTATGGGAAATGTTACTTGGAGCAAACCAATTATTGAGCGCAGACTGTTCTGGGAGAGAGAATGGTAAGCCAAAGCAGGTAAGGTCCTTGCCCCCATGGAGTCTGGACTGGAGCCCATTATCTCCAAAATGAGCTGTGTGCACCCCATTTGAGGGGATAAAGATCGCATTACAACTATTACTTTTTAAAAAAATCTCATTCTTTTATTAAATTCTATATTTGGCATGTGTTCTATAATGCATATATTACTAAGGAAGTAAGTGAATATCACTTAGAAACAAATACAGGTATTTTGGGGAGTTAACACCTAAGAGCATTTTTATTGATGGGCTGTGTGGTTCAACATATCTAGCAAGCTCCAGTAAAGAGCGGCAAGCCACCCTGGGGAGTAATGCAGAACCTCGACTACATCATGTGCCACGTGCGCTTTCATTGCCTCTCCTCAATCAGATATAAAGCCTCAATGATCATTTACTCTCTAAATCCTGGCGCTGCAGAGCGAACCTAGCAGTGTAAACCCAAAGTAGATGTCAGGCTTTGGGGACAGGACTCAACTCATGCTACGTTCAAATCCTGGGAGAAAGAGCACTGTGTGGATCCAGTCTTTTGAATCTGTTATGGTGGTAGGGATTTTTTAAACCATCATCATTTACAGATGAATCCTTTCTAAGCCAAGTTTTTCTCAGATGAGCTGAAAGTTCAGAGCCAACCCCTGAGAGTCAGGGCGGTAAGAGGCAGAAATTGCCCTTCTTAGGAAGCCACTGTGGGCCATACGCATATGATATGTTCCTTTGACGCAGAAATATAGGGACAAATAGAAGTATGTTTTATATAGACCCCAAAACAATGCAAAAGGTAAAATCATATTTAGCCATTGCAATATGTGAGGCTGTCAATACAGGTTTCCTTGTGCAGATGAGGAGGTGAGGAGTAATAGCAGGGTTGAATTCCAGTACTAAGTCTCATGGGAGCCCTGCCCTCCATCACAGGTTAGAGTGCAGACTCCTCATGGAGGCCCACCAGGCTCTTCATCTGCCTTCTGCCCAGCTCTCTGACTCTCCCGCCTTATCTCCTGTCATCACTTCTCTTACTCAGGTTTCTATTTTCTACTTTGTTGAGCTTCTCCTAGTTCCTCCAACACACCACACTTCTCTCACCTCCAGGCAGGCTCTCACCCACACTGTTCCCTGTGCCTCCAACCCCAAAGCCCCAGCCCCTGCCATCACCTCATGCTTCCCTTGCAGGAACACTTTTTGCACTGTGTTCTCATGGCATGTTTACACCTTTGTAGCAGCCACCGGATGGTAAGCTCCATATGGAGGAGAAGGTACCCATCTTCCTCCCTGTTCCTTGATGAACCCAGTACTGAATTCAGGTCCTGGCACTTAGCAGACACTGTATACATAAAGTCCTGACTTCATGCTGTGTTATCTTGAGCAAGTCACTCAACTTCTCTGGGCCTCAATTTCTGCAATGATCATGTAAGATGGTCTCTGAATTCTCTTTTTAGTTTGAAATAGTGTCATGTAAGGAATTTCACAACATGCATCCTTTACCATCCTACAAACTCTCTCTTTACCACCAGGCTTACTAAGTTCTCACTTCCTAATCAGTTCTCTTATTATAATTTTCCCCTCCTCCTATCTAGCTATTGACGTTGTTTTAGGTTAATTGATGACCTCTCAGTGGCCATATCCCAAATCCTCTTTTCAGTCCTCATTCCAGTGACCTCTCTGAAGCATTTGAAAGTCTCACCTCTGTGGTCTCTGCTAAACATCTTTCTCCTAGCTTTAAGCTAAGGTTTTTGGCTGCTTCTTATTTTCTTCTGTCTCCAATGCCACTCTCTTATTCCAGGCCCCTGCCATCTTTTACTACTATAATCATGTCTTAATTTGTTTCACCATCTAAATATCTTCCTCTTTGTCTGCCATCAAACTAGCAGAGCTATTTTCTCCAAATACAGAGCTATCAGCTCATTCCCCAATTATGACATTTTGATGGCTCCCAATCTGCACAGGATTCCCCACTGCACACATGCTACTGTTACCCTTCTAGAGCCCAGGGCAGACACCACTATTCAAGCATAACTTCAGAACCTTTCTTAACACAGCTTTGCAGACAGTTACTACCAATCAATAAGTGTGAGTACTGCCGGTGGGAATGCAGCTTGGTGTAGCCATTATGGAAAACAATATGGAGATTCCTCAAAAAACTAAAAATAGACACTCTATGATCCAGCAATCCCACTTATGGATATATATCCTGAGGAAACTCTAATTCAAGAAGATACATGCATCCCAGTGTTCATAAGAGCACTATTTACAATAGCCAAGACATGGAAGCAACCCAAATAATGTCCATCAACAGATGACAACATAAAGAAGCTGTGGTATATTTATACAATGGAATACTACTCAGCCATAAAAAAGAATAATGTCATTTGCAGCAACATAGATGGACCTAGAGATTGTCATCCTAAGTGAAGTAAGCCAGAAAGAGAAAGAAAAATACCATTTGATATCACTCATATGTGGAATTTAAAAAAAAAAAGAAAAAAAGGACACTGAACTCATCTACAAAACAGAAACAGACTTGTAGACATAGCAAACAATCTTATGGTTACCAGGGAAAGGGGGTTGGAAGGGATAAATTTGGGAGTTTGAGATTTTCAACTGTTAGCCACTACATATAAAAATAGATTAAAAAACCAAGTTCCTTCTGTATAGCACATGGAACTATATTCAACATCTTGTAATAACCTTCAATGAAAAACAATATGAAATGAGTATATGTATGTATATGCATGACTGGGACATTGTGCTGTATGCCAGAAACTGACACATTGTAGCTGACTGTACTTCAATAAAAAAATTAAAAATTAAAAAAAAGTAAGTGTGAGTATGGGATGGAAACTAGTCATTCACAATCTGGCTCCAATCTGCTTTCCAGCCTCATTTTCTACTACTTTCTTTCCCACCCACGCTCTGTGTTCTGGGTGCTTCAGAGCTTCCCTAACAGTCCACACTCTTTCAGGCCACTTCACCTTGTGCATACTAATTAGTCTGCAAGAAAAACAATTTTTTCCACTGTATCTGGTGAATTCTTACGAATCCTTCCAGAGATGGTTCAAATAGCATTTCCTTTTGGAGACCTTTCCTGACCAGCAGAGTAAGAAAAGAAAAGCTTCTTCTTCTTCTGTTCACATTAAATTGCAATGATCTATTTCTACATGTGTTGATCCCTCCTACCTACAACACGATTTCCTCTGGAATGGACCATATCTTAGTCATCTTTGTATCATTGTGAGAGCTTTCAGCAGTAGCTGGAACACAGTAGGAGCCAAACAGATACTTATTGAACAAGTGAAAGACTGAACAGATGACTAAATGAATGGCAGGCCTCCAAGTGTACGTAAGGTAGGTCTAGAGCTCAGAGCTCCTGCCTCTGGACACTGTTAGGGGCTCTGCCACGGCAACTCTCTTTTTAGACTCACCTGGGCCCAGGCTTGTCGGAAAGCGCAGAATTTTATTGATAAAAACCAGTAATGATAACAACTGTCATTATCATAATAGCTAACATTAGCAAATGCTTAAGACTTAAAGAACAAGGAGCGGAGCAATTTTAAACTATGATTAAAGATAAGAGCAGAATAAAGATAATTCTGAGCATAAAGAATTACTTTTTAATCTGCTATCCAAAAAAACATGGCAATAGTCTAAAACTCCACTGAAAGAACTTTCAATCATTTATTAACACAAAGAGGTCAGAGCGAAAGGAAAGATTATTGCTTATATACACCTAGGGTGGGCAGTAAATAATATTTTTTTTTCTGATATCACTCTGTGATGGCTAGAGTTATGATTATTTTAAGAGATTTCCGTCCATGTCAAATCTACTTGGGTGAAAATTAGCTTCAGAATAGAGTCTCCTGGTATTCTCAAGAATAGCCATAAGAGCTGGGAAAAAAATAACCTTAGGTGACAACATTTGGGCTAGTGCTGACTATTGTATGCTCCCTTAGAGACTTACAATGCATATTAGCTACTGGGGAGAAGAGGACAGAAGTCGGAAAACCTATTCAGCGTAGCTTAACCCAGAATTCTCCATTTGACTAGTGTACATTTTTTTTTTTAAACAGAATGCTTCGTATTTATTTTTGTGGAATGAGAACTGAAATATTGGCTCTGGAGGTTCCTAGAAATAGTTCTGCACTGGGATTCTAGCAGTGGGCACTCGCCAAAGGGCTTTTACAAGGATTTAGAGAAGCAAGACCGTCTGAGTCTCAGAAGAGACTCGCGCCTGGTAGTATTATTTACGCAATAAACATTCAACCCTTTATAAAGGCTTGGGAGAAGAAAGGCCAGCTCTTAATCAGTCCTTTGAATTAACAGTTTTGTTATGGCTGTCTTACAGAGTCACAGGAATTTATATTTTCATTTTATCCCAAAGAAAAACTTTACCATCTTTCTTTAATACTATCAACCTGGAAGCTTGACAGTAAGGATTAAAAATTGCTCCTTCCTTCCCACTTGGTTATTGGAAAGGCCCTGAAAGGTAATCAGTCTTGTGAAGCTGCACTTTACAGTCTGCATAAAAACGCCATGATTTTCCTTCCTCTCCCCAACCTAATTGAAAGTGCATAATATCACCCAGCTGGGGAAATGTGAACGGTAAACATCTACGATCTATCACACTATCACACAAAAGCTGGTGACTAATAGGGACTGGGTGGTTGTCAGGACCAAAGGGAATCTGGAAAACAAGTCTTTTTTCCATCTAGAATGAGAGCTCTTGGTGCCTGCCACCCTTTCCCCCCACCTTTCCACCCTCCAGACTTCAAGTTACAGCCAGATTAAACCAAGGTCAGTCAACTCATTTCTCGTGTGTGTAATTCCAAGGGCCACCTAACAATGTATATTGACTAACACTCTCTTATATCAGCCTTTGAAGAGATGAGGCATTTTGCTTTTGGCAGGAGGTTGGGCTGGAATCATCTTCTTCCCTACCTACTTCAATTGTACTGACAGATAGGTCCTATTATCTCTTTCCTTAGCTGCTGAGCGTAAAGATCCTTGGCTTTGTCACCTCTTATTTGTCTCTACTTCATCAAACTCCTACTGCCTAGATTACCTCCTTTTCTGCCTCTGATCATCCATGAATATCTGTACAGAATCGCGTATTCTTTCAGTAGAAAATCCCAATCTTTTCAAAGTCTTCTGCAATTCTGAGGCTACCTATAATTCCACCTCAATTACACCCACTTGGAAGTCACCACTCTCTTTTCTGATTCCTCACCTCCAAGTATCATGCCATCCTCTTGAATAAGTCTTTTTACAGTAGGGCTCTTAGGAGAAAGGACAATATTTCTTTTTATCACTAGTTCTCTGTTTCAATATTCCTTCAAAAATTGCTCCCTGTTGCATCATGAACTCAGCTACTACTACTCATTCATGCCACCTTATAACTAGCAATTGTTTTATTTTTGATAGCTGATACCTTATGGGTAGGTCAAAGCATAGCACTTGTCAAGGGTACTATGTCATTTCAGCTTAACAGATCGAAGGATGTATTTTCATCTACTTCAGAGGTAGAGATGATTTGAAACTTACTGAATTAAAACTCCATTCATCTTTCCATAAGTTATATTACCTGTCAGCTGGCACTGGTGGATGGTATGGCTTCTTGACCTTGGCGTAAAGACCCTCTAAGTGGTCTCTCTCTGGAGACAGTGGACGGCCATCTCGAGGGTAGCCCAGTGTTCCAGGCCGAGGGGGAGATGGAGACCTATAGGCGTTTGCTGATGCACATGGTTCCCGGAAGTGGTTCACTCTGGCATAGTTGGGGTCCATTTCATCATCGTCCATATCATGCAGTGACCCCATTGCACCAGCAGCGTAATCAATAAGGCCTCTTGCCTGCTTTTCCCTTAGCTCCTGATGTTTTGCTCCAATCCTGAAAAATGTGGAACAAGAGGTATGTGAGCTTATATGCTAATAACAATGATACACTCTCCTGAATCTATGTTAATTCTTCCTGGTCAGCCACTTAGCTGTCACTTTCCTGGATACTCGAGATCACACCATGCAGAAATGCCAAAAGCATATTCCACAAAACTAGTTCTACATTTCTGACCTTTATTTGTTACAGGGTCTTTATTTTTATAGCAATGCTATAGGTATTTTAGTATCTGATAACTGGACTGATTGTACAGTCAGAGGCTGATTTTCATTAAGATTTCTTCCCTATAAATGGGATGTGCCCATGGGAACAGTCCATCTTTGGCGTGATATTATAGAAGTCTGCCTTGGGACAGGGATGCATGTTAAAGAGCACATCAGAATCTTATACTTAGTCCATGATTTCACTGTTTGATGCCTCAGAGTTCCAGTGTATTCTTCTAAAGAACAGAGCTTGCAAAAATTGATTTAAATATGAAAAAGAAATACAGAGGCTTTCTGGTCACTAAAAGCAGTAGGATCAGAGATAATTTATAAGAGACTCTAAGTTTTTTGGCTACACAAATGGGGATCATTGTGTTTCATTATACAGGGGCTAGGGACAGAGTAAAAGAGTGAAGAAATTAATAGGCTCCTGACAGAGACGAATTGGCACATATAAGTGAATTAAACACCATTACTGGCAGAACTCCACGCTAAAGCCTTTAGTGATATTACAAAATGCTTCTGCTAATCAGTGTACTGTGTAGACTACCGGGAATGGGAGTAGAAAAATATACTACTGTGGATACCAAATCCATCTGAATTTTGAGAATTTGACATTTAATCTGGGAAGTGTTAGACCAACTCTCTCCTAAATTCCCAGTTACGTGTTAAAATAGAAAGGTCACTGTGGCATCTTATTGGACGATGGTGACCTGCTGGTGTCAGGAGGTGTTCTGCAATAACGAGGAGAGACTGTAACCTCACATCACTGGGCAAACAAGGTGCACTGTGTATGGGAGGAGGAAGTAAGACGATGCTGGCTCAGGTGGTGAAAGAAAGACTTTCAAGAAAGGATAGGGATAAATCTTTAGTCCTGGGCTCAGAGAATCTGAGAGGATTGTGGGCTAGAAATGAAAGATCCATACATGCCTAGAAATATATATTGAAGACCTGGATGAAAGAACAAAAACTGAATTCTCTCAGTATCTTTTCCTCTTCAAATAAAAACAGCTGTTTTCGCACATGGCAGCTAGCTTTATTTTACAGAACATCAAACTCTGTAAAAATCTTTAAAAGCCATGATCTTTCAAGGTATTTTCCCTTTTGGCAGAATGGCTTTTTCTCTTTTTGAGTAGAGAGGAAGAAGGAAAAATAAAAAGACGAAGAAGGTATAGGACAACCCCCCCCCCCCCAGTATCTATCTATCTTCCAGTCACAACAGATGAAAATAAATGCCAGGCTGCATTATTGCATATCTCTTTTGACTAGGTCAGATCATGTACCCTACACAAAAGTAATTAGAAGAATTTATATTTTGTGCAAAGGGGAGCTTCAATCTCCAAGGGATTTTGAATGAAGATGAAAGGAAGATTACACAGTAGGGTACCCGTTAAGAGGCCCTGCCTGTCCTCTTTCAATTCATGGCAGTCCTAGATTCATGGATGTTTGTTTTGAATAATTTTTGACAAAGAAGATAACCTGCTCCCTTCTGCAACAAAACCATCTTTCCAGGGACAGTGCAGACTGGATTATCAGAGGATGCTTGCTGCACTAGGATGATAGGGATGGATTTCCATTGCAAATGGAGCACAGGACATCAATAAAGTTAGGGGGTGGGATTCTGTGTGGTTCCTATTCCTCCTAAGTGGGATGCCTTCTAGAGAAATCATTCAGCAGAAAGATGAGCATCTCCCGGCTGCCACACGGGGCTACACTTGTGCATTAATGAAAGAGGAAAATATCAAGCTTGATTTTTAAAAATCACAGAAATAGAACACTAGAATCTGTGTTCCTTATTTCATCATTTCTCTTTCTTAGATGTTTTCTCATTAATTAAGCTTGCTGAATAGGTAAAGATTCTCAGATGAAAAGTACTCCATATATGCAAAGCAGTATTTTTATCTTGTATTTTTCCTTTCTACAACAAAACCAAATTTCTCCTTGATCCTCCCTGTGTCACTGAGCATTTCAGTAACTAATTTCATATTAATCACTCAGTAGGTGAAACAGTAATTTCTCTGAACCATCATTATTATGCCATACACCAGGATCTCTCTGTGTGGGGGAGGACAAGGCAATCTCTGGAAAAGAGTGTATGGAGGCAGAAGAGACTTAAGAGAGAAATGTCAAGGAAATAGATTTTTTTTTTTTTTTGGTCACTCTTATTTCTCTTTGCCTCAATTCTGTGTGAGAATCCTGATTATTTATAGTCATTTCCACTTGGATGTCTCCTTATCACTGGGAACTCAACCTGCTAAAAAATCTATTCTTCAAAAGCCCTGGATAATACACCATTTTTATTGAATGGCACCACCAGCTTCCCCATTCTCCCCAGCACATTGCTTTTAAGTTGTTTAAATCTTCTCCTTCCATTATACCTCTTGGATAGCTTCTTTTATTTGCAATTCTTTAGCCACAGTCTGGTGTTCAGGCTTTATATTGCCTAGATCTGTGCTGTCCAACATAGTGGCCATTAACCACATGGTGCTACATAAATTTAAGTTGGAATTAATTATAATTAAATAATTTTTAAAATTCAGTTTTCAGTTTCACAAACTGCATTTCAAGTATTCAACGGCCGCCTGAGCTAGTGCAGATACAGACTAATCCCATCATTGCAGAATGTTCTATTAGGTTGTGCTGGCTAGATTATTCTGAGATTTTTTGGTATGTCACCACGTTCTACTTTAATCTACACCTTAAAAGGCTACTAAAATAATCTCCCTCAAAGAGCATTTCCATCGTATCTTTGTCAGATCAAGGATCTCTAACAGAACATTGCAATAAAAAAATGGAGTAAGGGCATGGTTACTCTATTTCCTTCCCTGAAACCCTAAGTGAACAGACAATTGAGAAAATGGGAAGAAAATTCCATCTAAAGCAGAATTAGAATATAGCCATAATCTTAAAGCATGCAATGACATTTGAACTCAATCCAAAGGGGGTAGTATCTTGAGTCAATATATGCCTTCGTCTCCAGCAGGGTATACATTTTCCTGAAAGTTAGAGACGGTTGAGAGGACTACAGACAACAAACTTTACTTAGAAAAAGAGAGTCTGAAGACAGGGGTAGGAGTCTGGAATTCTAGGGTAAATCTTTGTGTGGTTCCAAACTCTGAATGAAGGAGAGGCAGGGATAGAAGAGAGAGATTTCCACTGAGAGATGTATTTCCTCTAACCCTGAAGAAACTTCATCAAGGTAAATGCAGAGAAGAGAAAAGAAACATCAACCTTTGTAGTTAATAGGGCAGCATGAGCAGAGCAGAGATGCAAACCCACAAACTCAGCAAAATAAAACCTTAAATAATCTAAGAGACTTCACTAAGCAGGCTGATCTCTTGTTAGGATGACCTGCTCTCCCCAAAACGGAAGACCATAGAAAACAAGCCCTCAGGGCAGTGCGCCCAGCAGATCAGGCAAGAAGATATTTTGAGGGAACATATGGACTTGAAGCTGCTGGTGACCTGAGATAACTATGCCCACGCCATCTAACATTATATTTTAGTATGGGTTTCTGAAAAAGAATTAGACACTGTAGAAGATGAAATTAACTTAATGGGTCATAACAAGCACTTAAAAAATTAAATATAGTAAAAGAGAAAATACTCAGGGTTATTGCCTGTAGTAAGCATAAGAATTTTTTCAAGAGAAAAACCAAGTCATCTAAAAATTCAGGCAAATTCAGGTAGGCCTCAAACATGAATAAAGACAAAAGAAAAACGTTTTCAAACATTCAGCAACTCAAGGGAATATAACACTTGTTGACCCATCTTGAAAAACTACTTAATAATGAAAAGCAGTCAGCCAAGAACTGAATCCAAATGAAGAATTCAGCCCAGCAAAGCTGTGGAATGACAGGTATGAAGGTGAGCAATGCCTTCATTTAAATATAAAATAAAGGCTAAACATCTGTAGGAAGAATAATTACACAAAATGTAAATATCACAAACTCTGACAATATAAAGATAATATCACCATAAAAAAAAATAAGGAGATGAGTTAGGGGAAAGCATTAATATTCAATGCATTTATTTCCTCACCTTTTAAAGCAGGCATCAGTAGTTGCCACTTAAAGTTGATAAATCAGGAAACAGTGGTTATAGTATTTGAAATACAATTACAAAAAACTGAGTCAAACAACAAATTATGGGCAGAAGAGAAATAAAACAAAACAAAACCCCAACCACAGAGTAGAAAACGGAGAACAGAGAAAGTAGTAAAAAAAGAAAGTAACATAAAATATAATGATAAGATTTATCTGTTATGACAATAAATGAAAACAGAATAAATTCCTTTATTATAACTAAAGGATCGCAGATGATCAAAAAGAAAAACACGCTGTGTGCTATCATACTGGTGAAAAACAAGATGAGCATCCATGTGCATTAATAGGGGATTGCAAAAGAAATACTGTGCAGCTTAAAACACAGGGTCATGCTATTTCTATCTTAAAAAGAAATAGGACATACATATGGGTCTGGATATTCGTAAATATCTGTATGATATATGTACATATCTTTGTATATGCACAGTAAATGTAAAGACACAAAAAATTCATCATGACGGTTGCCTTTGGAGTGGAAATCAAGGTATATTGTTTGAATTTTTATGTCATACATTTTTAGAATAATTTAAAATTTTTTAAAAATGCAAAAAGTCCCCTACAACTACATACTGACTGTTGGAGTGACTCAAAACTAAAACAACAAAACAGAACAAAACATTAAAAGGTGCCAGCAGGCATCCTTTGTCTTCTAAATCTGATGTTTCATAACCCCATTATCAACTCAGTTATGATAATAATTTTCTTCGAATTACTGTTCATTGAACATTTGTTTGGTCCTTTCCAAATCAACTGCTTTTGCCTAGAGCACCCATTCTCCATTAGTCAACTATTTGATTCTAGTTTTCTCTAGAATAAAGGCAAAACTTACTCATTTACAGCTCTTCATAGACCTCAATAATTCTCCTCTTTCTCCTCTTCAACCTGCATATCCAGTAAACTCTTTATATTTATTTTTTATTGACCCAGTAAATTCTCTATTAGTCTGTAATTGTTATATATTACTTTTTAAAAACCAAAACAAAATAAAAACCTTTTATTGATTGATTTCTGGCTATTCTGCTTCCACAACTAGACTACAAGATCCTTAAGTGTCATATTTTTCTGTTAATTTTGGCTGACTGATTGATTTATTCACTCATAGTCACTGATATTATGCTGTATACCAGAAAGAAAAAAGGAACAATGATCAGTCCCTGGCTCATTATCAAGTAATAACATAAATGTAAACAAACAATAATAATTCACTGGGAAAACAAAGATACTGCATGTACAAAAGGTAAGAATCAGTTCAGCTTAGGGGTTTTGAAGAAGAATCACGGAAGCAGTGCCACATGATCTGGTCTTTGGAGGGACTTGCCAACCCTGTTCCGGGAGGAGGGAAGAGAAATGTGGAAGTGGTATGAGGCACTCAGTCACAAAGAGGGACATGAGCAAATGGCACAAGAACGGTGATTTGCTTAATGCTGGGGTGTAAGTCAGATGTGGTGGGACAGACTGGTTTGAGTTATCCACCTAAAGCTCCCCTACAAAATAAACACCTTTAATAAAAGTTATTGGCAAATTTCCATGAGGTTTATGTAACACAAGTTTGCCTAATATTAAAATTTTGGATGAGGGAGTTCCTACTACAACTTTTTAATTTGTTTAACATTTTATTATAAAATGAAACAAAGATACTGAAATTCATACAAAACAAATCTATGGATTAAAGAACAGATATAAAGCAAAACATGTTTGTAATGATTAATGAAGTCAAGAAATAGACCTTTGTGGGACACCCTAGAAGGTCTCCAGGGGTTCCCTCTTCACCTCAATCACATCTTTATTACATATGTATCTCCTTCCTTCCACATTAAGAATCCTGCTTCTTGAGGCACAGAAAGTGCTGGAACTACGTATCGCATAGTCACAACTTGATTTACTCTATATTACATATATAGTAGTTTCCAAATGACAATGCCAACTGTACCACTAGCGATATGATTATTGAAAAGAGTTAAACTTCTCTTTTCATGTGCTCTTCCCCCATCCCTCCATTTTGTAGGTGTACTATACCTACGTTGCTGAAGCACATAGCTGCTACATAAAATACTTCTATTCAACTCTCTTTTCGTCTTAGCTCTATAAGTAACCACATATTTAATGTCAATGAATATGCAGTCATTTACAAGAGTCTTCAGGAAGAACTCATGGGATAGGGCTTTTTAAGCTGACAACAGTATGACCTTTATATTTGGAAGCCAGTTTTGCTGGATATAAAATTACTGGTTTACCATTTTTCCTTGAGTATTTGAAATATGACTGTTCTCCATTTTCTATGACAAAATATTGCTGATGAAAAGTTGACAATCTAATTTTGTCTTATAAATTACTTATAAGTAACTTGCTCTTTTTGCTTATCTGGTCAACTTATTTTATTTGCTTTTCTTTCAACTCTAATAATATTACTAGAAAAGTCACTGTGGTTTGACAATCTTTCAATATGTACTTTTAAGCTCGTTTTAAAATTTGTATCAGGGAAGTTTCCTGAATTATAGCTTTTATTGTTAATGTTGTGTACAAAGTGAATATAAAAAATCAATTGTATTTTTACATACTAATAGACCATAGACAATAATCAGACAATAAAATCAAGAAAACACCACCATTTAAAATACGATTAAAGAATGTTATGAACTTAAGGATAAATTTAACAAAAGACACTGAAAATAATAAAATGCTGATGAGATACACTAGAGGATCTAAATCAATGGAGAGCTATACTTTGTGAATCAGAAAACTCAATTACTAAGATGACAATTTATCCAGATTGTTCTAGAGGTTCACCATCATCCCAACCAGAATCTTAGCTGGTTTATTTTCCATACTTACATAATTTTTAGCTGGTTTATTTTCCATACTTAGGTAATTTTGAAATTTATTTGGGAAGTCAAAGAGTCGAGAATAGCCAAAACAATTTTGCAAAATAAGAATACAATTGGAAGACTTATACTACTGACTTCAAGACTTAGATAAAGCTTCTGTAATCAAGCCAAAGATTAGACATAATCTTTCCTCCTGCTTTGTTCCAATTTAGTATTTGATCAAATTTATGCTCAGAGGTTAGACTTGCAAACATCAAAGCACCACAAATGTATGCGACATCTAATGGCACTGGGTTGAGAAATGCCAATATAAATACCATATATCAAATTACCACTGTTTTACACCAGGATAAAAAGGGGTGGGAATGGGGTTGGGGGTGGGTGTTGTTCTGTAAAGAAATCCAAAGAGCAGAACCAACATCCAGCAGCCAAGTGGTGAAACTGAAGGTATGTGAATGGAACAGAAGATAGAGTCCAGTAATAGACCCTTACATATTCGGTGCAGTGATTTACAACAAAGATGTCGAAAAATTCAACTAAGAAAGGACAATTTCTTTGACAAGCGGTGCTGGAAAAACTGAGTATCCATAAAGGAAATAAGAACATTGTTTTCTACCTTATACCATAACAAAAATCAATTCAAGATGGAAGATACTCCTTAACATGAAGGCTCTAACAATAAAGCTACTAGAATGAAAAAAAAAAAAAAGTCTCCACGGCCTCAGGGTAGGCCAATATTTCTTAGAGAGGATACAGAAAGCATGAGCCACAAAAGAGAAAACTGGTAAATTAGACTTCATCAAAACTAAAGCTTTCTCATCAAAATGCATCAAGGAAGTGATAGGCAAATGAGAGAAAGAGAATATTTGCAGCACATATATCTAACAAAGGATTTATATCTAATATGTTGAAAGAAAATAACTGCAACTCAATAATAAAAAGAAAAATGACCCAATTAGAATTGGGCAAAAAGCTTAAATGGTTACAACACAGGATCTAGAAATGCCCAGTAAGTTAATAAGAAAGTGCTCAGCATTGTAAGTCATCAGAGAAATGCAAATTACAACCACAATGAGGTGCCATTACTCAAGTGAAAAAGAATGACAGCACCAAATGTTGGAAAGGATGTGGAGCATCTAGAACTTTCACACATGGCTGGTAGAAGTATAACCTCAAGTAATCCCTTTGGGAAAAGGTCTGGGAGTTTGTCATAAAACTAGACATTCACTAAAGCTATGACCCAGCAATTCACCTCTCAGGCACCTATACAAGAGAAACAGCAACATATGTCCACAAAGGTCCTTGAAGAAGGTTCAGTAGCAGCTTTATTAATTTTAGCAAAAAAATGAAAATAACTCAATGTCCATCAGTAGGAGAATGAATAGCTAAACAATGGTATATTCATACAATAGAATATAAATCAGTAATAACAAAACATAAACTATACTCAAGAACAGGGATGAATCTCAAAATTAGCATGCTTAGTGAAAGCAATTAGAAACAAAAAAGAACTTAGTATATAACTTCACTTATAAGAAATTTTAGATCAGGCAAAATAGCCCTACAGCGATAGATATCAGATCAGTTCTTTCACGGAGTTGGGGGCGAGTGCCGAATGGGAAAGGGAATGAGAGAACAACCTTGGGTGACAGCAATAGTCTGCATCTCGATATACAGTCCTCAAAATAAAGTCGATAATATTCTTCTGTTTACTTAGGACCTGAATATTTCACTGTATATAAATTATTTTTCACTTAAAAAACTTAAAACTTAAAAGAACTTAAAGGCAAAAAAAAAAAAAAAAGCCAATTATTTATTCCTTTTAAAATCCACGTGATAAGATCTAACACATTTGGAGTCATGAATCCTAAATTTACTTATATATAATTCTTCCCCCATTAACTAAAAGTAATTATTATCATAACAATTTAACAGAATGAGTGTGATTGCTCAGAAAATATTTAAATTGCTTAAGGAAACACACCCCTTCTCAAGCAATTTAAACCATTCCAAAGTACCAGTTTATAAGCCAGCTGCTGATTTTGATACATACATCTCATTGTTATTAATCCAAAAACACATCTCCCAAAGGCTAGACAACTTGTTTTATGTCTATCACAAGTTTCTGCATTCATCATTCAACAAATACTTATTGAACGTGTTTTAGGTTTTGTTCTTGATGCTGAGATGCTGGGGATTGAGTAGTGCATATAAATCCTTGCCCTTGTAGAATTTATATTCTAGTCCAGGGAGGCAGAAACAGACAACAAGATAAGTAAAATAAAAAATAATATTGGACAGTAGTAAGTACTATGAGGAAAATAAAACAGGGAAAGGTAGTAGGAGTTTTGTGGGAGAATTACACTTCTAAATACGTGGAAGGAAAGGCACCACTGAGAATATTTTAAATTACAGTCTTGAAGAAGAGGAGAGTGAAACTGTACACATAACTGGAGAAGGCTATTTCAGGCAGAGAGGACAGCAAGTGCAAAGGCCCTGAGGCAGCAAAGTACCAAAACCAGGGAGGAGGCCAGTGTGAGGGACTGAGGTGTCAGAGGCCATGAAGAAAGTTGGGGCATAGGTCAATCAGGCCTTGAGGTCCATGGTAAAGATTTTGGCTTTTACTCTCAGTGAGGCAGGAAGCCAGTGGGAGATTTCAAGCAATGAAGCGATATGATTTGACTTAACATGTTAAAGAGATTCTTTGACTGTTATACTGAGAAGGTGGTAGGAGTGTCGGGTGAGAAAAGAGCCATGGGAGATAAGTTAGGGGACTATTACAATAATCCAGGTGAGAGATGTTTGTGACTTGGATGAAGGTGTAGCAGTGGAGATGGTAAGAGGTGACAGGACCCATGAACTAAGAATAAAACTAGAACTTTAAAATATTCTGTAATTAAGAGTACCCTCCAAACACTTTAAATTAGGGCAGTTGTACTACACACAAGAGCCCATTCTATCCAGCATTTCATCTACCCAATAGGAAGAACAGACATTAATAATATTTATGGTTTCCCCCCATGATTGTATAACTTAATTCTCACAAGCTACAAAAGCCCCAACTTTATAGATGAGGAAACGGAGGTTCAGGGAGGTTAAGTATTCTGCCTGAGAGCTCACATTTCTTAAGCGGCAGGAACTGGATTCTTGAATTCTACGCAGCTGTTTGACTTCAATATTAATGTTTCTTTCATTTATATTAACTACAAATAATCTAAACATAATCATATTAAAATTTTTATAGTGAAAACTTTCAGATACTCAAATGTAGAGATAAACCCCCACATGCCTATACCTTGTTCCATATTCAATAATAATTAAGATTTAGTCACATTTTTCATGTATTTTTTCCTTTCAAATTTCTTTGCTAAGGATTTTGTAAGCAAGTCTTAGGCATTTATCCCTATGTGCTTCAGAAGGCATATCAAATAAATTACGAACATTTTATTATATAACAACAATGCTATTAGCTATCCCATTTAAAAATTAACAGTATTCCTTGGTGTCATCTATTAACCTAGTTCATAAACAAATTTCCTCAAGTGCCTACAAAATGTGTCTTTCCCATTGGATTTATCTTGAATTGGTTTATATCTCTTAAGTCTCATTTCTTGTATAAAAATATATTGTTTCTCCTTTTCGCTTTTCAATTTTTCCATGCAACTGTACTGCTGCAGAACCAGGCAGATTGTCCTACAGGCAGTCCCACCTGCTGGATTTGGCTGCTTCTTCCCAGTGTGATTTAACTTGTTCCTCCACCCCCACGTTTCCTGTATATGAACGGTAGCTCAAGAGCAACGCTGCCCAATAGATCTTCCTGTGATGACAGAAATGTTCTGTGTATGGGCTGTGTCATACAGTGCCCACATTTGGCTACTGAGCACTTGAAATCTGGCTAGTGTGACTAAGGGACACTTTTAAATTTAAATTTAAATAGCTACATGTGACAAGTGGCTACCATGTTAGAACATACAGCTAGAGTCTTAGACTTAGGTTCAATTTTTTGGGGGGAAGAGTACGGTAGTGGGTTGAATGTTGGTCTCCCAAAAAATATGTCCATGTGAACTTCTCTGGATAAAAGGTTGACCTCGAGATGAGCTCATCCTGGATTATCTGAATGAGCCCTAAGTCCAATGGCAAGTGACCCTATAAAGAGGAAAGAGAAGAATCAGAAGACAAGGGTCGTGAAGATGGGGACAGAGATTACAGTCATGCATCTATAAGCCGAGAAATGGAATGGAATGGTCCTTGTTTTCTGACAAACAAGCTGAGCTCGGTTCATGCTGAGTATCTTGTATCCCTATCCTGAACGCAGCCATTTCTCCACGAACCCTCTTTTTTTTAATGGGAAATGATACCCTGAGAACACCATGGAGAGCTCACAGGCATTGGGTTATCATTGTTTTTGTGACTTTTCTATGATACAGCTAGGAAATACATGTTTTTGAAATATATCATGAGTTCATACTGTTATTTCTGATTCAGATTTAACATTATAGAGGGTTACTTCACTTTAAAAATTGTTGTATTTGTTTCTCTTTTTAAAAACAAAAAACCTTAATTCTTAATACCAATGACACGTAACTATTTGTGTTTTCATATATATGATTTTAAATACATATAGTTTTAAAATAATACCAACATCACTAGCAAACTATTGAATGAAGTTTGAAATGTTCATATCTCATTTTTTGTTAGAATGTATCCCACTAAATACGTACAGTCAAAACGCTGTGTTCCATATCACTGCAAGTATTTCTTTTTCCTGAGTCAGGCAACCAGTTCGTTAGGTTACTCATTTTGGTTTCTTTTCCATTTCGGGGGATTTCCTTTTGTTTTCTTTGGATTAAATTTCATTTGTTAAGTATGTAAAACATTTGTATTTCTGAACTGAACTGTATACAACATACAGGTATACAGCTTTCATCAGTCCTCTCTACCTTAAGCAATAAATATTTATTTTTCTAATGAAAGCAAACATGATTATATATTTATATTTCTTCTCTCTCACACAAAAGGTAGATTACTTAGCATTTTTTCCACACTTTGCTTTTTTACATGCCAATATCTAGAAGAAAACACCGTATTAGTAAACAGAGATCTTTCTCATTTTTAAAAAGGTTTCATAGTAGTCTACTGTGTGGACATGCTTTTGTTTCTCTAATGAATCACATATTTTTGGACATTTGGGTATTTGCAATGTTTTGCTATTACAAATAATGCCACAATGACAAATCTTTGCAGCAGTCAGTCCGTATTTTTTTCATTGTGGCTTTAGATGAACTCATAGAAGTAAGATTGCTGGATTATAGAGAAACTCAGACATAATTTCCCTAGATTATGACAAATTTCCTTCCGTGATTGTTCTATTTTGCATTACCCCTGGAAATGTGGGAGGGTGCCCATTTCTCTACAGTCTCACCAACAGAGTACATGTCAAACCTTGGGATATTTGATAAACCTAGGTGAGAAGTGATGTTTCAGTGAAATTTTAATTAGCTTGTCTCTTATTAGGTGATGCTGAGTATCTTTTCGTATGTTTAAGGGCCATTTTCATTTCCTCTTCTGCGAGCTGTCCATATCTTTTGCTGATTTTTCTATCAGATTGTCATCTTCCCCCTCTTTTTGCAAAGAGCTTTGTGCAGTAGCGATATTAGCTCTTAGTGATGTAAGTGGCATATATTTTTCTGAGTTCGTCATTGGTCTTTTCTAATTCTACTTGAAAATTAGTGACTAGCATTTCATACTTCATCCTTTATGCTTAAAAGCTTTATAAGATGTTGTTACTTTTGCACACTATTTCTTGATTGATTTGTTTCATGTGAAATGTGTCAACAGTAAAATTCTAACTGACTTGACCAGTGCTGGGAAGACGTAGGCGCTGGAATTCTCTTTGTTGCTACCGTGTGAACCCAAACAACAGAGCCAGACATGAATAGACAGCAGAAGAGGAGGTCTGCTACCTGTAGTGGTGACAGTAGCTGAGGTCAGAAAAGGTTTTTCAGGGAAGAGCTATAGGGTAAAAGAAGTAGTATCATTAAAAGAGATTATAAACTACCTGCTGCATAGCTTTCTATTTTGACAGTGGACATAATTTGTCCTGCTATCACTCCTGCTTTTATAGTAGAAGCTGCAATTAGGTCACTACAATTATCCTTTGTTCCAGTGAACAAGCCCAGTTTCTTCAGCTTTTCCTTCTGAATGCTATTTCAAAGCTGCAAGGATACCTGACCATGAACAATTATAGTTCTTTATTATTTTTATTATTATCATCATCATCATCATTTTGAACAGCCAATACAGAATTACATGTAATCTTTGTGATCAATGTTTCATCTTTTCAACAAAGCTATTTTAACTGCATTAATATTTTTCACATTTCCTCATTCCTGCCTGGGTGTCTATAACATTTTCTAAACGATCTCCTGTTGTCCTGTCCATTTTTCTTGTCAGCCTAAGCCAGACCTGATGTGGGAAGGGAACTAGATTGATGGGACAATTTATCACCTCTCTTGTAATAAATAAATAGATATATTTTGGCGTAGCAAGTTTCATATTCTACAATACTGACATGCAAATTCTTTTAATGCTGTTAATTGAATCTTTTAGGGGGATTTTTTCCTTCGTGTTTCCCTCTTGGCACATACATGCAGCATATGGAGTCCTCCCTGGTCTGCAGAATAAAACGATGCTATGCTGCCTCGTGGATACTGCGACTGGGTACCGTACATGAATTTGTGCCTGTGTTTTGCTGAATGTCATGTGGCAAAGAGCATGCTGATGCTCAATAAAGCAGGTCAAGGCATCAAAGTTTGGGAAGCCTTTGAGAGTCACGTGTGGTCTCAGGACATTCTAATTCTGGATATCCCTGAGAGGTTAGTTGGTTCTTTGCCTAGCTGGGGACGACCCCAAATCTTACACGACCATATCCTACACAGCCCGGGACCAACTAAATTTCCCGAATCAAATGGTTTTTATCTATTTGACAATAAATGTATTTCATCCTGTTATTCTAAAATCATGGCAGTAATTTTCAATTCCTACTTATTAGTTGCATTTTTACAACGTCAGTTGGTGAGAATCGTTAGTACCTTCCCACTGCTACTAAATCCTATCACTTCAAGAGAATTGCCATTCAGGGAAGGTTCTCCTATTATTGCAATTTACATTTTCCCTAAATTTATACCTTTCCCAGACCCATTAAACTTTCTCCATTGCTAATGTACTGAGTTCCTGTAATTTGCATTCTCATAATGTAGACAAATTTCTCAGAAATGCTTAGTAAACATCCTTAGCTTTCATTGGGAAATTAGCCCCAAAGAAGGGTTGGGGGAAGAAGGGACCGATGACAGAGTGCATACTATCTTCTCTGATAATGCATGGCTTCCTCACAGCAATCCCATACCTTGCCCCTACAAACGGTGTCATTAGGCACTGAAGTCGTTAAAAGATGCGCCGGGTTTCTGGCCAAACTAACACTGGAAAAAGTGGTATAAGAATCTGCCCTGGATGGGGCTCTGCTGGAGGGATAAAGCTCCTAACTTGTTGATGTGCTTTATTCTTACTCTTTAGTCTAACTGTTAGTAACATTTGTACATAGCCCAAAATAGCTTTACTTATTTTTTTTAATTTTTTTACTTTTATTGATTCATAATCATTTTACAATGTTGTGTCAAATTCCAGTGTTCAGCACAATTTTTCAGTTATTCATGGACATATACACACTGTCACATTTTTTTCTCTGTGAGTTATCATAACATTTTGTGTATATTTCCTGTGCTATGCAGTGTAGTCTATTCTACAATTTTGAAATCCCAGTCTATCCCTTCCCACCCTCCACCCCTCTGGTAACCACAAGTCTGTATTCTCTGTCTGTGAGTCTATTTCTGTCCTTTATTTACGCTTTGTTTTTGTTTGTTTGTTTGTTTTTGTTTTTTAGATTCCACATATGAGCGATCTCATATGGTATTTTTC
Organism: Camelus bactrianus; assembly: GCF_048773025.1. NCBI lineage: Eukaryota > Metazoa > Chordata > Mammalia > Artiodactyla > Camelidae > Camelus > Camelus bactrianus. The sequence continues at coordinate 75,078,491 of NC_133543.1, forward strand.
TTTCTCTTTCTGGCTTACTTCACTTAGAATGACATTCTCCAGGAGCATCCATGTTGCTGCAAATGGCATTATGTTGTCGGTTTTTATGGCTGAGTAGTATTCCATTGTATAAATATACCACCTCTTCTTTATCAAGTCATCTGTTGATGGACATTTAGGCTGTTTCTTGTTTTGGCTATTGTAAATAGTGCTGCTATGAACATTGGGGTGCAGGTGTCATCCTGAAGTAGATTTCCTTCTGGATACAAGCCCAGGAGTGGGATTCCTGGGTCATATGGTAAGTCTATTCCTAGTCTTTTGAGGAATCTCCACACTGTTTTCCATAGTGGCTGCACCAAACTGCATTCCCACCAGCAGTGTAGGAGGGTTCCCCTTTCTCCACAGCCTCCCCAGCATTTGTCATTTGTGGATTTTTGAATGACGGCCATTCTGACTGGTGTGAGGTGATACCTCATTGTAGTTTTGATTTGCATTTCTCTGATAATTAGTGATATTGAGCATTTTTTCATGTGCTTTTTGATCATTTGTATGTCTTCCTTGGAGAATTGCTTGTTTAGGTCTTCTGCCCATTTTTGGATAGGGTTGTTTATTTTTTTCTTATTGAGTCGTATGAGCTGCTTATATGAGATCAAGCCTTTGTCGGTTTCACTTGCAAAAATTTTCTCCCATTCCGTAGGTTTTCTTCTTGTTTTACTTCTGGTTTCCTTTGCTGTGCAGAAGCTTGTAAGTTTCATTAGGTCCCATTTGTTTATTCTTGCTTTTATTTCTTCTAGGAGAAAATTTTTGAGATGTATGCCAGATAATGTTTTGCCTATGTTTTCCTCTAGGAGGTTTATTGTATCTTGTCTTATGTTTAAGTCTTTAATCCATTTTGAGTTGATTTTTGTATATGGTGTAAGGGAGTGTTCTAGCTTCATTGTTTTACATGCTGCTGTCCAGTTTTCCCAACACCATTTGCTGAAGAGACTGTCTTTATTCCAATGTGTATTCTTGCCTCCTTTGTCAAAGATGAGTTGACCAAAAGTTTGTGGGTTCATTTCTGGGCTCTCTATTCTGTTCCATTGGTCTATATGTCTGTTTTGGTACCAATACCATGCTGTCTTGATGACTGTAGCTCTATAGTATTGTCTGAAGTCTGGGAGAGTTATTCCTCCAGCCTCTTTCTTTCTCTTCAGTAATGCTTTGGCAATTCTAGGTCTTTGATGGTTCCATATGAATTTTATTATGATTTCTTCTAGTTCTGTGAAATATGTCCTGGGTAATTGGATAGGGATTGCATTAAATCTGTAGATTGCCTTGGGCAGTGTGACCATTTTAACAATATTGATTGTTCCAATCCAAGAGCATGGAATATCTTTCCATTTTTTAAAGTCTTCTTTAATTTCCTTCATCAATGGTTTATAGTTTTCTGTGTATAATTCTTTCACCTCCTTGGTTAGATTTATTCCCAGATATTTTATTACTTTGGGTGCTATTTTAAAGGGGATTGTTTCTTTACTTTCTTCTTCTGTTGATTTATCGTTAGTGTAAAGAAATGCAACTGATTTTTGAATGTTAATTTTGTAACCTGCTACCTTGCTGAATTCTTCAATCAGCTCTAGTAGCTTTTGTGTGGACCTTTTAGGGTTTTCTATATATAGTAACATGTCATCAGCATATAATGACACTTTTACCTCTTCTTTTCCAATTTGGATCCCTTTTATTTCTTTCTCTTGCCTGACTGCTGTGGTTAGGACTTCCAGGACTATGTTGAATAGGAGTGGTGATAGTGGGCATCCTTGTCTTGTCCCAGATTTTAGTGGGAAGCTTTTGAGTTTTTCACCGTTGAGTACTATGCTGGCTGTAGGTTTGTCATATATAGCTTTTATTATGTTGACATATGTTCCCTCTATACCCACTTTGGCGAGAGTTTTTATCATAAATGGGTGTTGAATTTTATCAAATGCTTTTTCTGCATCGTTTGAGATGATCATGTGGTTTTTGTCCTTTCTCTTGTTGATGTGATGTATTACACTGATTGATTTGTGTATGTTGAACCAGTCTTGTGTCCCTGGGATGAACCCCACTTGGTCATGATGTATAATCTTTTTTATGTGTTGTTGGATTCTATTTGCTAAAATTTTGATGAGGATTTTGGCGTCTATGTTCATCAGTGATATTGGCCTATAATTCTCTTTTTTTGTAGTGTCTTTGCCTGGTTTTGGTATCAAGGTGATGGTGGCTTCATAGAATGAGTTTGGGAGTATTCCCTCCTTTTCAATCGTCTGGAAGAGTTTGAGAAGGACTGGTATGAGTTCTTCTTTGTATGTTTGGTAGAATTCCCCGGTGAAGCCGTCCGGTCCTGGACTTTTATTTGTAGGGAGGTTTTTAATTGCTATTTCTATTTCCTTTCTAGTGATCGGATTGTTCAAGTGTTCAGATTCTTCTTGATTCAGTTTTGGTGGACAGTATGTTTCCAGAAACTTGTCCATCTCCTCTAGGTTATCCAGTTTGGTTCCATATAGTTTTTCATAATATTCTCGTATGATATTCTGTATTTCTATTTTGTTTGTTGTAATTTCTCCATTTTCCTTTCTTATTTTGCTAATTTGTGCTCTCTCTTTTTTCTTCTTTGTGAGTTTGGCCAGAGGTTTGTCGATTTTATTTACTTTTTCAAAAAACCAGCTTTTAGTTTGGTTGATTTTTTTCTATGGTCTTGTTAATCTCTATTGTATTTAATTCCTCTCTGATCTTTATCATTTCCTTCCTTCTGCTGCTCTTTGGGGCTTTTTGTTCTTCTTTTTCTAATTCATTCAGGTGGTGGGTTAAATTGTTTATTTGAGATTGTTCTTCTTTTTTGAGGAAGGCCTGTATCGCTATAAACTTCCCTCTTAGCACTGCCTTTGCTGTGTCCCATAGGTTTTGAGTGGTTGTGCTTTCATTATCATTTGTCTCAAGGTATTTTTTAATTTCAGCTTTGATTTCCTCATTGATCCATTGTTTTTTCAATAACATATTGTTTAATCTCCATGCTTTCCTTTTTTTCTCCTTTGTTTCTCTGTTGTTGATTTCCAGTTTCATGGCATTGTGGTCAGTAAAGATGCTTGAGATAATTTCTATCTTCTTAAAATTGTTGAGGTTTCTTTTGTGCCCAAGTACATGATTGATCCTGGAAAATGTTCCATGTGCACTTGAAAAGAATGTATATCCTATTTTTTGGGGGTGTAATGCTCTGAAAATATCCACCAAATCTAGTTTTTCTATTGTAATATTTAATTTCTCTGTTGCCTTGTTTATTTTCTGTCTGGAAGATCTGTCTAGTGATGTTAATGCAGTGTTAAAATCTCCAACTATGATTGTATTCCCATCAATATCCCCCTTTATCTCTGTTAGTAATTCTTGTATGTACTTAGGTGCTCCTATATTGGGTGCATATATATTAACGAGTGTAATATCCTCATCTTGTATCACTCCTTTAATCATTATAAAATGTCCTTCTTTATCTTTCTTTATGGCCTTTGTTTTAAAGTCTATTTTGTCTGCAACACCTGCTTTTTTGGCTTTTCCATTTGCATGGAATATCCTTTTCCATCCTTTCACTCTCAATCTATATGTGTCCTTCTCCCTAAAGTGGGTCTCTTGTATGCAGCATATTGAAGGTTCTTGCTTTATTACCCAGTCTGCCACTCTGTGTCTTTTGACTGGAGCATTTAGTCCATTAACATTTACAGTAATTAATGATAGATGTGTGTTTATTGCCATTTTGAACTTATCTTTGCAGTTGAATTGGTATATCCTCTTTGTTCCTTTCTTCTTCCTTTTGTGGTTTGGTAATTTTCCTTTGTATTATCATGGATTTTATTTAATTTTTGTGACTCCTTTGTAAATTTTTGGCTTGTGGTTACCCTTTTTTGTAAATCTGTCAACCCATTACTATAACTGTTTTTATTAAACTGATAGTAACATGATCTCAAACCCATCCTACTGTTAAAAAAATTTAAAAAAGAAAAAAATTCTGTATTTCCCTGCCTCCCTGTCCCACTCTCAGTGATTTGTATGTCTTCTTTTATAATTTCATGTTTACTTTATTTGTAATTCATGAGTTATCACCTTTCCAGTTGTGTGTTTCTCATTTCTATAGCATCCTGCTGCTTTTCTATTTAGAATAGCCCTTTCAATATTTCTTTTAGCATGGGTTTAGTGTTGCTAAACTCCTGCAGCTTTTTTTTGTCTGTGAAACTCTTTATTTCTCCTTCTATCCTCAAGGATAGCCTTGCTGGATAAAGGATCCTAGGCTGCATCTTTTTTTCATTCAGGGCTTTGAATATATCTTGCCACTCCCTTCTGGCCTGTAGTGTTTGTGTAGAGAAATCAGCTGAGAGCCTTATGGGGGTTCCCTTGTAACTTACTCTTTGCTTTTCTCTTGCTGCCTTTAGAATCATTTCTTTATCCTTGACTCTGGCCATCTTGATTATGATATGTCTTGGTGTGGGCCTATTTGGGTTCTTCCTGTTTGGGACCCTCTGAGCTTCCTGTACTTGGATATCTGATTCCTTCTTTAAGTTTGGGAAGTTTTCAGTCATGATTTCTTCAAAAACCTTTTCAATCCCCTTTGATCTTTCTTCTCCTTCTGGGACCCCTATTATGTGAAGATTGGGACGCTTTATATTATCCCATAGGTCCCTTATGCTATTTTCATTATTTTTTATTTGCTTCTCTTGTAGTTCTTCTGAATGGGTGCTTTCTATTGCCCTGTCTTCTAGATCACTAATTCGTTCCTCTGCATTATCTAGTCGGCTTTGCACAGCTATTAGATCATTCCTCATCTCTGTCAATGAGTTTACCCATTCTACTTGGCTCTTCTTTATAGCTTCAATTTCATTCTTGACATATTTTATATCTCTAAACACTATCTCTTTTAATTCCTTCAGCAATTCGATCACTCCTTTTTTGAAATCTTGATCTAGTAGGCTATCGATGTCTATTTCGTTGATCTTTCTTTCAGGGGATTTCTCTTGTTCTTTTAATTGGGAAAGGTTTTTCTGCTTCTTCATCTTGCTCATACCTCTTTGGCACTGTGGTTTATGGAGTATCAGTGTTTATTTTGGTCCTTAAGGATTTTATCTATCTGATGCCTATTTAGGAATAGAACTTAGGAAAAAAAGAAAAAAAAAATAAGAGAGAGAGAGAAAGAATTTTAAAAGAAGGGAGAAAGAGGGTCTGAAAACAGTGTATAATGAATAATAGAAGAGTGAGTTGAAGCAGAGTATTAATCGGGTTGAGACGTCCTTTTAAAACCTTTACAAAAAAAGGGGGGGGGGGAGATGAATAGATGTATTTGAAACCTGTGTCTAATCATTAGCAGGACACCAAAACCCAAGAGAAATAGAAATGAATTAAGAAGTAAAGATTAAGAGAGTAATAGAAAATAGAACAGGTAAAAACAGATTTAAAAAAAAAGGGGGGGGTTTGTCGGTGTTCTCCTGGGGTCTGTGTGCTTTTAATGTAAAGTCTTTCTGTCTTCGTCCTGTTTTGGAAGCTCAGCTTGCTGTTTTCAGAGGCCCTCCGTTGGCGCCCTCTTCTGTGCTGCTCCCAGCACCTGTCGGCAAGCAGATTGCGCCTCCTCCTAACACTGGGTCAGGTGCAGCTCTCTGCTGTGGGCGGGCGGGTCGCTGCCCCTCCGGATGCCGCAGTCAGATGTTGCAGACTGGCCGGGTAGGAGGGCGGGTCGTGCCCCCTCCCAGCACCTCGGTCAGGGGCTGTGTTCCTGCCCGAAAGGCGGGGGGACCGCTCTCGCTCTACCTGCGCCGCCGGTAGTTCCACTCTCTGTGCAGCTGTGCGCTCCGCCCTGGTCGGCGCTCCGTAGGTGGGCTCGGGGAAGACCGAGGGACAGCCCTGTCCCTGCTCCGAGCCAAAACCCAGCTCCTTGTTTGTCTTTGTGGAGCAAGTTCTCTGAGGGACCAGGATGGAAGGATCCTATCTGCCCCAGGCTGCAGGCTTTACTTATTTTTTAATATCCCCTCAGTTAGTATGTATCCGTTATATGCAGCAGTGTGGGAAGCTGAGAGGAAAGTAAGTTTTCCATATTAAAATGATCAGGAATATAGCACTTTTTAATCCTAGGGACTGCCAGGGGTGATATCTGCAAAAATAAATGACTGGCCTTTGACATGGTGTCACGGTTGTCATCATATGGAAAAGAGTGAGGGTAAGTCCCTAATGCTGACTGTTGGCTGAGTCCCCAGGGTTGACTGTTTGGGGGTTACTGTTAAGTCTACATAAACTTCCTGGGGGAGGAAACAGGAAAAATACAGAGAATCAAAGGAAACTAGCTACATTTCCTTTCTTTTCCCTTCTAACTCGTCTTTTCCTTCCATTTTGTCACCTGGAATCTCACACCTGGCCAGGGCTCTCCTGGACGCGCCTTTGATCTTTCTCTCTAAACACTCACTCACATAAACATGTGCTGAAGCACTGGGAGCATGGACATCCACACAGCACATGCTGCTCCATTTCCTTTGTTTCCTTAACAAGGAAATTAATATATTAAATTAATAAGTGCCAGATTTCTCCAGGCCATGAATGTCTACTCCCAGGTCACATAAAATCTTCTTAAAAGAACTCTGGGCTCATGAAGAACTCTAGAAATTCTGTTGACCTCCGTAGGGCCTGGAAAAATCATTTTAGGTATGTAACCATGACTGTATCCAAGACAAGGACAAGCATGCTTTATCCTTCCATCTCCATCCAGCCAACATGTGAAGGGCCCTTATGAAAAGTCATGCTCCCTGCAAGATGGAGAGTTTTAAAAGAAGCAGAAAGCACAGTCTTTTCCCTCCTATTGTATTCATGCAACCACTGTTATCCAACCACTGTATTTTCTGCAGTGCTTATTAGGGCTGTCATGTTTGGCTTCTAACTATGTGACTTTGTCCTAGAGAAACTATATAAAATATTGTCAGAAGTCCAGACACATACCAAAAAAGGGAGCCTATCAGTCAGTTTGGTTTCTTTGGTTCCTACCTTGATTGAGGGTTTCCTGTGTACTAAGATCTATGGCTAGACTAGTTTTTAGTCCATAGTACTAGAAGAACCACAGGCTTGTCCATCAGGTCTGCAAATTAAAATCTCCTCCTAATTCCAAAAGGAACGGGATCTGCTTAATAGGGGTCCCGGCCTCAGATGAACCAGCACCAGAAGCATCCTTGTCAACTGGCCTTCCTCTATGTACATGTTAAGGGCGGAACACAGAAAAAGCCAACCACCACTTTAGATGATCACCACCATGTAGTCATCAGAGAAGGTCCAACAAGCTAATCCACATGGTACCTGCTGCTTATGGTGACTCTGCCAGAGAGCTATCATGCAATTAGGTAACAAGACAACTACTAGAAATGACCCCATTCCTTCTCCAGTGGGTACTGAGGAGAAATACTGAATCACAACCAGTGGTTCCAAAGTGGCAGTGTGGTGCTTTGAAGGCAGCTTTTTAAAGGGTCATATGCTGCATGTACGTGATCTTGAGAACTGCGGCAAGAATGATTGAATTTGATATGATAGGCAACGGGCATTTGTACATGGGAGTCTAATGCCTGACGTATCCTCATCTGTTCCTCCACAAAGACCAATAGATATTATGCCACCATTTTCTTCTGAGTGTTCTCTCTCAGTTCTGAGCACGGCATTCCATTACTTGACTGGCTCCCTATTCCGTGGTCCAGCTAGGACCCTTTGCTCCAGGTTTTATCATTAACATAGGAAGCTTCTTAACATTGAAAAGAGGCTTGGTTTACTTCTTATTGGAACCAGGAATTGCAAAAGTAAAGGAAAAAGTAAAGCCTGTGAAGTGTTGGGAAGAAGCAGGGGGTCGGATTGGCATATTTTATTGTGGTTAGCAGGGTGCCGCAGTGGTCTGCATTTTAAGATGTGGGGAAACATCCTTCAATTTCTTCAATTACTACCTGAGATTTAGATCTTATTCAGGCTCCATCTAATAGTAAAGAGGTATAAATTTTAAATGGTAGGAAGGGTGTGGCTAGATATCTCCCTGCGGGGAGAATTCATTCTTTAAATAGCAGCCTAGATGACCTCTTAAAAAATAAATGTGTAACTGCTTCTCTGTATAAAATACCTCCATGACTTCCTTTTACACATAGATAAAACCCAGTCTCCTTGCTCTAACCTATGAGGCTACCTCCACGACTTTGGCCCTGCCACTCTCTACCCTCCTCATCAAACTCCAGTCTTGCGGCTTCATTTGTCTCAGGCTTGATTAGCACTTGCTGTTCTTTCTGCCTGAAACCCCCTGCCCCCAGGTCTTCCTGTGGCTGCTGCAGATCACTGTGATTCGAGTCTCAGCATCTCAGACACCCCTCCAGTCCAGTCTCCCTGTCATATTATTCTATTCTATTTTGTACGTAGTTCTATCACTACTTGATTTTATTTTTTCACTGATCTGTTTACAAGAATGTGAGCTTCATGAGAGCAGGGAACTTATTTGCCATTGATGTATCTAGCACAGTGCTTGGCACATGGTAGGCACTCAATAATGTGACAACAGAAGCAGAGGGAAGCCGACTCTGAGGGAGAAGGGCCATGTGTCAATGGAAACAAGGATTGGAAGACGGAGGAAGGAGCCATCGGCCAGGGATACAGGCAGCCAAAGTAAAAGGCAAGGAAATGGATTCTCCCCGAGGGCCTGCAGAGGGAATCAGCCCAGTCTACACTTTGCCGCCTTCACTCCTATGAAACTGATTACAGAACTGGGGCCTCCAGAACTGTAAGAGGAGAGATCTGTGCTGTTTGAACCACAAAGTTGGTGATAATTTGTCACAGCAGCAACAGGAAACTAATACAGGTTACACATAAATGGAATGGACGGGTCCTAAGTGGAAGTGTTTAGGCATGGCCTATTTTCTTTCAGAGCCTAGGATCGTGTGTCAATGTTAATCTTTTCTGCAATGTTGGAATATGAGCAATGGAACCAACCCCATACCCTAAGGCATATAAAGAGAAGAAGTAAGCCAAATTCTGGAAGCTTTCATACTATGTGTTATGAAGAGACTGAAAATATGTTTGCTGTGGAACGTGGGAGAAGGAACCCACATAAATGGCTCTAAATGTCAAACATCACAATTATATTGGAGACATTACTGTGGGCACAACACCTACACAAACTAGTTCTGGCAGCTGACATCAGTAACACAAGAAACGACTCCCCAGAAGGAGAATCGTGAATTTAAAACAGATGATGTCAGGCCTTTCCTAAACAAAGATATCTTCTTATCATCTCCCCCTGAATACATTATACAGCACACCCTTTCTTTTGCATTTTTAATAAAGCAAAACTTGAAAATGAGCAGCAATCTTTTTATTCCCCCTTCTAGAAAATCTACAGTGACCTGCTTGCAAGTAACACTGTAGAAGTATCCCAGAAGAGGCTCCTTGGTTCATTAAAATAATCAGCATATTGCAATATGCATTCGTCCCTGAAATAATAACAATTCACTCTCAATAAATTAATTATGGTTTTAATGAGTGAAATTTACATTTATATTTCTGCCGTAAGAGCTTCACGGGAGGCAGCATCCTCCACTGCGCAGCTCCTCGGGAGCAAGGCCTTGTTCTGGGTAGACCAGCAGTGGTTGATGGATAGACTAACACTGCTGTTTCAGAAATGGAGAAGCAGGATGTCTGGAGAAGGAGCCAGACAGCCTGGGCTTGAAACCAAGCTCTGCCACTTGCTAATTTTGTGACCATGGGCAAATTATTTAACCTCTCTGTCACCTGTAAAATGAGAAATATAATAGTACCCATCCCAAAGAGAGACGGCCAAATGACTTACTGCCACTGAAGGTACTAGAAGAGTGTGGCTGGCACATAAAAAAACAATTGGTAGCAATGATAATAACAGCCATCGAGGGGAAGGAGCAGAGAGGACAGATCTGGAAGCACCCTGCACATGCACACACCACGAGGAGCGTTTAAAAAGCACACGCGTGGTTCTTCCAGCTCCTGCACAGGTCCACGTGGAACCCTGGACAGGGCAGACACTTTAAATAGATGCTACATTACCCGGATTGGCCAGAATGCTCAGGGGACAAGGAGTGTTCTGGTTAACTGAATTTTCAGCTTGATCGAGAGCAAACAGCAAACGCTTTTGGCTTGACTCTGTTAGTTGCAAATCTTTCTAAGGTATACAAATCCTTCAACTTACTCTAACTGAAAGGGAGAGAGGGGCTACATTAGGAGTTTGAGATTAATAGATACAAACTACTACATATAAAATAGATAAACAACAAGGTCCTACTGTATAGCACAGGGAACTACATTCAATAGCTTATGATAACCTATAAGAAAAAAGAATATGAGAAAGAATATATATACATGTGCAACTGAATCACTATGTTGTACACCAGAAACTAACACAAATGGTAAATCAACTATACTTCAATTTAAGAAATTTAAATTAAAAAATAATTTTCTTTAGAAGACTGAGGAACAGAAATCACTTGAAGGCCATCCTTCTCAGAAGTCAAGATTTATCCTGTAGCTCCCGAGATACTAAAAAGTCACAATGTAGTAACTAAATATTAGCTGTAAGCTGACCCTATCCATTCGATCTACTCATCCTGCCTGCCTACCACGTGCCTGGCACTGGGGAGTGTCTTATTTTCTCCTGATTCTCCCCTCCCCCTGTTTTTTTTTTTTTTTCCTCTCCTGTGGGTGTTTAAAAGAATTATGAAAGAATCTGGTTAGTTGAGTTCATATGAATGCAATTTTGGTGTAATTACTAACTTGAAAAAGTTTAAAGGGTAAGTGAATTGTATAGAATATGGAACTTACTTTTCTCAGGCAGCCTGAGTCCAAGAGACCCACAGCAATACGTGGGACAAAGGGGAAAAATGTGGCCTTTTGTTACCCGAATTGGTTTTTTCAAAACTGTTACAAAAGTTCAATTTGCTCTACTTTTTTGGATTATGGTGCTGTTATCACATATCATATATATACACATATATGTAGCACACAGACCCATGTACAAATAGAATGCATGAAACTCAGCCTATCAACAGAAATATTTTGTCAAATGCCTTCCTGACTACTAAAATTATTATTCTTCATAGCTAAAATATTTAAAGAAATTCTGTATTTTTCTGCAGACTAGGTCTTCCGTAATATAAACTTATAAACCTATAGTTATGTGGCTGCCTCAACTAACTGCCATTTTCCCGGAAAATTTTGCCCTAAACTTTTCAAATGTCTCCTTTCTCAGCTTTAGAAAAAGAAACTATAATAGAAAGTACACTGATTGCTTAGAAATTCCTTTAGATTTCAAATAAAAATTTTTTCCTGAGTCTTAAACTCCTCTCTAGTTAGCAGCAAAAATATCATATATTATTGATGGGATTAAGAATTCAGATTTTTAAAAGTCTTTCTCAATTTGCTGCACAGTTCAGTTGTACTTTACAATTGATTTTAATGACTTCATTGAAAGTGTCTAGAAATATCAGATGATAAAGAAGGTCTGTTCTATTGTTTCAGCTATAACATAGTTTTTTCCTGGCTGCCTTCTCTGTGATTATACAGCATTTTTTTGTCTTATTGCAATATTTATCACAGTGTAACTTTACTGTAACTATCTGTGTGTTGGTCTCTCTCCTCTCTCTTAATTATGAATCTGTTGAGGGTACCATCTAGGTTGTGTTTCCTTATCCTGCTATTTCCCCAAGTGCCTAGCTGCTCAATTAATGTTTGCTGAATTATGTAAGAATTCAGTCCAAACATAACTTAACAAGTCAAAAGTGAATTGTAGCAGGAGGTATCTACCCAAATCCTCTAAGTGGAAAATTTTCCTATGACCTCAGTTTAACTTCAGGTTCAAAGGCATGGTGGTCTATCTTGAGGAAAAAAGATCTAGGGACGTAAAATGGATTATGTTACTTCTCCAGACGACCAAAAATACTAAAATTCACCAATATACAAATCTTTCTTCCATGATTTTAGAACTCACATTGGGAACTATTCAACTGAAATGACCAACGAAAGGTGACCTTTCATATGAGAAATGTGAAAAAGAAAAAAAAAGTGAATAGAAGACAGTAAGGATTAGCCATAATTTATCCAAATGAGTATGGCCAGTTAAAAAGAAACCTGCTTGTTCGATCTTAAAAATGCACAGGAAGTAGGCAGGACGTGACCTCAATGGAGGGCTCTCGAGAAGGCCAGTCTGTAGTCCACATCCTGCCTGAATGGTACCTAGTATTGTTAAACACAGAACAGATTCAGAAATACTTCTGCACTTCAGTAAAAGGTAAAGGAGGCTGGCTTAATCTTTTCAGGAAGGTACCAGCATGTGGGGATCAGGCTGGAGGGCTATGAAGAAGAGGTGCAAAGAGATGCACTGGATGAACTCAGTATGGGATGGAACGTGCCACCTTTTGTATAAAATGATGACATGCTCCAGGGTCCTCTCAGGCATTTTTCCTGAAAAATAAGAGTTCACTTGTCCCCATAACTTGAAGGCCTTTTGTCCAAGAGAATACATTTTTCAGATGTTCAACTGGAGTTAGAGGTACTGTTTCGGGCTACTTTTAAGAGTCACGGACGGCTTGATGGTAAAGATCCCTTCTTGATCCTTTTAAAAAATGAATCTCTGAGTCAGTTACACGCTATTACAGTACTCTGGACCACAACGGGTACTGATTATTTAATGCATCAATAGTTCAGAAAGGGGTATAGTTTTTACCATATAAACCTTATCAGCATGTTGCCGTAACCATTTGAGCCAACCAGCGGTCTTCATTTAACAAAATTAACAAAGCCAACTGCGTGGTGAGCTCACCTGCAGGTCCAGGGCTTCAGCAGCACTTCCGGGATGAAGTGTGGGGGTGGAAGCGTTACCTTTCCCACAGGGTGTTCTGTTCCTCCCAGTGACATTTTTCTCGATTTCTTTTCAGCACCTCCCTCCTCCTCCAAGTAGCCAATTCTCTTCACGGGTATCCTTTTATACGGCATGTAAACTGATGCTGTGCAATAATTCATTTAAACCTGAAGCATACTACTTTTCCAATCAGTCAAGGAATGATTATTAAATGCTCAAGAGGGGGCTGAGAAGTGTACTACCCAGCACTATAAAACCAACATGCACGTTACCTACCTATGTAACTATCAGTCTCACAAACACACACACACACACACAATTGGAGATGTTCGCACAAATAGGAAAACTTTCAGCCAGCTAAGCTCTCTTAATATCAGAAAGATGACCTCAGATGCCACAAAGGACTTAAACAAAATGTAAGCACTCCTTAGCTAGTCTGTGCCCGACACGTTCTCATATTCCTTTAGGTGAAAAAATTCCTTCCTTAACATTATCTGATTATAAGGCAATGTAAAAATGAACGTGTAAATAGAATCATAAACATGTCTACATAGTTTTGTATGTTTTCAAATGCTCCAGAAAAGTTGTAAAAACACACCACACATTTTATTTTTAATTTGTGATATTTTGGAGATCTTCCTCAATTTTACCCCTTTAATTGGCATGCTTTTAGTAAAATGTGTTCCTCTCTCTTGCTTAGAAGCAAAACCTCTAAGTATATCTTTGGTAACTTAAATTTCCATCTTGGTTCACACACCATATTGGTTTATTATGTAACTTTGAAAAAAAATTTTTTTTGAACTTAGGCAGAGCCAAGTTTATGTAAATTACAGCAGTGTGAACCATGGTAATTGACATCTGCAGGAGGTTATTTCAGATTGGTCAATGAGGGCTGCATGACTAGCTCCAGTAGAGTACATTTATTTCCTCTGAACAGTTATCATTTGATGATGTGAATTGGTCATTGATATTAAGCATCCATTTTTATGTTAAGTCACACACATATCTGAGGCAGGGAATATTTTAGCATAATGTCAGTTTTCTTGGCATTGAATTTTTGTTTGCTGGTGAAAAGAATTATGTTTCCTAAAAAACTGACTGCCCATTTCTTAACACTTTGTAAAATGTTCTGGTTTCATTTAAAATCTTTCTTTTTCAGGCCTTACTTATCTATCCTTTGAAATTGGCAAGGTAAATACATAATTATTGGGAACAGAATTGATTGCTAAAAACTTTAAAAACTACTACCTCTAGATTTTAATCTGTGGTGTAAAAAAATATAGGAACATACTCAATCTGAGTTTAATAAGATCAAAAGCAGCCAACTGTAATACTGAACCATTTGTTAAAGCTATGATCTTGTTTTCCCAAAGTGGAATATTTAATGGTTGGTTATTGAAGATTTTTTTAATATGCATTTATTTATGTGACCATTACAAAATGTAGCTCTGAAATTTAGAAGTCCAATTAGTAAATTATCCTCTTTTGGCTTTCTTATTACATCCACTATAACCAGATCAAAAATATATGAATTACACTATGTATTTTCTTGACTCAGTGATTTTTCTCTTTAACGAAGTCAACCCATTAACATATCCTTTGATGATCATTCAGCTAAAACGTTGTATTTTCGCAAAGACTCATATTTGATTTGAAAATATCATTAAGTACCTGGAATATATATTTTTTGCAGTTGAAACTTTCTCTGGCTATCACAACTTCTATTAAAGACCATGAAACGCTTTAGGATTATTGAACAAATATCAATTATGTCTGCATCCCCAGTGTCAATCTGAATTGGAAATGTGCCATCTTTTACATCTTCACTAATAGAATTTTTAATTAGCTGTTGCTACTGTCAATAATAGAGTTCACTATTATTTTTTAAAAATGATTTATCTAAGCAACTCCTTTTCTACTCATTTGTTTTTTTATTTTTTTAAAACTGGTGCTTACTATTATAATCAAAATAATTTTTAAACAAAGCACTATAGTTTCAAAAATAAGCAAGAATTTTAGGCAACATATTTTAATACACAGTTATTATTTTCCAATGGATTATTGGAAGCTTATTCATTTTTAAAAAATTACATCAGTAACTTGTTTTAAATCTTATAGTATTTTATAACTTTAAGTTAACCAGCACTTCACTAAATATCTTCTCTCTACTGAGATGTAAGGAAATGAAACAGGTAGAAGTTGCAATCTATGTCTCAAGAGAACTAGGATCTAGACAAGAAGGAAAGACACGAAGTTGCAGGAGAGTGTATAATAAGGAATTGCCTTATGGGCAGAGACCCTAATTTAATGGTAGTGTGGACTCCTAATTATGGACTAGGGTTTTAGTGATACTGCCTCCTTGCAAGAGCAGCTATATGGCATCTGGTATACTACAAACGGCTGGTGCTATTTTTCCTGATCCTCCACCTCCATTACAGTTTTTTATGCTTGTCCCCTGAAATAGAATCTGCACGATGAATTCTGATCAAATCAGCTCAACATGCAGCACAAAAGGGATCCTCCTTTGATGGAGAATAAGCCAAGGACAGTGTCTCTCATCTATACAATCAAATTCAGTCTTCCCCATAAAGGCAAATCTTTCATTTTAAAAGGTCAAAATGAATGGTACTTAAAAATAATTTCCACTGGTTAAATTTAAACCAATGGAAGAGAATGGGGGCAAAAGCCCATAAAAACCAAACCCAAAACAAAGCCAAAACCAACAACCAAACAAATAACTCTCTAGGCCCGTAACATTTCCATTTGTTTGTGAAATGGATGAATTTCACTCACTTTAAGGTCTTGTCTCTCAAGATCTGGTTCAGTGGTAGGGAAACAGGTGCCGACAGCCCGGATGGGCTGGCCACTACGCTTCAGTGGCCCATTTCCACTGTTCCACTGCCAGTTACAAATGATCTCATGCTTCTTGACACCATTTCATAGCCCAGGGGAAGGTCTCATTTTTCTAAACTCTACAGCTCTGTCGACCACTGATTTAGCCTATTCTGCCTCTTGGTTCCATTCCAGCAACTATTCACTTGAAAAATAAAATTAAAATCAGTGCAGTTTTATATTTGTTCCTTCCTTCATTCACCCATTATTCAGCAACTGTGTTTTGAGTGCCTATTCTGTGAAATGTAATGCTGAGAGAAGTAGAAATATAATTATAACGTGGTTCTCACCTTAAGGACATTACAAGCTAGTAATGAAGAGAAAGCATGTTTGTAATCACAAACATCCACAATTCAGTGCAGCAAAATAACAATAATAATAACAATGTGTATCGACTCTGGGCCAAGCTCTGCTCTAAGAGGCTTTATGCATTTCATCTTATGTAAAAATTTCACAGGAACTCTGAAGGCTAGATATTATTTCTCCTTTTTAAAAAAAATTCCAAATGAGTGAGCTGAGGCTCAGAAAGTTTCAACAAAACATAAAGCCAATGCACAGAAGAGTCAGGCTTCGAATCTAACAATATTTTATATTAATGCTCATTCTCTTTCAAATAAACACTGTCTTTAAGAAAAATGTAAGTTCACCACACACTGAACATCTCTATACCTGGCACTATTCTGAACACTTCACTTCACCATCTCAGTTAGTCCACACAGCAATGTTATGATAGTTATAGACCCATTTTGCAGTTAAAAAAAAAAGTAAGATTAGCCAAATTAAGTAACTTGAGCCAGGTTACTTTAGTGGAAGAATTTTCTTCCAACCTAGGTAACTTGGGAAGGTATAAATGGAAGAAGTGGGATTTCATTGAACTTGCATTGATCTGGATGAATTGAGGCAGAAGGAGAGCATTCCAGGCAAGGGGAATGGTATTAGGAATGGCACCAGGTTGGAGAGTGCTAAAGTAATCTCCAAAAGAGTGAACATTCCAGACTGGCTGAGTACACGGGTCTCACTGGCCAGGATGGAAATTATGATTGGAAAGCCGGGCTATAGTCAGATACAACAGGCTAAGAAGTTTAGACTGTACACAATAGGAAAGAGAGAGCCGTTGTGAGTTTGGAGAGAGGAATGACTTTGATCTAAGCTATTATTACGGATCCACTCTTCCCCAACCCACCATATTTAACAATCTCTGCTTCAAGAAATCATGATTTCACAAATTATTATTTATTTGTTAAGTTCCTCCAAGAACATGAATACTGACAGTTTCCATCTAAACAGCCAGTTGTTATTGTTGTTTTAAAAAAAAGCCCTTTATGTGACCCCTTAGAAAAGGAGACTTTTGTGCCACAGCTGAAACCACTTCAATCTCTAACTTTCAAT
Organism: Camelus bactrianus; assembly: GCF_048773025.1. Taxonomy (NCBI): domain Eukaryota; kingdom Metazoa; phylum Chordata; class Mammalia; order Artiodactyla; family Camelidae; genus Camelus; species Camelus bactrianus. Next base: position 75,095,631 of record NC_133543.1, read on the forward strand.
ATCAAAATCAAACAAAGGGCGCAGGGCAGAAGGAGGCTGGAGTTTGAGCCTGGGAAAGGGGTCAGGTTTCTCTGGACACCAATCTGAAGTCAATTCAGATGCACTGCAAAGTCATTAAGTGATTAAACTACAGAGGAAGGACAGGGGGGTGGGGGACAGTGGACGAGAAAGAAAAGGACACTTTTATTCCATTTCCACCAAAGACTGAATTCGAAATACTGGCAGACCAGAGTGATCCTCCCTTTAATGTAATATGTTTAACAGAAATGCAAATGTGAGGATGTTGTGAATTTCATGACTGTGGTTACAAGTGTTTTCTGCAGTCACATACCCTGTGAACTTGAGAGGCTGGCAGTCACCCATGCCATTTGTACCCCTCCTCCCTGAATTTGTTTCCGTGGCTGCCAAGACTGGTTGCAGCCAGCGCTCCCCAGCTACTGCGCTGCCATCCTGTGCCAAGCTCACTGTGCCCGAGGAACAACTTCCAACTGGTGATCAATAAGGAACGAGGAGAAGCTTCTTGAACGGGAGTATCTGGCATGACTCTCAGCCGGGCAAAGTCTGCGTTCAAGTTGGCCTTCTTCATCAGGACAGTATCCAACTCAGCAACTTTCACAGATGGTGTGTCTCAGACAGTTCTGGGCTCCCAAAGGATAACTAAACGGATTACCTGGGGTCTTTAATCCCCAGAGCTGGTCAGAAATTAACACTGAGCACCTTAGAGTGAACCAGGAGCTTGCTTTAGAAGTACAACTTTTCACGTCTGAAAAACAGACTTCTCATTTGACGGATGAGAACACAGAGGCTTGAAGCGGTTAAGCAGCTTGACAGTGTTCATGCAGAGTCAGGTCTTTAACCCAGGTCTGACCCACTCCTGGGTCTTGTAATCTTTCTACTTGGCCACATGCCTCCCCTGGGCCACCACCCAGGCCAGTTGGCCCCAACATAGCTATAAGCAACACCTGGGAAATAGTTTTAAAATACACATCCTCAGGCCCAACCACAGACATATCCATAGCATATGTCATTCTACACCTGGACCTCTCTGTCTAGATTACCTGATTATCTATTTATCCCAAATGGGGTTGGGCAACCTTGGCACAACTGACATGTTGGACTGAGTGATTCTTTATTGTCGGGGTTGTCCTCTGCACGGTGGGATGGTGGGAGACACCCTTGCTCTCCACCTACTAGACTCAGGTAGCACCTCCTCCTAGTGTGACAACTGAAAGTGTCTTCAGACATTGTCAAATGGCCCCTGGGGGTAAAACCAGTCCTACTTGAAAACCACTGATATAAAGAACTGCCCAGGAGATTTGGAAAGAGCATATTCAAAATGTGGTGTTTGTAAATCACAGGCCTAGGTTAAGATGCCTATATGGAGAAGACGAGGGGAAGAGGAGCAGATCGGGAAGATGACAGGTGGAGCATACTTTCAGCCTGCAGCTCTGCAGACCTACAGGAACAGCCACCTTGGCCCCCAGAGTGGGTGTGCTGTCACGGAAGCTTTCCAAAGCAGGATACCACATAGCACATGTTCAAATAAGACATGAAGATGAGCTACTTTAGAAAACCTAGAAAATACTTAACTTTAATTTATTCAAATTTTCTTCTTTGAAAGAACTTAGCAGTTAAAAAGCATTTTATCCAAACAAAATGTCTAAAACTCAGGCCCTAAAGAATTATTACTATCATTTCAGTTCATGCTAATAAAAAGAGGGAATTCAAGAATACATTCTCAAAAGTTGTTTATCCAAAGACATGAAAATAATTGACAAAATAAGTACTGAACTCTCATTCCTAAGTTTTCGTCACCAAAAGCCTTCTGTCTAGTTACTGCTGCCCAAAGCTTTCACAGGAAATTGTTCTCAAATTCTGCCTCTGCTGTATGTAACCTTCACTGAACCAAATACATCCGTACCTCTGACTGGTATAAAATCCAGTGAATTACTGAAGTCTGTTGATTATATTGACTCTATCTTTTGTGTGTGTATTCAAAACCAAGTATCTAGATCAACAGAATTTAGGTCTTCTTTCCACGTTTTTATCAGATCAAATATTCTAAACATTTCTGTGGGATCACTGCAGGTAATTTAGCATAATTCCTTTTCAGAATGTATTTCAAGAGCACTATAATTGAATACAGTAATATAATGTGTCACTCCAGGGTATTTGAATATAAGAGTATCCTTTTAAAACACTTTTTAAAAGAGCTGGTGGACTTCAATCTGAGAAGTTTGTCTAAATGGCCATTGGAAAGCATGCCAGTCAAGTGATTCCTTTTATGTATTAATCCAGCTCGGCTGACAAGTAGTTGCCAATATAGCACTTCTAACATTGATTCAAGTTCCATAGAAGGCTTTTGGCTCATAAAAAATGCTGGCATGACATTAAGATGTAGGCGTTCCCATCTCCTGTCTCTAGGAATACAGTCATGTGCCCAATTTTGCTGGGGACCACAAGCACTGCTGAGAAGATAGGTGTCGTGAAGATCAAATAAATGTACAGAGAAGAAAGCCACCTGCACCCCACCCCATGTCTCACTCCCTCATTTCTCTAAATAAGATGTAAATTTTGAAAAATGGCCCCTGACTGGGGGCTGGTAGGGGTGTGGCCACTACGCCTTGTGTTTGTGACATCCTCTCCTCTCTCTCGCTCTTGCTCTCTCTCTGTTTTTAATTCTTATTCTAGGAAAAAGGCTATCCTTACCCTAACACAAGCATCAATAGTAATTACTGGGATACAGCAAATCTCTTTTCATTTACTGTGATGGTTAGTACTATGAAAAACAGAAATCTGATAGCTTCTTTCTGTCAGCATAAAATGAGAACATGACCTTGTCCCGAGAAACACCATCGAGTAATATTTTTCATAACTTCCATGCAATGATGATCTAATAAGAATCTAAAAGTAATTAACTGGATCTCTTTTAGCCAACCAAAGCCTTATTCAAATACACATTTTTATCAGGATTCTAAGGGAGCCATAAATTGGGGCATTTTGAAAAACTGGGATCTAATCCAGTCCATGATCTGATCAGGGTTCAGTGGTAATAATAAATTGGAACTATTAAAACTGGGAATTGTTCCAACATTTTATTTTGCCCACACCACAGGACCTAGCAAATTCTACTGCAAAAGACAGGGATATTCAGTGAGGAGTAAAACCATGCTGAATTAATCATTTGTATGTAATCATGCCAAAACATGGGTGTTTTCAACAATTTAAAAAGTGCCAAAGTTTAAGTTCAGTAAATAATTAACTATAGAGACTCTCTTGGCAAATTAAAAAGTCAACCTTCTGGTTCCTTCAGTAAAATATGCACTCTTTTTAGGATACAATAATGACAAAAATCTTGTCAATTCATTTGTTGCTCTATGTACTTAGAAGTGTAACATTTACGTAGGTTACAACTAAAATATTAATTCAGAATATAATTTCCTTTTCTTCCTTAGAATATAATAAGCATCTTCATTTTTCAGTATGCACAAATGTTGGATAAACTCTAGCCTCATTCTGGTTTTCATTTCAATTTCCAGTAACAGAAAAATCTCCCATAATTAAATAAAATGCTGAGAGGTTGGGAATAGATTTTCACCCACTTGTATTCTCAAACTCTAAATGGTTTCTGAATGTTTTTATTTCTCGAAGATGCATTTCGTTTATGTGGGGAACTTGCAGCTGTGTAATTAAATCTTGGTTTGCCAAATATCAAAAACACATGTATTGATTTAAACTAAGGGAACTGGCCACAAGGAGCTCAGCTGAAGGCAAGGGAGAAGCCTCTGCAGTTCTCGGAGGGCTTCCTCAAGGAAAGAAAACTAAGAACCTTGAATTCAGACACCGAAACCGATGAACTTTCCTAAATCTTAGCTTCGCTCTCACTTAGGCGTTCCATTCAGGCCAGTTGTTGAAAACAAGAGCCATATGTTTTCATACTTCTCAGTGCTGAAGCTTGAGAGGTTGCCGCCCACCCCCCATCTCCTCACTTACCCTACTAAGATTCTAATAAGAGCTACCAAAACAACATTTCGTTAACACAGTAAATGAGCTCCCGTGCAAAATAAACTCTGACATGGTAAGAGAGAAGATTGAGTGTAAACTCATACGTTATTAAACTCCACCTGAGCCCCTAATTTTAGTAAGAAATTCCATTTAGGGAAATTTTATTTCAGGATCAGTAATATGGGATTTTAATGGAAGACAGCCTTTCGTTAACGGAGACTTTTCCCCAAGTGCAATAATCAAATAAATCGGCTGAACATACTTTTCTTTAACCAATCTCCACCTGACTTTTGAGAAGGTATTAACAGTAGAAGTACGAAATGCATGCTGTTAGGTTCTTTATAGGTCCAAGAATCTGGATAATTTCACACTTTGAAGAAAGTTACAAATTTAAGATAAAGTCTTAGAATCAAACAAAAAATACACGGTTTACTGACTCGTTAAGACAATTTCTTGCTTTCAGCTCACCACACTAATTTACATAATCTGAATGTTTGGAAAACCCTAATTTAATTTAGTCTGATAAAAAATTCTAGGCGAAGTAATCTTTGAATATAAAATTGGATTCACCCTTTTAGCAATGGATATAAGCATTTGGAACTAATGTTTTATTACGGCCAATCTCACTGAAGCATGAGCAAAATGATGAGTTTATTTAAAACAGGGCTTCCCTGCCATGGACTGTTTGATTTATGTTGGGAGGGGACACACGATCAGCTCAGGAAATCAAATATGAGACTAAGAAAATCCTAACATGCAATTATAAGCAAAAAACTTGGGCTTCTACATTCAGATAAGAATAGTGCATACACGTCACTGAACCAATGCCATAGCCAGCTCAAAGAAGGCCACTCTAGGGAATCCAAAGTAAATGCTTCTATATTCAGAGAGATGTATATTTCTCATATGCTAAGATCTGGGAAAGGTCATAGAGATCATCTAAGGACAAATGCAGCATTAATGACACACAAGATAATTTTTGATGTATTTAATTATATTAACTTGCATGGGATTGCACTTATGTAAATTCTTATTTTATTGGATATATATAGATGTGAATAAGGCAGTGAAGATACTATATTGATGACTGAGTCTTATGAAACTCTGATTCTAGTCCAGTCCTGTCCTGGTGCACTAATCCGTTCTCAGTGTAATCACCAGCTTCTCATTAGACACTCCCCATGTCAAGAAACTCGCCACTGCATGAGGCGCTCTAATTTGTCAGGATGTTTCCCCTCTAATAAGCTGAAGGCTACCTCTCCTAAAAGAATCCCTTGTTAGTATCATCAAGGAAATGAATGAACGGATGAATAAGCGGAGACAGAGCGACAATGGAGAACGGATGCTACAAAATATATCTAATTCCTTTTCTATGTTAATCTTTTTTTAATTGTGGGAAATCGACTAAGTCTTAACCCTGCAGGCTGCGTGTTCCCACGTCCTCCCATGTTTGTCAAAAGACATGGATTTAGTGCTGCCATTTTCTGTGTGAAAGAGGCAAAGGACATTCCAGGTGTGATCTGAGCAGCGTACAACAGAAATGATTGTTTCTTCCTTCATTTTTATACATGAACTTCCAGTAATGTAGCCTAGGACTGGCTTATGTTTCTGGCAGGCATATCCTCATGTTGACTCATGCTAAGCTCACCCTCAACTGAAACCATCAGGCAAATTTTTCATATATTTGGTATTAAATCAAACCTTCCACATCCTGTGTTTGTGCAGTTCATTTGGGGGCCCAAAAGCAAGACTTTACATTTATTCCTATTAAGTTTATTTATGTTTGATTCAGTCTATTGTTCCAGATGATTCTGTCACTGGACACACTGTCAACCCCTGCAGCTTCTTGGAATTTGAAACCTGATCAACAGGCATCACCACTGATGCCAGTGCTCAGCAGGGCAGTGCTAAAAATACATTTTTGAGACAAACTTTTTGTTGCAAGCTTATAGTGATGGAATATTCACTAGCAATTTTTTGGGAACAGTTTCTCAAATAGCTAATAATCCTTCTGGGGTTACGTGACCTGGTGTATATCATTCTGCACTAGCCATGGGGTGTCATGAGAAAATGCAATTCTAATACCCAGGAGAGCACCCCTATTCTTTGTGAAGTCCAGAGAGTAGAACAGGGGTTTTCAACCTCCACATCACTGACAGTTTGAACTGGATAACTCGGATAAGTTGGGGGATGGGAACTGTCTTGTAATGTACAAGTCCAAGCAATGTATGATGTTTAGCCATATCCCTGGCCTCCACCCAGCACATGGTAATAGCAACTCACTCTCCACACCCTCTCCAAGGTTTGGACAATAAAAGATGTCTTCAGAAACAGCCAAATGTTCCTTGGGAAGCAAAATTCCTCCCCCATCACCTTTCGAACTGAGAACCACTGTTCTAGACTCTGCATTCGTTCAATCTAACCTAGTAACTCAATCCACCTGTTGTGGCTTTTTTGACCCTCTCATAGCTATAGTTATGAGTAAGAAATTCATATAAATCATCAAAACAGCTCCATAGTGGGAATTAGATACGGAGGCAAATTAAAATGAGATATGAGAGTCGTAAGAAAAATAATGAGAGGAATGGAGAGGAATGATATAACCTTAAAATGTAGAGTTGAGTGTAGATCAACCCTTGGGCAAAACAGTTACAAGGAAATTGAACCTTCAAATTATATGATTTAAGAGGTAATCTATAAGGACTTTTGTACCTGGATGCTCATCAAGGTATTACTTGGAACAGTGAAAAATGGAAATAGACTATTTGTTTGAAGATAACAGAAAGTAAATAAATTATGATATATTGATCTCACAGAATATTAGGCAGTCATCAACATGACATACTTTCAAAACATTAATGACATGGGGAAATATTCACAATATAATGCTGGGTAAAAAGTAAGATAAATGCAGCATGAATATTAAGTCTTCAAATAAAAATATATATAATAAAAAGTTCATAGAAATTTTAATAGTGGTGATGGAATTATGGGAGAATTATACATGATTTTAATAATCTTTATACTTTTTATGTTTCCAAAATTTTCTTAATAAACATACTATCTTTGTAAGTCTTGTGTGCATGGGAGGGGGGTATGGGGAAAGTGTTCCGTGTTCCCTTAGGGTGAGTGAGCACTGGTAAGGAGCCCTCTCAATTTGCAGAACATGTGCCAGGATGCTTCAGAGAGGGCAACTGAGAAGGATGGCAGTATTTTTAGACTGGGTTATTCAATCCTCTTGGGAAACAAACTGTAACAGTTTTCATAGAATGAGAATAGTTAATCTAATGTTCCAGCTAAATCCTATCTCTCAAACTCAGGGGTTCTCAGACTTCAGAATGCTGAAGAATCACACTGGGCAAACCTATTAAACACAGACTCCTGAGCTCCCAAGATAGAGCTAGTCTGGTGTGGGACTCACAAATTTTCATTTTTTAACAAGTTCCCCAAGTGACTCATTCTGATGCAGGTGGTCCATGGGCCACACTTTGAGAAACACAGCCATCTATAAGAAGTCATGTGGTTTGATTTGGTTGAGTTCTTTTTTTTTTCCCTCTACTTTTGATCATTTCTTCCTGGTTGTAACTAAGCAGCACCAGTGTGTTGGTGAACTGGCTCTTTGAATAAACCCAGTTTACCATCATTTGCCAATTTCTGTGTATCAATACTCCCACCACGACCAATTTCAAGCTACTAGTGGTTTAACAGCCAGCTCACAAAATTCTTGAAAGCTTAATAATTGTCCTTCACAAGTTGGGAAAGGCTGGCTTCAGCAATATACAGTATATGTTATTTAAGTGCTTTAAACTCTTTGAAAAAGGGATGTTAATGTAAAAAACATTATATAGATGAGAGCTAGGTTTGTTTGTTTGTTTATTTATTTAAATGGAGGTACTGGGGACTGAACTACATGCTAAGCACACACTCTACCACTGACCTATACCCCACCCCCAATATCTATGACAGCTAGGATGAAACAAATAAGCAACTCGATGGCTTGAACCCTCTTAAGATAGCAAATTCCAAATGTCCAAAAAAAGACAACCTTGTGAATTTGTATACGCTATTTCCTATTTTATTCTATTTTTTTATTCCCGTGGCCAGGCCATGAAGAGTGATACATCTGCTGAGTTCTTTAAGAGTTGTGAATTGGTTTCTTATGGGTGGTGGAGAGCCAAGAAATGGGACTCCAGGATTGGGAGCAATGCCAAATGTTCAGCCTTGACCTCCACCCTCTATGGTCTTCAGTCTCTGAGCTGCTGAAATGCCCTTGGTCATTAATTCTATAGCACCCAACCATAAAATCAACTTGTCTACATCTTCCCCTAGTACATGACTGAGATGATGTTGTCTCTAGAAAACCCATATCAGATGTGTTTTATGTGTCCACATGTGGAGTGTCCTAAGTGGAGGCTAATAGTATAGTCCTTTCAATATTTTGACCAGACATATTTGAAGAAAATTGGACTGGAAGGCTATATAACCAGCTGAGGTGAATTTATAGTTCTGCTTTTAAGAATAGAACTCCCTCAGGCACCTGCTTCCTAAAGGCAAAGCCAGAAAGGAAATGAACTCTCGCTTAAAGACAACCCACCTTATTTTATGAGTTATCAATTTTCTAGCTGGCATAGAGGTCCCGAGCTACTGAGGGGAAACCCCCCAACCCCAAGCAAGTATTGAGGTGCAAAAAATGTGAAGTCCGCATTCTAGCAAACAGCTCAGTTTCCTGAAGATGAGGCAAGACATGGTGCCTCAGGAAGTGAAGTCAGGGGAGCAGCAAAGATCTACGATGCGGACTCACCACATGGATGTCTTTGCCAATATATGCATTAAAATCTTAGCCTGAACTACATTTTACGTTACAAGATTACTGAATCTTGGGCTATGATGGAGAATTCATCTTTCTTCTCTTCAAGGCAGTTCTGACAGGTGAATAGTCAACAACAATGGAAAGCACTCGGTTTCCTCTTAACTGCTCTACTGACCCTGGAACTGAGCTTGTCAAGCTCTCAAAAATGAGAAAGGACTAAATAGTTTTTTTTTTTTCTTGCTAAAGCCAGCCTTCTCAGGGGAATAGACTACAAGATAGGGTCAAAGGTTAACAGTAGACACTCAGCCTGCTTTACGCCCGAAAAAACAATGAAAAAGTATGATTTTCTGAGTACACATGCTAGAGTATTAAAATAAGAACAAGAACTTACTTTTTAAAAACTCCAAGAACTATTATTACTAATGAGTAAGGGAAAAGTTGGGCAAATCTGACCTCATACATGATCAAGCCAGCATCACATACTTAAAATTGTATAATAATCTTAGTCTTTCTCCAGGCTTCATTTAGTCGTGAAGGCAGAGTTTTCAGGACAAATATGAATACGCAATTACATGTTTCAAAATCAGACATTTACGCACCTACTTGGGATAAGTGCCAGAGTTAACATCAAAGATATGTGAAGGACCTCTTGTCCAAATGGAACATTAAGCTCCTCAAACAGGAGACTTCAGCCCTTGCAAACTGTCATTTCAGTAAATGAAACCGGCTCTTTAACAGATGGGCAACATACTTCGCAACTTGCTGATGGCCTAATAAAAGACACTGGCTTTTTAAAAATGAAGGGCATGCACTTCTCAGATTACAGTACTCAAATGGGCTTAGCAGAATAAAATTAAGAAGGCATACAACAGCTTGACAAAAATTAGGAACAGACTATGGAAATTTGATCATTCTAAACATCAATATCCAAATGACCTTTTTATTAAAAAAAAAAAAAAGAACTCCTCATTTAAACCATAGGGAGCATAAGCATCCATACAATCAAAACTGGGGGTAGCATATTATGGAATCGTAAGTATCAGTAAAATAAAAACATGAAGTTAATTTCTTCTCAAAATAAAGTAAAAATTCCCCAGAAAGGCAGATTCCATTTATATCAGGTGTCTCTCCTTTTGTATCAGTCTATCTTTATGCTTCTTAAAATAAGATTTCTCCAGGTGACTGATACTATAAGAAAATTAAACACAGACCATGCATGAAAATCAAAGAAAAGGCTCAGCATTTCTACTTACCTCTCGCGTTCTTCTTTCATTTTTTCCAGTTCCTCTTCTCTCAGGCCACCATGCTTCAGAGGACTTTTCTGCTCAGCCTTTCCACCCTTGTCATCTTTCTTCTTTCCAAATCTAGGGAAACATGGAGAAGATGATTGTGAACGATAATCATGGTGTTTTCACAGTTAACGGAAGGTACTTACGAGATGACCTCATTAAATCATAATGCTTTATTCTAAGCAAGCTAAGATTATTTTGCATAGTATAGAAGTAAAATAAGATACTGAATGCAGAAAAATAATAGTTACTCAAGTCCCCTCCTTTTCCTCTCTGCCCTCTTTCCTTCATTCTCTTTGGCTGTTGACTGTGCAGTCTATACAAAATCATGATTAAAGATTAAAAATTTCAAACCATCATTCGGTAGGGATTAAAGAACTGCAAGGCTGTCATTAATATACAGCTAAAAATGGACCGACCTCCTCATCAGGCCCTCCAGAGCTCCAGGTGGCACTGACATTGAAGATTAAACTCAAGGGATCATACAGTGATGGTGCTTCAAGGGACTTTCAATATTCTCATCTTACAAAAGAAGAGCCAAAAGCTCTGAGAGGACTTGAGCCTTGACCAAGACCACCCAACAAGTTCAGGGCAGGACTGGGATTAGAACTTGGGTCACCTCCTACACTGCACTTTTTTTTCAGGCCACATTCACTCTCTCATGTAGCCTCAGGCTTCTTAAATCAGTCCAGGGTCAGTGTACTCTGAGCACTCCTTGGTGCTCAGGATATTTGCAGTTAACTGGGCACAGTAGCAATTATGATACTTTATTGAGCTGTAATTGACATATAACACTGTGTAAGTTTAAGGTATACAATGTGTTGAATTTGTACATTTATAGGTTAAAAAGGAATCACCATCATCACTAGCTACCACCTCCATCCTGTCACATAGTTACCATTTCTTTTTCATGATGAGAACATTTAAGATCTACTCTTTTAGTAACATTTAACTATATGATAGAGTATTATTTGCTAGAATCACCATCACCATGCTGTACATTAGATTCCCAAATCTGTCCATCTTTTACCTGGAAGTTTGTTCCCTTTGACCAACATTTCCCCATTTCTCCATCTCCCAACCCCTTGTAACCACCACTCTACTTGTTTCTCTGAGTTTGTCTTTTTTAGATTCCACATATAAGTGACATCATACAATTATTTGCCTTTCTCTGTCTTATTTCACTTAGCTTAATGCCCTCAAGATTCATCCAAGTTGTCACAAATGGTTAGGATTTCCTTTTTTTCTTATGGTTGAATAATGTTCCATTGTATATATATACACCACATCTTCTTTATCCCTTCATCTATTGATGGACACTTAAGTTGTTTCCATATCTTGGCTATTATGAATAGTGCTGCAGTGAACTTAGCAGTACAGATATCTCTGTGAGATACTGATTTCAACTCCTTTGGCTATATATCTAGAAATGGGATTGTTGGATTACCGGGTAGTTCTAGTTTAAAATTTCTGAGGAAACTTCATACTGTTTTCTATAGTGGCTGTACCAATTTGCATTCCAAACAACAGTACACTAGGGTTTCCTCCAATTATGATACTTTAAAAGAATATTGTGTTTCCTTAGCACTTTTGGGAAAATTAAATTGCACATTTGAAATGGAAAAAAAAAAGCTGTGATTAATTATTACTAGGACATATTCTTAAATGATAGGCATTTTTCCCAATAGATATTTTTTTGGAAGCAGTCTCCCATAGTCTTGGTATGAACACAAATTAAAAAGAAAATGACTTGATGCTCTGCTGATAACCAGGAAAAAAGTCATTCAGTTATGCATGTTCTTTAGTCAAAGACTCTTCTTAAATCTAAGGAAATCCTATGTGTCTCTTGTTTCTTATTAAATAGCTACAAATTTTAACTCTGTATATGTGTGCATCTCTATCTTTAGCTTACTCAACCTATCTGTGTATCTATGTATGTATCTATGCACCCATCCATCCAACCTGAGGACATTTTTCAAATTACACATGCTTGGTTGACTGCCCTCCTTCCCTCACTTCCACCTGTCCCCCAGCCTCTCAACACATACACAGGGAGTCAGAATCTCCTCACATGAGGACCTGAATTATAAACCTGTAAGGAACTCCTATCTTCTTCAGAATTTCATAAAAGTGGGCAAATATTTGTCTCCTTCTGGATTGTGTTTCAATCCAAAGCAGAGGCTGTTGGTTAAATGGAAGCTCTGAGGATATACACATGGAAGATATGACTATGACATCTATAGTCTTGGTGCTCTCCAAGTACAGGCTGTATCCTGCTTTCCTCAGAAGCCTCTCCCAGCCTTGACTTCTCTAATATTTTTCAATTAACATTTTAATCAGCAAATTCTCTCTCATGAACTTCCTCTCTCCTCCTTGCCAACTCTCCATCTGTCCTCGCTCCTACTGCAATTCTTTCTCTGTATCCAGTCTAGGCTGAGGATCTTGGTTGATCAGTCATCATCATCTCAATGATGGGACCAACTCCACCAACCCCAGCTTTTTTTTTTTTTTTTTTTTTTGGTGGGGGGGAGACCTTTGGGGAGAGGTCTCTTTTTCTTTTCTGCCTCCCTTTCTGAATCTATTCCTCTTTCTCACTGAAGAAATGACATAATATCATTTAGAGAAGTCAATTAGGAAGAGAAAAGAATACAGATAAAATACAAGAACATTAACTTTGAAATAATTCAGATGTGTTAATATATTCAAGATTTCTCTTTAACTTACAAAGCAGAAGATATCTAAAGAATGTATTTCAATAAATACATTCTTTGTCTTTTCAGACCCATGCAGAAGAGTCTTAGGGATGAACATTATTACTCTAAATTCCTTTATGTGAGAAGTTAATACTTTAGTACATCACTTAGAAAAATAATTCTCCCTCAAAATGTCACCAAATATAGCAGTACTGAAGCAAAAAAAAAAAAAAAAAATTAAAATTGTAGAAAGTGAGGGTAAAATAATACCTCAGGAAGTTGATGAAGGCAAAAGTGTTGCCAAGATCTCTTCAGACTCGAGGCTTGTTTTTCCTGTGTCCCAAATATTTTCTTATAAATTTTGGAGGTATTAGATTTTCTGAGATGAAAGTACTCTTAGTTTTGAAGGGTAAAACTAACCTGTACCCTAGTCAACCTTGATCTTTATTACCATGACCAGTATGTTTTTCCTTCCTGCAGCTAAAATATTTCACTTGCGCTGCAATCCAAGAGGAGCTTCCTGTGCTTGCGACCGAGTATGATATGTGTGATAGGGAAAAGGTTAGTTGTAAGTAAATTCTGCAAAGCACTTTTTTCTAAGAAAGAACCATCCATAATAGTCAAATCAACCAATTCCACAAATATTATGTTTTGATTTAAAGTTCATGATCATTTATTCAAGTTTCCAGTAAGGAAGACAGAAATAGCTACGGAATTTATTTCATTAGACAGAGAGAAATGTCACCAATTACTTTTATTTTATAAAGTTTGGGTAGGTTCAAGAACAGAATTATAAGACAATAATCTTCAAAAGGGCTCCCATGTTGTTAAGATGAGGAAATTCAGACTCAGTGAAGTTAACTGCCTTCTACTTATTAACACACTGAATTTTTTGCCAGTTTTGCAATCAGACAACTTAATTATCAGTGGTGGTCGTGGTGGTAGGGGGAGTTGGGAGAAAGGCATCAATTCAGTGAATTTTACAAGCCCTTGTTTTCCTTTCATAGTAGCCACTTTGGGGAGCATTTCACAACCATTCATACTTTCACTGGTATACAGAGAGAGGAGTTGGGGAGATTCAAATACATTGATTCATCTCCCCATTAGCCATTTTTGTGAGAAAAGTCATTGAGACCTTAAATGGCTGAAATGACTGCTTTGCATTCTAGGGTTTCAAATATCCACTGCATTCCAGGCCTCCCATTATCTGTTACCCAGGAAATTTGAGAGCTGGCCATTCTGGGCTACGTGCCTTAAGGAAATTGCTTATGGGTCGACCTTGCTTTATAGAAAAGATATTTTCCTGAAGAATTCTATGCAAACATATGGTTTTAATCAATAAAACTGTAGTTTCCATATACCTGGGAAGCCTGTTTAGAGACTCTCATGATGGATCTTTTTGTAAAGTGGAAAAATCACCTTTCAACATACCCTTTATGTAAATTTAGATAATCATGAATTATACGTTTGCTTAAAACACCTGTTCCTGTTCATTTCTGCAGAGAGGTTATATGAAACAGCTTCATGGAACACTAGCTTGCTTGCTTTCTTCTTTCATTTGTGCATTTGTTTCAAAAATATTTATCGGGCACCTACTCTGGGTCAGACACTGTCATGAGCACTGGGTGTAGGTGGATATTGTATTGGGATACAAAACCAGAACCTACCCTCATGAAATCTACATTCTAACAGAGGAGACAGTCACCAAACAAGTATAAATATGTAACTATAAGTCGTGAAAAGTGCTATGAAGGGTGTTAGAAGAGAAAATAACAGGCAATTGATTGATTAGAGAAGTCTTCAATGAAGAAACGACATTTAAATTGAGACGCTAAGGGCGAGAAGTTCCAGAGAAGCTAGGATGGGATGTAAGCCTTGTGGGTGAACATAAGGAACATGCAGAGGACATGCATGGTGCGTGGTGCGTGGTGCTTGGTGCACTCCAAGCAGTGAACGAAGGCCAGAGTCCCTGAAGTAAGGAGAGCACAGGGGATCTTTGCACAGGATTCAGATAGAAAAGAAGACAAGGTTGACGGAATGTGGGTCTGAGAGAAGCTAAGAGTTTAGTTTAAGAGTGACAGCAGGTCATTTCTGAGCGATTCAAGGGATAGGGAAGCTAGTAAGGAAACTCATAGATTTAAAGAGTTGGTAGAGGAGAATCAGAGTAGTAACCAAGTCTTTTTAAGCAGAGGCGATACAACGTGATGCATGTTCTAAAATACCATCTTGCCTGCTAAAGTAGCAGGTAACAGCAGGAAAGCTGACTGGGGACGACTGACTGCAGGAGTGTGGGAGAAAGATGAGGGTGGCTTGGATGACCGGTGGCCATTGAGAAGACAGTGACTTAGACGTGGCGGGTCAATGGAGAGGCATCAAAAGTGCACTTAAGCAGAATTATTTTAGTATGCCTTTGGGAAATCCAGATGGATGAGCCAAGAATAAAGTCCTGAGGAATTACAACATTTAAACATTGGTAGGGGGCAGTGTACAAAGGAGACGGAACAAGAACAGTGAGAGAGGCAGGAAGAAAACTAGGAGGATGTGGTAGAAGAGTCTGAGAGCATAGTGCTGGGAGGGGGAAGACATGGTCAGCAGATGTGAACACTGTGGAGAAGTCCAGGGAGGCGGGGACTGGCAAGAGTTCATTAGACTCGGTAATTTGAAGCCATTCATCACCTTGGCAACGTTCAGTGGAGTGATGTGAGCAGAAGCCAGGTGGGTGTGATCTCATGAGTGAATGGCAGGTAAGTATTACAGTGTGTGCCTGTGTGGGTACAACCATTTCTGGAGGTGTGGCTGGTAGGGTGGCTGCTGGAAGCGGGGTGAAATGGAGGTTTGCAATTTGGCTGGTCTCAGAAGGCTTTTGTTTGCTGGTAAGAAGAAATGCCAGAGAGTGTGAGAGTTTAGAGATGGAAGAGAGAGGGGAATAAAGTTACTTTCTTTTTTAGTGTGACAAAATATATATTGCATAAAATTTACCATTTTAATCATTTTAAAATACCTAGGTCAGTAGCATTGAATACATTCTCACTGTTGTGCAGCCATAAACCACCATCCATCTCCAGAACATTTTCATCATCCCAAACTGAAATTTTGTACCCACTAAACAGTAACTCCCATGTCTCTTTCCCGCAGTCCCTAGTAACCACTATTCTACGTTCTGCCTCTGTGAACTTGACTGTTCTTGGTACTTTATATAAGTAGAATCATACAGTATTTGTCCTGTGGTTTCTGGCTTATTTTACTCAGTGTAATGTCTTCAAGTTTAATCTCTGTTGTAGCATGTAGCAGAATTTCCCTCTTTGTTAAAAGGCCAAATAATATACCATTATACACACATTTATATTTGTTTATCCATTCATCTGTCAATGGACATTTGGGTTGTGCCCACCTTGTTGTTACTGTGAGTACTGCTGCTATGGATGTTGGCCTAGAAGAACAAAGCTCTTGATAAAGAAGAGGAAAGAGGTATACAGAATCTCTGGAGACTGGCCTTAAATAGAGCAGAGGAACCTCGGAAAAAGCAGCAGCCAGGGGAGAACTAGTTTGTTTACAGAGTTGATAAAGGGGGAGTGAAGGAGTTCCCAGGTAATTAATTTATCAGTTAATATGATGCAACATGTATAAGAGAAATGACTCCATCCACAAAATGAGGCTTCCTGGTATAAATGAATAAATCAAAGGGCACAGAACACTCTAGGTGGAAAAGAACCGCAGAAAATGTACACAGAAAAGCAACAGAAACAAACCTCACTTGCACTGCTATTTTGCCTACACAGGGAGGCCCTAGACAGCCATCTGGGGAAGGAGAATTTAACAGGGGCTCATTCATTCAGCCAGCCAGCCATTTACTGAGCAGCCACTACCTACCACAAGGATTACGCACATGGAATTTAATCTCTAACAATGTCAACTGTTAGGCAGACTGCTAACTCCTCAATCCAGCTAAGTAAACAAGGCCCCGACATCCCTATTGTTTTCTATACAATGAAGGTTATAGTAGACGCTCAGTACTTATCCCTTAATTTCTTGGCAAATATTTTCTTCTGTTTCTATTTCTTTCCTTGAGCTTTCTAAATAGTGATGATTTTCAAATCCTTCCCAGATTCCCATGAACTCTGACAAATAATCCAAATTTGCAATCCGTATAGCTCTATCTCTGGCTTTTTCCAGGTCCAGTCTCTCATTTAATTCACTTCTTAATTCTGCTATCTAGTATCTGTCTACAGTTCTTCTCCTTGAAGCCACTGGGCAGTCTATGCAGCTATTCGTGTCCAATCTCCTTCCACTTGGTGAAACCACTGTATAAAAGTGACCCTGAACACTGGCTGGTGAGCACTCAAAAGTCAGACGAGGAAAAAAGCTCACTCTTACACAAAATCAGCGGTGAGCTATGAATCCAAGGATAGCTGGAAGTTTAAAACAGGATGTATTTCTCCTCCTACAATCAGGAAATGTCTTTGGGTGTCACTGATGCGTTTGGAAAAGGCTACAAGATCCAGTCATGACTAATACAAAACTCAGAAATCCAGGGAATGAAATCAGATGTGAAAAGGCACAAAGCTCAGTCATGTTTTCTGGACTTGGATAATGGTTCATTCTCCCTATAACTAGTTCACTTACATACTACACATGATATTGTCTTTTCATTTTATAAATTATACAGTTTGAAAAACTCAAGCAAAACATGGGGGCAGAGAAGTTCATAGATCTTTGACAATGTTTCCATGGTTTATTCTGACATTCACCCATAAAAGGTTTCTGTTGTTTGACGTAGTCCAAATTAGGTTCTGAATTAGCATATGTATATGTATATGCCAGTAACTCATCCCAGTCCACGAGTTTTAAAGATTGTCCTCAGTGTCTTGAAGTTTTGCACAGAATTCTCTGAATTTTACACCTGGCAAATGCTCATGCTGGAAGCCACAGTCAGCTCCTAATACAGGTCCAAAGCATTGAATGTATTACATCATTAGCTGCCGGGTTACACTGACTTCCTAGCTCCTCTCTTAGACCACTGCTGATCCCTTAGAAACAAGGGGTCTGGCACCAGTGGCACAACCTGAGGTGGCTTTATAGGCCTTTGCATGAACCAGAGCAACTTCTCTGCCTAAGTCAGCTTAGCGCAGACATTGAATCAGGCTGTTGGCATCCTAACATCTGTCTTTGTGAGTCTCTTCATTTGTGTATCTGTCCTTGGCTGATTTTCTTGACTCATTGCTTGCTTGCTTGTTTCCTTGCTTTGGAAGGCTACCCAAGATGCATACACAATACTTTAGGAAGGGAATTGCTTTAAAAAAAAAAAAACTGTAAAGGGATTAGGAAGAGTGGGGAAGAAAGAGTGACCAGGTTGGATGAATCAAGTATAAACGACTGAGGAATTCTTGGTGAAGTTTCAGTCTGACTTCATGATCAAGCAATGTATTATAGGAATTGTACAAAAGGGAAGAACTGTCTGACACTGGTCTGTTAGAGAGGTACTTCAGAGGCTCCTTGACCTGCATATTTAAAGTTCCTAAGATTATGGCTTTCTCCTCCTTTTGGCTGTATAGCAAACTGTTTTAATCCACAGTTGTGCCTTATTGTTCCATTAAAATTGTATTCTTCGACCCATCAATAAATACTTGTGGTTAAAACAACAACAACAAAAAAATACATTTATACACATAATTATGTGTTGCAATCTCACATGGTTTAGTGCACTTCAGCTGTTGCTTCTCTCCAAAGTCACAAACGTCTTGTTTACCTCAAATGGTTCCCATCATACCTAAGAATTAATGAATCTGATAAAAATTTAGTAAAAATTGACCAATTAGAGAGTTCCTCCCCTTTTTTGGTACCTAAGAGCACTGCTTACTTTTATGTTAGTATTGATAGAAAGACATACAGATTTGTGTTTGTTGTAATCAATCTTGATGAAGAAAGAAAACTATTCTCATTTCCAGTCTCCCATAGTGTGTAAGAGTGCTGTGGCTAATGCCTGTGACTTTTCACGAGGGAGGTGGAATGCTCTAAAACTCAGTATAGCTTTCCATACCAGAGGGTCATATTTTAAGCTCTGTAAGTCCGCTCCATGGCTTGCAAAAAGAGGTATGGATTTCCTTTATAGGAGGTGTTCGAGAGCAGAAACTGAGTGGACTGATGCTTCAGGAACTGAAGAAAAATTCAATATTAAAGGAAACCATAAGCAAAACAAAATTCAATATTAAAGGAAACCATAAGCAAAACCATAAGCGAAACCAAATGCAAATCAAAACTACAATGAGGTATTGCCTCACACAGGTCAGAATGACCATCATTAAAAAGTCCACAAACGATAAATGCTGGAGAGGGTGTGGAGAAAAGGGAACCCTCCTACACTGCTGATGCAGACATTATGGAAAACAGTATGGAGATTCCTCAAAAAACTACAAACAGACTTACCATATGATCCAGTAATCTCACTCCTGGGCATATAACCAGAAGGAACTTTAATTCTAAAAGATACATGCACCCCAATGGTCATAGCAGCACTATTTACAATAGCCAAGACATGGAAACAACCCAAATGTCCATCAACAGAAGCCTGGAGAAAGAAGCTGTGGTATATTTATACAATGGAATACTACTCAGCTATAAAAGAGAATAAAATAACGTCATTTGCAGCAACATGGATGGACACGGAGACTGTCATTCTAAGTGAAGTAAGCCAGAAAGAGAAAGAAAAACACCATACGATACCACTTATATGTGGAATCTAAAAAAAAAAAAAAAGACAAATGAAATTATTTACAAAACAGAAAGAGACCCACAGATATAGAAAACAAACTTATGGTTACTAGGGGAGAAAGTGGGAGGGAAGGGATAAACTGGGACTTCAAGACTTGCAGATACTAACTAATAAATATAAAATAGATAAACAACAAGTTTATACTGTGTAGCACAGGGAATTATATTTATTATCTGGTAGAAACCTATAATGAAAAAAATGAAAATGAATGTATGGATGTATATGTATGACTGAACTATTATGCTGTACACCAGAAAATGACACAACATTGTAAACCGACTATACTTCAATCAAAAAAAATTATGAAAAAAAATCTTTCTTGTTAACTCAAACTGGGTCAAGGAGTTGAAGTCCTAAAAATTAGATGTTCGACTAAAATGTTACTTTCTGGCATATTGTTTAGACATTTATTTTGGGTGTGTTTATATGTTTCCAAGATGAAGACAAGCTGTATGAAAACAACCAACACTGTTTAATCCCACCGACACCTTTATCTCCTACTTCCTCTGAGACCAGACTTCTCACCCACCCTTAAAGGGCTACTTTCCTCTGTGCTGTTGCTCATTCCCAAGATGCGAACCCTAAACTGGTGGTCATGACGACCCTTCATTCCGAAGCAGGGAATCTTCGGATCTCAGATGTGTTGATGTTTGTTTTTAGGATGGAAAAGCAGGGAGGTCCTGTAACGTGCTAGGATTTCTGCATAAGTGGATAAAACATCTGCCGGGTAGAGGCTTAAGCAGCTCTCTGGCTCAGTTGAGCTGCTGGGAATCCTTGAACTACTTTGCTTTCCCAGACTGAGGCGCTAGGAAACGCAATGGATTTGCAAACACCAAACACATTAAAAATAATTCTGGAGGATCCGGAAAGTAAAGTAAAGTAAAGCAAAATGCATATCGCCAATCACCCACCTTCCTAAAAATAAACAAACAAATAAGCAAAAAAGGCCTATGGGAGACTGACTTGTAGGAATCATTTAAGGGATTTGTGAGCCACTGGGCAGTTACTTTTGCTGAGCATTTTTGTAGCAAATGAAAACTCCACTCAGATTATTAAAGCATCACTGTGTTAAAAAAAAAAAAAAGAGGAAAATATATGAAAAAGAGGCCAGAAATTAAAATTAAATGAAAATAAGCGTGAATGAGTGAGCAGGAAAGATAAAGATACTAATAAGGTATGATTTTCAGATCCACACAGGGACTATAAAAAGCTTATTAACTGTCACTACCACACTGGGTTTTAAGTTATTCTATCCCTCTGCTTTCCAGAAGACAAAATACTCTTCAGGACCACAGTGAACTTTGATTAATTGCTTTCATACGCTCTCACTGGCTTTAAGACATTGTAGGCAAGAGCCTTAGTGATTCAGACTAAATGCTTCTGATTTCTGGGAAATATATTTAACAGGAGCATTAAAGAAATAGGTCATTTTGCATTTTTATGTTTTCTTAATAGTTAGAAAGGCTTTTCTTTTTATTAAATGTTTACTTATTTCAAAGCAGCAGAATATGTGGCTTCTTCCTTTTTATTTTTATTACTTTTAAGTGAATCTTTAAGTGTCTCTGAAGGCTGCTTGAGTGCAACTGATGACCTACGCATAAAACGCTAGTGCTGATCCAAAGAGAACACATGGCCGGAATTCAGACTTGGCCCAAGAGCCAGATACTTCCTTTCCATCTGGGCAGCCACAGCATCCCCTTTTTCCTTTTTCCTTCCTTTTCTCTATCTCCTTTGCTCCAGAAATCCAAAAACTAGGAAAGGAAAGAGTGTTCTGAGACCAAGCCACATCTCACGTCTAAACTTTTTTTCTACCAACTGTGGGAGGTTTCCCAGCCCCCGTGGCTTCCCAAGCTCAACCTGCCAGGGCTCATGCCACACTGACCACAGACTCATCCTGCAGAAGGAAATATCTCCCCACAGGAAATATCTCTGAGGTCTGTTCACTGGCAGGTGGGGTCATTTCAGCAAGCTGCCTGCAAAGGGAAAAACTGACTCAAGTCAATGAAAAGAAATCCAGGGAGGATGAACTAAAAGCTCTGTGGAAACTGGAGGTCTCATTCAAAGCTTCTAAATAACATGTCGAATGCAACTTATTCCAATAGCACAAATATTAACATACGTGTACTTTGTGTAAACTCTGTTATCAGAAAGGACAGATGATGGTGTCTAACTCATCATGTGGAAAGAACAAAAGGACAACAGTATTAAGAAATGACTGTAGGTTTTTTTTTTTTTGCTCATTTGGTTGGTTGGCTTGGTTTTGAGATTTTTTTTTTGGTACAGTGACTATGCAAAAGACCATTTTCAACAGAAGACTGGATAAAGAAGTTGTGGTATATTTATACAATGGAATACTACTCTGCCATAAAAAAGAATAAAATAATGCCATTTGCAGCAACATGGATGGACCTGGAAATCATCACTCTAAATGAAGTAAACCAGAAAGAGAAAGAAAAATACTGTATGAGATCACTCATATGTGGAATCTAAGAAAAGAAAAAAGAAGACACTAATGAACTCATCTATAAAACAGAAACAAACTTGCAGACATAGTAAATGCTATACCTGGGGGAAAGAAGATGGGAAGGAATAAATTTGGGAGTTCAAGATTTGTAAATATTAACTACTACATATAAAAACAGATAAAAAACAAATTTCTTCTGTATGGCACAGGGAACTACATGTAATATCTTGTAATAACCTATAATGAAAAAGAATATGAAAATGAATATATGTATGTGTACGTATGACTGGGACATTATGTTGTCCACCAGAGACTGACACATCATAACTAACTAACCATCAATGAAAAAAAAGAAAAAAAGGGAATCCAGGATGTTACTGCTCCATCATCAGAAGTTAAGAGAAACAGGGCACAATTTCTTGGAATTATCTGCACCAAACAAGAATAAAACAATTGAGCTCCAGACCTAGTCTAGTGGGAGTAAAACTTATCTTTATAACTCTGATGAAACAAAAAAAAATTATCACTTCTTTGATGCCCAAATTAGCATCTTTTCTCTAGCATACTGAATTAATTAGTTGAGTGACAAAAGAATTAGTCCATGTAGGATCAAAGCTGAAATCATATTTATCTGAAATTTAAAATCAAGAACACAGCTTCATCCCTCTATAGCTCGTGTAATGTTCTTTTATGCTCTCTATATTCTAAACCTTCTACATGTCACATAAAGTATAACTAGGGCTTTTTTTTTTCTTTTCACATTCTTCTTCTTCTTTTTAATATATAAAAATTTCCCTGAAAAGACAATAGAACATCACAGAATTTTTTTTTCCCTGGGGGTGGGAAAATTTTTCATTGTGGTATAAAAATCTTAAATTATGTGGCTTTTTTTGTCAAGCATTTATTGTACAAATACAAAAGAAGCAAAATAATTAATGCACGACTGAGCTGGTAAGAGCACCTTAAACAATAGAAAAGGGTTATTATATTGATTCTTAATAAGTGATACTAAGTTTGAAACTATTTTTAAAAGGTAGACGCTCTCTTAACTTTGAGCTTTTTTTTTCTTTTTCTGCAGAAGAGAAAGCAATTTTGAATAAGGGAAAGTCGTTGGGGGTTAATTTCTAGGATGTCTCAATTCACTAGAACGAATATTGAAAGAGTTTTTATTTTTCTCATGTGCATAACATTTTTACTGAACAAAACTAACTTGGGTGGGCATGTTTATCTTTACCCAAGATGGGACAGAGAGTGGATTCAGGGAGGGAGTCCCAAGAGGAGGAGAGCTTGTGTTGATGTCCAGCTGTATTTGGGGCAGGGCACTATTTTGACCATTGGTTAAGTTAGAACTCCTCAAGGACTAGGGCTGGGTTTTAATGTTTCTCCCGTTTATGCATCCACGCAATCATGCAGTCATTCAGCTGGTGTTTGCTCAGCACCAGCTTTGGGCCAGATCCTCGAGTAGCTGGCTAAGGATACAAGTCTGTTCATCAAATGTGGTCTCATTCTTAGTGCCTGATGCATAGTAAAAGTTCAACAACTGTTGAGCTGAATGAAAGGTTAGGATTTCAGGAATCATCAATTGTCTCCATTCTTCATAGCCTCTATCCTAGAAGAAGGACCCAATGGTGCCTTATAACTCAGCATGTTATCTTCCCATAAGGCTCCCCCAACCAGTTTAATTTCAGTGTGGCAGCTACAAGCTAGTCACAGACCTGGATGTCTACAGCCACAGTAAGACCAAAGAGAGGACAGACAGTTACTCACCTGATAAAGGTAATGAACACTTGGCTATTGAGTGTTATGGGGGCAATGAGTCACCTTGGATTTCTATCTCATGATGACCAGTTCTTTCCTGTTGTACAAACACTTTGTTTAAAAACACCAGGCTAAATTCTAGAATAAAATTTAAACCCAAAGCTGTCATTAAAGATGATTAATCTGCAAGGTGTCATCTATAAAAACACATGATGTCTATCACGTACTCAGGCTTTTAATTTCAGCGTTTCACAAATTATGACCTCTTTAATCTTAGGTTTCAAATCATTAGTCATTAGTTCACTCTAACAGAATTTCAAATAATAATACCCCCATCTGTACTCTTTCACAGAAGAGTTCTTTTGGAAAAAGGGGTAATTTTAAAAATTTGAGCCCTAATTTAGTTTGTAAGGTAAGGGATCAGATTTCAATATTTTTATGTTAGGTTTAAAATAACTAATATCCCTTTTTATTCACTAAGTCCCTTAAGAGTAGCCCATAAAATGGAATTGGTTCTCAACTATGAATAGGTTGAGAGGGAAAAAATATACATATACATCTATCCTGAATGTCTCAAGTGAAATTCTACATAGTACTTTGACTCTTCTAGGGCCAAAAAGTCACAAGTTTCATGAAATTTTTCAAACCTGTGTTCCCTTTAAGGGTCTGCATTATTTTTAAAAAGTCTAAAAACTCCCTTCCCTTAACTTTTCTGTATTTTAAAAACTTGGAACCCATGAATAAGATAGGGTTGCCAAGTACAAAATGAGGAGCAATTAATTATTTCAAATAGAGTTGCTGTTTGTTCATTGAAGTGCACAGCGAATATTATAGGTGTTCTCCAGGTGGAGAACACTTCACACCAAAAGACATTGGACAAAGTGATAGTCACTCCAGAGCGATCAAGCAGTCAACAATGTTTCCCTTTGTCCAGAAGGGGTTGGACAAAAGACAATCATCTTTTTCATAGGAATAGGTTTGTCGACTGAAAAAAAAAAAGCACAACCTAAAAGTTGAGAATTATGTTTTACTTGGTGGACTTTCTGAGGACTTCGAGTCTTGGAGGCAGCCTCTCAGATAGCTTTGAAGTACTGCTCCAAAGAGGTAAGGGAATAGCCTTAGGGTATACAGGAGTTTTGCAACAAAGACCAGGTAGTTGGAATATTAAAAGTTAGGGGGTAGGGTATAGCTCTGTAGTAGAGTGTTTGCTTACCAAGCATGAGGTCCTGGGTTCAACCCCCAGTATCTCTATTAAATAAATAAATAAATAAATAAATAAATAAATAAATAAATAAATAAATAAATAAATAAATAAAATTATAATCCCCCTCAAAAAAAGGGAAACATTTAGCCCCCCCAAAAGGGATTACTGCTAAAGAAAACCAGACATCTCAAGTTAATGAATTTAGCACTTTTCTGTGTATGGGAAGATGCCTATGTCTGGGCTCACAGGAATCATTCCTTTGATATACACCTTACCTATCGAGGGCCAGTATCCTGTTCTTCCCCATTCTGAGTCCCCTCCGGGTGCACTGCTGGGGTGGCTGCAGTGGCCGAGGGCTTGGCACCAGGCCAAGCCTGCTAGTCTCTGTCCTGAGTTCCCGCAGGTTCACGGCAGGGGGCAGGGGCAGTGGTACTGGCTGATGGCTTAATGCCCACAGCACCCTTTGTTTGTTGATACGGCAGGCAACCTTTTTCATTCACAGATTTCTCGTGGAATTTTAATACAGTTTTCTAAGAATGGAAATAATCTTATTCTCCAGCAATATAACATCACTAAAGAAAATATAGCCAGGATTAAACAACAACCTGATTTCTGAAAAGTTTTCTAATCACCTGTAATTCACAAAGAGCTATTACCAGTAACACACAATCACAAAGCAGGCTTTCGCCTGGAAATGCACAGTAGCTTACCACAGTGATGATTTACAATTTGACCAAAGAAATCAGAAATTGATTTATAGTCTGTCCAAAGCATCAGGCTCTTATTTGCTTGTCCACTAGACTGTGAAACTACTATTCTGCTATGTAAGTATATTTTCCTGTTCCTCTTTTCCCTGTACCGATGGCTAATTTTTCCTTTCTTCAATACCACAGATGAGTAATCCCCATAAATTCCTAATACTATTCTACAGTTCAAAATGGCCACCAGTGTTCTCACAGAATAATAAAAGAAATCAATACTAGAAATTTTGTATGCATGTCATTAACAGCACTGTCCTACGAAGCACATAATTAAATAAATCAAAGGTCTGAGCCTGTGAGTAGGACAATCCAGGTGTGATTTTTGGTGAACATTTCTTTAAGAAAGGTAGGCATTTCAATCAAGTGAACTGACCTGAGGGTGTTTTCTTATCTTTGGGGCTCTTTTAAAATATCAGATCAATTTTGGATCATATCACATAAAAGGAACGATAGTAGAAACTTTACTTTTGCCCAGCTATGCACTCATGCAGATGACAGAGTGTCTCATAATCTGTGACAATGCGCTGGCAGCCTGTGTTTCTGTGGCTTCGGATGGACGGCGCAGGGCACACCAACAGCATCACTCAGAAGATGGTTGGGTTGCTAATCATCACCCAGCACACCTGCAACCTGTATTTGGCTTTGGATTTAATGCTTCTGGTCTCCCCAGGTTTAGTATTTCTAAACTTCACCACCTAATATTGAAGCGACTTCCAATAACTAATCTTTTTTACAAACACTACAGTTATATTTGATCCTGCAGAAACCCACAGTATTAGTGTTTTTTATTTCAGAAGGTTATTTGGAAACCCAAACCAATATATTATTTCAAGTGTGACTAAGCTGTTGTCATTCATTTTATACCAGCCCTAACACTCTCTAGGACCCATCCCACTGAGCTCTGTAGACTCACTAATCCAGTCAATCTAGTGATGGAAGACTCACTGTGGATAGAAGAACGATAAATCTAACCACTATTTAAGTTCTATAAATGTAGTATTTGAGTGTTTTAGTAAGAATGAAAAGAACTAGAAAAATGCACAGTTTGGTAAGGAAAGGTTGAGCTAAACGTATTTAATCTAAATTTAGCAAGTAAGGGGGAGGAAAGGTAGATCTAAAAGGGCCACATTAATGGACTCCAATTCAGGAGATTAATGAATAATAATCCCAAAGTAATTGATCAATACCTTGCATCTAAAACAACAGTCATTTGGTAAGAAGGCAAAATTTTCAAGGTGACTCATATATATTTTTTTGAAATATAAAATGCCATTAAGAACCTATCATGTAATATATGAAACCATGGCCTATGTATTTATTTATTTATTGAATTTACATTAAATTTTCTTGTGAAACATGTGTATTATATTTTGATTTTATGCAAACTCAAATACATTTCAAAAATGTTTGTTCAATAAGCACTTCTGAAATACTATTTGCCTATCTGTGAAAAATATTTCATTTGCATTTTTAGTTATAAAGAGATTTATAGGCAAAGGGCTTTTTATTGGTTCAAAATTGTAGAGTTATGGGAAGTCTCTTGGGGTGGAAGAATCTTTGATATCATATTTAGCTAATCCTGCTCAAAGCTCAGAAAGTCAAGCAACATGCCTAAGGCCACACTGATAGTTAGACTCAAACAGGGACTTGACCCCTCAATTCAGTACAAAGTTCTTTCCATCTTGCTACGTTCCCCAATTGTTTGTGCATATGTTATGAATTATTCACCCAAAATTCTGAATTCTGAAAAGGAATCCAACTCAATAAAAGCTTAGATTTTTTGTGAGTTTCAATTGCCCAGAAATGCAATTAGCTATAATGACAAAGCCCAATTTAGTGACTACTTGGCCAAATATAACATGCCAACCAATGTGCGGACTTGATAACTTTCTCATTATCTTAAGCTCCCTTGTTCACTGACATCCTCACCCTTGTCCACAGACAGACTCTTAATATATGCCAGCTGATTTGATCAGATTGCTAAGAAACAATTACTCAATTATTTAGCTCAATTGGTTAGAACACTGTGGTAATGGGGTCAAGGTCATGGGTTGGCTCCCCTGTGTGGGCCAGTTAACTTGGACCTAGTCCATAACCACAAGCTCTACCCCCAACGCAGACGGTCTTTCAAATTTGTGCCAGTGGTCAAAAGGGCACTGGCCAAGAATGTGTAGACAGAGCAGCATAAATCCATCACTTCTCCCAGAAAAACAGCTCAGTGCATTTGGCTGAACATATGTGGGTTAACTATAACATTTTCACAGGTGAAAGACAGAATATGGTTCCAGATTTTGCAATACCACAGAATTGCAAACCTAGCATACCACAAGAGACTTTCAGAAAAGAGGAAAGACTATGGTGAAACTTAAATTTAAGCAAGCATTTGAGATTTACAGGGAGTGTTTTAAATATGAGCCAGTGATTTCTACCAGCTTCAAAGAAAAAAAGTTAGCAACTTTGGTCTATGTTTGTAAAATATCTTGATTTTTAAATATTGACTTTTGTTTTTAATAATAGCCTGTGGCCCAAACATAAGATATCTATGTATAGTGTATTTTAATGACTATAGCAACCTTAAATAAATGTAATTCCTGAGCTTTTTACTGATTGAGGCCCACTGCTCAGCTCTCAGCTAATACTGAACCAGGAGAGCCAGAGCTGATATACCCCCAAACAAGACCATGCTACTTTTTAATGGCACCATTATTTGACTGAAGAGATGATCATGGACTGGAATTGTTGGTGACCAATTTGTAGTTGAGGTCAGATCACCCAGGCTTCCAAAACTCAGCTAGAACGGTAAATTCTGTATAATAACACAGTTTTGCGGTTTAGAGCTTACATGCAAAGTTAAAAAAAAAACAAACAAACACTAGAAACTTTTTTTCCCTCAGGATTTCACACTGTAAAGTGATCTTTTCAAAATCCATCCAACCCTCTACTTTCTTGGGTAGCAAAAGAGAGAAGGGGAAATATATTTCCATTTATCACCAGTGAAGGCCACAGGGATTTAGGGAATGAAGGCGCATGATGTAAATATAAAAAATACTAAAAAAAAAAATACTGCAGACATTCAGTGTTAGTGATTTACTAGTGGATTAACTGATATATGACAAAGCTTGATGGATTCCTGCAAACTAATTAAATTAAAATGTCTCACAGACAGCATGGGCTAGTCGGATTTCTTATATCATCAACAGACTAAAAAGTCCTATCAGTAGCCTAAAAATATTTCATTCATTCAGGAAGTATTTCTCAAACACGTATTATATATAAGACTCTGTCCTAGGTGCTGGAGACACAGGGGAAAAAAAAGATTTAACACTTTCTCTTAAGGAATTTATAGTCTAGTGAATGCTTCTTGAAGCCAAATGAAGATCTCTTAGACTAAAAAAGACAGGATATGAGGGCTTTCAGGGTTATTAAGTCAACATTAGGGGAGTCACGCAGATAATCTTTCTGGTTAATGGTCTTAATTTTGTTTGTTTTGCAGTTTTGAAAATCTGATTCAAAACAGGGTTCTCCCTCCCATAAAATGTGCGTACACTAATATATGTAATTTCTAGAAGTTCACAGATTCCCAAAAGACTATCCAAATGTGCCGATCCAAGGATATAAGTTACAAATATCCGTTCCAGTGCAATTAAGATTTTCTCAGTGCCACAAATTAATGCCATGCTTTGTGGTGAAGAGCACACAGGTACTTGCCAGAGACAATAGAGCTGGGAGGTTGATATTTTCTGAGTAGGAATATATTCTTTTAGGTAGACTTTTAGGACTGACCATAAGTCTATCACTGAGGCAACAAGTGCCAAGCATTAAAAGGAAATTTAAAATAAGTCAAAGATACATAATCCGTACTCAGATCAATTTTACTAGAGTGCAATCAATTCTCAATGACACAGAGGCTTTTTATCTACTATGTAGATTACCCACAGCCTGTGCTTCCCCTTTTTTTCTGTCTTTCCATTTTTATGGCCACCTGAGGACTCATTAGTGCTTCTACCAGAGGATGAGTAAAGGAAGGGAAAGGATATAAAACTTAAAAGGAGTCAATTTTGCTACCTTTAAGTAGTTGGAGGAAGAAGTAGCTATTACAAGGCCTGTAGATTATGAGAGGATTTCAATTATCCATACTCCCTGTCAATCTTACCAAAAAGAATTAAGGGTTGGCTCTAACCCTCCTTGGAATGTTAAAATGATTGATGGTTGTAGAAAATAACCTCAGTAAATAAGACGAAGTGAAGTAAACTCAGTACTCGGGGAAAGATGAAAAACACACCTTTAAAGTCACAGTTTCAGCATCAGTTCACTGGGCAATTTTATGAATGCAAACATTAGATGCATGGACAAAGATCACAAATTACGTCACAAGAAGGGAGTACAGTGTCCACATGATAGAACATGACTCACACAGCAACACAGATGCATCTCACATGCATTTTGCTAAATGAAAGAAGCCAAATCCAAAAGGCTGAGTACTGACTGATTTTATTTATGGCATACTGGGAAAGGCAAAACTATAGAGACAAAGAACTGATCAGTGCTTGTCAGGAGTGGAGGGGAGAGTTTGGGGTTTTGGAACTGTTGCATATCCTGATTGTGGATATATGACTCTCTGCACCTGCCAAAACCCCTAGAACTGTACACAACAGAGTGAATTTTAGTGTATGCGCGTTAAAAACAATCAATCAAGATGTGGGGGAACCTCAGATAGGAATACAACTAATAACAAATGAACCTAATTATATTGCAAATAATTAACATAACCACATTGAACAGCTTGGGGGAAAAAAAAGAACTAACCCAAATAACACTGGAAACCAGTATTCTGACGGGATACAATATGGATAAAGATAAAAAGAATTGAACACAAACATTACACTCTGGTTAGTACAAGGGTAAGGGTTAGCAATTCTGAAACAACTTTAGGTATATATTAGGGTTGAACAAATAATTAAATACATTACAGACAGCCAGCCTTTTCACAGTATGAAAAAGTAATTACAAATAAGGACAGGGAAGACTACAGTGAACACAGTGGTGTTGGACTGGAATTGGAGGTAAGAGCATAAATTCATGATTTTTAAGTGTATACACAGATTCTAAAATGAATACAGCTGTGAGCATATGATAGGTTAGTACACATATTTCCAAGTTCCATCTACTGAGAGGGTCTAGAAGCCATGACACTCAAGCAATGAGCACTCCTAGAGCCTAGATCTTGGCTTCTGAATAGGATTCTGTAATAAAAGGAATCACTCCTCTGAGGGATAGTGGTTGATTCTTGGCATGTGGCAAGGAAAATATGAGATAATTCCAGAGCATCTCACAGTGCCAAAAAGAAAGTAAGTTCTCAAAAAATCCTGGGCAAGTCAAAAGGGGACAGGAGCTAGCCTGGAAATGCTCCCAAAAACCAAAGCTGCAATTATTTGAGCAACAGAATAATGACAGGACTGGAAAAAAGTAAATATCCATGAGTCTATAATAATGTAAATAACTGGATAAATAAAGTAATGGTGGAGGGAGAAAGGATAGCTTTTCATTAGAAAAGAATTCTAATTCGTGAACGTAGAGGGAAGAATAAAGTCAAAATGACTATAGGAATACCACAGTAGGTGGACCTAGAGATCATCATTTTAAGTGAAGTAAGCGAGAAAGAGAAAGAAAAATACCGTATGATATCACTCATATCTGGAATCTAAAAAAAAAAGTAATAAAAGGACACTATGAACTCATCTACAAAACAGAAACAGACTCGCGGACATGGCAAACAATCTTATGGTTACTGAGGAAAGGGGTGGGAAGGGATAAATTTGGAATTTTGAGATTTACAAATGTTAGCCACTATATATAAAAACAGATTTTTAAAAAGCTTCTTCTGTATAGCACAGGGAACTATGTTCAATACCTTATAATAACCTTTCATGAAAAAGAATATGAAAATGAATATATGTATGTATATGCATGACTGGGACATTGTGCTGTACACCAGAAATTGACACATTATAACTGACTGTACTTCAATTAAAAAAAAAAGAGAGAGGAAAAAAAGAATAACACAGTAATAGTGGCTGCCGATGGGAACCACGGATGGATGCTAAAATTACTGGGTGAGTGTGAGGAGAAGCAGAACATTTGCATAGTCTCAAAATATGTTCCCAAGTTATGGGTTAATTATAAAGGGAAAAAACAGTAACTTTGCAGCGAAGAAACCTAGCAGACACCATTTTAACAATACAATCAAGATTGGCACCATCATGTGGTGCATATATACAACTGAACACTACTCAGCCATAAAAGAATGAAATAATACCACTTGCAGCAACATGGATGGACTTAGCGATTGTCACAAGTGAAGTAAGTCAGACAGAGAAAGACAAATATCATGTGATATCACTTACATGTGGAATCTAAAAGAATGGCACACATGAACTTGTTTACAAAACAGAAACTCACGGACATAGAAAACAAACTTCTGGTTACTAAAGGGAAAAGGGGGGGTGGTTAAGTTAGGAGTTTGGGATTAACAGAATACATACTACCATATACAAAATAGATAAATAACAAGGTCCTACTGTTGAGTACAAGAAACTATATTCAGTATCTTGTAATAACCTATGATAGAAAAAGAACCTGAAAAAGAATATATATACATATGTATGTATCTGAATCACTTTGCTGTACACCAAAAACTAACAAAACTTTTTAAATCAACTTATACGTCAAAAAAAAAACAAAAAAACAACTAACATCATCAATTCTGAGACATATTGACATCACGCACCCCCTGAGACAGGCACATTACTTCCGTAGTATCCTGGCCAAAAATACATAACCTGAGTTTAATCATGACAAATCATCAGACTAACCCAAACTGATGATGTTCTACAAAATAACCGACCAATACTCTTTCAGGCATCAAGGTCATGAAAGACAAGGAAAGACTAAGGACCTGTCCAGAGCACAGGGGACCAAGGACACCTAATAATACAGTGTGGAATAGCTGGATCTTGAAACAGAAAAAAAGACATGAATGGAAAAACTGTCGAAATTCAAGTAAGGTTTACTTTTCTCTAAAATTATTTCAAAATAAAAAGTTTTAAAACATAAAGAAGGAAAAGCAGAAGGTGAAGGATGACAAGGAAAGAGGGAAGAAGGACACATGTAGTTAATTTTATTCTCCTTTGTTCATCCCTATGACTTCTCACTGGACCTCTTACTGATCTTGTTCCTACCATTAAGGGCAGACCTCCCCCCCAAACAGGAATAGGTATATTGTCTACGTGTTTCTGAGGCTTCCAGAAACAGGTCCTCCTAATACATCCCACTTCCTTTGTTGGGAATTTACTAGATTCAAAAGGAAAAGGAAGTGAAGCTATAGCCCAAGCAATGGAGGTGGGGAGCCTGGCATTAATGCTGGATGGATGTATTAGCCT
The DNA here is from genome assembly GCF_048773025.1 of Camelus bactrianus. Taxonomy (NCBI): domain Eukaryota; kingdom Metazoa; phylum Chordata; class Mammalia; order Artiodactyla; family Camelidae; genus Camelus; species Camelus bactrianus. The sequence continues at coordinate 75,128,823 of NC_133543.1, forward strand.
CAAGCAGTACAAAGATGAGGTGAAGAAGAGAAGCAGAAACGGCTAAAATGGAAGGAGACACATGATTGAGTACATGCAAGGAAGGGATAAATATACAGCACCTTTCAACCTTCCAAAGCTTTGGCATTATCTACTTTGAACTCCATGCTTGGAGGAAGTCACTACTTAGGCCATCTGTAATTAGCAGCTCTGTGATAGATAACTTAATCTTGACTGTTAAGGACTGAACAAAGGCAAATGTTAACAGCAACTGTCATTTTGAAAACTTTTGAATTTTATGTGTACAATATGCCACAGGCAAATAAATGTCCACAGATCATTTTTTAAAAAGTAAATGGATTCAAATATGAAGCCTCAGTCTAACACCTGCTCAACGAAATTATGTAAGAAGCTCCCACTTTTTTTTTTCTTTGCCAGTTACTAAGATTTGACACACAAAGGGCACAGGGTATGGAATAATGCAGAAGTCATTTGTGAAACTATATTTTAAGATAGTACTATAAGAGTTGGTATATTCTCATCGCCAGTATCCTGTTAAAATGAGACTCTGTATTTGCTTTAAACAATCCAAAATCCAAAGATAACTTTAGACCCCACCATAACACTGAAGTTTGGGTACATTCTAAAATCATCCCCATAGATTCAGTGTGCACACACAGATTTCACTCAATAACGTTTTCCAGCGCCCAGGTTCACCAGAGGCCAATACCATGAAGCTCTGGGAGGAAGGATCTGCCTGGCTGTCAATACAGTAGCTGTAAATTACAACTGTGGATTTGATTGCCTCTAACAGTTTTGGTGGTGGCAGGGATTTGAAGCAAAACCAGAGGTGGTTCAATGAATTTGTAGTGAACTCGCTGAATTATGGAGCCTTTGAGAACAACCGTTGCTCCTGTGCTTCAGATTACTACAATTTTTCAATCACAGTTGATGAGGATCGGTACTTAGCCTCTCAAACTCCCCTCCATATTTTTTCTGGGATGTTTGTTTCATGGCTTCCTCCTTCAAGACTTTGAAGGGACCCACTGATAACTCCTAACTAGAGCTGACCAGCAGCTGCCTTAGAAGTACCCTGAGATCATTCTCTTCTCTTACCGTTTAAAAAAGTCCAGTCTCTTTTCTGCTAACATCCAGCCCTCGAGCACTCGCACGGTGCCCCTGAGACGCCCCATCAGGATGATCTCTGGCAACACAGACACCCCCGTGTGGAAATCCCATTTAGCTTTTCTATTCTGAATACAAACAGGTCAGCCTTGGGCCTTCTTAGTAAAACAGAGAAAAATGAAACTTAGGTTTGAAACCTTCCTCCTTTTGCCTTCCCTCCTCTCTCCCCTAAGGGAGGTGGCTCTCTCCAGGGCCCCCAGTAGGCTCCAATCTTTGTTCAAATGCCTGCTTGGGCCACTAAGACCTTTACACTGGTTGACTGATGGGTTACACTGTGCTGTGAGTGAATTTCACTGCCTCCTGTCTTCCTGGTGTTTGCATTTAAAATCTGTTAAAACTGTAAAAGGATGGTATACCCTTGATCCCTCAGCAAGGGATCTGAGGTGTCTGCAAGCAGGTATAAGTTGTTCTGTACGGGGAGTGGGGATGGTGAGGTAGTGATTCAGATGAGGACATATTTAGGTTCTAAAATCGAATCAACTGTTGTGATGCCCGGCTTTGAGGTCAAACTGATAAGAGGGACCCAAAGTTCTGTGGGCTCTCATGTCATCTGTGCAAGACGTGAGCCAGGAGACCCCTCCCAGCTACTGGAGTTGGCTGGGGTGGGGACCAGTCCTTAGATCACTGCAGGCTTCTGCCAAATTGGAGACTTGGAGCTCCTTCCCTGTAAACACAGGACTGAGGGTCCCCTGTTTCCTTTTAGGCTTACCCAGGTACTGGTTCTTTCTCTCCTCTCCTTCCCATCCCATCCTCACACCTCAGGCATCCTCTTCTGAGTGCTGACCTCACTCTTAACCCTGGCAATCACACTCCTTGGTAGTGTTTCTCAAACTTATATAATCATAAAGCACTTATTAAAACTTGGTTCTAGGACCTATCCAAACTTTGAAGCAGAATTTCCAGAATGAGAAACTGTATTTTACCAGGAACCCCAGGTGATGCCTAGTTCCGGCAAGTACGGGAAACGCTGACCTATGGACTATCTGTTACAGTATTTCTTCTAACTCTAAAACTGTATTTTCTTGTCCCTTCACTAAAACTTTTCCTACAATTTTTTTTTTTATCTTAATTGAAACTTGGCTTTGCTTGGGGCTCTCACAAATGGGAGCTGTGAATTCTCCCAGCTCACCCTTACCGTGTTCTTCTTTCATAGGCTTGTTGTAAAGTGTGCAAAAAAGGTCCAATACATCCTAAAAGTGCTCAATTAATATTAAAAGCTATTGTTTTCATCTCTAAGCCTGTAAGTTGTTCAGCATTTTCCTGCCTCTACTACTGAGAGAGCTACTTCCAGGCTTATTAAAGAGTAAAACAAATGAGAAAACAGACCTCTTCTCCATTCTCACTGCAGACATCTACTTGCTTCCAGGCCTCCCAGGAATTCCTGCCTCTTCCCCCAGGCTCTCCACCACACCCACAATGACACAGGCCTCATCCCACCTCCAATTCATTTCCTCCTGCCTTAGAACTGCTTAGTACTGATTTTACTCTCTGCCTCAGCTCCCACTTACATGCCCTGTGGCGATGATTGCAGAATATATGCTGCCATAAACCTGCATGCACACCACTTCCTTCTCAGCTGCATGTGGGACTTGAAAGCAGCAGCCATGATTTCCTTTAAAGTCCTCACGGTCACCCTTAGCTCTACCTGCCTGAACTGGCAGACCACCCAGGCTCACCCTCATCCCTCCCACCCTCTCCCAGCACTTCACGTCATCACTTCTCTCTACTGCTGCTTGCTCGGGCTTCCCCAGGCCTCAGACATCAACATTGTGTCTTCCGTGTTGCCTAGGGCTGTAGGTGACTGACGGCTCCCCCAGCCTCTGTCACCCATCCCCACCACATCTTGCTCTTTAGGCTTCCTTGCCTCCCAGGAATTCTCTAAGTCATTGCCCAGCGTGAGGACGCACGGGCTGTGAACTCTGCCTGCTTTGATTCCAAGTCATCTCTAGCTATCTAGTGGCCTTCCACGTTCCTCAGCCTTCCAAACCTGTTTTCTCTTCTGTAAAGTTGAAATAACTCTAGAAAATATACCATAGGATTAGAAATAGCTAAATGAGATAATAGATGCTTAATTGCTTGGAACGCTGTCCAGAACACAGAAAACACTCAATGAGCATTTGTTATAAATGCCTGGATTTTATCTCAGAGAACTTTCTTAAACTCCGCTAGCTATGGTTACAGAGGATTTCTGTGGTACATTTTTATACCTCATTTTGAAATCAGCTGCAGTCCAGCATCCTATACTTTGCCAAACTCTCACTGCCTACAGGGCAAGCTCTGTTGGCATGCCTACGTTTCTGCCTTTTCCTCCTTAATGTCTAGAAGGTCTTCTTTCTCCCTGTCTCCCTTTCAATCTACTACCTAAAAACAAGACCTCCTTGCCAGTGTGTCCAGATGCTCCTCACAGTCAAGAATTTATTATCTTTCTCTCGGGCCCTCTCCCTCCTCCTCCCCCTTTGCAGCCCACCCCAGCGTATCACCCATCTCCTACACTACAAACTTAGGGATTCTTTCTCTTTCCCCTCCCTCTGCCAGCGCCTTTGGTCAGGCCCTTATCTTTTTCCCTCCAGTCTTTTCCATCAGTCTCCTACTAATCTGACATCTTGCCACAAATCTCTCCTGCTCCAGTCCATTCTACACAGTCCTCAGCGAGTTCACTCCAAAAATGTATATAAGTGTGCATGAGTATTTAAGCCTCATTCCAAGATCTCTGCTGGCTCCCTATTGCCTCTGAAATCAAGTTCAAACTCTTTAGCCTGGCCTGCAAGGCTCGTTCCAACCCTTCCCCAACTCACTTCTTTAGCCTTATTTTGTACTACTCTTTCAATAAATTAATGAATAAATGAGTAAGTGAATGGAAGAGCTACTCACCTTGAAGGTCAGTTGAAATCACGAACTATATCAAAATTACCTGTGTCCTTTATATTGTCTTTCACGGTACCTCACCCACTGTGAATGTTAAGTAATCATTTCTAATGAATACATACAAGATATAATTTGGGGAAAAATATGATCCACTACAGCTGGATAAAACAAGTATCAGAGTGATACTTGACATTGAAACTGATTATAAGGACGAGAAAACTGAGAGGAGGAAAACTGAAAATTCTGTTTGGCCACGTAAAGTAGCCCTAATTACATTACAGGACTACCTGTGTCAACATGTACTATTTATGCCTAATTACCATAAAGGGTCATTAAGTTTTTTCATATAATTAAATGTATCACATTAATTTAAATTTTATTTGATTAGAAAATAACCTATTTATCATCTATGCTCAGTCTTTGTGTTCTGTGCTCATGCCTGGTAATCTGCCCAACCTTTGAAGAATCAGAAGTAATTCTGCTCTAAAACTTCCCATTTCCTTGGTCTGGTTCTTTCAGTGTTACACTTTTAATCTACTTTCTTTGCATACACTAAACACTGTCATACTAAAGGACACTAATTAAATTCTGTTGCCACCACTTGATGGAGTATTACACAGTCATTAAAAATGACAGATGTGAGGACTGTAGCAATGTGGAAAATTGGCTATGATATCATATTAAATAAAAGTGGGAAATAAGATATGCAAAATAAAGGAAGTATGTAGGATAAAGGCTAAAGACAAATATTACAATTTAGGTGGTTTTTTTCTAGGAATGGGGTTATGGGGAAGAGGGTATCCTTTCTCTTTTTTATCTTCTCTGAATTTTCTATAATGTAGTTACATTAATTCTAAATGAAAAAAAAAAACAAACAAAAAAACAGATACTGAACTCTTTCTCTGTTTCCAGTAAACTTCTTAGCCTCCTGGACTCCTCATTTCACATTTTGCCCATCATTAAGACTCTCATAGTATATATTTTTTTGCCCCTACACTCATCAGTGAAGTAGTCACTAGTCACATATGGTTACAGAGTACTTGAAATGTGGCTAGTCCAAAATGAGATGTGCTGGTGAGTGGAAACTACACAGTAGATTTCAGAGACTAGATTCCCCCAAAGTAAATAAATAAATAAGAATATAAACTATCTTACTGATACTTTTTATATTAATTATACCTTGTATTCGTTTGCCAGAGTCCGTCATAACAAAGTACCGTAGACTAGGAGGTTTAAACAACAGAGATTCCTTTTCTCACAATTCTGGAAGCTAAGGGTCTGAGATTATGGTGTCAGGAGGGCTGGGTTCTTCTGAGGCCTCTCTTAACCGCCTCTAGATGACTGTCTTCTTCCTGTGTCACCCCGTGGCTTTCCTGCTGTGTGTGCCTGTGTTCAAATTTCTTCTCCCTATAAACACACCAGTCATACTGAATTAAGATCCCCCTCAAATGGCTTCATTTTAACTTAACGACCTCTTCCATGAGCCAATCTGCAAATACACTGACATTCTGAGGTTCTGGGAGACAGGACTTCAATGAACAGATTTTGAGTGGCTACAATTGAGTTCATAACATATATCAAAATGATAATAGTTTGGATATATTTGCTTAAATATAACATAATTAAAATAAAAGACTCATAAAGGTCACTATTAATGGTTATTCTGCCCTACTATCTGGACATGCTTAGTGAATATTAATTAATTAAGAGAAAAGTTTACAGAAGACAATAAGAAAACAGGGCCTAGAAAATAGACACCAAAATAGACCGGAATATAGAATTTAGTACTAGAAAAATTTGAAGTGATTAAACATTACCTCTTTTTAGCATGAAGAAATAATAATCTCATTGCATGATTCGGTACGGATGGAGCAAAGGGGAAGGCGCCCCAGGTATCACACTGATAGAGGGCAACCTTTGCTGGATAGTCACTGGGTTTAAATAAGATCACAATTACCAGTCCAGAACAATCATCAATGCACTCAAGGTCTACATATTAATTCTTCTTGTAGCATAAAAGTATCAAGTGTAACTGAGGATGGGAAATATTGCCATGGAGTTAAGACTTGCTGTTTTATTCCTTTTTGATATTCCTTTACTTTTTTTGTAATAAAACTTTAATAGGAGCTTTGATTGTTTCATTCGTTTTGATTTTTTCCCTTTCATTTGAAATGGGTTGAAAGACTGTTCCGAATCTGTTTGAATTCTAACAGTTTCTCTCTTGCTTCTGGTGGAAGCAAGGCACTAGTAGAAACACAGCAAAAAAAAGTACATCATAACCCATTGCTGTGGAGAAAAGTTCTAACAGATGTATCTTCTCCATAAAATATTTCACAATTTAAGGAGTCATCTTGTTCAACCACTAACAGGTGTCTACTGAGAATATCCAGGGTCAGAGCAATGGAGAAAGCTGGTATTCTGATTAGATCTTTTAGCTTCTGAAATGGTGTGAGCCCGAGATTCTGGTTCATCTTCAGATTCCCCCTGGAGAATCAGGGAAACATCCAGCATCTTGGATTACATCCCAGTATCCATAGCTGACCATCTTTCCCTGCTTATGTCTAACAAGGGATTTCACTCAGAAAGAAAAACAGATAAAAGACAAGCCTCTAAATTTTTAATAGTAAAAGCTTAATTTTTGTGGGGGAGGGTATAGCTCAGTGGTAGAGTGTGTGCTTAGCATGCATGAGGTCCTGGGTTCAATCCCCAGTATCTCTGTTAAATAATACATAACAAATAAATAAACAAACCTAATTACCCCACCTCCCCCTAAAAAGCTTAATTTTTGAAGCTTAAACATTTATGTATTTTTTAAAGGGAGTTTAAATTTCATCCAGTGTGAGTAAGAAATAAATTGTGAGTCATTTAATAGACAGGACCATAAGAAAAGAGAGGAAACTACAGGAACCCAATTCTTTCCTTTTTTACCCTCATTTCATCCTCATTGAGGAATAGCCTTATTCCTTACCTTTTTGATTCATTCATATTTGAAAACAGGTCTTAAAATGAAGTGACTGGGGATGTGACTGGACTTTTCTCCAAATAATATATATAAATTTCCAATAAGCACAAGAAAAAAATTCAAGAAAATTAGTCATTAGGGAAACGCAAATCAAACCATAAGGAGACAGCACAGCAAACCTACTAAAATGGCTATGACAAAAAAAGATAGGTAACAACAAATGTTTGCGAGGACGTGGAGAACTTAGGACTTTGATACACCGCTCATAGGAACGTAAATAGGCGCAGTCACTCTGAACAACAGTTTTATAGCTCTTCACAAAGTTAAACGTACAGCTACCGTATGACCTAGGAATTCCACTTCTAGGTATAGATCCAAAAAAATGAAAATACATTTGTACAAAAATTCGCACGTGAATACTCACAGCAGCATTATTCATAATAGCCAAAAGTGGAAACCACCCAAATGCCAACCAACTGATGAACGGGTAAGTAAAATGTGGTACTCATTCACGCAACGATGTATTACTCAGCAGTGCAAAGGAATGAAGCACTGACACATGCTACAACATGGATGAACCCTGAAAGCAGCATGCTAGGTGAAACCAGCCAGTCCCCAAAGACCATGCAGTGAATAATTCCATTTATATGAAATATTCAGAACAGTCAGAGGTACAGAGACAGGAAACAGATTAGTGGTTGTCTAGTGTTGGGGAGAGACAGGGGGATGGGGAGTGACTGCTAACAGGTAACAGGTACACGGTTTCATTGGAGAGTGATACAATATTCTAAAATTGATTATGGTGGTGTTTGCACAATTCTGTGAATATACTAAAAACCACTGAGTTGTACACTTTACATGGGTGAACTGAATGCCCTGTGAATTACACCTTAATAAAACTGTTCCTCCCAAAATTAAATGACTGGGTTACAGGGAAGTGTAAGCTTTTTAGAAGATGTCAAAGTTATTCAAAGGAAAAAGCTCCAAATGCTAATACTTTGAATATGGGTTATTTCCTCCAGAAAATAATCCTAGAATATGTGAATATATACACACAAGTCAGAAAACTCTCCAGGCCCTGAATCTGATTTTCCAATTTTATGTCCACACAGTGGTCAATCAAAAAAACAAAACCACTAAGAACTGTATCACAATCATAAGCTGCTTTTGGATTCTCCAGCTCATAGCTCAAAACTTGGAAGAATCTGTCCACCTACCACATTTAATAAATTCAACCACAAGAAAGAGAAAGTTGGCCCTAAATAGAGCAAGTTTCTTTATGTGTGGCTATTTATGCTTTATTATGTTGACACGCTAAATTTACAATGCCAGGTTGAAGACTGAACTGTTCATAACTTTGTTCCATGTTAGAGATACTAAAACTAAACATGCATTTCTCTCTCAAAACAACAATGCTTAGCTAAATAGAGTGATGGAACGGAGCCCCACCTTTCTGAGATGATGTTCACTTATGAGAATAAAAGTCATCAGAACACTGATCTATGATGAGGGATGTCAACCAGCACTTGATCTTGATAGGCTAAGGTGCCAACAAAAAAGTTAGGCACCACCATCAAAGCTGGGTGAGGGGCCTTCAGCAACATCAAGGTGCCTACAGCTGCTCCTCTAGGGGTACTTGTGGCTGAAATGACATGTATACGAACTACGGACTACAGACCATCCACCAGCTAAAAGCAACACACGACAACCCATACATGGACATCACTATTTTTAAGTCAGTGGCTGCCATGCCAATGCAAACATAACCTGACCACCCACTTCACCATCAACAGACTTTGGTAAGTAACAAAGATGACAGAATGCACTTCAAGGGCTCTTTTCATTACCATTAAAAAGTACTACTGTCATCTGTTGATACTTTCAGAAATTCCTAAGTAACAGCTTGAAATCAGTTTTCAAGACATAGGTTCCCCCTACTCAACCCAAGAGCAATCCTTAGCAGTTGGAAACATCAGAAGACGGGCAGGATAAATCGTGTCTGCCTCCTGGCAACCAGTGGTTTTGTAAGGTCAGTTGTGAGCAGCAGGAGAAGCTCCTTGTTCCTCCTCCTGCCCTTTGACTGTCCTGCTATTTGCAGGCCATCCCTCCCTCTTTTAAAAAAACTAGTCCTTATTGCCTGTTATCTCATGCTGGTCCGGGTAAGTTCTCACCAAGCAGCAACACAATGAGAAAAGTAAGTACAACTCCACTTCAGGGAAGTCTCACTCCATTTGTTTAACTTGAAGAATTCTCCCACATTCTGTGATTACATCCTTCCTATTTTGTTAATATGTAAGATGTGCTTTTCTTAATGAAACACTGATTATAGCAGATGAGCTTCGTTTATGTTTTAACTTGATGAAATAAAAACTTGGTTGCTTTATGGTGACCTCCCATTTTTACAGAATTGATTAGCCCATGAAAAGTCTGGTATCTACGCGTCTAGAAAACAACTTATAACTTTAATTTCACCACATCATTAAGACAGCTAGAGAGCAAGGTGAAAAATGACAAAGTGTCTTCCGCCTCTTTCTCCCTGTGGACCTCTTCCTTGTTTGCAAGGGTCTCCATGTCACTCTGAAGGCACATCCTCGGGGTATTGAGGAAAAGATGTTGTTGGGAGCAGTCCAGCAGGGAGGGCTCAGGGGACAAAGCCTTGAAGAGTTCCCTTGAGCCAAGAGAAGTTAAGTCTATGGTATGACTTGCTGCTAATGACCTGAGCTTATTTATTGCCTGTTTATTTTAAAAGCATCTAATTTCTACAGGCGTACCTTGGAAATACTGTAGATTCAGTTCCAGACCACTGGAATAAAGCAAATATTGCAATAACGTGAGTCACGCCAATTTTTTGGTTTGCATATGAAAGTTGTTTGCACTACAATGCAGTCTATTAAGTATGCAAGAGGATACTGTCTAAAAAACAATGTACGTACCTTAATTTAAAAAATGATTTATTCCTAAAAAATGCTAACCATCCTCTGACAATTCAGGGTTGCCATAAATCTTCAATTGTAAAAAAACACAGTATCTGTGAATCGCACTAAAGGAAAGCACAATAAAATGTGGCATGCCTGTATTTTATTCCAGGCCATTTTATTAGTTAATATATTAATGAGACAAAAAGTTTTACTTCTCAACTAGTATGTTCCAGGCTCTGTCCAAGGTGCTCAGGATGTAAAAGTTAAACCCTTAAATGGCGCAGTGCCCCACAAGGAGAAAGTCAAGCAAACAAATAATTACATTGTGATTGTCTGTAATGGGGAGGTAGGAGCACTTAAGTCTCACTGAGTAAGCAGAAGAAGCCTTTATAGCATGGGGTAAAAAAACTTGATGTGGGTCTTAAAAAAGGAGAATGATTTTTATTTCAACTCTGTTTTCAAGAGACAGTTTCACACTGAAGAAACAGAATTTACAACTGGAGAATAAACTGAAGATGTGATGAGACAAGAAGACAGGATCAGAACAGGAAGAGGCTCACAGCCTGTCTGAAGAATTTACACTTCATCCTACAGGTGAGGGCGCGCTACTGAAAAATGGTGACATGACTACTGGAATTGAGAAAGATCATTCTTGCACCGGCTGGAAGATGGAGCACAGCAGAAAGATGCTGGGTGTTGGTAGACCAGTTAGAAGCCTACATGTTGGAAAACCTAGTCTAGGTGACAGATAATAAACGCCTGAATTAGGAGAGTAATGGTGGTTGGTAGAGGTGGCTGGATACCTCTCATATGTAACACTAAGAACTGGATACTGAGTAAAATCCAAACTCCCAATTCGTCCATGCTAAATTTCATCATAGGCAATGCATATTAACACCAACATATCTCACACACTCTTGTCAGCTGATAGTGGTACACTTTCTAAATCATAATTTCTCTTGCAGCCACAGAAGAGAGGGCAAGCATTTGAGTAGGTAAAGCTATAACTACACTTGAAGTATGCAACAGAGTCCCATCAAACTTAACACAAGAACTCATGTTTCAGAGTGTTTGCCAGGAGAGAGAACTGAAGCATGGGCTATGAAGCACAATAACTTCTGACTCATTTCCTGAGTCCAGAGGAAGGCAAGTGATAACGGGAAGTTATGAGAGCGCTTCAGTATGGAGGGTGTTTACTGTTGTTGTTTTGTTTTGTTTTTCCCCAAGCTTCCTGAATTGAGACTAGACACAATTTGCATTACAAACAGACACAGTGCCTCTGTGAGGGCAATGCCAAGCCTAACAGTCAAATCTTCTACAAATATTTTAGAAACACTAGAGAGAGAATGAAAGGGAAGACCACAATGATAAGTTAGTTTTGTGTCTGAAGTATGTGATTGTTCACTTTTTAGAGTTGAATTTATTTTATTTTACAACTTTTTTGACCTGATAGTAAGAAAGATCCATACATGCTACAGAAAAATCTGAACGACTCAAAAGAATATTTCAAGTGAAAATACAAAAGCCCTTGTTCTATCACCAACATCTCACCAATATTGGTGTATATTTCATTCCAAGGTTTTTGTTTTCTTGTATAAAGGCATTTGAAATCATGCCACGGATACAGTTTTATATGCTATTTTTTCCCATATAAAGCATTCCTCCAGGTAATTAAATGTTCCTGAATTAAAAAAAAAAAAGAAATTTAAAAGCTCCACTCTATTCCATTATCTGGAAAGGACAAAATTATGATGACAAATCCCCTCGTGTTGAGTATTTAGGTTGTTTCCAGTTTTTTAGTAATATAAATAAACACCACCTTGACAATCCTTATTTATTTATAAATCATTTTATAAAACTAAAATAATTTAATTGTGAACATTTTAACATTAAAGCAATAAAAGGAATAAAAAAAGGATCATTTGACCTAACTACATAAATTCAAAGACTCCGCACATAAAAAACACTCTGTAAAAATAGCAACAAACTCGGAGAAACGCTCAGTTTCTTATGAAACTTAGAGACAGGTCTCTGAACAAGTCCACTTAAAATGGTAATTGTGAAGTTGGCTATCTGGCAGCGGGCGGGTGGGGGAGGTGAGTAGTGGGTCAAGATGGTTTTTGCCACTGCGATGTTTACCAATTGGCCAATTACTAATACTCCAAGTTCTCTTGTTTATCATAGGACTAGAAAGAACCTTAAAAGATAATCTAATCCATTGAGAGGCTTTTAGGGCTGTCTGTTCTAAAGCACCTTAGACAGATGGCATCTACATTGTTTTTAAAGGTCTCTAGATAAGACGAGTCCATAACCTGTCCTGATAACCATTCCAGGCTTTAAGAATCTTATTGTCAGGAAGTCCTTCCTTTTATCTAACTTAAATCCCCTCTGCTTTACTTTAACTGTTTCCTTCCATTCTCCCCTCCTCATTTAGAGGGGAATGGAAACCATCTGATCACCACTGTTTACAGAGTAACTCATCACATAAACACCACCAGCAAAGGATTTTATTTTTTCTTAGCTTTCACTTCTCTCAACTACGCAAACTTGGTGCCTTCAACTTTGAAGATTATTGGTCCTAACTGATTTACAAACCTCAGAATCATGCTCACTGCACTCTTAGTAAATGTCTCCAAATTTTACAAGTTTTACACAGTTCAAATCATTTGTGAAGATACACGGCACTAAATGTAGGTCTCAGTGAAGTCTTTAGAGGCAGAGATCATCTTTCTAGAAACCACTGCTTTCACTAAGAAGATATTTTAGGAGAGCTCAGACCTCTTAGTAGACAAAGATACTGGGGGACACACGATAAAGAAGAGGGTGGCTATGTGGAACCCCAGGTTCTGTTTTTACAGTTTCTCAGACCAAGTGTGATGGTTCAGCTTCTGCACCCTTAGGGATCTGTGACAGGAACTAAAAGCTAGACCCAGTTATTGCTACTGACACCTTTGGCGGTTCAGCATCAACCAGCTATTAGTGACATCACATGGCCCTAGAGCCACCTCACATGCCCCCAGGCACTAAGACAAAACTTCAAAGGATGTGGAATCCAGATGGCTGGTGACTAAGTGCTAGATATCCTGGTTGCCTCTGTCCACTGAGGATCAGTCAGTTAAAAAAAAAAATCTGTGAATTTAGCACTGAAAGGAAACAGATTTGAGTGTCATCTGTATGCTGACAGGCAGCATGATAAGATAAAGCAATAACCTGGAAGATAAGAGAGCCGTGTTCTAGCATTAGCTCTGTCCCTCTGTCATGATGTGACATTTCTATTCCTCTGGGTCCCCACGTGTAAAATGCAGAGAATTACAGAATCCTAGAAACTCTTCAGAAAAAGACACTTCATAAATATAAGCTGTTGTAATAACCACTGATAGAACAAAACATTAGGCTGTCATCATATTTAAGAAGGGAGTTCCTCACCTCAGCCCATTTAAGGACTGCACAGCAATGTTAAGAGTTGAGTCAACACTTGATTATTAGTCTAGGGGGATTATTCAGGAAAAATTTAAAGTTCTATTCCCTCCAACCACAAAATTGTGGGCTATTTCTCCTTTCCATCAGTATAGGGCTGCTTGTGGAATTTAAAACTAATTTTAATGTTTATATAATGAGGAAAGAAAAACAAGAGTTTAAATGAATTCCACAGACTTGCAGCCAAATAAATATAGATAGGTGGATAGATGGATGGATAGAAGGATGGATGGATGGATGGATGGATGGATGGATAGGTAGAGACAGATGCAGGGTAATCTCTTGCTTTGCTTACTCGGCTGATTTTGTCACTGACTTCCTTCCCCAGAGTACAGCTCACAAGACCCGATCACTCTTGTGTGCTCATTTTCCCTCAACCTTTTTCCAAAACTACTAGAATAATCCTATTTTCAAATATTACTGATTTAGCACCCTGTGATTCACACATATAGTAATATAGCCAAGTGTCACTTTTCTTCAACAGTTACCAATTAATTCATCCAAAGACACTCTTAAGTACATCAGTGTGACTAATAAGAGGAAAGTAACAAATGACAGGAGTAACAACACACTGTGTTGGCAAAGCCTTTCCTTCTATGGAGATACATGCCCCTTGTTGTCTTTAAGACATCTGGGCACAAAGATTAAGTCCCCAAAAAAGATACATTTAATGGAAGCAAACTATCATTAAGTTTTTCTTTTTTCTAAATGATAATAATTTTTTTTCCTTCTTCTGTAGGTTAAAAAAAAAAAGTTCTTTGGGCCGACATGGCCCTGATGTGATACTTGGAGAACAGTGAGAAGGGGACCTCATCCACTAACTGGCTTGATGCCATGTGGCCGAAAAGAATGTCTCCACCCGCCAGGCCACAGCAGGCTTCCTAAAAGAGGTCTTGGGGTGAAAAAGACTTAAAAACTTCCAAGAGAGTGAGCAACCTTCCATGCTTCTTGAGAAGTGAGCACCTGTGAGGAGGTATTATAATTAAACTAACTGTAGGACTCTGGCAGTGGAGTCACAGCCACTTGCCATTCTTCCCTAGCCCAGAAGTGTCTTTGTTACCAGAGCCCACGGTAAGTGCTGAGGGAATTCGTGGCCCCTCTTGAGGCATCCACACACTTCATTTAAGCATACTCCAGCTGACAATAAAACCACACTCGGCCCGGTAATACGATATTCAAGAGTTGCAAACAAAACAAGGCTTTGCAATTTTGAGAGGGCTAATACCTTGAGCTGCCTCCACACGAATAAAAGGTGGAGAGGATTACGGTCTGGGAGATGACCAGCCCGGGCCAAGCTGGCTTTTCTGGCTGGAACCTGAGCATTTGACTGCATCAAAATGCAAAACAAACGCTGCTTGTCACCTGCAACAAGGAGGACTCAGATGTAATTTCTAGGCTTGAATAACAGGGGACAAAGGAAACAGTACGCTGGGGAATGCCAGGTCTCTTACGTACGTCATGACTGACAAAAAAGAGATGTAAGAGGAGGAGATCCTGAAGATGAATGGTTCTCGAGGAAGTTCCTGCAGGAAATCGCTAACCTGTGGGGGCTTCAGAATCTGGACTCTCGGTCTGAAGTTTGGTTTATTTGGCTTTGAATGCCTCTGAGTGTCTTAACTTCAAAATAAAGTCAGTGGAAAAACAAGAAACGTCTTCCTTGTTCTGTTATTCTGGCATGGCTGAATGACTTGAAGATCTCTAAGAATTCCATATTTCTACTCCATTTTACAACTGACGAATGTATTCGACCCCCAGAAAGGGCGTCTACACTGTGTTCATAAGATGCGCTGGGAGAAAGGAGGAAAAGGGGCTCCAGAAAAGAGAACCATTTTGCTTCTCAGCCTTTCTGTTTTTTCCAAGGCTGAATTCTAATTTCTGTGCACTTATTCCTGTCTACTTAGCTTTCTTTTTTTTATTTTATTTTAAATTTTATTTTATTGAGTTATAGTCAGTTTACAATGTTGTGTCAATTTCCAGTGTAGAGCACAATTTTTCAGTTATGCATGAACATACATATATTCAGTGTCACATTCTTTGCTTTGCTTTCTTACTTGCAAAGAGACACTGAGAATTCACTGTGTGTTAGACACTATACTAAATGCTCTATATGTCTTACCTCATTCAACTGACCCTTATCTTGCTCGTTTTACTTTGACAGATCCTGGTACTAAGAGGGACCAGTCTTGGGGAAAAAACCATGAAATTAGCTGGTAAGGCCCCTCTCCTCTTCTACTGCCAGGGTTTCTCATCAAGGCATCCCACAGTGCTGGCCCTTCTGGGGCAGTTCTCTGTTCTGGAAGTTCTCTGATGCTCTGACTTTTGTTAAATCTTTCCTAGTTCCTAGTTCCTGAGGTCCCAGTGGGCTTGAGGTAACCTCGCAGTGTGAGGAGAGCTACGCTTGTTGTTTAGCTGTTGCTGATGGCTCTTTGTATTCAACGGGCAGTGAACACACAGCAGTTTTCAGCACCCTGCTGCTGGGGAGAAGGCCCTTAGGGAATCCGAGGTCCCACAGCTTTGGCAAGGGCTGGAGAGACGCCCTGACTCCCCCAGTGCCAGCACTTGGTGGAAGCCTACCTACTTCACCACATGTATCTACAAGAAAGCTCGTTCTAGACCTTTCTAGCGCTGTTACGTGTGTGGCCCTGCAGTGCCTGGGAACCTAGTATTTCCCAAGAGAAGAGCTCCATCATTAGGAATGCAGAGGCGCAGCAGGAGGGCAGGAGTCAGAACTGGCTTCTAACTTCAGAGCTGTGTAACCTCAGGCAGGCCATTCATCCCCCTCTGTCTGCCATTTTCCCAATGTCAAAATACAGCAATAATTCATTCCTGAATTTATGTCACATAAACTAGCTAGTGTGAGCTAATGAAGGTGGCCAGTTTGACAAGTTTAATGTATCTAAGTGTAAGCTGCAGATATGATTAAAGTGGCAGACCCTGGTTATGTCTAAACAGGCTACCTAAGAGATTATACATCTCCAGATTCAGATGGTATAGAAAAATAACAAAAGGGGGCTGGGGGATCCTCACTTATGACCCAGGCTTCTTGAGATGCTCTCTGAGGAACAGAACACACCCTCTGTGCCCTGCCTACTTCATTATTGTCTGTTTACCTGAATTACAGCAGTATGACTGATTGAGATGAGACGTATAATGTTATTTAACTATAAATTTGTTGCAGAACCTATTGAACACGAAGTCAAAGTAAGTTATGATTGAACAAGAGAAATAAATAGCTATAAGTACAATGCGAAAATCAAAATAAAGCAGGCTGTTATTTTGTTCTGACATTAATTGTATAATAATACCTATATTTAATGCTGTGACTCAATTTTGTGTGTCAAGTCAGAAAAATAATTGATATAAAATATCTGAATCAGCAGTGACTGCTTTTCACTGTCACTGGCTTCTTCTAGCAAGAATCTTTGGAAGTAAATTCTGATGCTGCAAAACACACTCAGGGCCAGAGGTTAGTCAACAGCTGCCAGGAACAAATGGGTTTAAGTGGATTCAAAGGAAGGTTTAGCTGTTTGAATCTTAAAAAAAAAAAAAAAAAAATTACTCTAAAGATCACAATGCTTTGTCCCTCCAACTCCAAGGCACTGAAGTGCCAGCAGATGAGTATGAATTAAAGGCAGAGGAAGACTGGCTTGAGTCCTGGGGAGGGAGCAGAGGTAAGACAGGGGTGGGGAAGATGGATTAGGGTAGAAGCAACGGAAAGGCACTAGAAAGAATGCATTTGGGAGGACTGTTGGACAGAGAGTGCCTTAAAGGGGAGAGTGAAAAGTAGTCAGAAAAAACAAAACCCTACTCTGTGCGGACACGATGCATGGCATGGAAAGAAGCAAAATGGGCAATGTGTTATCCCCTGAACGTGGGGAAAGCCCTGTGCTTTTGTGAAGATGTTATCTTAAGGGGCACGATGAAACCCAGGGTGCAGAAATCTAATCATGGTGTGTATAGCCTGAATGGAGGAAGATGGCTGAGGCTTAATCAATGGTGTTGATAAACCTGAAGAATGAATATGTGAGAAATGAGGTGTCTGCCGACACGTATGTGTGGGTTGCGGGCAGAGAGGGTACTGGGCAAGGAAGAATCTGTCCTCAGCACTGTCCAGAGGAGGGAGCGGTCTGGGTAACTCTAGAGCTTTTTGCTCTGCTTGACAGGTGTGTGTATTTCTACTATGGGATATTATATTTTATAATATGCATATGTCTCTGGCTACATGGTGTGATAACATTAGATCTTCCACCTATCACCTACTCTGGTTCCATGAGCTCCTGACTCTGAAATGCTTGTCGAATATACTCTCCGGCAGAGAAGAATGAGCAGGTATTCAAAAATACCCAAGTATCTGGGTCTGCTTGACAGTTATGTATCTCATGGTTAATTAATCAATTACATTAGCAAGTTGCTTTACGCATTCGTTTCTTCCAAGATTTTTTTCCCCCTGTCTATACTAGTTGTCTAAGTTTTGTCTAGTTAAGGAAACATGGACAGAATCAACTTTCTCAATCCACAAAACTGGGGAAGTGATGATAGGTCGGGGTGGTGAAGAAAGAAGCAAAGAGAAAGGAGAAGAAAGAGTTGAGGAAGGTATATAAGGTGAGCTGGAAAGGCACATGCATCACATACATTGGTACGAGGAAAAAAAGACACCAATGAAACTGAGTGTAGAATAATGAGACTGTAACAGACCCAGGTATGCAGGAGAACCTGGTAAACAACGACAAAAGCTGAGTGCCTTCAATGTGCCTGGGACATCTCATTTCCTCCTCACTGAAACTTGGAGCACTGCTCAGTGGTTGCGTATGTCATAAAGCCAGTGTGTGACAGAGCTAGGATTCAGACCTGGGCAGCTGGGTCCCAGAGCCATGCTCCTGACCAGTGGACGGCAGTGTCCTCCCAGGACACCACACTTCTCCGGGAAATGAATATGTTGTTTAGTGGCTGGTGCTGGAAGTTTTTCTTACTATGTTAAGAAAAAATAAAGCTGAATTTCTACCTCCCAATACTATAATCCTATAATACTATAAACCAAAGAGGAACACAACTGGATTAAAGACATACACTTAAAAGATAACCCCACCAACCAACGGGAAGAAAACATAGGAGTCTCTGTGACCTCGGAGTGGAGAAATTATGGATTGATTTATCACTATAAAATTAAGAATTTCTAGATAAACAAGATTACACTGTATAGCACAGGGAAATAAACACAAAATGTTATGATAACTCACAGAGAAAAAAATGTGACAATGAGTGTGTACACGTCCATGAATGACTGAAAAATTGTGCTGAACCCTGGAATTTGACACAACATTGTAAAATGATTATAAATCAATAAAAAATCTTAAAAATAAATAACTCAAAAAAATTAAGAATTTCTGTTTTATGAGGAATACTGACAAGTTCAATAAAAAAAATGAGTTGATAAGAAAAAGGAAAACTCAAAAGAATAAACAATTCCAACAAAAAATGGGCAAAGGATATAAACAAAGAAATTGCAGAATGAGCAGCCGTAGGAGTTAACAAGCGTATAAGACAATGCCCAACAACGCCCAAGCTCACAAGCGATGGGAGAAAAGCTATACTGAAACACAGCAAAGTACAACTTGGTATGCATTAGAATGACAAAAATTAGAAAAAGTGGAGACCTTGGGAGATGGAAATATGTATCGATACTGTGATTTGGGGATGCAGCCTGGCAGCATTTAGTGAAGAAAGGATGCGTGTATTCTAAGACTCTTCTGCTTCTAAGCCAAGAGAAATTTCCCCAGATCCATTAGGGGGTACGTATGAGGACGTTTCTTAACGTCTTTGTGTGGTACGAGGGAGTTGGAAGCACAAGAGGATACAGATGTAAAATACAGTATACACATACCATAAAATATAATTAAAGGAACAGACTGATATAGAATTATGTGGAATAGCTATTAAAAACAATGCTGAGTGGAAAAAAGGAAAGAATGATACTTAGAGCAAAATGTTATTTCTGTGAATTAAAATACCTACACAAAGCAACTTTATTTATAATACATACAACTTAAATTATTTATGACTATATACCATACACCTTACATTGAGTACACATGGAGGGAAAGGGGAGAGGATCGTGGATTTGGAGTAAAAGAATGGGAGAGAAACTCAACCAGGGAAGGGGTTGTGTGCAGACCAATGATGATTACAGCTATGAACTAAGGATTACTGTTTACTCAACTCTTTGCACTCAGTCCAGAAAGAAACCAAAACTAAATTTATGTGTTATGATTCTAAAGGAAATACATTACAGACAACCTTGCCAGCCAAAGGACATGCATAATATTTCACTTCTGTATGTCATGTCTTATCCTGGACGCAACATATAGTAGTGTTTAGAGAAATACAAGTTATCTTCAGAAGTGGTCCTCTCCTAAAAGCAGAACAACAGATAAATTATTAATTTGCTGACAGTTTAATCTTTTGGAAATTGGAGGGGTTAATGACAGAAGCCATTACTCTGGACCAGTAAAGCAAAGTTAAGTGATGGGAAACTTGAAAGAAAGTGCTACTTGGTTTTCCTAAGAGTCAGGGAAAGACACGCTGGGTAGCCATTTTCCAAACACTCAGACTTTCTCTTTTTTTATTTTTAATTTTTATTTTTTCAATGTTCTAGATATGTCTTTTTAAAACACTTTATTTATTTTGTTTGTGGGGCTTTTTTTTTTTTTGGTTTTGGTTTTGGTTTTGGTTTTTTAGGGAGGGGGAGGCAATTAGGCTTATTTATTTTAATGGCTGTACTGGGGATTGAACCCAGGACCTCATGCATGCTAAGCATGTACTCTAACCACTGAGCTATACCCTACCCCCACAAACAAACTTTCTAATCACCAGATTCCAGGAGCCAACCCCAGAGATTCTGATTCCACAGGCTTAGGGAGGATCCAGAAAATCTTGCAATTTTAAAGCAAACTGGGCCACAGACCACGCTTCTCAAGATTTGGGGGACACACCTTTCTGAAAGTTCAGAGGAAAGAATGACATAGTCCAAGAACCAGTGTCTAAGGAACAAAGACGGCTTAGGGGAGAAGCGAGACCTTCAACAATAAAATGCAGACAACAGAAACTGAAAATTAGATAGATGAGTTAAAATGCAACGGAGGAGTTAGGCATGTGAAGAATGGCGTATAGCTGGTGAGACAGGAATGATACAAAAGAGAAGGAAAAAAGCACAATCAAAAACCAGCAGAAAGAGGATCAGGTAAGAATCCCGTCAGGAGGGGTTAAATCTGAGAATGAGCTCAAGCTGGAGAAAAAACGCAGAGGACAATAAAAGGAATTGTTAACGTATGTTTAGAGTGAATGCGAGGAATGGTTCCCATCCCCCTGGGGGCAGGTATTATAGTATTAGCAGATGACAGTAAGACAGAACAAGAAACTGTTGGCTTTCTGTTTTGCTCCCACTTTCCCTACCAATGAAAATGATCCTCAAACTAAGCCCCAAACCAACAGATTAAGAAGGAACTGAAGCCTGAGAGAGGTGATAAAACTGAAAAAAGAGCATCAGGTTGCCTTCAATGTGTTCATATCTGTAGGCCCAGATGAATCTCGTCCAAGCTCACGGAAGGAACTGGCAGACAGGGCTGTGGAACTTCTGTGGGGATCTTGGAGCAGGCCTGGAAAATGTGGGGGTGCAGGAGAGTAGGCCGAGGTAAACTGCCTGGCTTGTAAAAGGGGGATGAGGTGGGGAGGATACACATTTCGGAGACAGCAGAATAGTGATTTTCAAGCTATTGGATAAAGAATTAAAGAGATGCTTGATAGAAACGCAAGAGAAAGATAATGAGACTGGAGTAACTGGTAGGGACCAACAGGGCTCTCCAGGAACAGCTTAGCCCACCTCACCTGGTTCCCATCCGTGAAAGGTTCACCACGTGAACTGAGGGAGGCTGGATCTCTCTTTCAAAAGTTCACCAGATGGTTCTGTGGTTCATCCTGGTGTGGGAACACTGCTAACCAGTCCTTAAGATCCCTCCAGAGCCAAAGACCCAATTACAGTGTGAGTTTTTCCCAGTGACATCGCTGCATCGATGGCTTCTTGTTCTATCTCCATTTCTCCCACTTTAACATTTCTTAGGACTTCCTAACATCTTTGACAAGAGGCCCCTGCAGCCCTACCGTCTTTTCCCTTAGCTTTACCCTCACAGTGACCGAGATGTAATCCTCTCCTGTCCCTGTCTGACTTTAGAGCAGCCTGCATAATTACAACCGACAATTTCTTTCTTCACAAACCTCAGAAATGTCCTTGCATTTCCCCAGCTAAAACTTTCCTTTAGAACCTCAAAAATCTCTCATTTCACATAACATTTTCTACTCTCTACAGAGATGTTTCCTCCTTGTTCTCTGGCACGATGGGCCCTCCTAAAATCATCCTCTGGTTTCACTCACTTAAGCAAGTTATTTTACCTCTTATTAAACACACACCAGTACCCGTGTCGGCCCTTTTTCTTCCCTGACACGTATCCCTTGAGTTCTTACTGTCTATAAGCCAGAAAGTAATTCTGTTTCTCTTCCAAACTGAATTCAACCCAGGAAGTTTTTCACGGAGCATATTCTGTTCTCAACATCCAATCCAAAGTGTGTAAGACATATTTTTGTCTTCAATTGCTTCAACAGCTCCAGAACGCGGATACACACCTGAAGCTCCTAGGGAGCTATCAAAGTTCATCATGATGAATTAGTATGTTCTCCCCGCCACTCCACACCGGGCCTAACATTTAGCAGGTATGCAGTACTTTTGTTTTATTAATGAATGAGTACATGGATAGAAATATGTTGGTCTGAATTCACTGTTACAGGTGGCTGGAAGAGAAAAGATCACAGTGGAGCAGAGGTGGGAAGCAGCCACGTGATCATTACTGAAATAGTGTGATATGTATCATTTGAGTCTAGAGAAAGAGAAACTTTTCTCCCAGAATTTTCTTGTGCTTATTGCTAATGGAGTGATATTCTTTTATGTGTGCACTCAGCAAAGCTTCCCAATGAAGGATAATACCTAAATCAATATTAGATTTAATCCCCACACTTTCCCTACTATCGTGCTAATACATATACCGCAGGGCCGATAAAACACACGGATGTACAAAACAGTTTTTCAATTTTCTTCTTCAAGTTTTGTGTCAAACCATCCCAAAACAGGCTTGAGAAGTAATATAAAGTTTGATAAAAAAAATCCACTATCAAAAAAAAAAAACACATTGTCAAGGGACAGCAGGAGGAAGGGGAGGAGGAGGAACTTTCAGGCATCTGGTAAGGGGGCGGCTGTGTAAGCTCATGGGTTCTTACTGATTTTATACTGGCTCTTTGAAATTTCTGGGTATGGATGCAAGTTATTTAGAAGAAAAATGACATCTTCCCCTACATCAAGCTCTCATGATTGTTCAGTCACAACCATTTTCTCCATATAAAGAGTGATCACTTACTCTATATAATCGAGGCAATGTGCAAAAAATGCAAGATAAAAGATTAAATCGATCATTTAAAAAATCCTAATTCTTGACACTTGATCACTTGTTGATCATTCAGGAACTGATCGTAAAGAAAAGATGTAACAGAATCACTTTAGGTTCAGCCTTTCTGCTTACTTTGCATGTCTGCTACTACCTTTGCAATCTTCTCTATTTTTCTTTTAATAGAAAGTATGCATCATGGTTCAAAGATTTCTGTATCCTGAAGAATTAATCACCTGCAAAGGAGGAAAAAAAAATCCCACATAATTGGAAAATATTGGCAAGGCCCTAGTCTCTTGACCAGAACTGGCCACATCATTTGTGGGGCTCCATGTACAATGAAAATGTGGAATCTGTTGTCCAGAAGGCAACAGCAGGGCATTGGTCAAAGCACAGAACCTTTGTACATGCGGGCCCTGGGCAGCTGCGCAGGTTGCGTATCCGTGCTGTCAGCCCTGTTAAGGTACAATGGATGTGATGCTCTTGGCCAATGGGAAGGAGGAGGCACACCAAGCTGAGAAGTATGTTTCTAAGAAAAAAAAAAAAAAAAAAAAGCCTTATTTTATTTTATATCAAACATGTCTTCTCTCTTTTGGAACCTGTTCACACAAATCTATCACTTCTAAGCCACGTGCTTATTCTGTGTGTGTGTGTGTGTGCGTGCGCGCGCGCGTGTGTGTGTGTGTATATATATCATATATATTTTCCCATTTTGAAAGTTCTCACCTTACTTACCCTCACTTTATCCCAGGAGATCAATATTCTATGACAGCCTGTAGCTTACTTTCCTTCCCATTCCAAATTCACAGCCTATCCAATCCTGCATAAGCTTCGTATCTAGAATGTTCTGGAAAGGTCCCCACCCAGTTTTAATACTTTTTGGATGGTAAAAATCTCTGTAATCTCTGGGATAAACTATCCTTGGAAATATTAGTTCCTTCTCGCAGCACCAGAAGACAGCTGCATGAAAGATAGAGCTGTCATCAGAAAATGAGGATTTGAGTCCTAAACTCTGGGCAAGTCACTAGCTTCTGTGCATCTCAGCTTCCTTATTTATTAAACAGAAATATGATCTTCCTTACTGATCTCATTGAGATAATGCAAGAAGCAAGTGAGAGTGTTTATTAAAGCACTTTGTAAGGCTCTAAAGTGCTTTGCACACATAAGATAATATTTTGGAGATTTTCACTATGTGTTTGTTTCTGTAATGCCAGGACACTATAGGCAGCCAACAATTTGGAGTGTAAAGGACACTGAGCTGTAAATCAGTGCATTGGCTTTAATTCCAGCTGCTAGTGATGTGCTGCAGAGTGATGGGCAAACGGGCTCCATCTCTCCAGACTCGTCTTCTCACCCATGAAACACAAGGCTTCAATCATACCACCAAGGAAGTTAACGACTCTGAAGTGGTTTTATTTTATTCAATTGACTTTTTTGACAAAACACTTATTGGATTTCTTCTATGTATCAAGTAATAAACTAGAGTCCTTGGGCTACGGAGAGACCATTTCTTTAAGGAGTTTACTAGATGTCCAATCTATTCTAGAAATTGTTTCATGTTGGTGGAACAAAGGTAAGATCTGCTGTATACGCTCAAGGGGTTCCAGAGTGGGAGAGCCACGTAAAGAGAAAAATCACAATGTTCTGTGATAATTTGTTTTTTTTTTAACTGAAGTATATAGTCAGTTTACAATGTTGTGTCCATTTCTGATGTGTAGCGTAATGTTTCAGTCATCCATATACATCCATATATTCCTTTTCATATTCTTTTTCATTATAGGTTACTATAAGATATTGAATATAGTTCCCTGTGCTATACAGAATAAACTTGCTGTTTATTCTATGTATATTAGTATCTGCAAATCTCAAATGATCAATTTATCCCTTCCACCCCCTTTCTCCCCTCGTAATCATAAGTTTGTTTTCTATAACTGTGAGTCTGTTTCTGTTTTGTAAATAAGTTCATTTGTGTCTTGTTTTAGATTCCATATATGAGTGATATCATATGGTATTTTTCTTTTCTTTCTGGCTTACTTCATGTAGAATGATAACCTTCATGTCCATCCATGTTGTTGCAAATGGCATTATTTTATTCTTTTTTTATTGCTGAGTAGTATTCCATTGTGTGTGTGTGTGTGTGTGTGTGTGTGTGTGTGTGTGTGTGTATTTGTGAACAGGGAACCCTCCTACACTGCTGGTGGGAATGTAGTTTGGTGCAGCCGTTATGAAGATTCCTTAAAAAAAAAAAATAGAGGCTTACGCATATGCCAGGAGAGCAGAAGGGCACCTTGGCCAGTGCAGGGCTGGGGTTGGGAGGTGTGAAAGGAAGGCTTCCTGGATCAACTGTAACATGTGCTGCTCTTGTTAGGGGCACATTTGCACTCCTCCTTTTGCACAGGTTCCTTCTGGTCCTCTTAATTTCTCTCACTTACAGTTAATTGTGGAGCACATGACTCCCAGGGCATGGGACAGTCTAGACATAGACATTTAAGAAATCTGTAGGATCAGAAGATCTAGACAAATCCTTATTAGATTGCGTGTGGAAAATGCACTGCTTTGAAGGTAAGTAGAGTCTGTTCTGAGTCCTGCCTCAATACATTTTGGGGAGATTTTTAACGGATAGAAAGATGAAAAATTGATTTTTTCTCTGTATGATGTAACCACTGGTTGGAGGGTGGGGGGGGTTTACTATTTTCTACCATAGTAGGGCACTTCTGAATTACGTGATAAAGTGGGGACTGGTTTTCATGAGAGCAATGAAGCTAGATGAATCAGCGGTTGCAAGTAACAAGTCAGGGGCATGACAAAGGGATGCTGGAGGGTGCAAAATTACGAGCAGACTTAGGTGATGAGGAACGAGGGAGTCAGTGAAACCCAAGGCTATGGAAGTCTGGTACTGGTTATATATCTCTAATGTCTCATATCAGAGAAGTCAAAAGTATCACTGGGTGCTACTACAGACACCAAATGCTACCTGTGCATCTGAACAAGAATGGTCGCCTGTGTCCTTGTTTTCCTTGTGAAATATTTAAGGGAAAGTGAGACAGAGGTAAATTAAAGCAAATATTCAGTTTTCCTATAGGTATTAACTAACCTAATAAAATCATACATCACTAAATCAAAATTACTTCATTCCGTGAGCGCCAGAGATCTAATTTAAAACTGTGAAGTTAATTATCTTAAAATAGAGCCCTTTAGAGTCACCAGCTACCATATGAAACCCATTTACGAGACTCCCTATAATCCAGGACATGAGAGACCACAAAAATCTGAAATAAATATCCAGCCAGCAAAGATAATCCATAACCGTACAGCACAAAGAAAAGCTCCACTATGTTTCTTTTTCTCTTCCTCACACATGGTTTAAATATTCACTCCTACACGTTCACTTGATGTAAGATTCTGTTATCGTTACGAGGGAAACCCATCATGTGCCGACCCTACAAAGAGTACATACTAAGCTCAATTACAAACACCGCCCCTATATATACACACAAGATCCAAGGCTCTTATGGATATCTGTGAGCAAACCGGGTAGAACTGAGCCGCTGTAAGACTATTTATCCAAACATTCCCCACCATCCAATTTAGTCTTATAAAAGAGCTTTGTACTCCATAAAGAATGGTTTTCTTTTAAACAGTTGGCTTTAGCTGTGTTTCCTTAGGACTGCACATACATCCTGGAAGTCAGGTAGTTTGACAGAAAGAAGCTGGGATGCTGTGTCTGCAGACAGATCCAGCAGAAGCCATCATGCATCTCTTTAAGGGAAGTCTCTGGTCTATGGAAATCTATGTTTTATCCTGTTTCTGCCTTACTTCACCTGTTTTAATAAACTTAAGACAGACTAACAATGAAATGCGCTCCTAGAGCTACATTTAGCAATTCTAGAATTAAAGCCGTATAAAGAATCAGAAGATGTCACTGGAAATGGAATACTCGCCTCCAGTTTCCAAGGCAATTACTCCTCTCTTGAAGCTCCTGACAGGCAACGCAACTGCAGAGATCTCTGCCTATGGAACCACTGTTTTTGGTCGGCCGCATTCTCATTTCTTAAAACCTACTAAATTTCTGCCGTAGCTCTGCCTTCCTTTCTCACTCCAGTCCAAGCCATATACTCTACCACTAAGTCAGCACTGGGCACGGTTGGCAGAATCACCTCCTCCCAATGCCTAGCCTGAGGGCATCCTTTCACAGGCTGAAAACCCACCGCTCTGTGCTATGATCTGGGCTCAATCTACCAAAATTAATAGGTGAGTGAACAGAAAGACTGTGGCCAACTAGGATTAAGAGATTAATCACTGATACAATTCCTCCAAGGAAAGAGCTCATCAAAAAACACTGGTTTCAAAGAAATATTTAACTTTATATCATAAATGGGGGTGCTGGCAGACAAAGTGAGAAAACAGAGAATAATGGCTCAATAACAATTGTCAAAGCACCAACTATCTCTATTTCCAATTCAACTTGTGGTATTTTATCCCACAAAACAGTCACCTTTTGAAAAAAAGCAAATGAAAGAATTTCACTTAGTTTGAAGAGAAAACCAGGAAGATGAATGAAGAATATAGAAAAACCTGCCCTTAGCATTGATTCAATGTGCAATTAATAAAATTTAATAAGATTACTAATTGTCAACAAGGTATAAATAGTTTTTTAACAAATAGTTTAATAGTTTTTTTTAAATAAAACAGAAAAGTCATTAACTGTATAAATAATAAAAAAGGGAAAGGCCAAGAATATACTTTTGTAATTGCTAGAGACAAATCAACATAGAAATTAAGCAAAAATGAAGAATACAGATGCTTTAAAAGATTTTAAGTCATAGAAGTGTTAAGCATATTGTAGGAAATTATAAATAAGTGTTTGGGTGACAATCCAGAGACTCTTTTTCTTTCAATTCCATTAGGGTTACAGAAAAGTAAAAAATGATTTAGAGAAGAGAACATGCCACTTGTAACATTGCCTTAGGCTACAGAGGTACCATTAAAAATCTGATTAAAAGTTATAAAATACAATAAAAGAAAAGAAAGAAAAAGAAAACTGTATTTTGGGATGTGCTCATAAAAGTGGCGGTAGAGGGGACTCTAACACCAAAATAGCAGCACTTTGGTGGGGAGGGGGTGAGGGAAGTCATGTTTTGAACAAGATTATACTCTCTCATAAAGCCAATCTTATTTCTGTGCAATCAAGTGCATCACTAATGGGCAAAATCTAACTTTATAAGATGCAGCAAAGCAGAGGAGAAAGTCGTGTTTGAATGATTACTCTGAAAGTCTAATCAAAGACATTCTCCTATGTTATCAAACACAGATGTGCAAACTAAAGAGGCTCGAGACGGTTTCTTATTGAAAAAGATTGGCAGTAAGATTGAGTACCTTGAACTGAATTCATCTCCTCATCATACGAAATCCTACATATACCTGGGAGGCTCTTCAAAGTCTACACACGGAGAATAATGTTCAACACATGTTTCCCTATGATGTGCTTTTAACCTAAACCCCAATCTTTGGTAAGCCAATCCAGAAACCCAAGGCTTTCTGAAAAACAGCAGCATTTAAAGACTACTGACCTAACTCAAGAAACAGTCAGGGGCTGGGACAGACTTGAAGGGGAGCCAGCTACACCACCACAGCTGATGGCTGCTCGGTGCTGGCCTGGGCACATCTTGGCGCACGTTCACTGTGTATGTACACTCTGGGTAAAAGAACTCTAGCAGGTCTGTGCTCCATCAAACGACATACATAAAATAGCATGGAATACAGTGATCACATTTCCCTCTTTCTCCCTTTCCTAACCTGAAGAAAAAGAAACTGTTTCTTTCATAACATTTTATTATATGATTGGGAAGATGTCAGGTATCTGAGTGCTACCTTCTCACTAATTAAACCTCGGTTTTCATTTCTAAGTTTAATTATATCTTCAATTCTTATCTGTGTAAAATGCTAATGGAAGAAATTCTTAAATACAAATGAATAATTAATACCTGCATATTCCTATTTTAAAATGGTTTAAATTAAGAAATCCTGTGTTGTAATGCTGGTTGCGTGATGCAGGGAAGTAGATGTTTCTTCACTATTTATCTGCTTTGGAAAAAGAAAATGGTTGCAACAGGAAGTAACACGTTGGTTGCTATTTACTAGCTGACCTTGGCAGATCTCTCTCACACCAATAGAACTCGGAGAGGCAGGCCAGGTAAAGACCAAGGGAAATTCCATATGAGATGACTGTGTTTGGTATTTTCTCCTTCCCCTTCCTGGCTTCTACCTTGAAGACTTAGTTGTAGCACCTAAGACATATTTCAGATGCCCCCCAAAAGCCAATGGAACAGTGTACAAGATCAAGCTAAAGAGATGACCCATTCCTCTCTTACTTCCTGCTGATTCTTTCCAGGTGGCTTTTTCTATCTTTCTGTCCCAGAGTGCAGGCATCATTATTAACAAAGGACAAGGGAGGCCAGTTGTTCAGGAAATAGCTATCATTTGGTAAATGGCATAATAAACACATTAGGATCTTTGAGGCCGCAGGTAATGAGCCAGTATATATACAATATCAATGCTAAGATTATTCTGTATCTTTGCATGCGTTTTTTCTTATTTTACCTGAATTTCCCCTTTCATTTTGTTTGTATTTCCCAGAATTCAACAAGTCACTTTGTAACACTACCTAACAAATTTTTATTAGTATTATTATCCCTTACTTGTGCTGTTCTGTAGCCATTCTACTGTAAAATGAAAATCTCCCTTATTTAACTGCTGTTTTTCTCTATCAGTTAAATTATAGTATTCAAAGGCACAATTTGGTGTTAA
Source organism: Camelus bactrianus (assembly GCF_048773025.1). Taxonomy (NCBI): domain Eukaryota; kingdom Metazoa; phylum Chordata; class Mammalia; order Artiodactyla; family Camelidae; genus Camelus; species Camelus bactrianus. Next base: position 75,158,501 of record NC_133543.1, read on the forward strand.
GAGAACTAAAGGGCATACATGTCTCTCAAAACTAGGGTTGATTCTGGATGATTAAAATTCCCAATCAACTCTCTCTCCATGATTTTCAGTGCTGGGAGCTAATCATTTTCAAAGAAGCAAATGCAATCATTTTGCGTAATGAGTGGGAAACTGATATTTTAGGTAACCATGGACCATGTCTGATTCCTTGGTTACCTCTCTGTCATCCTCAGGTAGGGTCAATGCTTGGGTAAGTCTCCTTCCTATCCAACTGTGCTACTTCTTGCCCATCCCAGTCAGGTACCCCTTTACCTAACATTTGGGAGCTTCTTCAGGTATTGGGAGCTTCGTTCTCCTATGATGATACTACTTTGGTACAGAAGAGTGAAATTTCCATGTGTTGATGAAATGTTGAAAATAAGAGGACCAGAATGGCAAAACCATCTCTAGTAGCTCTTCAGCCATAAAGAGAATGTTCTACGTAGAGCAATAAAGATGCACTGCTTTTATCTGCCTTCAAGAACGAACTTGTCGCTCAGCTGCGCAGATTGTAAATGTAGGGGACAGCTTCTAGCTATTCTTGTTTTTAGGCTCCTCCTCAGCTTTGGACTTAAGGCCACGCTCTTCCAAGGTAGCCACCAGTCAGTATAAGGTTCTCGGGCCACCTGTTTTCGCCCAGCGTGGAGCTCTTCTAATGGGCAGTCTTCAATCTGGAGCTCCTGTTGGTTTGGCCAAGACTTTGTGAAATTTGTGCATTGGTCAAGGCTCTCCCTGCCCAACTCTGCTTCCTCCCTTTTAAAACTTGTCCCCTCTACTAACCTCTTGCACTCTGACTTCATCTTAGCTACTGCTTCCTGGAGGACCCAACTGGCAAACTCTGATTACCACTACCTGCTCTGGAAAGCTTCCTCTGCTTAGACCCAGCTCCCAAATCCTTCCTAAATCACTGGGCAATAGGCTTGGTAACAATTACTTATTTTCTGTAAGAAGAAAGAGACAAATTACTCAAATATTAGTATGTTTGTCAGGACATCAACTGAAATGGAAAATGTGCAGCTTGTTTCTCAGATTATTCTGAATCAGACAAGAGTATCTATCATTGATCTTACTACTCCAATGCTGTTTATTCAAGGAGTTCTAAATAAAAGACCTTTGGGATTTTTCCTGATCCACTTTCCTTCTTCTATTACGGCTTTTAATTTCAAATTATTTGGAATTTGTATACCCAAGACTAACAAAGAGTGTAAAATTCTATATCCTGGGTGTTCCTACACAGGTTGACTTTAACCATGTTTACTTTAAACAATAAAGTAGAGATTATATTTAACTCAGGCTACTTAACTACTTTAAGTAACTAGTTAACTTGCTCAAAGTTAAAAACACACACGATTTTCAGTGGTCAAGGGTGATCCTGACGTGGCATTTCCCAGTATTCAGTAGAGACTGGCCTAGAGTCTACCTAATTTCATGTTTCAACCAATGATTTGAATAACAAAATAGCATCATTACAAAGCATGATAATTACAACAATTCAAAGAGAGGTAACCAGCACCTTTGACAGCAGCAGAAAAATTAAAACCCACGTTGACCAATTTAGAAAAGCGTTTTTGAATAAGGAACGTAAAATTTAATGGAAATAAATGGAGGGCACTGCACTTAAGGAGGAAAACCCAAGTGCACACATACACGATGGAAATGTATTCACTGTGTGTCGACCACAGTAGAAAAATACACAGGAGTCACAGAAGGCCACCCACTGGGCACGAGCCGTCAGGATAATGGCGCTATTTAAAAAGGAGACAGGACACCGGGAGGCAGGAACTGCGGTAAAGTGGGTGAGAGCTGTGAAGTAGTCAAGTCATTTCTCACTGATCAGGCCCTCACTGTGCAGAGAGAGAAACAATGGAGATTGAGAGTGTTTGGGGATGATCAGAGAAATGGAAAAATCAGCTCTTTGGAGACAGTAATCTGGAAAAGAAATAGCTGCAGGGTGACAAAGTTTATAAAACGTCTTATAAACAGGTGACCATATGAAGGATGGTCTCTGTGCTCAGAGCTAACAAAAGCTTGTGCTATATTATTGCGGATTCTAGTCAGACAACGTGAATGCCTCGGAAGCCAGGCAGATAACCTAGTACAGGAAGCCAGGAAACCCAAAGTCTTCTTGCTTGGACTTTCTTTCACTGTCCCTCTTCTCAAGGAGACAGGAGCTCAGAATTATGTCCCTTGATTTTCTAAACTCTGCAGCCAGTAAAATGCATAATCACAATGCACAATAACACCCGACCCTGAGCCTCAGCTGCAGGGAGACAAGAGGGCAAGGGGGAGACTGTGGCAGGGTGGAGAGCATGCGCGTCAGCTAAAGGGAGCAAGCCACCTTGTCAGATGGATCAGGGCTCCCAGGGGGCCAGGTGGTTTAGTTTTCCAGGGGAAGCCAGAAATCTGTGTTTATGTTAAGTTTTTAATATAAGATACTTTTTTTATTTTGAAAAAAATTATTTCATCAAAATAATACATATACATACTTCATAATTTTAAAAGTTAAAATGTACTAAAAGCAGGCATCTTCCCTGCTGACTCTGAGACCTGCTCCCGAGGCAACCGTGTTGAAATAATTGGGCTGATGTGCACACTTGTAGAAGATGAGCTCATCCTGTTACTTCTTAAGAAATTTTAGTCATTATTTGGTGTCCTTCAATGGTGGGAGATAAAGGTTTTAGCTATCTGGGGTCCTCATCCTCCCATGTGCTCCCAAACTCCTAATACAGTTATGCCACAATTTGGCTTACATAAATACTCAATTTAATGCTTATATGATTATAACCCTGTGAACACTGCTCAACGCTAAGCCAAGCAGTATACTAAGGAATTTTTTTTTTTTCTTTCTTGTTCGTTTCTTCCCTGGGAATTAATGGTCGCTGCTTTAAAAAATCTGCATTGTTTTTACATGTGGTTGCTAATTCTGGTCACTCCAACCCTGCCATTGCATTCCACATTTGTCAGTTCCACTGCTTTCCCTGAAGCTTTCCCGCCCAGAGCCCCCATTGCACTGTCTCCCTCATCTTGCTGTCTCCCCGGGAGAGCTGCTGCTGCGCCTGGCTTCTCGGCTGTCAGATGGGTTTCCCTTCCCTGAAGTTCTAAGGTTTCCCTTTGTTCTCTCCTGGGTTGGCTTCTTGCTTCCCGGATCTGCTGTCTTCCGCTTTCTTGATTTATCCTCCTTTATCTGGTGAAGCATATCCTCCAATAAATCCCGGGAACGAATGCACGAGAGAGAAACTGCCTGATTCCTCGTGTCTGATAACGTCTTTAGCCTACCTTTATGTTTGATTGATATTTGGCCAAATAAAGCATTCTATCCTGAAAATCACTTCCACAGAACTTTGAAGGCATCTCACTCATGGCTTCTAGTTTCCAGTATTGTTGTTGTGAAGTCTAACACTGTTTTCATTCCTGACCCTTCCTAGGAGATTTGGGTTTTTTTCCCCCTCTCTAGAAATTTTAAGAATCTTCTTTATTCTTCATGTTGTGAAACTGTGTGAGGCTACGCATTAATTACGCTATACATTCCCTTTTACTCCCCTTTTCCTGTTTTCTCTTTTAGAAATTTCTCATCCATCAAAGGCTGCACATTTGAGCATGATCTAATAGGCTCCATTTTACTACTATTCATGTTTTGCCCTTTTGTTCTACTTTCTAGCAGAACTCCTCCAGAATTTTCTAGTCCTATAATATTTTCATAATAATTTATGATTGTTCTTTTATTACTGTATCTAGTTTTGCCTCGAAGATAAAATTGCTTTTATTTCTGATAACATTATAATTATTTGATGCCATCTTTGACCTTATGCTTTGTCTCCTTTTCCTCTTAATTCATGCATCTATTTTTTTTTTTTTAATTTTAGTTTCTTCCCTGTGAGGGTCTTCCTCAAATGTCTGGTGATCCCAGTTGTTGTTTAATGTTTATGTATCACTAAAGGCCAAGCAGGCTTTCTGTGGACCTGGGTGGATCGGAGTGGTCAGTGAGCTTCACTGTAGCAGAGCTGGGTGGTAAGTTAGGTTTGTTGTTAGATCATCTCACACCATCAGTATCCATAGCTCTTTTCTCTGTGACTGCTCGTTTTCTCCAGAAGATCGCTCTGGAGAGAATATACTGGGCCCACAGATCTCAGATTTTCATGACTTCTTTGTTTCAGTCCCACTCTGCTTTCTGTTGTACTCAGTTTCTCTGAACCAGGACATTTCTGAGTTCAAATTCTCCAGGCTCCCGAGGACATAGAGACACTTGCAATTGGGTGGGTGTCTAACTTCACACAGAAACATTTAACCAAACCATTTGTTTTCAACTCTTGAAACTCTGCTGGGCTTCATTGGTAGTAATACCTTTAAGTGCTGAGGTTTTGAAAAATGCCCTTAATTTTTTTCCCTTTTGAATGTGAAAGTCAAATAATCATTAAGTACTACGAAAGGGGAGGAAGACTTATAAGATAAAATTCCCAGTTACCCAACTTGGGGATGAGAACTTTGGCGATACATTCCAGAGTTTAGAATATTTACTTTTGTTCTTTGGCATTCTCCTCCCACCACACCCACACAATTTTACATAGAGTCCAAGTAGCTTAAATGGTGCAAAATGACCTACATTTTTCAAATAAATACTCAGACGCTACTGGGAAAGACCATAATGGCAACGGTGCAGAAACAGAGCTGGTGGCTCCCAGGTCAGATACCCGGTGAGGACCAGAAATGCTCAGTTGTCAGGGGAGGTACTGAAGACTGTATTCAGCATTTCTTAGGAACATCCATAGAGAAGTTTGAAGTCAGACATGCAAAATCAAAGGACCATCGGGAACAGGTGAGTTCTCTGGAGAGAGCCATGCCAAGTAAGAGACGTCCCGAGATGATGGGCTGGGAGCTGCCCACAGCCTGTGCGGAACTGGAGGGCAGCGGAGAAATCATTCCACTGACCCACTGTCATTCTCCCTCCAGCGTCACACCTGTTTGCCTATTTCCTCTCTTCAGGGCATCATGGGTAGGTCCTCACTTGATATGTTTCTGTGCATCTCACTTATTCTGTATCAACACGCCGCTATTTCTACTTCACCTGACAGTTCCATAGCTTTTGGTCTCTGGTCTCCTCTGGGTTACAAAAAACAAAAACCAACTAACTCATTTCCTACCTCCAAAGCTCTGATTTCTCACCATCTCCCATGTTAAAAAATATATTAGGCCCAATGGCAACACTATTAAAAGATCAAACACCGTCTGTCTGCTGGAAGCTGTAACTTCTTAAGCATCCTTTCCTTAACCCCCTACCACTTTCCCACTGCCGCCAAGGAAACAGCCGCCGTGCTGTCGGTGCTACACTTCCCCATTCAAAAGAGAAGGAAAGAGAAGAAAGTTCACGGTGGCAACTTCAATTTCCTTTTCTTCCAGGTATATAGTATATTAAAACATCCTGTGTTAGATGGGGCCGGAGCAGGTGTGAGTAGGGTCAGGCCTGGGGGTGAGGGTGGAGGGGAAGTGCTTAAGGGGAGAAAGAGAAGGTACAGGGTCAGTCAGGAAGGCAGGGGGCAGAGGGACAGGAAAGAAGACACACGTCAGGAGGTGGAGACACAGCGTGCTGTTCATCACAGCTGTGAGCCAGGCCAGGGTGGCTGGACGGTGCTTTTCTAAGGAATGTGTCAGATGCTTTGTAGTTACTTCTTAATTTTACAGATGGTCGGAGAAAGTGCTTACGTTACTTGCCTAAAGTTACCACCAAAGGCTGATTAATACAAGATGTCCTGACACAGGACCTACGTGTAAGGCAGGAGGAACAACTGGAGTACAAGTGTGCCTGTAGGATCCCAAGTTAAAATGTCTGAAGCAACTAGAGCCATCCATGTCTGCAGGCAAACTGGCTGAAATAAATCATGTCAGAACCATTAAAGTAAAGAATCTAAACAGCGCTCTAACTCCACTCTAAGGCTGGCTTTCTGAGAGTCACACCATCTTTATCCCCTTCACGCTCGGAGTGCGTGTTATTGGCTATCTGCAGAAAGCTGGAGAAGGAACCAGAGATAAGGCTGCTCATGAGGCTGATTCATGGACGGCAATTAGCAGATATCTGACAGGATTGCTTTCCTGGGGGGGCGGTAGGAGGTGGACAGAAGGGGAGCTTTATCCATTTGGTCATTTGGCATCGCTTTCATTAGAAACTGAAATACTAGGAAGAACTGAAATGACCTCAGTCATAACGAGGGTATTTATTATAGAGAGACTCAAGACACACAAGATTTAGCACGGAGGAAAAGGCAGACAGAAATGAATTTGGAAAGTTTCTCTCCTAATGAAAAGCCAGATAAAAGAAGAGCGATTTAGTCCTTCTGTGTTGCCAAATTGGTAAAAGCTTTTGAGGACAAAGTAATAATATAGATATCGCCTGGGTAACAGACAAAAGAGATTCCAGAGAAGATTGTGAAAAGCAATTTTCTGTTAAATGAATCCTGTTTTCCTCCTGGCTTACATTATAAAATCAAAGATGCGTGGTGATGAGGAAAAAATGTGGGCACCTGGATGGAATGAGGCTCAACGAGTATATAGTAATTCCCATAAAAGGATGTATTTCAGGTAAAATGTTTAGGTCAAAAATGGTTCTAATATTAAATATTAACGTATTACCTTAATACCATGCTGTAATCAAGATAAATCACAAAAGCAGACACTGAGATGAGAGCATATTCCCGAAAGTACTCTGGTAGTACAGACGTCCATATGTCCATGTTGTCCTGACCCACATGTTACCGTTTGGAAAATCACATTCTCCGAAGTTCTATTAATTTGTCCAAGCTTTTCACCAGCCTTATAGAACCCATTCTAACTCCACACTCAAGGTAATTTTGAAATAACAAAGTGGGGTCTCCGTCTCAACTTCTAAACCCTTCCTGTTGGTCTGGTTGGTCTCTGAGACATTCTGAAGGTGTTAACTTCTTCCAAGATGTGCTACTCTAGTAAAGACATCTGATTCATACTCTTCATTCTTTCTGTATGGACCACATATACATTCTTGGAGCTACTTAAAATCTCATGGGGAAATGAACTTTTAGAGCTGGAATATTAATCTGTTTTGTTTACTTAGGCCTACCTGAGTGCCTGGCGTATCAAAGACATTACTTGACTTTGCTAACAAATACATTTTTCAGTTCTCCCCTCCCATGTATTCCTCCCTTCCTTGGATCATATAAGAACATTTTCTGTCAGACACTGAACTAGAGGCTAGGGATAGAACAGTCAGTGACAGAGACAGTCAGTCCCTTGCCCGGATGGGACACACAGAGAATGTTTCTGAACATTATTTTAAAATTACAGAAGTCATGTGACCAGTGTCACCAGGGTGAAGTACAAGGTGCTTGGAGAGCATTTAGCAGGGGTATTTCCTCTAGTCCATGGTTTTCTAGTTTCTGCTGGAAAACCTCTGACAACATGACTCTCTACTTACAGGAAAAGGAAGATCCACTTTAAGACACAGGTAAGTGTTTTAAAGTTCATCTTTATATTTAGCAAGGGTATGTCTTCCTATATTTTCCCATGCATTGTCTCTATCAATTGCTTTACTCCTGCCCTCTTCTCAGGACAGCTCCTTGAAGACTTGAACACAGCTCTTCTAACTCCTTTGCTTTCTCTTCTCCAGCTCAAATGTTTCTAGTTTCTTCCATTATTCCTTTTATGAAATTGGTTTGAGCTGCTTCACCACCCTGGTCAGTGTCCTTGAAATATATCCTTAAAGAATAGTTTAAAGGACAGTGCCCATCACTACACAAAGTGATCGGGACAGGAAGTCTGATTTTCCTCTCCTTCCGGACACTGTGAGCTTCCCAAGGTGGTCTGTGCTCACAATTTTTCTTGGCAGACAAACCACATTATTTATGAAAATTAACCCTACAGTTTACCAAACCCACACCTTTCAAACTCTAAACTGCATGTAATTACTTGGAGAACTGGTTACAATTCAAACTCGAATTCGGTAAGCCTGAGATGCATTCTGAGATCATTTCTAACATGCTTTTCAGTGACGCTCTCAGCTGATGGTCCACAGACCATGCTTTGAGTAGCAAAAAACTAAACCACCTGAGGGCAAACCACTGAAGCTTGTATCTGAGTTGCACATATTTTGTGAACTTATTTGATTCCAGTAAAATTCTCTTTTTTAGAATTTAATAGTTTCATATTTTTGAAACTTGCTTCAGTAATTCTGCATATAGTCTATCCTTCCCAGTTCTGTGGTTGGTGACTTCACTACCACAAAAAATTTATCTTCCTCTAATGGTAAAATGGATTAATACTTGCCTTAAGGTACTTCTTAGATGATGAACTGACATTCAAAGTGAAGAATGTCCTACACAAACATAAACCAATGTGTGAAGAAATGTGTTGTCTGATTATTTCAGGGCATCAACTTGGAATAAAACTGTGTTCAATAAATTTCAAACTGGTTTTATAAATTTTACCAATTGGTAGAAGCTACCAGAGATGCATAACTGTTAAGGATAGTCTTCATTCCGCTGGACCATTAGTTGAATCTTATCCCTCCCCCACTCAAATCTCTGGGTTCCTTCCACACTTATTTTCCCAGGAACGCCTGTTCAGTTTGTTGCATTCTCCCTCCTTGTGTAACACAGAAAATAAAGAAGTGAGAATGTCTAACACTGGCTCAGCTGTGAAGCTTCCCTCCGTGTACCCTGGGATATAAAGCTATCTGGAAACGCACTACAATTCAACAAAGATCAGTTACCTAAACATTAGGTCTGTAGAATTCTATCCCCACCTGAAAAGGCTTGCTCATGGCCGCTTCCTTATTAGAGACATACTTCATAGCCAAACACTGTATTATTACACATCCTTTCAGAATTCTTGTGAATTAAACAGGAGTAATCATCATTAACTGATATGCTACATGGTAACACTGAGACATAAAACAATGAAATGGATTATCTAGAGTAGGCTGTTTCATCTAAGGAAAAGTCAAAGCTGGTTACATTACGACGCTAGAAGCACCGAGAAGCTACGCTATATATCACTGCTGTTGCCAGAACTAGATGTGATATAAATAAACTTACGTTTTCCCATGGTGATATTCTCCATGTAACTGGAGTTTAACAATTTAACTGGGAATGAAAATAATACTAAAGAATGGGAGCAGATGAGAAAGTGGAGACAACAGAAACAAATGAGTCAAAACATCTATAATCACATATTGGGACGAAAATTTTGATGTAAGACCGGGATAACTACAACAGAGCCTTTGTATCTCTGGGTAGCTGCTGTCACGTGTAAAAGGGAAATCTGCACTCTCTCTCCCCCATGTAGAATATGCTCAAAGCTCCTTCACAAAGCCTTTCGTTATTTGAAAAAAAAGGTAGAACACTAATTTGATAATTATATAATTACCAATGAACTAGAATGTCGTAAGCCAGCTACTCTTGACATAGACACTCATTAACTTCATTCACTAAAAGAAAGTTATTAATAATACATATCACAAACACCAACACAGAAAACCACTACCTTTAACTTGAAAGTAATAGTAGGGAATTTTCATGTGCCCACTCTATAAAACTGATTTTATTATGTATTTATTTGTACACAAATAAATTATGTAAACAAAAAATTTTATTTTTATTTACTATTTATTACATAAACAAACAAAAAAACCCTTTAAGTCGTATTAACACCCTCGTTGAGTAAACCTCTTATCTCCACAACTAAAAAGTTAAAGAGGATAGGGTAGATCAACTTTGGCATTTCAACTTTATCCATCAACAAAACTTTACCTAAGAGATGCTTTGCAGTCAATAAAAACATTAACTGATGCCAAAACATTTTTCCAAATGCACATGCTTTCTAACAGATGTAAAGATCATATGGGAATTGAGATAATATCTAGAAAACATGTTCCCAATGCATCTAAGAACACTCACTCAGGAACTTCAAATACATAGAAGTAGACAAAAGATGCAAGCATACCAAAATTGTGAACCATATCCCGAGTCAGCAAATTATTATTGCTTATTAGCTTAAATGAGCCTCATGTCAGACAGTTTCACACAGAGATGTCTTCACCAAGTCAGGTTGCTAAAAAGTGTCACCAGTGTTTGCACTGTGAATCATGTATCTGGTTGGATTTCTTTTAAACTCAGAAGTACAAGTTATCCAATTAGGAGAACATCGCCTCAGCAGAGACTGAAAAAGTCACAAAGAAGCTACTGACTTTTTTTTTTTTAATGACAAGGGTTAGGTTAAATTATAAAAGGTTAGGTTGCAATTCGAAACATTTTTTTGACAGCAGACCACTTAACAAAAATGTTCCACTAAAGAAAGAGCCAACCCTAAAATTATTCCTTACGATACTGACAAAATGTCTAGAGCAAGATGAACTGGGCCCTGATTCCACCTCTGTGCCTAAATTTACATCATGGTTTTTGTAAGTGGTCACTGTTCTTCTCCCAACCAAGGGATGTGGGGCTCTCACACACACATTCTTCTTAATGGTTACTCTGCATGGTCAGGTAATTACTTATTATTTACCTGTTCAACTGGAAGACAAGTTCCTTAAGAGCAAAGAATGGATTATTAACATTTCCCAGGAAATAACAGGCACTTAGCGAATTGGTGAATGAAGGAATGTTTTCCCAATTCATCAGTCTGTGAAAGTCGGCAACTAGACCTGACTGTCTCCTGAATGAGAGCTAAAGAATGGTAATTGTGCAACAAGTTATTAGTTTAAGTGAAAGTTAAAGGCAGGTATCGAGAAGAAATGTAGAGAGGGAGAGAGGAGTTCAAGCCAAGTGGTATAAACGTTGCCCTTGGGGAACAAGAGGAGAGCGTCTAGGTCCAACGTAAGAATCAAAAATGGAGACATTCATTTTGAGCACAAGCTTTCTATAGATTTTAAGGATATAGGTCCAAGAAATAACTGTCCATTGACTTGCAGACTGTGATGGTTAATTTTATGCATCACCTTAGGCTACAGGATGCCCATATGTATGACACAACATTATTTCTAGGTCTGTCTGTGAGGGTGCTCCCAGAAGAGACTATTAGCATTTGAGTTGGCGGACTCAGGAGAGATTGGCCCTCACCAATGTGGTGGGCATCGTCTACTCCACAGAGGGTTTAGATAGAACAAAAAGGCAGAGGAAGGGTGAATTTGCTTGTCTTGCTTGAGCTGGGATACCCATCTTCTCCTGGTTTTCAGGTCTCTGGTTTAGGACTGGGACTTAGGCATCTGCTTCCCTGATTCTCAGGCCTTTAAACTCAGGATGAATTACATCACTGGCTTTCCTGACTCTCCAGCTTGCAGACAGCAGATTGTGGAACTTCTCAGCTTCCGTAATTGTGTGAGCCAATTCCTATAATAAATCTCGTGTGTGTGTGTGTGTGTGTGTGTGTGTGTGTGTGTGTGTGTATCCTACTGGGTGTTTCTTTGAAGAACTCAGACTTACACTAATTTAAAGTGAACTCATGGTCAAATGATGTAATGGTCACATTTCAGATTTCATATATATTCTTACTCATGTGAAACTGCCTATTAATTACTTATGCTCATTCTCAAAGAAATATTCTTAACCAAAGAGAAGGGCTCTGAGCTCAGTCTTAGAGGTAAGACTGAGTTTAGGGGTCACCATCTTGCTATAATTCTGTAGTGAAACCTCTGTTCACCATCTTTTCATAGAACCCTAGATATTTAGAGTTTGGAAGAAGAATTATGATAACCAAGTTTAAGCTAGTTACAAATCTGACACCTCTAAACCTGGAAAGTTACAGTGACTTTGACAAGACGATCCCATGAGTTGACAGAATAGACAAGCTTACAATCCACATCTCCTGCCTCTTGGGGCCAATACTCTTCCCACTATAGCTCGCTGCACCTCAGGGGAACACACAGAAATGCATGGTTTACGTGGCATGGAGGACTCAGAGTCATGTTATATATTAGACGCACACCCACACTGAAGAGAATATTAACATGCACGACAACTCCACAACTAGCATAATCAGTGCCTGAGAACAAAGGCTTTGAGAGAGCACCACGGTACTCTTTGAAGATAAGAGCCAGTAGACATGGTAGACATCTGCTGTCTGTTTCTACAACCTCCCACCATGTCTCAGAGATGGGGCAGGCAAAACTATTTGGAATTGCCTTATTTCATGACATGGCTACTAATGCTTATATTCAGAATGGATCAAAAATACAAAATTACAAAGAAGGTAAGTTCCATGAGAGGGTCTGCTATCTGTAGTTCCCCTGTTGGTGCTTTGGAATGAGCGAGAGAGGGAAGGAGAGACAAAGGGAAGGAAAAAGGGACGGAAGTGGGCATGGAAGGAGGGAGGGAGGGAAGGACACAGGAAGGAGGGCAGAGCATAAACTTTGGGCTTATTCCTCACCTGAAATTTCAGATATTCTTGTTTTTTAAAGGATGGCAAAACAAATGCTTCACCTGTAACTTCAAGACAGAATTCTGTCCTTTCCGATCATGGAAAAATGTATAAACCCCACATTCAAGGAGGAACGAGTCAATTATGTTATATCACTGAGTATGCACATCTGCCTGAGGTAGAAGAGATACATGAGGAAAACATTACTTGATTTAGTATGTTCTCACTTACGCTTCGTCCTTCACTATGATGTGAACTATGGATTAACATTTTGCACAAAAATGAATTCAGCTAATGACAAGCAAACTTTCGCACATCAGAATGCCTCCTTTCCATAAAATGTGTAAAACTCATCAAAGCCAAATCAACGTGCCTTTCTGAGGACCAAGTGGAAAGGTCACAGAGGAAGAAAATCTATAACCTCCCAAAAGAAGAGACAATATTCCAACCAGGAAACTGTTCTTTATTATGGGTCCCTGTATCTACTCTCTGACAACAAACACATACAAATACCCCTTGAGGTTCCATGGCTATTTTTGTTTGCAATTAGTGTCAAAGAAATCAATGGCTTTTTTACAATATGCCACTCATTCTTTTCTTTCCTGTTTGCTTCTGTCATTCTCTAGTTGGGGTCACGGTGTACAATCAGGTGTGTGACCTTGTGTTAACTTTATTTGTGTATGGGGGTGATTAAAATGGTCAGGATTATTAATCCTTAAGAAAATAAAATTTACAAAGTTGCTTTAAAAGCTCTTCTCTAAGTTCACAGCTGTATTCATAGTTAATACAATATGTGTGTGTATGCGCATGCATGCCTACACACACACACACACACACACACACACACAGAATCATGAGCTGAAGAGACGTCAACACCCCTTAGAGGTTACAGGTTAGTTCACTGGTTAAAGACGAATGTGCTGAGTTGAAACTGATCTTTACATAGGTAAATACATATTTCCACAAGAGACCACTCAATCATCCTCCGATCGCTGTTGCTAAGGGGGCAGGGGGGAAGAGGTCTACATTTTCCAGAAGAAAAAAAAATCCTAATAAAGACCATCTGTAACTTGGCCCTCCATGCTATCAATTAGGAATACTTAAAAGACATTCCACTGCAAATAAATTTCTCAACTTAGAGAAAAGGAGTAAAACTTCACTAACAAATACACTTTTGATGAACTCCCCAAATAACAAAGAACTACAGAAGGATCTAGCAGCCCCCCTCTTGTTAATGCATGGAGTGTAGTGACAGGGGACGGAGGAAGGTATCTGAGTTTGTTCTTCTCATTCTTTTTTTGGGAGGGGGGGAGTAAATAGGTTTATGTATTTTTCTTTCTTTATTTTTTCATGGAGGTACTGGGGATTGAATCCATGACCTCATGCATGCTAAGCACGCACTCCACCACTGAGCTATTCCCTCCTCCTTATTCTTCTCATTCTACATCTGTAGAGTGGATGGAAAATATTCCAAGACTAGGGTTGGCCAACATTTTGGCTGCAGATTTTTTCCTTCAAAGAAGTTCAATGTTAGAAACTTGATTTGATAAACAAATAAGGAGTTTCTCTGATGGGATGGACTGCGCCCTTTCTCCCTGGTCTCTGGCTGCCATACTAGGAAGGAGGGCAGGGTCCTTAGGAGCCCAGTTTGAAAACCTAGGGTCCAGAACAGTGCTGTCCAACAGAACTATAATACATGACTTACATACGTGATTTTTAATTTTCTATTAGCCACACTAAAAAGGTGAAAGAAACAGGTGAGATTAATATTTTATTCAACCCAATGTATCTAAAGTATTATTTCAACATATAAAAATTTTTGAGATGGTTTACTTTCTTTTTCACACTAAGTTTTGGGAATCAGGTGTGTATTTTACACTTCCAACACACCTCAGTTCAGACCTGTTACATTTCAAGAGCTCAAAAGCCACATGTGGTTAGCGGCTACCATACTGGACAGAATAGGTGTAGAACACTTCTGCTTTCCTCTTACCTTCCCAGTGGACTCAGTCCTTCTTCTTTTTTCTCTTTACTGGGGCAGTGTGTGCTTTTACAAAAGTTCTTTACTAAAGAAACATTTTTCTTTTGTTTTGCAAATTTAAGCCATATTCCTGAGTTCATTATTACACATTTCTAACCTGGGGAGAGACTGCATGTTTATCCCTTCCCATCTCTCACTCTCCTTTTTCTTCTCAGTAGAGGAGAAGAGAGGAAGAAATAATCAAATACCATTTGAGAGAAGTCAATGGCTTTAGTCAAGGTTTGGCCATTAATAGCCCTGGATAAAACTATGTCTGTTTTGAGGAAAAAAGACTAAGGAACCTAAGCATAGTCTAGAAATGAACACCTAACTCTTCATGGTGTGCGATGAAATATTTTACGTTACTTCAAAGTCATCTACTGGGTGCGCTAAGACATGAGCCGCACGGCATACAATCATGGTCTTAGCCACGCCCCGTCCATGCTCATTCTGGCTTAGGAGTGGGGTACCCCAACCCAGATGTTGCTCTCCTCTGGATGGTGCGTCACTTCACTCATTCAATGTAAAATGTCTTGAGCACTTGCTAGGTGAAAGGTATATAGGAAGCAAAATAGTTTAAAATTGTAGCCTTTGCCCTTTTTAAGACAGAGACACAGATGCATGAAAAACAACTAATGATATAAGGTGGTCAGTGACAAGTTACTGTATTCTGAGTTCTCTGAGAGTAGGGCTGCAGCTCATTCATCACTGTACGCGGTGCCTATGCACGCTTGTTGCTCAACAAATATTCATCAAGTGAACGGATGGTGTGCCAGAGAAGGGGCAAAGGGAACGAGACGCAGGGGAGCTTTGCCATTAGGCCCTTTCTTCAGGGAAGATGGAATATCCTGGAGGAGGTGGGACTGCAGGACTGTGACTGGCAGTGGAAACACAAGGAAGAAAATGTTTGGGAAAAGATATACACACACCATTTCAACACTTTATATTTCTAGTGGCTGATGAATCTCTAGAGTTCATTTAACCTAAACAAACAAACAAAAATATAATATACTGACTTTTCAGGAGACATTTGATGGATTCCCTTCAAGAACCTGATTTTATATAATTTCCAATTATAGTGCAAGACATGGTTTTTGTGAAAAATAGGAAAGCATTCTGAAAAAACTAGCTCTGCAGTCATCCCAGATGTGTTATTTTTAATTTAAACAAGAGGGAGGAAGGTTATAATTTTTAAAAAGTACAGTGAAATTGAAAAAGCATAGTGAACCAGCAGGTTTTAAATTATAAAATTTCTAACACTAGTTTCAAAATCATGAATTCATTTGATTTCTGAATATTTACAGTTCCTTTCATATTACTCTATTTTTGTTGCTGTTCATATAGGAAATTTTCTAATATTGATTTTCCTGCTCTGATAATTTCACACCAGTATTCATTTATAAAAACCATTAAGTTGCTTATTATCTGCAAGAAAACTCAGTGATGGTTATACAAGGTAGGTAAAAAAAAAATGAATCAAGGTCTAATACAAGTGAAAATTGCAAATTGTGGCAGTTATTACCATAACATTAGCAGCATCCAAAGCTCACAAGGCTAAGGTGACAATGAGAGATAATGATATAATGTCAATCTCATAAAGCAATAAAGAGAAAAGCAGGGCAAGAACATTGAAACACAGTAAAATAGGTCTCTCTTCCTACAGCATATACTTCGGGGGGTTTTAACAATTTATAGCATTCCATGGGTTATCCTATATATTTTCAAAATTTCTAATTTAGTGGTATAATTGCTATACTAAAAACGTAGTCATTTACTGTCATAATAGCTCTTTCTTTAACTTGAAGAAGGCGGCATGAGGGTGTCTGATTCCTATGTACAATGCTTTTAGGAAAGAGCCCAAGTACCACACGGAGACTACTGAGTCTACTAAACGAGCTTCTCAACAGAAATCACGCAACTGGGAATAACCAACTGGGAGTAATCAACTTAGTGATGCTAAGTTATGCCTCTATATTAATTAATTCCTTCATCTGACATTTGTTGATAATACATAGTAATAATAATAATAATAATTGCCAACATGAATATGTACTTACTTTGTATCAGTCACTGAGTTAAGCACTTCAGATACGTTGTATCATTTAATTCTAACCATAATCCCTTGAGGTAGACCTTACCTGTGTCTTTTTCTTTTAACCTTTGGACAAGAAAAGTGACTGATCAAGTATCTTTAAGATACCCAGAGTAGCCAAGGCAGCAAGGAGTCAAGCAGTATAAAGAGAAAGGAATATAGAAGAAGATTGCTGGGGTCAAATCCCAGCAGTTCTGCCCACTTAGAATCAGCGTGTCCATGGGCAAGTCATACTGTCTATGTCTCAGTTTCTAAATCTGTAAAATGCATACAGTAACACTGCCTACTTCATAGGACCACTGTGAGAGTAACTGAGCTAATGAATGTCAAGAATTCAGAGCAGCATCAGTCCTTATCGGCACTGTAACAGTCACTATGACAGCTGTCATTACCGCCTCTGCAACATGCCAGAGTCCGTACGACAGCAGTCAGCATTGGGAGTAGGGGTCTCCCCACTTGCTATAAAAGTAGGAAGATGCAATTAATAGCCATAGCCTCATAAAAGTGGGGAAATCAAGTGGATAGGTACAAATTATGGGCTGAATATTCAAGTTTTTGGAAAGAGATGGATGAGATCAAAGCAGTACTGAACTCCAGCTTAATCTTGGGATACCTACATAAGAAAATCACAGCCACGTGCATTCTGAAGATCTCTGAAGAGAAGCTTCATACTCCCTCTAAGAAGAGCCAGAGCCAGGAGCCCTGACGATCAGAGTACGGGATTAAAAGCTAAAGATCTTAAATTAGAGGAATATTTGATGTCAGAAGGAGAGAATGTTGTAACAAAAAAAGAAAGGGCACTGAAGAGAATATCTAAGGCTTGAGGGTTTTGAGCTGTTACTAGAAACAGTTGTCTGCTCTGATTAATATTGATTTTTATTCTATCTTATTACATGATAGCCATCTGACTAGGTATTTATCACTGTACAAGAATGTACCAGTTTCTCTAATGAAGAATCCATTTCCCCAAACCGGGTGGATGCTACGGTAAATATTCTCAGCACTGGGATATCCAACTTTGTTCTGCATAGATTTAGCCTGAGACCTTAGGGAATTATTAAGATAAAAAGGTAAAATGTTACATTATTTAATTACACCAAGCCTCAGCCTACTGGGATTATGTGTATTTTTTTTTTTTCAATTTTCCTCAGTAAAATATCCTCTCTCTTTTTTAATGACTGAATAAAACGTGGTCATAGAATGATAACCATTGAATTGTTCCCTCATTCTAGCTCTTAGAGATAATGCTTTTATTCTTATTCCTTGACTTGGTCATCTCTTTCTTCCACTTTCCAGGCAATGATGCCCTAAAAAGATTAACCCCCTCTCTGGGGTTGGAGCCAATTCTTTCAATGGATGCCAAAAGTTCATCCCAAAAATTCAATTGTCGAATTGTGTCACTAATGGAATATGATTTTTGTTTACTTTAGATTATGCAGTTGAGGAAGTCGTGGCTAAGTACATTGGCAGAATATAAAGTGTCATTAAGACATGGTGTCACTGTTTCCTGCTTTGCTACATAAAATGCATCCATCATTGCAAAGCACTCTCCTATCTCTAGCATACGGTTTTTAATAGTAACTTTCAAATAGAAGCTATAATAAGGGCCAAATCTATTTTGTAACAGCAGTGGGAACTGACACCAGTTACCTGCTCAGAGCTAGTAAGCTACATGACAAATCATGTTCCACCACCCACTGGGAACCACACACTTCACATGCAAATCAACAAATTAGGCAGTTTTCACAGATCCTAGTTCCTCAGATTTAAAGCTTCATAAAATATCACATGATTTTCACATTAAGATCCACAAGCAATGAAGTCTAAGATGATAGTATGTTTTTGTGTTTATCTGCCTTTATAATTACAGGTAAATTATAATAATGGACTATGAAATTCAACAACCTTCTCTGTAGCCAGGTACCTCCAAAGTAGGACCAGAAAAATTCACTGTTTCAATACAGGATGTCTGACTACTCAAAATAATGGGATGATATGAGTAACCTATCTAGCCAGCCTTGCGTGAGGAGAGAGTGGTTGCCAGCAAGGATTCCTAGGGAAGTGACCCTTGAACTCAGCATTTAAGCATGTCTAAGAGTTGGCCAGGGGCACAGTGTGGGTTCAAGAATGGGGAAGTGGCATTTTACTCACAGGGAACAGGGACGGCCCAAAGCATTGATGGCTTAATGCTTTCATAGTACATTCTGACAACTGTAGGTACTTATCTATGGCTGCAGGAGGGAATAAAGGTGGGGCATCAGATGACATCTTGGAAATGTAAGCACTTCAACACACTGTAAAGCCACTGCAAAAATTTTGGCAGGAGAACAGATTTATTTTGGGGAAGATCACACAGGCAATACTGTAGATGCAGGGCAGAGGGGGTTTGGAAGAGAAAGTCAAGACTGCTTAGATGGCCACTGTTGTAATCTGGGGAGAAATAAGGACAATTTGAACTAAGAAAGTGCAATGAAGGTGAACAGAAAGAATTTACATACTTAGGGACCCCGTAATGGACTGAATTGGAGGGGTGAGGGGAAAGGATGCATCACTTTGTTGACCTGGATAGTCTTAGTAAGGGCAGACAAGCAGTTAACTCCACAATGTACAGGATGAGTTTGGTGTACCCACGGAGGCATGTGGGAAAATCATTTAGGATGTTTTGTGTATGTGGATCCAGACCCTAGGTGCAAAGGCTGGCTTATAGTTGAGATTGCTGGGAGAGGTGGGGAGAGAGGGAGGGAGGAAGGAGAGGAGAGAGAGACAGAGAGAGAGAAGAAAAAGGGTGAGAAGAGAGGGCAGGGTATAGAGGTCCAGGGAATGCCAGCTTCTCCTAAGAGGCCAAGATGAGGAGCTAGAAGTAGCAGCCAGAAAGCTAAAAGGAATACCTTGAGAGCAGGAGCCCAGAGTATGGGAGAAGTAGTCTTGAGAAGGAGAATGTGATCTAGGAGGAACTGAAACAACTCATTTTTAAACATTATTAATTTTAAAAGGGAGGTTGATTCATTAAACTGCAATTCGACTTACATCTCTAATTGCCTGCCCTTTCAAGAAAGGAAATGACTGTTACTTTCTTGAATGGTTATTTGTGTCCTTGTTTTTCAAGGAAGTATCAATTTTTAAAATTTTAATAAAAATGAGCATTGCTCTACAAGGCTAGGCATAGACTATTTGTAACATTAAAATTATTATGGGTAAACTTTACCTAGACATTCTATTTATTATAGGCATCTCTTATTTCAACCACATTCATGTTAGAGATTTTAAATGTACAGAATTAATAACAGAAAAATTTATTTTATAGATTTGCGAGTTCCAAAGATGGTTGCTTTAGAGTTTGGACTATATTGTGCAATGTAGCAACACCTAATGGCCAAGTATGAATTGACAGCCTAGTTCTATTAGACACTGTAAAGAACCTACCAAAAGAAGATGTGCACTGCAGTCCTAGTGGTGTGAATCATAATGGGCTACCTAAACATAGATGAAATTTCTTGGTCTGAATTTTGACAGCAAAGGAGAAACCTCAGCATTGAGGATCCCCTGAAAAACACAGGTAAACATAAACAGAGAGTCTCAACTAAAAAGATTCATTTCTTCGTTAGGTTGAGGAGAGCTGTATTTGGTTTGCACTTGATGGAAGCTAGCTAGAGAGTACAGTTGGCCCTCTGCAGGATTCCACCTCTGAAGACGGGACCAACCACGGATGGAAGATACTCGGGGAAAAAAATTTCCAGGAAGTTCCAAAATGCAAAACTTGGATTTGCTGTGAGGGTAACTATTTATATATACAGAATTTACTTTGCATTCACAACTACTTAGAAAGCATTTACATTGTATTCATTGTATTAAGTATTTTAAGTAATCTAGAGATGACAATGTATACGGGAGAATGTGCATAGGTTATATGCAAATGCAACACCACTTCATATAAGGGACTTGAGCATTTGCAGATTCTGGTATTTCTGGGGTGCCCTGGAACCAATCCCCAGTAGCGATACTGAGGAACAACTGTAGTACCAGAAAGAAGATAATCGTTACTAAACGCCCTTCCATAGTGAACAGTGGTGCTTCCCTTGATACTGCACTTAGGTGGTTATCTCCAAACCTGGGTCCATCGTGAGGAGGCCTCTGGGATATAAAGTGTTGAGATGAACATTCTATACTTCATTGTTCTTCCCACAGAGGGTTACATTCCTACTCTGATGACACCTGCAGCCAACTAAATGATGAATACATTAATGGAAGGAGGCAATGAGTAGAAATAAGAACATCAGCCACCTGTCAGGCAGAGGACACAGACGGCCCTGCAGAGGCTGGATTCCATTCTGAAACGGAGTGACAGACCCCCCTGAGAATTCGAAGGATATTATGGACTTTTGCTCCACAAAAATATACATACTCACTTACAGTAAAAATTGTGCACGTAATTCTTAGACAGTCCCAGAACTGTGCCTTAGAAGTTTATCTCTACACATGCTTCATAAACCCCATGTCATGGCATGTGGATACTCTATGTAAATGGACAAATAAGGTTTGTCTTTTGGAAACTCTTTACCACTCACCTTGATAGAACACAGCTAATTTATAGAATAAAATATGACATATTAACTTTCACAAACTACTTACAATGCTACCTACCAATTTTATTTTTTAAAAAGTTAAAAAAAGATGTCAGTGATATAACAACACTTACACAAACTACTTTTTGGCTAAAAAATTTGAAAGTGCTTCATATAGTTGCATTACCTTGTCTGTGGAAGATATTTGGGACACAGACATTGAAAGACACAGTCAACTTACAAGAAGAACAGAGTAGATTTCAGTTGCTCTAATTGAATCCTGACAGAAAGAAGAAAAGGATTCTGCAGACTGCTTACACTATTTTGTACTTTTTCTGTCTTACTCAGAATAGAGCTATCTCCAGTTAGCAATATGGACAAATTCAGCCAACATGTGGTCATGTGCATAAGAGGGTTGTTACCATGACATTCACGTAATTTAGGGACAGACCGGTGATGAGGAACACACTTAGGTATTACTGGTTTAGTTTTCTGCAAAAGCTGGACTGAATGCTCAGGGAATTGTAGTTTTTCTTATTCAAGTACTGATTCTCAACAGACATGTATCCCTGCACTCTTCACCAGCCACACCTGTTTTCTATATTATACCCTACTATAATATTACATATTATGCATCTTTTATACCACAGCAATATTACTATGCCTCCTTTTCTCTCAAGACACAGGAGCTTCACTAAAGTCAGAAACCCTTGGAGTGGCCTCTCCAATTAAAACATCCCAGATACCTAACATATGCAATTAAAGAGACTGGTAGAATATACCATATTTCTCCAATTTCTGATGAGGCAAATTATAAATTCCGTGGATGAACTCAACTTCACGATATCATATTACATTTCTCTTTGTACAATTTTGTTTTCAAAATGCTATCAAACGCACAGATATTTATAAGGGAAGCCCTAAGGTGATCAAAGACTGGTGTTGCCCCCCAGCTACCCCTCCAGCCGTATCAATAAATCCTTTGCAGCAAAGTGGAAAGGATAAGAAGGCTGAGAAAAAGATAGCACTGGATTTCTAAGAAGCCTTCTGCAGCATGATTTTCATAATAATCAGCAGGGCACTTTCCTATTTACCATCTCATGCACGCACATTGTGCTAAATTCAATGATTAATGAGACTTCATCACAAGGATGAGATATTTGCACCTTTTTGCAGATGTCTTACTTTTGAAGTTTCATTAACTGTCAAAGGAATACATCTCACTCTTGGAAATGTGTATTCATTTACCAGAAGTCAACACTGACTTAATTTAGGTTTTCAGATTAGACGGTGATAACACAGGCCACAAAAGTAAAAGAATGACACATACTTTTTCTTCCTTTTACTTATATCATGTGTGAAATCACCACCTTTCTCATTTTATAACTTCTAATTTCGCTGATTTGAGGTTGAACTGAGGCCAGCTCTTTACTCAAGTACAGGATAAAAATGATACAATGATGCAGTGCTTGCTTCAAAGGAAGTTTAGGGGTCAAAGGGCATCAGGTTTGCAAATACAAATAATTCAGGAAAAAAAGGAATGCGTGCCTGGGTCTCTCCATACGAAGACAAAGAAAAGGAGAGAGAGAAAAATGCTTGCACTAATGTGGTAAAATGTTAACATCTGAGGTTTCCGGCTGAAAGGTACATAAGAATTCTTTATACTGTATTTTGTAACTTTTCTATAAGTCCAAAATTATTTCATAATAAAATGTTTTGAAAAATCTAAGTAAGCTCTGAGGTTAAAAAGACATAAATAGGAAAACAGATCAGAGAATTTATGGCCTTGGTATATAAGTATGCTCTCAGACACAATTACTATTGGCTCAATCTTGTAAATCAACAATCAATACTCAAACACTTATGTTGTTTAAAGTCACTGGTCTATTGGCAGCAGGCAACAATATACATTACAAAAACCATCATCCCTAAATGATATTAATGTTTCAGCTACAGCTGTCATCAATTATTTAAGACTCACTTCCTACGCAGGTTGGTAGACTAGAAGGCAAGATTTTTCAGAAAAGAAAGGGACAATTATGGAAAGGAAACCCAAAGTGATTGAATCCTAGTAAGAGAATACTTTCTGAGCAACCTAGAACCCATGTGTATATACATAAGGAACTATTTTCATCTGGTGTTCTGTCCACTACAAAAAGCAAAATACTATGACTGCCCAAAGGAGGCAAATCTCCCCCGGGCTAATCACACCAGGAAAATAAAGGATCAACTTATTGAAATATTGGCCCAGCTAGACTTTCTTCCATTAACAATCAGTTGAGACACATTTTTAAAGCAACAGCTTAAATGAATGGCTGTGTGTCTGTAATAATTTTGACTTAAAATGTCAACTGTATTTGAGATGCCATGTGCATTTAATCAATGTCTCTATATTGTAAAATAAATATACTTCAGTGTGACTGCTGTGCCAGCCATAAATCATAATTCACAAAGACAAGAACATCTCATCCTCTCTACTGATAGTCGTTAATGACAATACTGATTAAAATGGTATCGGCCAGCCATATTATTGTTAAACAGTCTGTCAGCATTTCTGTTACATCCTATAACCTACCACTATTTCTGTTAACGCTGATACATCTCTTTTGAAATAAAACATGGTAAGTTTAAAGTTTAACACTGAAAATGCAAAACTTAAGAACAGGGCTAATCAGGAAGTTTAACCTGTATCTCCAAAATGGAGAGTCCCTTCTGTTAGGGATTCCAGTATTCAAAGGATTTGTTTTTCTCTTTCAGAATTAATACTTGAGTTTTTCAAAAATGAATCATTTGGATTAAAAAAACAACTGCAAGAGAAAAAATATCAATTGTCATCTAAAAATCAAGTCAGTCTATGGAAGGATTTGCAAGTAGACAGCGATCGTTAGTTACTGTTTCTAGAATGGATTTCTTGGAAGCAAGAATTAAGTCAGCAATCCATTGCTGAATGCATTCTATAGGCAAGGCAGTGAGCAACAGCAAATTTGGTATCAGATACATTGAACAACATTGGATCACTGGGGAAGGGAATTAGATAGAGTCCGCCTACCCAGGGTGAATAATGGCTGGAGGAATCACTTGAAGGCACAGAGGCTGCCTTTGGAAGGTCAGCCAACTAGCCCAGAAATGGTCCATTCAGGCATATTCCATCAGCAGCACACGCCATGGCAGTGAGGAAAGCAAATGACAGGTGAATACTTGAAAATCAGATAAGATACAGGAGGTTCAAGGAAAAATATTCTGGACTTATGGGGCTGGAGATGGAGCCAGGAGACAGTGTTATGGGTGTAACCTGTCAGAAATAAGCAAGTTCCACTATACCAGGGCTCTAGTCTAAGATGATGGGGTTCAAAGTGGGGACTTTTGGTGAGGATACTAGGTAGTGCTGCTGGGCAGACCCCAGAGAAAAAGCCATCAAGGTAGGGAGGCAGTACTTCATTTAAGAGTCCTGGTTACTCAGAGTTCCATAGTTTGCTGAGTTCTGTGGTGAGGCTACCAGATGCCAGATGCAAAGTGCACACAGCTGAGCAGGGTCAAGGGCAAGACTACTGATAGTCAATCTATTTCTGTGTTTGGTTCAGGAGACTAGGACCAGGAGGAACCCGAAAATTGGGTGATATTTATGAGAAAACTTGACAGGAAGACAGAGGGATGGCAAAGGAAGCAAAGGTAGTGGTACTGGGAAAGAAACAGAAATTCATTAGATATGGTCCTCATACTCCAGGTGGTACAAAATTAGTGGAAAATACCAAGATGATGCAGACTAGTTCAAACTCAAGTCTAGAGCAATCAGATCTTCCACAAAGTGTGGCCTGAGCCTGCTGAGACTGAGAAGATGCTGGGTGAGCTGGAGTTAGAAGGCTGACCAAAGGATTAAAACTGCCAACGGAGGGAGCTTAACCTACCCCAGGGAGTGAGAATGACCTGCCCCGCCCCTGTGTCTGCATTTCTGGCAACAGCTGCTTGGCACCTTTGCTTATTTTTAACAATGCGAGAACTGTCACCTGTGTACATGTGAAACACCTACGTTTTTGGATTACTCTTGGTTTTTGGTGAATTTCTTCCTCGACTTCCCTCCTCTCAAGTCACAATATTGGGAAAGAAGTTGCAACTGAAAATAGTAACAAAAATTAAGGGGAGAAGGTGGAATAAATAGGAAAAATATTCTAAGAGAAAGTTCCAATTCACTTGCCAAAGAGTCTTTACAAAAGTGTGTCGTAATCAAATCACTCCGGATGGTAAATACCCTGGTAGAGTGGGGCTAACGAAGCCACGGCAGAGACACGGAGGAAACGGCACTGGTGGCCTGGTGTTGAGTGTCTGCATCAAAGTTCTAAGAAACTGGTCAAAGCCAACCCTTTCATTTCACAGTCCATCTTCATCATAAAAGCTGTTCCTTCACATACTTTGAAAATTCCAGGAGGCAAAAAGAAAGCAGAACAAATCTGTGATATTGATTTTCTACTATACATTGACTAGAGTTCAAATTTAAAGTGGAAAATTACAGCCCCTGGGGGAGAAAAAAACCTATCAATGGGAGGAACGAACACCAAAAGCCCCAGAATTAGGGTTTTTACTGTTCGCTAGTGAGTCTGTCAGCAGAGCTAGAAACCATTATTTCTGGTTGATGTACCCTCCAGCTTTCTCTTGAGTTTTGACTTATATAATATTTTAAGAATTCTTTTGTTGGGAAGTGGGACGCCACTTTTAGTCATTCTCTACCAAGACATTTCTTCTTTGATTTCTGGAGCTAAGTGGCTTTTTCAGACACTAAGAAAGCCTTAGGAGAAGAGATACCAGCCCAGGGATAACCAGCCTAAAAAACTAAGATAACAGAGGAGTTCATTCAAGTTTTCTTTTATAGTTTCCACTCTTTTATGTTTTTTTATTTGTAGCATAAGTATCTTAAATTTTTGGTATTAAAAACAAAATTACTTTTTAGTGTTGATTTATTTTTCAAAGAATTTTTGTGACTATATAGTGGCATATAAACAAAAAATGGGGCAGGAAGAGCTGGGAAGTTCAGATCAAACTGGGAATGCAGACCAGAGTGGTCCACTGCCCGAGTGCTTAAAACTGAGCAGCTCCCCTGGGTGTGGGCTTTTCAGTCCTCAAACTGGGATGAGCTACTCACTCCAATGCAGAACAAAAGACACTCTGAGTACCAATATATTTAAAGGCCAAATTTTTTATTTGGCCTCTAATTAGGTTTTCTATTTTGGCAAGTTAAAGGTTAGTAGTCTTGGGCTATTTCCCTCAATTCAGTGCCAGTTCACTTGGTGAAAATGACTTCTCAGATTTCAACCCTTACCTATTTCAGTCCACAGACACATCTGTACTATAATTATTTTCAGCCAGTAGCCGGGGAGTCCATGACCACAGTGATGATTTATACACATACTGCAAGCGTATACAAAGTATGTATCTTCAAGGCAGAGAAAAACCTCCATCCAAGAAGGCAGTTACACATCTAAGTTGAGATATTGAGACATCTCACTGTTAGTATTTTTACTAAATACACTGTGAATAGTTTAACCATAGTTTCATGGGATTCAGGGATGCTCTGTTTATTTAAAAGGAGCTTAGTCAATTTTATGCCACTTTAATGAAGCCCCACCACACTTTAAGGAAAGGTTGTAGGTAACCTTGAGAACACATCTGACTTGTTTACTGTGGTTATCTCCAAACGGAAGATGCCACTTAGTAGACAATTAATCGACATGTATTGCATGAATGAAAAAAATGTCAGGAAGAAAAGAAGATTGGTTGTACATTTTGTTGTATACTTAGCTGCCTGCTCAACAGTACTGAATACATTATTTCAAAAAAGATTGGAGACTGCTCCACTCAACTTAGAAAAACAGTTTGGAAAGACAAATTGAAAACTTATTTAGTTAAAAAAGGCCTGGGGTTGGTTTTTTGGGGGAGTAGAGGTAGAGAGGGGTTGGAGGGTATATGTCTGAATTCCAACCACAATTACGGTTCTAACCTCACAGTCTGGCTCTTAATTTTAAATCCCACTTTCGTTGCTAATAATTTAATTTATGGGTCATCTTAATTAAATATTGAGTTTAAGTAAAGGGTTCATGTTGTATATCTTTTCCTGGCTTTCCCCAGAGTAGCATTTAATAGATACTAAAGTAATGAACTGATGGGCAAATTTTTTCGTATCATTTTAGATGGATATTCATCCTTCCTACCATTAAAGTACTTCTGGGAGGTCAATTCCACAACCTATTCAGAAACCTCATTCCAGTGCTTAAAAACCATCTTCTTTTTTATATCTAACCTCATTTTTTTCTGATAGTGCTTTTGGCCCATTTTCTCTAGCCCTGTCCTCAGTGGGGATGGTGAACAGCTGCTTACCATCACTAGGTAACTCATCCTTCAACCTTTCTTTCAAACAGAAATTAAAAAAAAAAAAAAAACTCCCAAAGCAGTTCACCCTCTTTCTTATTCTTGAACCAGTTCCACTGTTTTCATTATTTTCAGTATTATTACCAAGAATGACTAAAGGGCACAACACATTAATATCCAAATAAGCCTACTCCAATTAGCACTCCATATAAGCCAGTCAATCAGCAGAAGCTTATTAAAGGCCAACACTGTGAAATACATTGTGAGAAAGTCCCTCTGCTTGAAGGAATTTACAGTCCCTCTGTGGACATGAGACAGACCTGTGAAAACCAAGTCAGCCTATGGTACTACAGGATAAGACACAAACTCTAAGACTTTTGATGAGAAAGAGAGACATGCTGGTCAAAGAAAGATTCATAAAGGAGATGGGGCATAAGGAGGGTTCAGAAGCCTGGCAGGACTGGGAGAGAAGGAAGGCAGGTTATCCTAAGAGAAGGGGCCCTCTGGGCTTCACAAAGCTCGTTTTGGGTAACAGTGAGTAATCTGGCTAGACTGATGAATTTACAGAAAGTAATAGTTAAAAAAAAAAAAAAAAAAAAAAGAAAGAAAAATAAATTGGAATAAGAATATAGAGGGTTTGAATGCCAAACTAAATAATTTTATTTTTATGAGTTAGTAGTTCCCAAATGGAGGTTCCTGGGACTGGCTGCAACAGAATCAGCAGAGATTGCCAGGCCCTACCCTGCACCTAATAAATCAAAATCTCTGATGATAAGGTCCAGGGATCTAGAACTTTAACAAGCTCTGTAGATGACTCCAGCATACGGTTGGATTTTTGAGAACTACTAGCTAATTGAGAATCTCAGCTCCTAGAGCAGAATATTACTAGTAGACTATATTTTAGAATGTGTTATGCACTAGGCATTTTCATATATCACCTAATTTACTCTTAAAACAACTCTATTAGGTAAATGCTACTATTACTCCAGTTTCACAAAAGAGTAAGTTGAAGTGCGAGGTGGTCAAGTAGTTGCTGAGAGCAACAGAGCTGGGATTTGAACCTACATAGAATGACTCTAGATGATCTGCTCTTTGCCACTGAGAGCTACATTGCATTTTAGGGCATAAGGTGTTTATTAAATGTCTGATAACTGACTGAATGAATGATTGGTTAACTATGCCTAGGATGAACTGGAATGAAGAAAGGAAAACAGCAGGCAAGTTGGTTAGGAGTCTATTGAAACAATTTAGTGATAAATAACAAAGACCATGATTAGAGTTATGGCAGTGGAAATGGGGGGAAAAAAAGGTCCAGATGTAAGAGACAACATTTTGTAAGGATCAACAGGATTGCTGGCTGATGGAAGAATGGGAATGGGAAGAGGGAGGCATCCCAGATGTCATGGGATTCCTGGCAGTGCCTCAAACAGAATCAGGGAAGTCGGGATGAGCTAGTGACTTAGATGGGTGGATGATGAATTAGATTTCAGACATGCTGAAGCTAAGGGTGAGGCAAAGCCACCGTGCAGAAATGATCAGCAGCTAGCTGGAGAAACAAAATTGGATTGTCTCCAAAACCCTGGTGGGTGTTATTTAGCGTGGTTGAGATAATAGTTCTAGATGTGCAATCCAATAACATTTGTGTATCTCTTATCTATTTTTCAAACTGTGGATCTCCCATACCTGTTTTTAATTGTTCTGGGAAGCCTCTTTCTTATTCTATGAGGAAAACAGGTACAGTTATTATGCCAAAGGTTTGAGTCTTTTCCTTAAATTATTAACCATCTTATATAATTAAGTTGCTGTTTTATATGTTGACTTAAGACAGAAAAACCTAATGAATGGCAAAAATAGAGAAGCATGGGTGTATGAAAGTATACACAGAACTATGGCTGGTGCCAATGCACTTTTAGATGCTAATGCAATAGTAGCAATGATCAAGAGGAGTCCTGTTATCATTATCAGGTCAAAATTGGTCTCTAGTCTGGCTGCTTCACATCTCCATGTCTCATTCTTCATTATCTGCAAAGTAAAGCTACTATTCGCCACTTCATCTCCCATGCATCTTGAAGATGGATGTTGGTAAATTACATTGAAGTTCTCGGATAAAAGGTGCTAAATAAAGAACGAATTCCATTTTTCCTTCAAGCAAATTATTAAATCTATACATGTCATTATCTAATAGTATTAAGTAAACATCCTACAAGGACATGACATTGCACTGGACATGGTACAAAGCATATTAGGCAAATACAATCTCAACTAGGAACTTATGAGTGTTTATATATATGAATAAAACTGTTGTTAATATGTTTTATTAGTCATTTAATAAGAGTATGCAAATAGGTCCATTAGGAAATCCTTTGCATTTTATTAACCCAGCATCTTAAATGATTCTATTTCACCTTAGATGCTAATGAAGTTTATTTATTCATGTGTAGCTTCCATTTTAGCCCCTGTGAAAGTTCTTTACAGCATATCAATTTCTTTAAAAGTTAAGCTGATTTTTTTTTCCACTGGACTTTTGTCCTGATCTGTTAACAAATCTAAACCTCATTATCCAAGAAAAGGAATGAGGTAAAGGGGTCTATTCTTTAGTGCTCTTTCGTAATTCACATTAACGTTAATGAGAGCTGCGTGCGCATATTAAGAAGAGAAGGGAATCCTCGTTAAACAAATAGCCTTTTGGTTGACATTCTACGGGATCATTTTTTATTGTGGTAAGCATGAGAAAATCATCTGGCTTTGGACAGCTATAAACAGAGCTACTGAGTAGTCAAGCTTACACAGGGTGGGAGGGGAAGACGATGAACAGCAAATCAGCTTTTAAAATGATTTTGAAAACAAGCTACCTGAACATTTTTACACTAATTAACTCCATCCGTGCTCCTCACCCCTCTGTAAACACATACCCCACCCCTCCCAAAAAGGAACGATGAACAAACATTTGCAGACATCCCTGACAGCTGAAAAAAAATTTATTAAAGTCAGGCAGCAAACAAACTCCGCATGCTGGGCACTGCAGCAGCTCATCGGTCTCTGCACTCGGCCTATCAGAGGAGTACCCCATCTGTCTCTCCGTCTTCTCAAATAAATGCTGACCAAGCAATCCTAAACTTGTTTGATCCAAATTTAATCTCTACTTTTTAGACACTATACTTACATCTCTCTCCATCATTTTATATCACTTGCCCTATTCACAGAGGCTCCCTCTCCACTTCTTTGCATTCTCTCATCCACAATCTATTCGTATTATGATGCTAATTTTCCCCTCTGGTGCTTAGTTGCAAACGAACAAAAGCTAGGATGTATAATACATAAATATATAAATATTATCAGCTATCACACCACTGGGTTTAATGGAAGTCAATATCGGTATATTACACTCTCTACTTTGCAATTCCATTATGGGCTCAACACTGCTGGCCATAAAAAAGTAGCATTCTGAGCCCAGGCCTGTGATAGTAATAATGAAAAGGAAAAAAAAAAAAGGGTCATTGCTCTTCCAAACTCAAATGAAAAATTAAAATTACTAGGGCACTTAGCTCAAAGGAAAATTGGCAAATTAACAAAACGAAGAAACAAAATATTCATGGCTCATACTGTGAAAGAGAAAGTAAATAATTTCAGATGGACCGTGAGGTGAGAAAACTCAAGAGTTACCAAAGAGGCAAAAAATGAGCCTAACTAAATTGTAGTGTGTTTCCGGCTTCTGTTTCTTTCCTCTGCAATCACAGCCAGCCATGCAGGAGGATGGATGGCCATGCCGGCAGTGGCCTTTGACATGCAAATTTATTTTTTTTGCCATAGTCCTATATTTCTTTCAGACTCAATCTATGCGGCCATTTTACCCTGATCTGCAAGGCTCTGTGTCTTCCATGTATTTCTGTATCCAGCTTGAAGCTGAATTACGAACTCGGATCTACTTTGGCTTTCGTTTTTCATATGAAATTTCACGTTTCAAACTGGCCTCTACTTCATGAAACCAAGCACCTTAACGCTGGCCTTTTTGCCTTTGGGGAAATGACTGTTACAAGTTTGCTGGCCTGGCTACACTGGCTAGGTCACCTCTAGACCCATCAAGTTGAAGGGATAACCAGACATTCTACAACCGTTGCCTAGAAAGAGGTAATGACAGGCTAAGCTGCATTACTCTCATTGTACACGAGACCTGCAACAGCCCTCACGGGATCAAGGTAAGGAGGAGAAATGTACGACAGACACGCCATGCTCCCTGAGATCTAACTACTCAGTCTACCTAACCTAATTTAAAAATCAAGTCAAAATGTATCTTTGGGCGTAATGTATTATGAGGCGGTCCAATGAAATAACTCTGAGCCATGCATTAAGAAATACCAAGTCCAAAACCCATCCATCCATTCTGGCCTGAAATACAGATAGTAAAATAAAAAAAAAAAAGAGCACAAAACAAAAAACTGATTCTCCGTTTAAGTCCATTTTCTATTTGTATTCAGCAATAGAAAGTTTGCCTTCCACCAAGAAATTAGATAACCTTTGAAAAGAGTTCAGGGCTCCATTTACAAAGGGGTGACCCAAAGCTGATAATATAAATGACTGAATGATTTTTGCTTTGTCATTCCTTCTTACAGTTTATTATGCAAAATTGTGCAGGCTGAGAAAAAAGACAGTATGTCCACCTGAAATACATAATAGCAATTGGAGGGAAAATAAGACATCGAAGCAGAAATTTAGTGGGCTCCACGTCAAAGGCAGTAGATGGTGATTGGCTGTCTGGGGTGAGGCCTTGAGGGACGATAAGAAAGGGTGCTTACCACGCCAGGCACCATACTGATAGCTTTGCTCACAGAAATTGCTTAACTTAAACTTCACAACAACTTGGAGAGTATGTGTTATTAGCTGCAACTTACTGATGAGTGGACCGAGATTCAAAGCGATTCATGAAGGCCTCAGAGCTTGTAAGGGACAGACTTTCAACTTAGTTAAGATTTAATTTGGTGGTGGTGGTGGACGGGAGAGAGAGATAGAGAGATAGAGAGATAGAGAGATAGAGAGATAGAGAGATAGAGAGAGAGAGAGAGAGAGAGAGAGAGAGAGAGAGAGAGAGAGAGAGAGAGAGAGAGTGTGTGTGTGTGGGGGGGAGTGTTCTTTGTAAAACACTTCACAGCAGGATGCCATGATACAGAGTTTTCTAGTTTCAATAAGACATACACAGGCATACATACCTCAGAGATACTTCAGGTTCAGCTCCAGACTAATGCAATAAAGTCAATATTGCAATAAAACAAGTCACACAAATTTTTTGGTTTACATTAGAAGTTCTGTTTACATTATACTTTGGCCTATTAAGTGTGCAATAGCATTATGTCTAAAAAACAATGCACATGCCTTAATTAAAAAATACTTTATGGCCAAAATATGCTAATCATCATCTAAACCTTCAGCAAGCTGTAATCTTTTTGCATTAGTAACATCAAAGGTCACTGATCACAGATCACTGTAACAAATATAATAATGATGCAAAAGTTTGAACTATTGCAGGAATTACTGAAATGTGATACAAAGAAGTGAAGTGAACAAATGCTATTGGAAAAATGGCACCAACAGACTTGCTCGATGCAGGGTTGCCACAAACCTTCAATTTGTGAAAAATACAGTATGTGCAACACAAAATAAAGTGAAGCTTAATAAGATGAGGTATGTCTGTAGTATGTGTTAGTATAAAACGAAATAAACAGATGCTTTAGCATTTGCAAAGCTTAGAAATAAAAAGGTGAAGCCTCTGGATTTTGAAAAATACCCTTGTCATTCGGGTTCATGGTTTAGGTTTTTCAGTGTAGAAACTGAAGCAGTGTATTCCTGAGGTATTCCTAATTAGCTGAGTTAAGAAGAAATAATAAAGAATATCTAACTGATGGGCTGGGAGGAATGGAGTTAATTCAAACAGCTACAAATCAAGTTCACCGTTTCGATTACAGATGAGGTGTCTTCAGAATGTTTACTTCAGGTATGATAGGGCTTTGTATACTAAAACACAGTGATTTGGGCTTGCTTTTTTGTTATAGGTTTATGTGAAGTTGATTTAAAAATAACCTTCCATATTCATATCCTGCAAAAAAGAAAAAAAAAAAAGCAGGCGTAAAGTGATTTGGTATTAGTACCACAGTGTGCTAAGTTCTGATAAGGTATCAGTTGGAAATTCAGTGTATCCTGGGCAGATGCACTCTGTACGAGGCTGGCAGACAGTCACTGAAGGGGAGAGGACACCATCCCTTCTGACTTCACCTTCCTCACAGCATCTACGACAGCCTGAAATAATCTCAATTATTTTGAGTGAGTTGTTTATTCTCTCTCCCTCACTGGAATATAAATTCCACAAGAGCCATGGCCTGGAGGTCTTGTTCGGTGCCATATAAATTGATTGTTGGTTCCCTCAAGTTGACAAGATACTGCTTTGGCCCAGACATATCCTAGGCAAACACCCGATCACTCCCTGGGAAATTCACCGTTACAGGTGGTTTAGATGTTTCGTGATATTTTGCTTGTTTTTGTTTTAAACTCACCAAGAAAATTCAAAAGTCTTAGACTTTTCCTTCCTTTGGTAAGATTTAAAAAAAAAGGACCATCAAAGCAGGGACTTTATTGCTGTGTGCTCAGTGCCTAGAACAGCACCTGACGTAAAGTAGGCCTTTAATAACTGGTGTTAAGTAACTGAAGAGTAACCATGAATGTGCTTGGCCAAAAGGAGGCATTCAATATATATTACTAATCAAATGAATATGGGCAAAATATATTGAAAACAGAAACGAAATTCCTATTGGAAGGCTTTACACTTTGTTTGTTGATCCATCAGAAAAGGAGTTTCCCAGGCACAGTTCCCTTGAGAACCAAGTCACTCCAAGGGCAGAGAATAAGGTTCTCAGTTGCCATCAGGCCTTCCCATTTCACATCCAGAACAAATGGATAGTCCAGAGGTCTTTGAAGTGAGCGGTCTACCATATCAAGAGGAGAACACAGCAGCTACGATATAAAGGGATGGATTTTAGATACACATCTGCGACAGGGTTCAGTTTAAAGAATGTAAGGATTGACAAGGTTATTAAATAATTAAGAAACCAAGAATGGACTTTTGAGTTTTCCACTTGAAACAGGGCAAGATTTTCTCAGCCAAAGGATACCGATCTTCAGTCCTTAGAAAACATCTGCCTGAGCCCAGGAGGGCGCTGTGGGCCTGACAGCCACGGGCTTGTCTACGGAGGGGCCTGAACTTCCCCTAGGGCTGCAAGGGACCACCGGTGGTCTTTCCTGCAGGTACAATGAAACCCACTGATCCTCAAAAATTCTCTTTCAACAGCAGGTCAACAGAGGATACAGGGAAATCACTGAAGTTGGCAGGTCCTTGAGCTGCGTATTTTCCCACAATGATTCACAGCCTATGTAAGAGCCACAGTCGAATGTGCAAGGAGGTAATCCTGAAACCAGCAAAGCGTAAGCATCCTGGAACCAGACAACACATATGAAGACGTGAATTAATGCGACCCCCCCACCCCCCACAATCTTTTCAAAAGGATGGGGAATAGGTGCTGCTCCATGTCATCAACACAGGGGGTCCAGCGAGTGTCAGGAAAGCACACAACGTTCAGCTTTCCACAGGCAAGACAAGGCCCCTGCTAACACCTTCGCACTTCCACGACGAGTGGCTTGGTGAGGAGAGGGAGGCAGAAACTCGGTGGCGGCTCGTGCCCTTGGCCAAGTGCCACAGTACGTGGTAAAGCTGCACTACCTCCATCAAAGCCCTGCACTCAGGAGAGCGTCTGTGAGATGCAGATAATGGAAAAAATGATACACATTTAAACCACCCATCTAACTCCTAGAGATCCTTAGAGCAATCCATCTTTTTTAAATAAGAAACTAAGTCAATAGCATCTGAGCAACAGATGAGAATTCAAGCAAAATCTGTTGGCTAATGGCAACAGCTTTTGTGTTCTTTGTTGTTGAAAATGTGCCTGTAGCAGCAACTCCAATATGCTCACAAACTCAGATGCAAAAGGCTATGGAAAACAGTTGCTATTTTTACACCAGAGAGAAAAAAATCAAACACCACCCTTCAGATCTTAATTTTGCTAAAACAGTGAAAGGAAACAAAATCCGAGTTGCTACATGTCTCAAGGATTTAGAACCTGCGATTTCTACCCGAGGAAAATACAGCAGATATTGGACAACAGGAAGAGGCAGCTCTGGACTACAGGCAATGGACTATGACTCTCCCAAATCAAATCTCCCGAAATCAAATACAAAGTTAAGACTTAATCTATTAATATTCAAGAAAATGGGTATGTGACAGTTTTTCTATTTACTTTAGTTAAATCTTTATAGTTTTTTTCTTTAATACCTTAAAGAGGATTTTTTTCCCTTATAAATGACTATATTTTAGAAGACATAATAATGATGAAAATAGCTATATGGCTTTCTATTGATGCTGTAAAAATTAACCACAAACTTAGTGGCTTAAACAGCAGAAATGGGCTGAAGTTAAGGGACTGGCAGGCTGTGTCCCTTTCTGGAAGTTTTCCAGAGAGAATCCATGTCTT
Source organism: Camelus bactrianus (assembly GCF_048773025.1). NCBI lineage: Eukaryota > Metazoa > Chordata > Mammalia > Artiodactyla > Camelidae > Camelus > Camelus bactrianus. The sequence continues at coordinate 75,194,495 of NC_133543.1, forward strand.
TCCTCTTTCCACTGTCTTAAGACTGTTCACAATCCTTAGCTCCTGGTCCCTTCCAGCCACACACTGCATTTCTCTGTATCTTTCTTCCATGGTCACATCATCCTTTTCTACTTTTAAGGCCCTTTGTTATTACCTTGGGCCCACTGAAGAAAATTCAGGATAATCACCTTGCCTTAAGGGCAGCTAATCAGCAACCTAAATTCTACCTGCAGCCTTAATTCCCTTTTGTCACACACCTCACCTACTCACAGGTACTGAAGACTGGGATGTGGACATGCTTAGGGAGGCCACTATTCTGCTCATCGCAACAATTAACACTTACTGAATGTCTGTTATTTATCAGGCACTGTCTTAAGCATTACCTGTAATTAAGCAACTATAATTTTCATAATCATAGCAGGTTCTATCGTTATAAGAAGATGCTCTGGAAGAAAGGCTAAAGCCATCTCCAACTGACATCATCCAATAAGTCTGGGGTAAGGAGACTCCAGAATTGTGCTATCGGAGGTCAGAGGTTAAGAGTCAGAGTGTCTTAGGGAGAGAAATAAATCTCCTATACCAGTGATTGATGCAGTAAGGAGCCCCCTGAAAAGTCCACCAAAGTGGTCCACAAAGGGTCCCCAAATGCCAGAGTAAACCAGATACAGCAGTCAGATCAGACTCTGTCCTTGTTTTAGTAAGGCCCTTCCCTTCCCTTGGTTCCAGAGACTGAGAAACAGGAGAAGGTGGGTCCTGCCTCCCACCAGACTGCAGGGCCCTCCTTGGCATTGAGGCCTGAGGGGCAGGGAAGAAAAAAGTGGTGATTAGCATTAGATGGTACATTTTACCCCCCGACAAGGTGGTTGTTTTAATACCCTAAAGTGATCAGGAAGTCATCACTCAGAAAACTGAGATGTCATCAAATTGTGGACATCTTGACGGTATCATCAGGGCATATCTGAAGGCAGCTGTAGGGAAAGAAAGAACGCTGTTTCCTGACGGCACCCTGCTGAGCCCTGCCTGGTAACGGACTGACGGCCACAGGCATCCGTCTCACAAGCCCGCTGAGTCAGGACAGCAGGTGTGATAGCCCTGCTCTCAAAGAGAGGGAAGCGAGACTCAGGGAAGCCCAGCAGCTCACGTGTGGAGGCTCATCGGTTCAGACCAAGGCGCTGTGACTCCGGACGCAGTGGCATCTCCGCTGCACCACAGTGCCTGTGAGGGTGACAGCCGATGCGCCCACAGACCGGCCAAGCACAGGCCTAGAATCACACGTGGAGGGGGCACGGGAGCAGAGTTGAGGCTCATGTCTCCCGTCTTCTCTACTTCAAAGAGGGTGCCCTAGGGGGTCACCAGCTGAGGACTCCCTTGCCTCTTGCTTCCCTTATGCTGACGGAAGCAGCACTCCCTTCAGCCACAGAGAGCTTTGGTACCCAGGGCTGAGGGCATTGGCCACGCCTCTCCCAAGGGCTGGCCTTTGACAAGATTTATGACAGCTTCCTGTCCTCACCAGGAGCTCCAGGAACCAACCAACAAGGCTCCTTCCACCTCTGCAGAAAAGGAACAAGTACATTCACAGTTTAGACTTCAACGCATCTAGCTGAAGAGGAGAGAAAGCTTGCATTTTTTTTTTTGAGTGCACACAGATGAGTGATTTCACCAGGAGACACAAAAACAAAACAAAACAAAACCAAACCACCAACTCTGCCTTCCAAGCAGGTTCCTACCTCAGCATGGCACCGAGTCCCTTCCTCTTTATTTTCCTTTCTGGGTCTTCGTTTCCCTCTTTCTGCTTCTTCTCCTTGCCTTTCAATTTGCCCTTTTCCTTCTTCTTCTCCTTCTCTTTCGGTTTTTTGCCTTTCCTGGCTTTATTTTCCACATTCTCCAGCTCAGCGTTCCCCTGAGGGGCAGATTCACAATTCAGAGCTCCTTGGCCGGAGTGAGAGCTCTTATCAGACAGTCCATCTGTACAGAGAAGAAAAAAATCAATACACACGGTCAGGGGCCCTTACTGTTAGTATCTCAAGAAAAGCTGAAATGAAACAATAAGGTCCTACTGTTTAGTACAGGGAACTATACTCAGTATTTTATAATAACCTAAAATGACAAAGAATATGAAAAAGGATATAAATGCACATGTATAACTGAGTCAGTGTGCTGTACACCAGACACTAACACAACATTGTGAATCAACTATACTTCAATTTAAAAAAAAAGTAAGAAAAGTTACAATGTCAAGTACAGAAGAATGAGTAGAAGTCCTCTGGAGTTCTACGCTGCCGCGGGGCTATGGATAACCTTTGAAGAGACAACTGCCTAAATCTGGTTACTTCAAGCAAGGTTTGATGTTGGGAGTGGGGGACACTGGTTGCTTAGCCAGTAATATAAGTTTTGATAGGTGGTAAAACACGAATTTCTCTGAAAGCAGCTTGTTAACCTTGATTGGCTCAGAAAGCCAACGTGCTGGGAAACAATCCGGGTGAGTTCTTTTCCAGGAGAGGCTTTCGAGTACAAGTCTCACCCAACTGCTTCTCCCCAATTAATGCAGCCAGTCCTGGGGTGGAGGCTGCTTCTAATGACTTGAATAAGAATGTCAAGAAATGCATACTTAGTGCTCCTGCCCTAAGGGTGAATGATAGTTGGTCCTTGTAGGAAATTGAAGGAGAACATTTCTTTAGTGTTGCACTGTAAAATAAATTGCATTATTGCGTTATCCAATTCCATGTTCGTTAAGCCAAAGGGCAAAACACATCAGGAAAATGAATGACTTTTAATATCAAAAATATAATTGTGATCCTTAAATCATTTTTCTCTGTAGTTAAGCACCCATTCTTGCCTATGATTTGCAGATAATAAGGAGGGGAAGAACCCATTTGAGGAAGCGCGCTGCCTTACCAGCCTCTAATTCTTCGGGTCCATCGTAAGACTTGTCAATCGCTGCTCGGAAGCTCTCGTTGCAGCCCCGGCCACGGACCATGTGCGGTCGGGGCCTGTGGAAGGGAAGTTCGTTCTTCCTGACCTCAGCCACTGCAGTCTGCAGGCTCTCCAAGGAGCTGGACTTTTTCAAACCCAGGGTTGGACCAAAATCTTTGCTTGGAGATTCTGGGAAAAAAAAAGAGGGGGGAAGAGGCAAAAGGTCACTCTTCCCCTAAGAAGGCACTTGGGTGCAGTGGGAAGACTTGTTGTTTTATCTCAAAAAGTCGGGGGTTGTGTGGGTGGGACCTGGCATTAAATCCCAGCTTTGCTACTTTTTGCGACTTTGAGCAAGTACTTTGACTTCTCTGAGCCTTGGTTTCCTTTTCTATAAAGTTGTGGGAAGATTTAAAGTGATAATATACGTCGTATATAGAAATAAATATGCGTGCATATGCATATGTACGCACACACATATACATGGATTTGAGAGGTTAGAGCAGTCTACAGAGATCAGATGTATGAGTGTGTACATGCACGCGTACACACACACACACACAGAACACCTAACATAGTCAGTGGTTCTCTCACAGTCCCCATCCCCAGCACTCCCATACATTGTCACTTTTACTATTTTCACCATTGTTTTTAGAATTATTAAGTAACATACTATGCACAGAAATCAAAGAGCACTGAGGTGACTGTAATCCGTGTGGTTAAACACTACATTGCTCTCGTGCTGTCACCGTATGATGAATGCAACTTACTTAGTCAATGGATAAATAAAGCAAAGCAAGAAAGAAAACAGCTTTTCTGTGTCAATGAGTATTGTTCCAAAGGTATTTCAATTTGGGTGTCTAGAAAAGGGGCCACTTTCTTTGTATGATACAAAATTCTAAAAAAGAAAAAAAAAAACCCTAAGTGAATTTTAATGATTTGTGCTCTGACATGTAGTATTTCCCATTGGCACTGTTCGTCTCAGCCTGTATCTGTCCTTTTTCACCCACGCCTTGCCCTCCCTACCCGCCCACAGCCAGGCTCCCAGTTGTCCATAACGGGATTAGGCTCTATAAACACCAGCAGCACAAGGCTCACTGTAAAGACAGAAGGAATTTCAGCAGGGCTCTTTTCCACCAGCGCCAAGCTCACGATGCTCTCCAGTTACAAAGGAGGCTTCTGTTATGAAGGTGCTACACTTGCATTTCTGGAAATCAACCACTTTGCAGTTTCTCAATAGACACAGATTGAGTACAATGAGGATTATGTGCGTAAAGCACCTACTTGGATGCTCAGCACTAGTAGGGCTCAGTAGAGCACCACCTTTTCTTACTATGATCCCTATTTCTGCATCTACTAATGCTGCCACCATGGCCATCATCACTAGTTCCTTAACAAAATACTAGGTAATACAAGGAATAAAAAGAAGTACAGCAAAGGTGTAATGCCTACATAGACACGTATAAAGTTAAAGCACAATACGCATCCTCCTGTATGTTGTGACTGTGTTAAAATAGTCAAAATAATGACAATAATGCAAATAACTAACAATGCAGAGTGTTTATTTAGCCCTGTTCTAAGGGCTTTGTCTATATTAACCTACTGTAATTCTTATAGTTGTGTTCCTGACAATACTGTTCCCATTTTACAGGTGATGAAACTGAGGCACAGAGCAGTGAAATACCTGGTCTAAAGATACACACCTATTGAGCATCAGAACCGGGAACTGCCCTTGGGCAGCCTAACTCGGCCCCTTCTGCTCTGTATGGCCTAAAATTGTACTTGGCCTCTGCCCTCTACTTGATTATGGTGAAGCAACTTAAAATGGCCTCTAGTGGCCCCCAGCTCTAAAATAAGAGCATTAGCCTTGATTAGCTCTGAGCCTAGTCAAGCAGACAAAATGCAGAAACTTATTGTTGTTTTATAGTTTCATCATTAATTCACACGAGGCAACTCTGCACTTTGAACCATATCCATGATGACGATAAATACTGCATTTCATAAGCAAGAGTCTATCATCAATAAATGCAACAAAGAAGGGACTAAGCAAAAAAAAAAAAAAAAGGTTATAAGAAATTTCAGGGATGAATTTCAGGTGCTACTTGCAAATCATACATACGAAGAGTATGCTGCTACTAAATCCAGAAAGAGGCATATTTCTTACAGTCCCAGGAAGAAAGGTGAGTGGGAGAAACAGAAACTGAATAAGATCATTTCTGACAAGAAAACAAAAAGCAACACAGAGGCTTGGGGGTATTAAAGCACCAGTAAAAGCTTTGGAGTTTGCAGAAAATATTCTACTCCATCAACCCCTAGGGATCCGACATGAAGTTTGGTGAAAACAGGAGGATGAAAACTATCTGAGAAAGCCCAGCTCCTCTGTCAACAACAGTGCCCATCTTTTATTTATTAATTGCTATTCGGGAGATTATATTAGAGCCCAAACTGTAGGTATTCATGTCAACCTTCAGCAGTAAATTCCAGGGAACATGAAAGTGAATGAATCACCCAAGATACAAGGCGTGCTATCTAAGAGGAGAGCATCGAAAGCTCGGCAAGAAGTCACTTGTGAGAAGGAACAAATACACTGTTACTCATTCTGAGCAAAGTGAACATTAAGGATTCATGGGTTTTGCAGGATTAATAGAGACAGCAATTAATTCACTTTACATAAATAGAAGTCACAAATTAGACATGTCAACTAATGTTGGCCAAAATTATTACCTAGCTCTAGTGGATATAGTGCACAGTAAAATTAAAAGCAAAAACGGCGAATGAGTCTTGGCTATAAATGTGGACTCAAGGATTTTCAGGCTTGAAAACAATGTTTTTATTTATTTCTAGGGAGTAAACAGGATATAGTAGTGGAAAAAAGACTGATGGTATAGAGGAGAATCTGAAATCAGGAAAGTCCTTACGAGGACTTACAGGTGCACTAAACTGACTGAATTGAATCTCCAACTGAAAGGGACCTTGACTAGGGTTCACATTTCCCTTGTATGTCCACAGCTTCTGAGAGAAGGTCAAGGTTACTGGTTACAAGGGATTAATATGTCAAATGATGGCATCAGCACTAAATTTCAGCAACACACTTGAAGTCAAGTCTTCTACCCTGTAAAGACTGCATCGGGTACCATAAATTGTCACATTCAATCCCTCTTCCTTCTTCCCGCCCTCACCAATCCCAGCTTGGGTTGACACTGCATTGGAAATCCTGTAGCTTTCAGAATGGGAAGATTCACTGTCTATTTTTAGCCTAACCATTTACACAAATCATACTTTTTTCTAGGCTCCCACTAAAAGTAGAGGTCTCTTTGAAAGGGTAAGATAAATTGAGTAATTAATCAAAATCAAAACCTCCATCACTCTATCCCACTGAAGTCATCCCAAAATATGATAATCCCTCATATTTTCATCTGCAGCTGATGTGACATTGGCTGTGGCTGACTTTAAGCAATCGTTAGAGAGTGATCTCTGAATATCACGTGTTATCAGTCACAAGGTGGACTGTGTTCAAATTTGAGCATTTACTTGTCCCATTTTGAGTATCTACAGAAGTCATCTGAATATGACTTTTCAGTGATTTCCAGGCCAGTTTAAGTTACTTGCAAATGCCAAGAAATAAATCTTTTTCCCAAACTTTAGTAGTAAGGCTTTACATTTTTAACTGGCGACTTCTACATTCAGTGACCATGTTCCCTAAGATCCAGATAAACTCATCTTTCCATCAGAAACATGTACCTGACATTCACAAATTTCTCGAAACAATGATACAATGGTCACCAAAGGTACTAAAAGAGGGAACTTACATGATAGAAGTTATTCTCAAAGTGGTCTAATAAAACTACTCTTAAAAGTTCCAAGTGCCAAACTTTTCCTTAAAATAAAGGCATCATAAAGAAACATCACTGGAATATTTTTTTTAAAGATGCTATAGCATTTCTGAAGATTTACCTGTTCCCAAGTGAAGGACTGGCTTGACGTGGTCCTGGAAGCCTTCCCCATACAGAGGAAAACTTTAGGGCCGTGTTTTCTGGCTCCACCAATCCTCAGACACAGCCACTGCTCTCCATCATCCAGAAAAACAGTGTTACGAAAAGAATGAACACACACACCAAGTCTAAAGAGTCAAAGGAAATCTGCCACCACTTCTCCATGGGCATGAGAGAGGTGCTGAGAAGGGCAGCAGAGAGCCACTGGCAAAGTGGGGAGGGCCCTCTACAGAACAGTCTTAAAACAATGTGGAGCCATGGCCTCAGCCTTGTAGGTAGCAAGTCCCACTTCAACGTAGTATAAAACAGAAAGTCCTTCCTGGAGGATTGTTTGGATGTGGACCTCAGTTCTTCTGATTCAGTCTTGGATTCCCACTTCTGTCCTATGGCTGAGAACTGCTGGTGGTTCCCTGCAAGGCAACTAACAGTGATGAAGAGGAGAGGCTGCGGAAGATCCCAGCACCCCCCAACTCGGCCACTTCTTGTTCGTTCGTAACCCTCCTGTGCCTCAGTTTCCTAACCTGTAAAATTCGGAGAAGACAAGGACAGAAGAATGTTGGACACATAACAGGCGCTTGTAAAGCAGTGGTGGTGAGTACTGTCACTGCTGCTTTTGCAGCAACTCCAAACATTTGAGTAAGTGAAGGTCTAGCGTGATTCCCTTGGTTCAATCCACCACTGCATTTCTAAACACAGCCATTCCTTCTACAAGAAGGTGAAAAGAGCTTCATAAGGAAATACCATCCTTTCTTTTTTTATTCAAAAGTTGAACTGATTTTCCCCAAATAATTCCTTACAGCTTTTTTCTCTTGAAATAAGGCATATATATCCATCTGCTCATTGCATAGAGATGCTCTTCTTGGGAAGATTAATAGTGGAGAAGTGGAGTCCTGGATACCCTTCCCCTTAGGCTATAATCATTTAATTAGTCTGCGATTTCATTGGCAATGTTTGAACTTCCCATTCTAGCATTAAAATCTTGCAATAAAAGAATGCCTTAATCCAGGAGACCAGTAATTGGATCCTCCATTATTGATGAAATTGCTTCCAATCCATTCTTATTAAAACATAAAGAATTATTTGGGGGAAGGTACTCACTCGCAGATACACGGAAAGTTTTTCTCCCAGCTAGAGCTTTACAATTAGCAAATACTTATGATAAATTAACAATAAATAATGCATTAATTTGTGCATTTCAATAACATCAATGGCCCACAAGGCACTTAGCGAAAATTAATTAAGCTAGAGCCCCTCCCTCTAAAATAAAGGAATTATGCCCAGTAGTAAACTGGGGATCAAAATGATTGCAGTGTTATCCAGGGGACACAGCATGAAACTTGAGAGGCCATGAATTCGTCAAGATAGCTTGCTTTCACTAACAATTTGGCCTTGCTGTATTACGAGCAATGAACTTGGGCAAATACAAAAGAAGTGCTTTGCTTGCTTCATGGGGAGTTGTGATGTGAAATTAATAGCCTTAAAACTCTTTGAATGAAAAATTATTATAAATTCCAAGTAGGAAGTCACACCACTACTTTATTCTGCAACACATCCCACTTTGTCTTTTTATTTTAGATTACACTTACTGAAAATTTTGTATGTTTGATTTTTTTTTAGTAGTTTTCCCTAGAGGCAAAATGTCTTATGGGCTTTAATAGATATCGTTGTAAATCCATTAGCCTAGAAAAAAATTCCCCATAATATCCCAATGTGTAATTTCCCAAATTATGTTATCTGTGCTGTGTCCATAATGGGCCTAATTACCTTCTTGCCTATCTCAGTATTCCAAATATTGATCATCATTCCAAGCTTATCACAGGGCCCCCGTTTCCTATTCATTACCAGAGGGCACAATGTAATCTGATTTATACATTATCTGCTGTCATTTGGATCTCAGCTCTTTTACTGGCAATTTCCAAGTTCTCTAGGAGCAGAGTTTTTTTCCTTTTAAGTCTCGTAAATCCCAGGGTCTTTTATCATTTCCTGAAATTCGTGTCAAAATGTTCAATAATGAACTTCTCATTAAGATTCATATATTTGCATAATCTTCCCTACTCTGTTTCCAAACATTGTCTATTTTATGTCTGTTTTAAAATGGAAATATCTAGAGAAAATTATGGGAAGATTAGGTGAACAAATATGGCCAATGCTTTAATTACAATTGTGGGCATGGCCGTCCAAGTGACTTCAAATCTCTGCTAAGTGTTAACTCTTTATTTTAATTTTCTTCACTAAAAATTCCTTCTTTTATGAAATGAAAGTCCAAATCTAATGCCATATATATATATATATATATTTTTTTTTTTTTTGCTGGACTCAAATTATATCCAACAAATGTAATGAATAGTGAATTTATTACACTGAAATATTCTCATGACACTTTGCTTTTTCTATTATTATTATTTCTTATCCACTTTGTGGGTAAGAAAATGGACCCTGTGGTTCAATTTAGTAGGTAAACTATTTTTTAAAAATATATATGACCATACCTCTGGGTAGATTCTCTTAAAGCCACTGAAAAATTCAGTTGAACTCATTTTCAATAGACTGGTTTGTTACAATCTTTTGTTGTCCTTGTCTTTGGCTTATCAGGGTTACTCCGCTGGATTAAAAACAACAACAAGGATGCTTCCCAAATTGGCATTCAAGGTAACAATGGATTTAAAAATTATATAAATAGCACTGGTTTCTGGAAGGGAAATGTGGCTACTTAAAGGGAAAACACTTTTATTATTTAACTGGGAAAAAAAGACTCATTTCAGAGTGAAATAAACTGAAGGAAGTGGCAAGCTTTCCTCTCTGTAGAGCAGAATTAATAGGATCGATCAGCGCCACCTACCATTTTCTTAGTCTTGTTGATCTTTGTATCCTCAGTGCAGAGAAGGACTAAATAAATATTTGTTATAAGAATAAATGAAGGTGCAGGTAAAGGGTGGCTACAACACATGGATGGCCCTTGTCTTCAGAGTCTAGAGGCTACAGGGAGTCAACCCCACAATACACCCCACAATTGCTTCATGTCCTCAAAGTGCGCACACAGCCTCGGATCCTTCTTAAATGGACCCTTCAGTTCTTCGGTGTCACCTTCAAGGATCTAATCATTTCTGCCCTACCTATAATTATTCATTCATCTTCTCTATGTTTTGTCTTTATTTTTATACCAGTCATTCCTTTTGCTTAACTTTTCTCCTTGTAATATCAACCTTGTCTGCCATTTCTACCTGCCATTTCTGCCTTGTCTACCTCCTTACAAGCATGTTGAATAGTCTCATTTTTACCCACTGCCAAGAACACCCTGTTTGTCTTGCAGTTCCTCCCTGTATATCTTGGTAACAGGCTTTTCATTCAGAACACAAATTGTTTCAGTGATTTCCACCCCCTACCCCGACCCTTTCCTTTTTTACCACTTATTCTTTGTATGTCTGGCTTCAAGAGGACATCTTGACCTTATGCTTTTGATTGTTGAGTGGTTTATGTCTTATGTGGGTTGGATACTGTCATACTCTCAAAATAAAGTATGCTATAAAGAATTCTAATAAGTTTTTTAAAGAACCATTAGTGTAACTAAAAGGTCAAACTGATGGATCTCTTGGATGGTGTCCATATGAAGATATCTTTGCATGATGTTGTGTAAACAGGGTACCTGTATGTTTTTAGGGCCAAAAATTATTTTCATACTTTTTACTTTATTATTTTCTCCCATTTTATAGCTAACTGACTATCCTAAAAAGAAAAACAAAGCCAAACAAAACTTCAAATTTTCAATTACTCAGTTATTATTTCCAGAACTGATAGAAAGTAAGGATTTTCAGTTTTGTGTTAAGATGAGTAACAATCTCTTACAAGATACACTTTAACTAAGGTTTCAATCTATGTTAAAATGTCAAGCCAAAATCAAGTCAGCCATCAATGAGTCTTTACCGAGTACTGTTTGTCGCTCAGAGCTGTGCTACAGCCTAAGAGGAACAGAAGACAAGAGCAATGGTAACTAACATTTCCCTGTTGCTTATTATTTACAGAGTTCTTTTCTGTACAAAATGAGGCCACATCTTACACAACTGATCTTACCCAAATTCAACTGTTTGTTCATGTCCAGGGAGAGCTACGAAGAAGAAGAGGGAGGAAGGGCAGGGTAAATAAATTAGGTAATGAGAGCAATTTTACTCACTATTGCTCTCAGTGAGAGTGTGCCCCAGAGTGAGTGTGTGTCTGGGAGAGAGCTGGAGTTAGGAGAAAGGAACTGTTTCCTGCAAGTCTCTGATTTTTTTTTTTTTCACCCTGGGTAAACATTATTTTATTTTTTTCATTGAGATACAACTGACACATAACATTGCATAAATTTAAGGTGTGCTATGTACTTGATACATGTATATTTCTATTTTTGATTTTGATTTGATACATGTATATATTGCAGAATGATTGCCCCAGTAAGATTAGTTATTACCTTCATCACTTCACATAATTACCATTTTTTCATGTTACGGTGAGAACATTTAGGACCTACTCTTTTAGCAACTTTCAAGTATGTAATTCAGTGTTGTAACCATAGTTACCATGCTGCACATTAGGCCTCCAGAACTCATCACTGTAAATTTGTAGCCTTTGACCAACATCTCATTTTCCCCATCCCTCAGCTCCTGGTAACCACCATTCTAGTCTCTGTTTCTATGAGTTTGCCTTTTTTAGATTCCACATATAAGTGAGCTTCTACAGTACGTCTTTATCTTTCTGACTTATTTCACTTAACATAATGCTCTCAAGGTCCATCCATGTTGTCACAATGGCAGGACTTCTATCTTCTTTATTGTGGAATAATATTCCATTGTGTATCTATACCACATGTTCTTTATCCATTCATCCACACATGGGTTGTCTGTCTCCATGTCTTGGCTATTGTGAATAAGGCTGCAATAAATGGAGTAAAAATCTCTCTTCAAAATAGTGATTTTGTTTCCTTCAGATACACTCATGAGTGGAATTGCGGATCACCCGGTAGTTCTAGTTTTCATTTTTTGAGGAACCTCCATACCGTCCCCCATAGCGGCTGCACCACCTTACATTCCCACCAGCAGCGCGCAGGATTCCCTTCCCTCCACCTCCGTGCCAGCACTTGCTACCGCTCGTCTCTGTGAGAACAGCCATTCTAACAGGCGTGAGGCGATGGTCTCTGCCTGCTGTCCATGCCAGGAGCACCTTATCACAGGGAATGTGATTCATGGGTCTCAAGATTTTTATCTTTCCTGTGTCTCCACCCTTAAACACAAACCAGGCACTTAATCTGCTGCTGGACTGAAGAAATGGCTATCTGTTGGGAATAATTTTGTACTCTCTACTTGAAGGTGAATTTAGAGGATTTCCAGTAGTATTTGGTGGTTCCCCTAACCCTGATGACTTGAGAACGATTCCTGAGAGGCAGTACTTCAGTGCTCTCTCTTATGTAAATTTTAGAAGAACCACTCAACTCAACATTCTTCCCATTCTTCTTTTAAACACCCCGAGTTGGCAGACAAGGAAAGGTTGGCCCATTGACTTGGCAGAGCTACACATACGCTATGTCTGAACACGCTAAAGCTCCTCTCACCTTCTCTGATGCCCAGAAATGAAAGACAAAGTACCTTCTTTCCTCCAAGCTGTTACAATCCACGTGGTGAGCACAGAGGAACACACACGAAGTGATAACCCCATGGAACATAGAGTCGTTCCCTAATGTTTGTGACGTATCCATCTAAAGGTGATACGGAGCCACAAGTTTTAGGAAATAAGATGTTTGATTCCTAGCTTTCTCTGAAATTATGCTTCCAGTGGGGAACATGTTATCTCTTCACTCCACTAATTAACGGCCTCTTTAGCATCCACTAAAAATTTAACCTTTAAAGCAACACGTGATACAAGCCCGGGTTCAGACATCAGACTGCTAGGGTTTGTGTCTCAGTCTGACCTCTGTACTGTGTTAACCTGGGTGAGGCTTTTGCCTCTCAGTGCTTCACTTTCCTTATCTGTAAAGGAGAGAGAATGTAGCGCCTCCCTCGCAGGGTAGTTAGAGGATTATCTGATCCAGAGCTTGAACGTGGGGCCTGGCACACGGTGAATGTTCAGTAAACGTTAGTTTGTACCATATGTCTTCTTTCACGAGCAATGTTTACACTCATTAGGAGGATTATCTACAACCACCAGAATGCCAGGAGGATTTCTGTTTCTATGTCCCTACATTGTGGGCCTGAGTCATCATTAGCTTTGAATTTTCACTCTTCATTCAAAACTTCTACTTTTTTTTTTTTGGTTTTGTACTGTTTAACATTCTTTATCACTTTTTAAATCATCTTCTGTACATTTTACTTCCGTCAATAGCCCCAGTAAGCTTATTTCTTACAGAGGCATTTTCCATAAAGAAACCAAGTGTTCAAATCACTCGATGACAATACGACACTGGGGACAGCAAGTAAAAGGCTGTCTTTCACCAGCCAGGTGACTCTTCTCCCTGAGACCGACCCATGACACGATCAACCAAGTGTCACACCAGACAAGGTCACAGACTTTTGGGATCATTAGTCAACAGGCATCTTGGTGAATGATGGAGCTGAGAACACTGACATACAGCAGACTTCAGGGCTGGAGTAGTTTAGACTTGGGGAAGTCCAGAGAAAAGAAAGCACACTGGGATCTGGGGTCACAGGATTAGGCTTCATGAATGAAGTGGGACTTGTCCTAGAACATGGATCAAATACACTGGAAAAGTGAAGGTAACCATCACTCCACTATAAGGGAAGGAAAAGCATGACGAAAAATCCTGACATGTCTACTTGATGGTGGGGACATAGGATGGATGAACGGTAAGGGAAAATTGGAGATTAGTGGGAAATGTGTAGGGATAGAGGAGGAAGAAAGATAGGAAAGGTCTCGACATCTGGCTAAGAAGGTGTGACTCAGAGCAGGGGGCAACTGGAAGCCTTTTAAAATTTTTCACCAGAGAAATGACTTGATAATATTGTTAATGGAGGAAAAATAATTTGGAAGAAATTTATAGGCCAAATTAGAAGGAAGACTAAAATATTTTATAGCAATGAAACTCCCTGCTAATAAAATACCTTATTCTTTACTTTCTTCCTTTTCACAATTGTAATGTCAGACTTTTGTGAAGCAATTTCTTCAAAAACATTTTTTTGTATTGTTTGTCATCTGTCCTCACAGTGAACAAGAACTTTCCTCAGATTTTTCTTTCACTGGATGGGAAAGTCTGAAGACACGTGTTCTAGTCTGCTTGGTGGGGAAGGAACGCTCAGAGCGGTGCCTCGGGGACTGGCGAGGATGCGGGCGCTGCCTGTCAGCCCTCAGCTTCCTCCCGGCAAGGCTAAGCTGTGAGTGTCATGGCCAGACCCAGTGCTATCTCTTCGTAAGCACACTTTACTGTATTTTATAATATATAATGATTAATGGGCAGTAAAACTAATAACATGGGGACACACAAAATAAATGAGGTGGCAAATATGAAAAGGAAGTCCCACTTAATGTTGTTGTGAAATCTGACAACACGCTGCAGCTTCCCTATAACTCAGCCCGCGGAGCCCTCGGCGGCGGGAAAGAAGGTTACAAGGAGGTGGTATTTCCATTAATAACACCCCCTCAGGGAAGTCTGTGATCAGTCTTTTTTGTACTGAAATTCTTGCCGGATTGTAGTGAAAAGTTAGGGGTACCTGGAAACACTGCTTTACTCTGTCTCAGGGAAGCTCATGGAGAAACAGAAAGAGCATCTCCACTCTCCAGCTATCCTGATCTGTCCTTTCTACCTCCCCCTGCTACTGCCAGCCACTTCTCCTCCCTACCCAGTAACCACTCTTCCCCCTGGCAGGGGTGTCCTGACTTTTCATGAGTTACTGTGCCTCCCTTACTCTCACCCAGGAGTATGCCTCTAACCCGGGCATGACTGCTCAGTGTATTTCATCCCCCTGGTTGGTTCAGGAGGAGGCTGCTGGCTAATTAGAAGTAATCCTGGTAGAGTGACCAGGACAAAGTCATCATGTTTGCCGTGTGGTTACTGGGTGGATAAACCTGGAGCTGCTGGCAGCCGCCTTGCTTTTCTACAAAGTTCAAAGAGAGGAACTAAGGCTGGGAGAGAGTATTGTTGACATGGACCCTGGATCCAATCACACCTTGATGTAGATGCTCCTCTGAACTTTTCAGTGGCTTGAGTCAACAAATTATCTTCTTCGTAAGAGCCAGCTTGAAATTCGTTTCTTTCGAGTGTAACCTAAAGAGTGTTGACTTAGTACCCTACCCTCCTATATCTCCTTCACATAACAAGCGACCAGGTTGTTCCTACTCAGGTCAGACAGATGCTTGAAGAACAAGAAGGCCTGTTCCTTGGCTACAATGCTGGTGAAAGGATGGATCATAAGCACAGAGCTGATAACAGCAGTGAGATGTGTGTCTGACGCTGTACCAAAGGTGGGCATATTCTCATCTATTACAGGGTGGGTTTTATGAGAGACAAATTTCCCAACAATGAGAAGAGTTGTATTAAATTGACTTGCTTAGCTTGGCCGCTGACTCCATCATGAAAGAGAGGACCATTCCCTAGATGATTACTAATAACCACAGACATACTACTAATTGTTACACACTTTAATAGAAGGGCTTTCAAAAGATGAATACAATCAGTCCTTGCTATGGCTGACCAAGGGTTCAAACAGCCTATCTACAACTGTGCTAATTACACATATTGTTCTGAGTTTTAAAGACGTAAGAGTAAACCTGGTATCACTTTTAGCTGCCTATTCTTCCCACCGCATTCCCATGGCTACTCAAGAGACCTCACATTTGGGAAGAGATGGAGCTGCCTCACAGGGAGGAGGTGTCTGTTTCTGCAGAAAGGTTAGTGTTGTGCAGGTGTGTTCATTTTAAGCTTCTCCTTCATAGAGTTTCTAAACAAACTGTGAATTATGAACTTCTCTGTAAACTGACTACGGAAATGCTGGGCCAAAAGCAAGCAGTTGAGGGTGGTTAACGATAAAGATTTTGATGCTTGAGGCATCTTTGGTGTGGACTTGGAACTGGAAGACTTGAAATCCAGGCAAGCTGTTTAATCTCTCTGGGTTTCAGTTTCTTCATTAGCAAAAGTGGAAAATGAAAATGATTATTTTGAGGATGATAATAATGATGATGGTAAAAAAACACCAGCAGCCATCTATACCAGGCATGTTCTGAGTACTTTTACAGCTACATTCATTAGTTCAACTTACGTGGTATATACTACTGTTATCTCCATTTTTATAGTTGAGGAAATGGAAGCACAGGTAGGTGAAGTACCTTGTCTACGTTAACAGCGATGCCATCTCATGGGCTTTTGTTGTGATCAGATGAAATTACACGTGTACAAGAAGGTAGCAAAGCTGCAACGCACCATGCATACAGGTCAAACTCAGTATTAGTTAAGAAGAAAAGGGATGCTTTCCTCTACATCTGTCATAGATGCTGGACTGAAATGATCAAATGAAGACAAAGAGGGGTATCTTTTTGTGAACACCTGCTCACAGGGCAAAGCAGTCTGTCTATATGAAGAGTCAAATGCAGAATTCAAAAGGACCCCAAAACAAGGAGGGATCAAGCAAGACATGGAGTCAATGGTGGGAGTCAGCAGAGAAAAAGAAGACTCTGGCCTGACCTGGACCTCTGAAAACTGAGCAGCACCAGACAGACTGAGCACTGGTCCAGGAGCCAAGGCAGGGGAGAGGTGAGAGCAGAGGCCGGCCGAGGGCAGCAAGGCCACCAATCTGTCTACTGCAGAGCAGTCATATGCATGGAGATGAGGAAGGGCAGAGAGAAAGCAAAGAGAGTGAAGCGCTCAGATGACCAGAGGCACGGTTGACCCCAATGGCAGTACGAGGTCTCTGAAGTCTGAGGCTCTGTGTCCAAACACAGTAGCTCAAATACACTCCTTCACTATTGCTGTGGGTAATAAACAAGGCAGGGGGCTTCTAAGGGCACCATGTACTAGGTTGAACGTTTTCCCTGTGTGTGTATGACTGAAGGACCTAAAATTGGGATGGATGTTTTGTTTTGGTTCAAAAGCAGTAACAATAGCTATCTTTATTTAGAACTTACTATGTGATGGGCGCTGTGCCAAATGCTTATAATCTCCTAAACAGACCCAACAAGGAGGTATTATCATGCTTCGCCTTTTATAGACGTCAACCATCCAGCCAGAAGCCCCAGTTCTGTGTCAAACATTACAGAGCCCTCTTCTACTTTTAATAATTAATTATAATAATAATAAAAAAATTTTGGCTTCTCTAAAAAGTGTTTATGTCAAAAAAGAAAGCACTCCTTGGTTCACCGCTAATATTCCCACACACATGAAAAAGAGCTGCCTTTGCTCTTATGTTTAAATCGACTTTTGAGAAAAGTGTCATATTTTTCTATTCCCTGCTTAATTGTGGATAAGAATTTAGGAGGGAGTGTGTGATGCATCATTAAATAGTTTTTCCCATCATCTTAGGACTGAGTTATTGGCACTAGATAATAGCCATGGGGGGAAAAATAAATGTTTATGATGATTTAAAAGGCCAATTATAAGGCTTTGCCTTATTCCTTACTCAGCATCCTGCATGGCATGTAAAAACGGCAATGAAAAAAATACTACGTTTGAAATCTTAGCTGAGCAGATTGTCAGTTTTCTGTTACACTTAAAGAATAAAAAACATTAGGATACCATTAACAGTTTCCGAGTGATGGAGGCAGCGCGGGGTTGTTTTCTATTATTATTATTACCGCCATTAGTGGGTCAGAGCCTTCCAAGGGAGAGAAGCTGGGGACAAGCCAGACACTTTCAATACAGCATTAACTCTTTCAGGTCAAAAGGGGCCCATTTAGTGGACTGGAGCAGTCATTTAATAAATGATACCCTCGTGGCCTCAAAGAATTTATCTCCTGTCCAAAGAGTCTCCCTTACACATTGCTATTTTCTATATGCTATCCCACTAAATATTCCAGTAAGAGAAAAGGTTAACTTGCAGACAATTATTTAGGGAGGAGTGCTTTCTAAAGCGGAAAAACAAAAACAGCCCGTCACAAGGCATCAGCCACTGTGTGCAAATCTGGAGCAGGATAATAAGCCTCCTGCAGTGACAGAATTAAGACGAGAAATCAGAGGTGCGAGACGGAACGATTTTCTTTCAAGGGAAGTACCTGGTGAAATCATTTTTCTCCCAACGTTCCCTTTGTGCAGCTTATATGTGACTCAGTACAGCTAATCCAGTCTCTTTGCAAAAGCTAATGTCAGCTACAAGAACAATCTGCTTTCTTGATTTAATTGCATAGTTTAACCTCTGACATAACCTTTTAATTCACACCATGACAGCCAACCCGACAGAAAGTTTTTCTAGAAATCTGAGTAACTTTCCCAAGGTAACAACTGCGTTCCCTCTTGTGGGTGCAGAAGAAAACATTCGGCCCAAGACCATCAAATGCAGCACGGCAGCTCTGCCGGCAGAGGCAGCCTGCTTACTGCAGGGAAGAGGGGGCTGTACTAGAGTATCTGGTATCTTAGAAGTGGGATGCTCGTCAGCGTGAATGTGCTTAACACCACAGAGCTGCACACTTGAAGACGGTTAAGATGGTAAATTTATGTTATGCGTATTTAACTACAATTAAAATTCTAAAAAAAAGATCAGATGCATGGTTATCAAAAGGGGTATGGGCCACATGATAGACTGGATAAAGAATGTGTTTAGGTCCACCTTGATTCAAAAAAGGTTATAGAAAAAGAAAACATTAAACATTTTTGCTGCTGTTTAGTGAACTGAATTAAATTAAATTTAACGGACTGAATCAATGAGAATGCCTAACTCCTTATTAACGTGCTAGGACAGAAGGCTTTGGCCAGAGTCGTGTAAAGATTCCCACACTCTCAGGCCTTTGGTTTCTATGTGAAGACCAAACAATGATTTGGACAGTGTGAGATCTGTATCTATTGAGTTTAGGCAATTTTTTAAACTGAAAGATGGTAAAATTCTGATGTTGTTTTAACCCTGATTTTTTTTTTTCCAAATTACTAAGAACGTTTTTCTTATTTTAGTGATTTAAGAAACATGATTTGGGGAAGCAACATAATTTTAATAGCAAGACATTTAAATATATTTTACTTTTCTCATTTAAGTCACTAAACTATCCAAAGAGGAGGCAAATATTAAGGATTATCTTGCAAGTATCACTCAAGTTATTAAAAATACTTAGCTTCTTAAAATGCTAGGACAGAAGTCTCTGGCCATAGGTAGTGTAAGGATTCTTAAGCAGACCATCATCAAGGAAAAACAGAATAGAATCAGAAGGTGAAATAACAAACCAAATCCAAACACATATCATTTTGGATTAAATTCCTCTGCAAAGAAATATAAAATGAAGATGGGGGGAGGGAATCTCCTCATTCAACATTTCTCTGTTGTCGTAGGCGTTTTTATTTAAATTATTTCAATATGAGATTTTCTCTTTGTAGCTTGGGTCTTTTTCCTATGGTGAAATGATAATTCTTTGCTTATATAACCCCACTAATGCTGTATTAGAGTTTTGCTGCATGATCAAATAAAAAGAGGTCCAGGGGTTGAGGAAAGAAAATTTATTTAAACAAACATCTTTGATAATTAGGAAACTGATGGGCAATTTTCTCCAAAGCAGACCAAAGCTACTATGTGCACAAGCTAAACCCAGGAAGTCACACAAAGGAGAATTCTCTTCCTGTCCTCCACTCCAAATATAAGGGCAGTCTCACCTACTGATGCATTTCAGGAATAAATTCATATATATAGTGTGTCTGTCTCTTCTTCTTTATGGAAAATTAGGCCCTTTAAAGTGTATACACCTGGCCAGGAGGTTCATTATTTCTGGGCTATTTCAAGATGAAATGGTTTTGATTTGCTGGTTGACATAAAACAGTTTCCTGTCCTCGGAGGACAGTTTATGATATCTTGAAAGAGATAAGAACTGACATCCTAGAGTCTCTCCTAGATCTTGTTCAAATCAGTCTATGATGGGAAGCATATATTTTCACAGCTTAGGGGAAAAGGAAAAAAAGTCAATTTCTTGGTTTGTTTCGATTCCAGAGATGAAGGCTGTGCCTGGAACTTGGGACATGAAGACCAGGGCAGTTGTCTAAGGCTGGTGTCCCAAGTTGGTCCCTGGCTCCTCCCTGCTCCTTGGTTACCTGGTATTCTGTTCCTCATGTCCAAATAGTGTGCAGTATCCGAGATGCTAAAGCAAATGTTTATTTAACATGATCAACCCAAATCTTTTCCTCATTGAGGCTGCCCCTTCTTTCTTGCACCTGTCTGCTCTCGCATCATGGAATCCTCCCCGCTTGGAATGTTTATGACTTCATTTTATAGCTGCCTGTGCCCCTCCCCAGCAGCCGAGCAGCCACTCTAATTTAAGAAGCCCTAAATATTGTTGCCATGGGTGACACGAGAGCATCGAGAATGGTGGAGCTCAACTAATAAAAAGGCTTTCACAGCATTTCAGCCTTTGCTCATAAGTAAAGTTAAAATTTATGGCTTTTAAAATACTGGATCTGGAAGAGGTCAGGTTAAACGGCTGCTGGTAATAAAAGGAATCAATACACCACAGCATCTTGAAACAGCCAGCAAACTAAATAAACACTTCATCCAAATCCACTTGGCCCTGAATTAAAAGAACATAAAATACTGTATTTATTTGGTTTGTTCCCCATCCATCAAGAGCTTGCCTCTCTGGGTCTCGACAAATTCTACCCAAGACAAATATCAAATGTTTGTTAGCCAAATGGCAATTATAGGACATGTCAAGGCTCTGGGTAATTAACTAAGTGTTAACTTTATCAGGGAAGCATTTGTAGATGAGTTTACTACAAACACACAAACAAGACAGCCAGCCTGGCCTGGGAAGACAACAGACTTTTCGATACTTATTTACAAAACTGACATTGGAATTTGACATCCTCTGAGAATCAAAGCCTTCCCTCAAGAAAAAAAAAGAAAAAAAAAAAAAAAAGGAAAGGAAAAAAGTGTTTTTCAATGGTTCCTTTCTCTCATGCTGAACTCTGAAACTGAATCCAGATTTCAGAATGAAAATTAAACCATTTGCAATAATGAACAAAATCACAAGTCTGAAAACCTAGGACAATTGTGAATCATAGTGGAAAGGGAAAAATTTGTGGATTTTGAAAGCTGGGCAAGAAAGACTAACCCTTTGATGATTTCTTTCTTCCTGCTACAAAATATTAAAGGCACAAAAATACCATATACTTTTCTTTGGTGACAAATAGTTTAATAATCTGTTAATGTTATTTTTCTGTTCAAAAGTTCATGCATGGGGAAAAGGAGTGGTGACTGTATTTTGTCCTAAAGCCATTTTTTTCCCCCTCACTGGAAGGTATTATATGAAAGCTATTTATGTCAGAGAAAGGCGACTACTATTCATCCCATCAGAGAGAAAAAATCCTGACACAAAGGGAGCCTTTTACCCCTAACAGCTTACAGTTTAATATTTTAAATGTATTTTTGCTTTTCATGGTTCAGCACAAAGTAAGGCTCTGGAATGAAAATAAGTGATCACAATTTATAGACATAACAGGTAAAATAGGGATTTTTCTTTTCTGTAGCTCCAGGCTGTATTTAGGCTCCCTGCTGGGAATAATCTTGGATTTCAGAAACCTACTTTCATGGTCAGAAACACTGGCGAACTTACTTCCCAGAATGTGCTTCTCTTGGGTCTGGTTCGATTCTATCAGCAAATGAGAAATGTCCTCTAAGTGGGGGTCCGTTTTAGGGAAGGGATGTCCTTTTGCAGAGGCATTGAAAGTGCCTTCGTACTCTGAGGGGTCCTGCATATCAGGAAGTGACTCAGAAACGTTTCAGAGTTTTGGGGAACAGCTCTAAAATGCGACCGAGGTATTTCTTAAGTCTAAACTTCAAAAACATAAAAGCAGAGATTTAAGGAGAAATTCCGTCCCACACGGTAAGACATCCATTTAGCTTGCCCTTTGGACAACTGGACATTTTAATAATGCCACGGTGAGATTACGGCAAATGCACATCGTTAACAGAGCAAAAAAATCGGAAATCTGGGAGAATATAATGAGGAAAGCTGGTAAGAGATGAAATACATGAATGGACCAAATCCGCCAACATTGGAGGCAGTGACAGTGGCAGAAACATGAGTCAGGTAGAGTTACATCTTGGACAAGTTGTAGAAGTTAGAGGGGCCAACGTTTAGGGAAATCTGATTGGAACATTTTAACAAGTAAAGAATTCTGGAATGTAGCCAATACTGCGAGTGGAAGGAGAGGAGGCACCCACAGGGCCACACTTACTCTGGCAGTTCTTTTGAAAGGCAATGGTAAATTCTGGAAAAGGTTAGTAGAACTCAGGGAATTGGAAAACGAACACCGTTTTATAAAGTTCAGTAGCTTCTTAAAGTTTTAAATTAGAATTAAATTCAAGTGTCTTAAGAAATTAAGTGGACGCATTTTTTTTTTCTTTCTCACAACTGCAGGAGGCTTCCAGGAAAATTAAATTCACTAATTTATTGTGAAGGAGTCCCACTTCGCCTCACGGGTGCCCAGCAATTGTTTTACTCATTTCTCGTTAATTCTCTCAAGTCTCTCCCACAGCAGCTGACTCAAAACCTGCCATGACAGCAAGTCACCTGTTTCTACATATTTCCCCTCATTTTCAAAACTTAAAAAGTCCTCTGAGCCTCTCCTCTCCCACCCTCAGAAATGGTGTCTGTTCCTGCGTCCACTGTGCCTTCTGAGCCTCGTGTCCAATTCAGAGAGACCCTCTCCCTTCTGAACCAATCAGGTATCCTGGTTCTCTCCACCCCTCAGAGGCTAGACATTCTTTCTCTTCACTGAAATCATCTCTTGGGTCCTTCCTATTCAAAAGCTCCTGGGTCCTCTCACCGCTCTCTTTTCCCTTCTTTCAGTGCCAGGTTGGGCGCACCCAGAGCCCTCCTCCAGGAGCCGACTTTCTCCTGGTCTCTGCATCCTTTACCATATGGCTTCCAGCTCCAGTGCTTCCCCGATGCTCCAAGGTCACCAATTACCTCCTAATTGCCAGAACCAATAAACTTCTCTCAGTCCTTATTTTGTTTGATCTCTCCACCGCACTCGAGACTTTGCTTAACCCTTTCTGCTTGAAATCCTAAACCTCTCCAGCATCCAGGCCCAGGGCTACCTGCTTATTCTCATAAGGTGCCCTTTCCTCCCCAGACTCCTTTCCTTGTGCCCCTCCTTCACCCTTTCCCCGACTGTGGGCCTTCTCCAACATTTAACCCTCAAGCTCAATGCTGTCTTTATTCACGTTCACCCTCTGGGCATCTGTTTTCAGGATTTTTGATCATTTGATCAAATTACTCCTCCAGGCTCCCCACTGCTTTTGGGAGAAAGTCCAAACTCCTTAGGCTGGTTTACAAAGCCCTTCATGGTCTGGCCTCTTCCACTCATCTTACCTCACTTCTCTCCTTTTTCCTTTGCTCTCGCCCACATTTTCCAAATCCCAGCCGTTTTGAACTAACTGCTGCACTTAGAAGATGCTAGCTTTGTCCTGTGGGTTTGGTACATGCCATTGCTCTCTCTAGGATTCTCTTCTCTCCTCTTAGGACAGCCCTTCCTCAACCTGATTTTCTTACACACCACTTCCACCAGGAAGCCTTTCCTAACCACCTCTACGTCAAGAGAAAGAAGGCACAGGAAAGCAGGCAGGTTCCTCATTTCTAATACAACATAATAAAAACTAGTATTTATTGAGTGCCAAGTATTACTCTAAGCACTGTACAGTATCCACAAGATTCATTCTCACCTCAACTCTTGGATCCAAGTGGTAGTATTATTGTCACTTATATAAACGGAAACTTGAACACAGAGAGGTTAGGTATCTTGTCCAAGGTCACACAGCTAGTGAGCAACAGAGCTGAGATCTGAACTCAAGCACTCCATTTCCAGGTTCAGTGCTTAAACAATGTGATACAACAGCTCTTGTAGATTATGCATCATTCTGCATGTTGTCTGTGTATGTATCTATCTTCCTTACTAAAGTCTAAGCTCTTTGAAAGCAGGGATAAAGTCACAGTCACCATTGTATCAGTGCCCTGCAGAGTGGATACTCAATAATTGTCATTTGACTAACTGAACTTTCCTTATTGTAGTGTCAAAGATTGCCCCTCCTTGACTTTTCACAGCATGAATTCTTATTTAACCGCATCCCTGTTTTTGCAAAGGAGGGGATCATTCAATTATAACAACTAACATGTGCAAAGCTTGTCCTGAGTGCCAAAAACTGCTAGCTTTTTTACATACATGGTTGAATCTATCTTCACCTATGAGGTTGGATGTTATTATTTTCCACATTTTAAACCAAAAGAAGCCAAGGCTAAGAGTGACTCAGGGTCATATACTGAACCAGCTATGAAGCTGAGAATCAAACCCAGAAGCGATGGCTACAGGTAGGTCTCCCAGCCAGAGATGCAAATTTCTACCGAAGTCCTTTGGGCTTCTCCGCTCAGAGGCTTCCTATGAAGCTCAGAGGCAGCAGTTTCTGTGTAGATGCTGGCTTATGACTGCCATAGGCCACTGTTAGGAATTCCTCTTACTTCCCCAGGAGAAACACCCACACTTCCAAGAGGGGCCGTCTGTGTGCTGGCGGGTGCCCTGTCTCCCCCCAACCTATGGTCACGCCTCTGCTCCTGCCTGGCAACTCTCTCCTCCCTCAGTTCTTGCACAAGTAACCTGTGTTCTGACTCCTTTGTCTCCTTTTAAATTCCCTCAAAAAGCCTTTTCTTGGGGAAGCTTTTCATCAGGTCTTTTTGTCCTTTCTTCTACTAAGAATGAATAAGAAAACAAAAGGGAAAATTCCACAAATACTGTATAAATACTAAGGAGCCGAAGGTCTGTGTGATTTCACTACCTTTTCAGAAGGTAGATTTTCTCTCTCGGTTGTTTGCCAAAGCTCTCCCAGCACCAGACATCCTGCTGGCTCAGCACAAAAGGAAAATGTGCTGAGCGGGAGGGGGCTGCCGAACACTCTTCCATCCAAATTTCCTTTGCCCCTGTGTTCCTTTCCAAGATGACTTCCCGGTGTCAGCAATTAATATAGACTATACTCAGTTTATTATGCACATTACAAATTTTCAGGGAGAGAACACCTCCGTGAGAGCAATAGCTTCAGTGACTTGTATCAAGACTCTCTGTGTAGAGTTCTTGGACTAAATGATGACAAAATCCACCAACACACCTGAGACGATAGTTCCTGTTTTCCATTAATCAGACCACATCCTGTTTCCATTAAACATCACACTCACATGCATTTAGAGCTCTGCATTAGATCAAAAAAAGAAATACTTAGGAAAAAACCTGACCAAGGAGATGAAAGACTTATATGCTGAGAACTATAAAACACTGATAAAAGAAACTGAAGATGATTCAAATAAAAGGAAAGATATCCAATGCCCTTGGACTGGAAAAATTAATATTGTTAAAATGGCCAGACTACCCAAAGCCATGTACAGATTTAAAGCAATCCCTATCAAATTACCCAAATATTTTTTCACAGAACTAGAACAAATAATCCTAAAATTTATAGGGAACCATAAAAGATTGCCAAAGAAATCCCAAGGAAAAAGAACAAAACCAGAGGCATAACCCTTCCAGATCTCAGACAATACTACAAAGCTATCATAATCAAAACAGCATGGTATTGGCACGAAAACAGACATTTGGATCAACGGAATGGAATAGAGAGCCCAGAAATAAACCCATACACCTATGGTCAATTAATCTTTGACAAAGGAGGCAAAAACATACAATGGAGAAAAGACAGCTTCTTCAGCAACTGGTGTTGGGAAAGCTAGACAGCTGCATGTAAATCAATGAAGTTAGAACACTCCCTCACATCATACACAGAAATAAACTCAAAATGGCTTAAAGACTTAAATATAAGACATAACACCATAAAATCCAGAAGAAAACATAGGCAAAACATTATCTGACATAAATATTATCAGTGTTCCCCTAAGGCAGTCTATCAAGGCAATAGAAACAAAAGCAAAAATAAACAAATAGGACTTAATCAAATTTATAAGCTTTTGCACAACAAAGGAAACCATAAACAAAATGAAAAGACAAACCTATAGAATGGGAGAAAATATTTATAAATGATGCAACCAACAAGGGCTTAATTTCCAAAATACACAAATAGCTCATACAATCCAATAACAAAAAACCAAACAACCCAGTCAAAAAAATGGGTAGAAGATCTAAATAGACATTTCTCCAAAGAAGACATATAGATGGCCAATAGGCACATGAAAAAATGCTCAACATTGCTAATTATCAGAGAATTGCAAATCAAAACTACAATGAGGTATCACTTCACATCAGTCAAAATGGCCACCATTAAAAAGTCTACAAGTGATAAATGCTGGAGAGGGTGCGGATAAAAGAGAACCCTCCTACCCTGTTGGTGGGAATGTCTACTGACGCAATCACCGTGAAAAGCAGTATAGACAGTCCTTACAAAACTAAAAATAGAGTTTCCATATGATCCAGAAATCCCACTTCTGGGCATATATTGGGAGAAAACTATAATTTGAAAAGATACATGCACCCCAGTGTTCATAGCAGCACTATTTACATTAGCCAAGACATGGAAGCAACCTAAATGTCCATCAACAGATGACTGGATAAAAACAAATTTCACACACAATGGAATATTACTCACCCATTAAAAAGAAGAATAAAATAATACCATTTGCAGCAACATGGATAGACTTAGATACTATCATACTAAATGAAGTAAGTCAGAAAGAGAAAGACAAATACCATAGGATATCACTTATATGCGGAATTAAAAAAAAACACAAGTGAACTTATTTACAAAACAGAAACAGACTCGCAGACAGAAAACAAATGTATAGTTACTAAAGGGAAAAGGGGGTCAGAGAGGGATAAACTGGGAGTTTGGGATTAGCAGATACACACTGCTATATGTAAAATAGATAAATAACCAGCTTTACTGTATAGCACAGGAAACTATATTTGATATTCAATATCTTGTAGTAATCTATAAGGAGAAAGAATACGAAAAGGAATACATGCATGTACATGTATGACTGAAACATTATGCTGTACACCAGAAATTGACACAACATTGTAAACTGACTATATATTTCAATAATAAAAAAAAGAACAAATTATCCTATCTGTATAGCATAGGGAACTATATTTAATATCCTATAATGGAAAAGAAAAGGAAAAAGTATTATAACTGAATCACTTTGTACAAGCTCTCTGTTTTCCATCGACAAAAGAGAGAGAATTCAAGAAATTCAAGATGAAAAACAACAAAGGCAATCCTGGATTTTTTTAAAAAATGCTATTATGCAATCACAATCACCTCTTTTGGGTAATCCAAAGAGGCAGGCAGCTCCTGGTTTTTATTGCTAGATCTCTTCAATAAATATTTGGAGAGAAGACACATGAACTTGTATTCCATGGCCTCATTAGAATGTGCTTTTCAGAGACTAATTTCTCTTTCCATTATGTTTCTTCTCCCCATACACACTGCTAATTGTATTTTCAGCGCATGGTAAATACAAGGAAGTTTTGGCTTATCTGTGAAACTCAAGAGATTTTTTTCCTTTCCAATAGGGTACTGGAAGTGGCCTAGCACTGGGTCTTGGGGTTCATCCGTGATTATATGTTACCTCTTTATTCACTTCCTTCTCAAACAGTCTGCCATCCTCCACAGTTAGCAGTATTACTTACATTTTTTCTTCTATGTTTACATGTGTATTTGAAAGATACACAAGTAGTTAGAAATCTAGAAGCAAGTGGAGAATAAAAACTAAAAGCCCTTCGAAACAATGTGCAACTCTACAATAAAGGGTAATAAAAATTAAGGCAAAGGTAACAATAAGAATTGCTTTTAAAATATTAAAGAATATTTAGTTAAATGATATTTCCTCATCTTACCACAGCTTTTTAAAAATATTTTAAATTATAAAGGTAATATCAAGACATCCATATTAGAGACAACTTATTGAAAAACCAAGAAGAGAAAATACTATGGATCATCTGGAAAAAGTCAGAGATATATTGACATAGATTCCTGAATAATTCCAGGCAGAAATTAAGCAGAATTAATTTTTTTAAAAGTCACAAATGTAAAAGTAAACTATGTAAAATAAGGGATATAGAAAAAGGAGGTGTTAACAAAA
Organism: Camelus bactrianus; assembly: GCF_048773025.1. Taxonomy (NCBI): domain Eukaryota; kingdom Metazoa; phylum Chordata; class Mammalia; order Artiodactyla; family Camelidae; genus Camelus; species Camelus bactrianus. The sequence goes on from NC_133543.1 coordinate 75,222,613, forward strand.
ACAAAGGTGATGTACCATAAATTTGTTTAATAATAAATATTGTTTAATAAGAAACATTTCTCCCTGGAGTGAACAAGATGGCTCCTTTTTTTTCTCAGAAAAACTAAAAGTAAACGCAATACAAGTTTCTAAAAGGTCTTGAACAATATTTTCCTCTATATATCAGAGAATAAAATTAGTTGGCAAATACTCTTGCAAATACATCCTAGCCCCAATACACTACAGCAAAAGCATGTGGACATGCTGTCTATTCATAAAAGAGTAAAGAAAATAAAGAACCTATAGATACTAAATTCTATTAAATTAGTGTTTATGGAAATTAAATGCAATACTAGTAATTTATCTAAAATTTAGGTACATACATAAGGGAAAATAGACTAATTTAGAAAAATTCCTGTATTTGTCCTAATCTAGATGATCAAGCTAATAATATGGAAAATGCAAAACAGGACCTGATCCTCAAATGTGCAGTGAAGTAACCAGAGTACTCACATACACTCAACTGGCTGTGTGCTGTGCAGTCCCTGGGGTACCACTGGCATGACTCATAGGTGGTCTACATGAATAGCCCCTCCCCCCCCACCATGGAACTGTACAACCTGCTAGACTCCATAGTAACAAAAATGAAACAACATAGGTAGCTTATGAAAGTAAACATTTTTTTCTAACTGCATTTACAAATACTGAATTTGGTTGCAGAATAGTTTACCCTATGATCAAGAAAGGAGTGAAAGCTTTCCACTAGGTGACAATGCAAAGAAGAAATGGATAGCTGGATTTTCCAATAATAATGGGAATCCAGAGTTGCGCCTTTTGGTAATTTAGAGTTGATTGTATATATGAATAGTTAGTTGCAACTGTTAAAGTGAAAATTTAGATTAAGGAAAATCACTGAAGCAATCAACACAATTTAATTTACTATTCATTAAGTTCCTGCAACGTACGTATCAGTTGTTGTTCAGAGAACACTGAACTCGTTTATACATAAATTTCAGTGTCTACATTGCAAAACTGCTTTAGTTTTCAATTGTGTTAGACATTTTAAGTTAAATTTAGGGGGGAAAACTAATATAATAAAGGGGACAATTTTTATTTGGTTAACTCATCTGTCTTAAGTACAATTACTTGTTGTACCAAAATCCTTTTTCACCTTCTTCCTTCTAATCATATCCTGACTTTGCTTGGAGAAGCAATCTGACTAGTTCAAAATGTCCACCTCCCTGTATATCCCTGCACTTCTGGGTCACTATGTGATGATTTTGAATAATAAGATGTGAACAAAACTTCGGAGGTCAAATTTCAGCAACATTTCTGTTTTCTGGACAAAAGGAGCTGAACGAAGGAAAACGAAAATGGTATGCTTTATATCTTTTGCCCTCCATCTATCCTCCTTCCTTTTTGCAAAGGGAGGGACAGCAGCCTTTTTGAAAACATGAGGTTGAAAGCCACATGGTAAGGCATGGAGGAACAAGAGATCAGATGAAGGCTGGTGCTTTGATGACTTGTTTGAGCAACCATATCAACCCTGGCTAGACTGCTTTTGCCCTTTTTTTTTTCAAATTTTTTTTAAAGTGGGGGAGGGAGGTAATTAGGTTTGTTTGTTTCTTTGTTTATGAATGAGGAGGTACTGGGGATTGAACACGGGACCTCATGCATGCTAAGCATGTGTTACACCACTTGAGCTACACCCTCCCCTGCTTTTGCCCTTTTTGATGCCTAAGGAAAATAAACTCTCTTTGTGGGGAATCATTGTCACTGACTCTCTGTTACTTGCAGCTAAACAAATCCTAGTTGATAAAACAAGTAATTATAAAATGTAATGATCCTTATATACAATATACTAAAGTCTGCACATTTCCTGCCATTGGTGCTGTTTATCTACCAAATACAAATATAATTATGAGGAAAATAATCATGGGAATGAGGGGACAGATTACCTGAAATATAACTATCTAAGAAAATGTATGACAAGGTGGTAAAATATATATTGCACTATTAAATTCTGAGAAATCAAATAAAACAAAATTTTACCAGAAACAAACTCTTTACCTTTCATTCAGGGAATCAGACAAAATAAGAACATCTTTTACTAATTTTACCAGAGGAAGCTAATACACTATTAAAATGTAGCTTATTTAAGGTAAAATAAATTTTATATCTGATACAATTTTTTTCTTTGTGATAGAGTTGACATGTAACATCATATTAGTTTCAGATGCAAAACATGATGACCTGATATTTGTATATATCAAGAAATAATAAGTCTAGTTAATACTACATAATGTTTTCTTCCTAAAAGCAATGTGGGACCATCAGTGGAAAGTTGAGTGCTTTCCAACCTGGGGTTCCTGATCTATAATTTGAGCCCCCTTTAGAAAATAATAGGCAAAAATGAGGATCTGTAAGTTATTTCTAAATGTCAAAATAACCATGATTAGCACTGTACATTTTAGAAAGCTCACAAATGTCCTAAAAGAGCAAATGTTTCTGCTTTGGGCTAAAATTATACACACACACACACACACACACACATATACACATTTATAGTTACTGGCATATTTACTTATATGTCAGTAATTAGAGATTAAACAATCAACCAGCCAATCACTATTACTTAGCAATGCCATTTTTTCATGAAGGAAATTCTTCAAACATGGGGACTATGAGGGTTTCCTGCTATCACTCTCTGTAGCAAATGCTTGACACTGGAGTTTCTTACATTCTCAAGTGACTCTGAAGACGCTCGTCTGGGAGCAATCCGATATTTTGCTGAGGCATGACTCTGAATCACTTTGCAGAAAGTGCACCTGGCACAAAGTCTAGCTTCTGCATTCTCAGGGAGTATGATTTTTCTTTGCTTGTCTCTGGACATACAGGAATTCTCCTTAAGTCATTAATTTCTAGATCCAGGTAAGCTCATGGTGAATGCTCCAACTACGATGGGATAATGCAATTTATGAAAAAAATATTTTAGTGGCAGAATTTATTATATTTTGTGGCATAGCAATGACTGTTGGTTGGTTATTCCACCCCCATTCCCAACCACCTTCTTTCTTCCCTATTTCTGGAATAGAGGCTAGAAAATCAAATACTCACATCCTACACTTTGCTGCCAGGTTTGGGACTGAGCCAGCTCTGGATAAGGAGATATGTGTGGAAGTGAGTTGGAGCCTTCTTGGGAAGACCTTAGCTTTTACTAGCAGGACAGATAAGGCTAGCCCTATCCTGTCTTCACCATGCACCTTATGTTCAGAGTTGCCCTGAGATGGTAAAGAAGGAGAAGCCAAGACAGTCAGAGACACAACCAACCTAATGTCCACTGAACTCTCCCTCCTTCTCTTCCCTGCTAGCAGGTGCCTGTATCTAGATGACTTTTTATGTCAGAAGCATAAACACTACTTCTTTAGGTTACCAGTAGTAGAGCTTTCTGTGCTTTGTAGCCTAGAGCATTCCTAACTGACACAAATAGTATTATGACCTAATTTAGCCCTGTACTTAGAAGGATCTGAAGATATCTCTTAAAACCTTCCATTATTTGCTCTACTTCAGGGGGAAATTTACATATTTTCAAAATTCACAAACTGCTATCTGTCAATCAGGAAACTGGTGAAAGTATCAGGAGGAATCCTAGAAAACACTTAGTCTATGGTACATCCCAAAAGTGGAGAAGCATATCCTTTCAGGTGATTCAGTCCCCCTTGCTTGTTCAGATCTTAATTTGTTTTTTGCAAGTGAATTACTATTTTTTTTTTACTAGGAAAAAAAAATACTTCTGACAGCTAAAATGACTATTCCAGTTTAGAGGGAAATTACTAATTACACCTTGTCACAGAGTAATGCATTTTTGTTTGTCAGGTATGAGTTTAGTTATTGAGAATCAGCAGCCTAGGAGCTCAACTGCCCCCTGGGGGAACTAAAAAAAAAAAAAAAAAAAAAAAAAAAAAAAAAAAAATCAATGAAATTCCTGAATGTAAATTCCTGAACATAAAAGTTCTTGGAAATTCTAACAAGGTATTAACATTGCTTTCTCTCTCCTACTCAGGAAGCATGACCTGAAGAAGCCTCTTGACTTCCTTTATGTCTGAAATATACTACTAACGACAGAAAAATAAAACTGGAAAACAGTTTAAAAGTAGTCTATTTAGTTATAAGAGTGTATCATTTCCATAGGATTAAGAACCAAAAAGTTTTTAGCATAAAAATCTAAATGATGGTTTAAAAAACATTGGAGACCTTTAATCACTGAGAACTTGACTTTGAGGAATCAGAAAATTGTAATAAAATGAGTTGCTATCTAGGTAGGAATTTATCTATGCTATTTATTCAAAGGCAAATGCAAAAATTCTAACAGTGTTGAGTGATCTATTTGTTAAAAATGTTTAGAGTAAAAGTGATTTGCGTTTGAATCTAGACTCTACGCCTTACCATTTGCATCAACATCTCGGTTTCCTCATCTATAAAATGGAGTAATATTTGCTCTTCCAACCTCACAGGCTTTCTGAAACTGGATGATTTATACTTACTTTATTATAAGGATGAACCACTTGCTTGGAAATTCACACTTGAGCATGACTTTTTTTTTTTTTTCCCACAAGAACATTACATTTTCTTCCTTTTGGGCAATTCCAGCCCACAAATGAAATAACTTCTAAGACAGTCTCCTGTTATCACATCATTAATGAGGTTGTTAAAATGATGTCATTTCTTATTCTTTTTCCACTTCTATTCCAGTCATGATCATATTTAAATCTTCACTCCTTTCAAATTTTTTTTCCAAAGAGTTAAGAGGTCTTCTCTTTGGTCAAACCTCTGGTATGTTTTTCAAAACTATACCTTTTTTTTTTTAAGCTTATTTTGGACTGGCCATATATTTCAGAATTAAAAATTTAACACTACTTATGGACCTGCCTTCTGACTCTGTATCCACAAATCACTGCCTCATAACACTAGTGACATTAGAGCACTAGTTCCTTTTCACCTCATTTCAAATCAAAGGTTTCTATGTACTTGAAACTCAATTTTCTTTCTCTTATTTTTCTAGGGGATTCTTGACACCCAGAAAAGTACAGCATCTTAAGAGTGCTAACCAGTAATCTGAATCAATACTGGCCTCTGTCAGGATCTTTTACTATAAACCTGTAACAGTTCTTTTGTTCGTTATTATAAGAGTCAATTTGATTTCCAAGTTGATGCTCATTTTTCTTCTAATCTATTGGAGTAAAGTGTTTTCAAGAGCCAATTATATAAGCAGACCTTAATTGGTCTGTCTTCATGGTTATTTACTTTTACTAATGCATGTTTGTCACAAGACATGGTGATGCACAACCTCTAATTTACTTTGTGATCAAATCCCTGATGATCAGCAGTTCCTACTTTGGCACAGTATTAATGAGTTCTTGCAGTTGACTCTAAAACATTTCGATGTCAGCATTCTTTCTCACTGGAGAAGGCAAGAAGTTGAATGATGGTTATGTTCACTAGGGCTCACTCACTAAAGGCCCTGGGATGAGAGCAGGCCTGCAGTTTAACCTTAAAAGAGTCTGATTAATAACCAACAGAGTTGGTGCTGCATAAAGTATGGCAGCAGCCTTTTCCATCACAGTATTAAGAAAAACGTCCTTCCTCTAGTTTAGAGGTTAGATTAGTTATCTTGAATGTTTGAGGTTCTTTATGGTGCCCTAAGAATTCTGTCTTCTTAAAGTCAAACCATGGACTAAAGAACATGCTGGGAATTGCTAGAAACTAAAATCTAAGCTTTTTCTTATTTTTATTTACTATTATGATTTGTTAAATGGATTTATTCGGCATTCACTCTTCAATCTTCCTTCTCTCTAAATGAAGCCAGCTACAAAGCTGGAATAGTCTGCTGCTGATATAAATTACAATGAGATCAAAGTCACCTCCTAGGACTGCAGAATCATTAAAATTAGGGCATAGTATGACATTTGCATGACATTTCTGCTTCTGAGTTTGCTTTTGCTTTCTGCGCTGCCTGGAATGCTTTCCCCTCTCCTCTGTCCTGATCCAAATCCAACCAATCCTTCAAAGCTCAGGCCAAATCCTTCTTTGATGAATACAGTCCACGTTGATCTCGCCCATCTCTAAGCCCTGTTGTCCTATTGTCTGTGTCACACAATCTGGCGCTCTCTATTTCAGAGTTCAGTATTTATAAATCACTTACTCTTTATTGTTTCATACGTGTAAGTTCTACCTTCTGGGAACATTTGTCTGCTCCCTATGCCTTTTACTTCTTTGGGATTCTCAGAGTATCTTGTGCAGTATCAGGACACAGCGAGAAGTCAAGAATTACTACTTTATGTCATATCTGTATGAATCTGTAAATGTTAAGGGAGTTCTGTTATCAGTGTCGGCTGAGACAGAGAAATATTAGTGGGCCTATGAAAGAAAAATAAGAAAAGGGGACTTAGGATGAACTCCCATCTTTAAAAAACCAAGGTATACATTAGCAAACATTTAAAATCAATTACATTAGCATTGATTTTAGAAAACAAACAAACAAAAATCCTCTGGGAAAATTAACTGCAGACATTCTAAATCCTGTGGGAGAAATGTCTTTTTTTCCCTGTTATTTCCTTTAGTACCAATAAGACTGAGGATGGGATTCTCTTCATTGAATATGTTCTGAACAGCCTGGACTGAAAGGGTAATTCAATAACACATCTGAAAAGTGGCACATCCCGCTGAAAATCACCTATATCCCTTTAACCCAGCTCTGAAAACCACACGTGCAAGGTACGTCCACAAAGAGACCTTCAGCATTGCCCATCTCTTCCTCTTTCCTCAATGATGGCTGAAACAGGGTGAGAGACTAAAAAGAATCCTTTTATTGTCAAAAGAAGAGGACCTTCAAATTTAGATAGCCCAAATCATGCTTCTCGAAATTAAGAGTGATGTAAAGGAGAAAAGTGAAGAGAGAAGAAGGATGGGATAGAAAACAGCAACAAAAATCATAGTCATCGCTAACATTTATTGAATAGTTACTCTGGTTTAGGTGCTATGCTAAGTACTTCCCCTGATCTAACTCTCACAGTGTTAGACTTTAGCACATGTGCCTTCAGGGAAATTACTAAGCAACAGTTGCTTATGACTCCAATAAAGTCTCTAATAATTGTATTTTTTAAAGTGTTTTTTGGGGGGTGAGTTAATTAGGTTTGTTTGTTTGTTTATTTATTTATTTAATGGAGGTACTGGGGATTGAACCCAGGACCTCGTGCATGCTAAGCATGTGCTCTACCACTTAAGCTATACCGTCCCCCTCAGTAATTGCACTTTTGATTTACAATGTTACACAGTGAACTAAAAAACTAAATTTATTTTTATATATTTGTTATATTGGGTTGCCAACACCTTATTATCCCTCCTTAAAATACCGCTGCATCTTGAATGAGATAAAATGGTGTTCACCTTACTTTTGCTTTAAATTCAGTAAATTCTCTGTGTCTAGCTAAAAGTTTCCAAGTTCCATTTCAGCTGCCAAAATTTATTCTAGAGGTAACTGCATTTTAGTCTTAGATAAACTCTATTTGGTGGGTTTGGGAGACAGTAAATCAATAGATATTTAATCAAAAATTGCTTTTTCTTACTCAAAATCAAGTCTAAAAGGCAAAGCATATTCAGATAAGAAGCTATGTATTTTCAAGGATATAGTGGTATGATCTTAGTGGAAGCAATATTTTAATTTTTTTGTATAATGTTCTTAATGAGTCTTCTGATTGATGCCTTACATGATGTGCAAGTTACTTTTAATAAAAATCAAAAGCCCTTCTCTCAAGATTTATGTTTTATGTCACCGGCAAAGTTCCAAGATGATAGAAATCTGTATGAACAGAGAATTTCTAGGTTCTAGCTGATAGCCTGTTTAATTTAATAAATACGTATCTGATAAAATTCACTTCTGAAAAAAATCAAAAGATTTGAGTACCTCAATTTTCTATACTAGCATGTGACTTGGACCTACTGTAATTAATGAATATCAAGTATTAAAAAGAGGACTGGGCATTAGTTTAAAAACAAAAATATCTTCCTTGTTACCAATGTTTTTCTAGGAGAGAGTTTTTCCTCATTTTTGAGAATAAAACAATGAAAAGTGACATCTACGTAACTACATGGCATTGAATGTCTCTTCTGTGAAGTCTCAGTATGTCCGTAGCAATATTGAAAGTGGCATATCAAAGAGCACCTGGGATTCCATCCTAATCCGTACGTATAAGAAATTATCCCACTTGTGGGTAGAAAAACACCATCATAATTACACCAGCACATCAAAACTCAACGAAGAAAAAGAAGCTGCAGACCTCTTCATGTAATTTTAAAAATGAATATTCCAGGTTGTCACTAAAATTTAGAGACTGATTTTCAGATTTGCACTCTTGGAAGTGCATCTACTCTATGTGCCACTTCAACATTTCCCAAAGGCCACATGTAAATGGGCATTTTATTTTTATCCTTGGAAGTCCTTTTTTTTTGGTCCAAGCCTCAAAAAATATATTAATTTATTCTGGAGTAAGTCACTGGTGCTATTTCCGTCCAGTTTCATTGTTGGTATTCCCTACTTGCTCTGAGGACAGCAAAGCTTAGAGAAGTTTCTGTGAGAATTTCAGCCCTAATACCAGGAGACACAAGCATAAAGAGTATGCAGACTAAAATAGATGGCTTATATGTGTGTAAAATCAATTAGCCATTTGTTACAGATATAAGTCATTCTTTGCAGGCTTGAACATTCTATGTATGCGTGTGAAAAAGTATTTTTAAGTAGTAAGAAAATTTGTCTAATAATCTCTGAAGACGAAAGCTGGAAAAAAAAACAGTATATTTATACCACTAACTATCTTTGGAAGAACATATCATTCATTCAACATTTATTTTTACTAAGTGGAAATTTGTGTATAAGCTGACTTTTATCCATTGATAAAAACAGACAACTAATATGATAAACAAGCATAAAAACAAGCATTTTAAAAGAAAACACAAGACTATAGGGGCAAAATTGGTGCCAATTTCATTGCAATAATGACTTCTGTGCACTTATATCCAACTGATATTAAAAACTTGAACAAAAAATCCCATTTGTGTTTAAGATCCCTTAAGAATATAAATACATACTTGATATCAAATTTGTAACTGCTAGAAATTTTGCATTTCTATACAGCTAATTTTCAGAACAAAAATCCTAGTTGTTTCGAGCCACTAAACATGATAATAGCAAAAATGAGATTGATCATTAACTCTAGTAACTGCCTTCGCCTTCATCTTAAGCTTTTAGTTAACCAAATGAATTAATGGTTGCTAACTCTTTTAAAGAATTATTACTTAATTTAATTTGTGCAATCTTGTGGACAAATCTAAGATTCAATATCTCCTCTATGCAGATGACTTCTAAATCTGTATTGTTAACCTTGACCTCTCTTGAGTTCCAGACTCATATTTTCAAATGCCTCTTCCTCATAACTTGACTGTTCTTCATGATTCCTTTTTTTATTTTGATTAAAGATATCACCTTCCTGCTGAACTTCCAGCCTAAAAGTCTCAGATAAGCTTTGAGTTTTCTCATCTCTTGTCCGCAAATACAAGGAATTGTCAAGCCCTCTACACCCTATATCTGCAACATCTTTTATAATATATTTATCGATTCTCCTAGTTTCTCTAACAATCTTCTTCAACCTCTCTTTACTGCTTACTTCAAATAACTTCATAGTCTAGTTGGTCCTAAAAGATATACTGCTTAATCCACCATCACTAAAATTTTTTCTTTTTTTTTTTTCCTAGAAGTTTTATAGTCTCAGCTTTTATGTTTAGATCTATGAACTATTCTGAATTAATTTCTCATATCATGTAAGGTACGGGTAGAGGTCCTTTTTAATTTTCATTTCTTTTTACATGTGGTTATCTAGTTGTTCCATATTGAAGGCTTCAAAGAAGTAAAATGGGATGGCCCAGTTTTTGTTTTAAGATGGTAACTCTGTCTGCAATTCAAATGATAATGTGAGACTCCTGAGCAAGGAAAACAAAACTTCTAGGACATAGTCCCTGTCTGCACTTACTACTATCCACTGCTTTTGCTTAGACTCCCCTTCCTTCTGTTCTTCTCTGCTTCCATATACTCCTACTGTTTCCACCCACTATTTCTTTTTCACCTAGATTATTCCTCCTTGGATGAAAGGAAGGGGCCAAAGATGAGGGAGAATGTGAAGATGAAAGAGAAAGTCATTAACTGATTGAAGAAGATCTTGGAAGAAATAGTTGGGATGCATTCAGAGCACAAGTGACAGACTAGCTTAGGAGAGGAAATGATACATCTCCTTTAGCATCCATCTCTTTACCTTCTTACTCTGGCTATTTCTTTAGACCCATAGAGCATTATCCTCACAACAACTCACCAGTAACCTTGGGTCTCAAATTAGCCCTAAATTGCTTTTTGGTAGCATTCTATACCTAGTTGGCAGAATCTTAAATTTTCACAATTTCAAAAGAAGCCCTAATGATTGATATCCTCTGAAATAAATTTACTACTCCAATAGATATTTGCATATAGACATAAACATTTTTAAGAAAAATTATTTGTTAGCACTTGAGAAATGAATACAATGTAAGGCAATAATTAGATCATTCCAAGTTGTTCTTCCTCGATGGTACTGCTGTGCACATTTCAAATGACACACGAGTTCCTTAACAGAAGTTGGGATTTCATTTGTTCTGTGTTCTTATTATATAGTACTTTGTATGACTTCTATGACTGCAACAAATTGAATGCATTTTTAACTTACTGAAGGGAATTCACAAGAAAACAGTTTTACCCATACCCTTTTAACACTCCAGTTACAACTTCATGACCAGATGAAAAGGTGCTTCCTCTTTCTTACACTTCAGAGGCAGTGCAGAGACAATTTTTAATTTGCCCCCTCTGCCACAGCCATATGCTGTGAAATGCAAGTTAGAGGGGCAGATGTATAATCTGGGAAATGATCCAATTTCACGACCTCCTTGGAGCCAAGGGTATCGTGTGTGCAATGTCAACCCTGGATGCCATACCCAGAAATTCTAATTCATAGGAACAAAGGATGAAAAGGCACAGAGAAAGAAAAAGAGCCTATTGATTTATTCTTCTACAATAGGAAACTGATACATCATCTGTTGTACTAAAGCTGACCAAGTCAGTGTTTTTACTCCAGAGAAATAATGGGGTTTCCTTAATCCTTGTAGACTCCAACAGCAAAGATAGCTCTTCAGTAATAGGACCATGAGCTGTCGTTTTCCAAATTCTCATGTCATTCCTTTGCCCAATCTCATCACCTATTCTATGGTAACCTGAGTCTTGCATAACTGATAAATTGCATAAAAAACTCTGTAAAAGTATCAGAATTTCTGGACTTCAAAAGAGAAAAAACAAACAGCACTGGGTACAAAAAAAGGAGAACATATGGGAGGCCAGCTTTGTTGGAGCGAACAGGACTGGTTTTGATTAGTTTTAGTACCTACAGGATCTATCAAACAGCCTTCTCATATACTACTCTTTGGGTGTGGTTGTGACATGGAATTCACTCTGAAGGGCGTTCCAGAAGTTCAGAAAAAATTTTTAATCAGCATCTGATCCACGGCCCACATAGGCAGTGACAACAACCAGCCAGATAAGCCTCTTCTTCCCCACTTTACAGCATCGCACGTCATAATCTGATAGAAGCTCCTCTGTAAACCCTATTTTATTTCTTCCTATAACAATGAATCATTATAAGAATTTCTAGACAGTGTAATAAACCACAGCTTGTAACTACAAATATAACCAGAACTTTTTATAGTTTCTTATGAAGGGAATTTTCCATTTCAAACTTTCTCAGCATATTATGAACATCATTCCTAACTTTGGTTCTGTGTCATGTGGCTTTCCATATACTTTTAAGGATCATTTTGGATTGGTTTGTTTTGTCAGAAGTAATCCAGACCCAGTGAGATAAAACTATATCTGGCTGAACACGTGCTCTAATCTGCATTGGGTCCAATGGTTTATTCGAACTCAGCCATTTAAAAAGGATAATCATTCATTCATTTATCCATTCATTCATTCAGCAATTATTAGGCTCAAAACTTTCACTTCCAGTTACATATTAATTCTCAAAATCTTGATAATAAAATACAAACAGATCTTGGATAATTTAAAACAAATCACATTTAAATGCACTGCTTGGTTCATAGGAAAGTAATGGAAATTCTGAAGCAAAGAAACCCTTAAAAGGACCTACAACCTTAGCAGAGCGTGGGCTGAAAAACCTCAACCCCTGAATACACGTTCTCAGCAAAGGGAGTCCAAGAAAATCTGTCTTTACTCTGGCTCTAGAAAAGGAAAATGACAATTTAAAAAAAAATAACAATCACTTTCTCTCTTTTGAGAAATTTCAACCACAGGACTATCCATTTGGAGGTATTAAATCAAATTAATTTTCTCCCAGTTAATTAAGCTGTCAGCCAACGAATTATATGCCAGTGGTTCCAGGTTAGTAGCACTCCGCTAGCACCCCCAGAAGAAGCAAATCTCAGTCTTCTCCAGAGAAAAGCACATGCAAATCAGGCTCCCCCAAATCCTCACACGTTATATCCAACCCAATATGACATCCAAACAGAAATGACCAAATTCATGAAGAAAAAGTCGCCATGGATGAGAATCAGCAGAAACACAAAAGACATTTAGATACTAAATTGTAATTAGAAGATAGATCTGGAGAAATTACTCAGAGTGGAGCACAGAATCAAGGAGATAGAGAAGTATGAAAGGGTGTGAGTGATGTGGCTGAGGAGTGAGGTCTAACATACATCTAGGAAGATTTCCACTGGAGAAGAGGCTGATTAACATTTATAATTTCCCAGAAGTAATGGAAAACATTAATACACAGCCATAGGAGATACTATAAACCAAGAAAGATAATGCAAAAAAAATCTAGAGCAAGACCTAAACTGCAGTGAAACTAAACATCAAAGGCAAAGAGACTTTGAAAGTATCCAGAGAAAAGACTGATTGCTGGTAAAGAGGCCATTTAGAGTGAAGGCTGACTTTTCAAAGCAGAAGCCAGAAAGCAGTAGAACAACATCTTCAATGCGCTGTCCGCCTAACACGGTATGCTCAACAGAACTAGCTGTCAAGAACAAGATGTTTCCTGATAAGGAACACAGAGTATAATCAATAGACCATCATTAAAGGAATGTCTGAAGGGCATACTTTAGAAAGAAGGAAAAAGACTGCAGGAGGAAAGTCTGAGATGTAAGAAAGAATAGTAAGAAAAGAAATTGATAAATATACTGGTAAGTTTGAACAAATAATAAATGCAGAAAACATTAAAATTAGTATATAATCTGTGGGATCAAAAAATAAGAAAAAAAAGGAAAATAGTATAGAAATTGGGAGGGGGTAAGAAGGGCTAAAATATTCTAAGTTCCTTGTATTGTTTATGAAAAGGATTATGTCTAAAGTAATTTTAGATTTTTATTAAGTATCTGTGATAAAAACTGAATGTATAATTTTCAAATTAATATAAGAAAAGAGTAGGATTAAAAACAAAATGAAACAGGAGTTTATTCTAAAAGGCCAAGAAAGAAGAGAGACAGTAAGAAGTAAGAAGTGGCTCACACATAAAATAAGATGATAAAGGTAAAGGTAAATATGCTAGTGATCTCAATGCGCTGTCCGCCTTGAGATCATGTAATGTAAATGCACTCAATTCCCAGTTGTAATTTAGATTGTCAGAACACAACCAAAAATTTAAACAAGATATACACTTAAAAACAGAAAGACGTGTAGATACTGACAGGCATATGCAGAACAGATAAACAAGATGATACTGTACAGCACAGGGAAATACATACAAGATCTTGTGGTAGCTCACAGCAAAAAAGAATGTGACAATGAATATATGTATGTTCATGTATAACTGAAAAATTCTGCTCTGCACTGGAAATTGACACATTGTAAACTGACTATAACTCAACTAAAAAAATGTTTAAAAAATTAAAAAAAAAAAGATGTGAAAACTTTCAAAGTAAAACTATGCAAAAAGACATACAAGAAAGACTTAGCAAATACTGAGCAAATCTATGTTCTTTGCCAGACACTGTTCTTGGACTGGGGCCCAAGGCCTGTGTCTTTGTGGAGCTCGTGTTCTGTAGGTGGAGGAGACGGACAGTAGACTAAAAGCGTGCGCGCACACACCCTACAGGTTGTGATAAGTGCTATCAGGAAGTGAACAGAGCGACAGAAACTGACTTACTTTGTCTATTTTAGATGGGGTGATCAGAGAAGGTATCTTTGAAAAACAAAAAACAAAACAAAACAAAACAAAACAAAAAAACACTTGACCTGAGAACTGACTTCAGAAGAAATCAGTCATGGGAAGTGGAGGGAGATCATTCTGAGCAGAGGGAAGGCACGTGCAAAGTGCCTGAAAAGAGAATAAGTTGGCCTGTCGAAGAGATTGAAAGCAGGCAACACAGGCCAGGCATTTGGAGGCGGAAGAAGCAGTGGGGATGAGGTAGCCAGGAAGATGAGGCTGGTCCAAGGGACCCTGGTTAGAAATGTGGGTTATTTTCTGGGAGTGATGGGAAGCCATGGGAGGAGTTTAAGCATTTGAGGACATGGGGTTTGATTCATGTGTTCCAAAGATCCCTCTGGTTCTTGTAAGGAGAATGGAATCATAGAGAAAGTAGAAGTTAGGGGGCTATTGAAGGCACGAGGTGATGGTGGCTTGGGCAAGGCTGGGAAGTAAAGTTTGGGTTTTATTTCCATGGAGCCAACTTGATTCCCTGCTGGATTCACGGGCTAGGTAAAGAAAAGTGAAAAGCTAAGGTTAACTGCATCTGTAAGATTTTCTGGGCTTACTCAGAAGGGCATTGTTGTATCCGTTCTGTTTCTCAGATAAAGATGGCCTGTTCGAGGAATGCACTTGAAAATATAATTCGAGTTAAACTCAATGGAGAGAAATTCATAGCAAGAAATAGTTGAAGATGTGGACATTCCTCTGCTGAAGGAGCCAGTGATTAACCAGAAATGAAGGCATTTGTCTATGGACAGGAAACGGTACCCAGAGTGTGAGTATTACACAGCCCAAAGGCCTTAGAGCGGAGGTACTTTTCTCAAACCAAAATTCTCTGAGCTTTGCAAAAAAAGCACGATGATGAGAACTATAAAAATGCTGATGGAAACTTATAAAATTCATCAGTGTTTCCCAAACTCCAGCAATCTGTGTCACACGATTTTGTAATATTTTGCTATGTTCACATATTTTATATTATTTCCTTTTTAATATTCTTTTAACATCTCATACTTTCAATTTTTTATTTTAAAAAGGTAGCACTATTATAAATAGAAAACCAGTATTTTACTGATACACATTAGTATAGACGCCTACTTTTCAAAAATAAAAAGTGTCCATATAAACCACTTAAAATACTTCATGAACTTAGATCACTGAACCAACCAATAGGAGAATTTTCTCTGAAGCCTGTTAGCATAACAAGTAAAACGCCTCCATCACCAGGTTGACACCAACATTTCTAAATACCTCTAACAACCACCTGATGGCCTATCATGGTATTTTACAAAATTATCTTGAGTTTTTTTTTTTTTCTTTGCAGTGGTAGTTTTTCTGGTTTAAAAGGCATGCACATTTAAAAAAAAAAAAAAAAGACTGGCTCATAAAAGAGTTTTTATTCAAAAGGTAACTTTGAACAGCTTTGTTCTATTTTGATGGGTGGAATCTGTAAGTTGTTTTGTGTGGGTGTGTGGTTTCTAATTATCAATAGAGTGGGAATAAATTTGCATTTGCTTATTTTAGCAAGGGGAAGTAATCTAGGTTGCTTTAAGTTTTCTCTTTAATTTTTACATATTCATTATGAGCCCTCTTATTATAATTCTGCTTTTATTGGACACAGTTGGACATCAGGAACCTCTGAAAAAGAAATTTTTGCACAAGAACATGAAGTGGGTGCCTTACTAAATACATTTCAAAGACTAAGTTCCTGCCCTCTAGGATACCAAAAATTGACAGGAGTGTTTAAAATTCCCCAAATTTATTATTCATTGGCACATTTCCCAGTAATCCATAGATGGAAGTATCTCACGGTTAAGCCTCTCGCTATTCCCTTCCTCCCGAAACACTTCTGGGCCCCCAACTGGTTCCCAGTGTGACTCTGGGATTCAGTCTCTCATTTCCTTCCCAGAAACTATCCCTTTTCCTGGGGTTCTTCTGTGCATATTCTGTGCCAGTCCCCACAATGAATCTTCTCATTTGTACAACATTTTGAGTATTAGATTTGGCATGAGAAATTTTAGAATGTTTGAAAAGTTTTCATTTTTCTACACCCATCAATTTTTCATTACCCAACCAGTACATAAACATAGTCTCGATGTAAAAATTCAAATACTATATAGATAAAGCAGAAATCCCCCTTGACTCCCAACCTCTATCTTCTTCCTCTCAGTACAGGTACCCACTGTTCCTTTTTCTACGTATTCACATTTATGTATAAGCACGTGGTGTTTTCACTGTTTTCATTCCTACTATTGCTAGCAAACTGTGAGTACCTTAGAGGCGGAATCCACAGTCCATACAACCTTGCACTCGTAGTACCTGCACAGTGGTTGGTATACAGTAAGTGCTCAATAAATATTGGCTTAATAGAAGAGTTGTCACTGATTCCTGCCTTTTCATTCAGCAGATAGCAGAGTTCTCCTGTCTATGTGAGGAAAAGCTAGGCCTTGGGATTATTAATAGTCTAAGGAAGTTATGACTATTCAAAGGAGACTGAAAAACAGCCAGAGGGAGCCCTTGGGGGCTAATCGTCTCTGGAGCAGAAGTGTGAGCCAGGGCAAGAAGGGTGAGAGAAGTTGAAAAGGATAAAAACAGGGTCTGGAGACACCTGAAGTTAAACAAGGTGAGATACCAGAGGAGACCCCTGTCTGAGGAAGCTGGGGAGGGTTTTCTCAGGGAGGTGGGCCTTCCAAGAGTTTAGCTGGGGCTCTGAGGTGTGAAAGAAGAGATGTGGTCAGACAGCAGTGGTGAGTGGCTCTGAGCTGGGAACATGTGGCCGATGGGGTGGGCTGGGGGGTGATGGTGGCAGGAGACAGTCTGCAAGGGCAGATCAAGACAAGGTGATAGAGGCTGTGGTTAGACTTGGTAAAGATATTGACAGTGATCCCTGTCGACAGAGTCTAAATACAGGAATAACTGAGTGTTTTTTAAGTTAGCAAAACCCTTCTTGAAACATACAAGTCTTTTAATACTTCCCCTCCCCCCCTCCACAAAACAGTACTCATTTGTGAAACTCTTCTGTGTTTCAGAAGACAGAATACACACACAACTGATCTAATATAAAGCAAGACTGGCATTATCAAGGCCAATATATTCTAAAATATTTCTCACCATTAGTTGGCAATGTTATACCTCTATCAGATATTAAAAACAAAATTTAGGCTTTGACACATTTTATATTATTCAACACTGATCGGGCATCTATTATGTAAGAGCTGTTCTTCAGATGTCCCAGGTTGGATTTTAAACTTGATCTTCCAATGTTAGATGCTGGCTAATTTTTTGTTGAGAAAGCTTAGAATTAAAACCATTGCTGGAATGGCTAAGCAGCCATTCAGTTAACACTGGCAACCAGATTATCCATAAAACTTTAAAATAAAAGCTCTTACAAGCAGGTAGCTATACCCTCTCTGGGTCATTGGAACCAGAGAGTCTCTATTTTTTTTTTTCCTCCACAACAAATTTAAACCTAAGTTATACCTTCCTTAGAAGAGTGATTTTAAATTCTAGGTCTCACTGTAAACCTTTCTAAAATAATTTTAAAGGAATGGAAAGTTTCCTAGCTCTTGCTAAGCCCACTATTGATAAAGGACAGCCATCATTTAAAGCTAGTAAGTATAGAGCCCAACAGTTTTACTGAAATAGTTTCATTGTGATAAGTTGACTGAAGACATCCTAAAGCTAAATATAAAGGAAAGAGGACAGAATTGGTGCTCATAATTTATAATTTATAGTTACTGTGTTTTCAAGAATGTGATTTGTGTTTACCCACGATACACCCAAGTCCATACAGTAGTACTGTGACTGATGATGGCATTCCTGTGTAATTTTTAGGTCAGCTGTCGTTTTCTGTGGCTCCTACTGTTGTTCCTCTCCAGCTGCAGAGCTAGCTCAAAGTTGGGTACAGACAGCTCAGCCTATAGTAAAGTTGTGATGACAAACATCCACTTTGTATTTGTCAACCATCATGTAATCATTTAATAACATTGTTTTCACCGCTGGCATTTAGAAACACTATTAAGAATTGTCAGTTCCAAACCACTATTTTCTAAATGTACAAGACACATACTCCCCACAGATAGTGAAGTTTGAGAGTTCAGCCACATTCAAAGAATTTAACATATATAGAAATATGTTCCTCTCTTTATAACATCATTTTCACTTTGTTCAAACAATTAAAAAATGTAGAAACCTTAGATTTGTTGAAGCAGTGCACACTTGAACACAATAAATTATATATCCAAGGATAAACTGTCAAGTTCTGAATTGTGAGAGAGACAGGACAATCAAGAGCTTTGTTGCTGAGAACTCTGTAACGTAAATATCAATACATAAGGACATGGGGGGAAAATATGTACCTAAATACACCGTATCGACAAACATCCATTGGAGTTTGGAACAAAACAATTTGTCCTATACATTTATATTTAGGGGAAAAATAAATAGAACACCATAATAAAAATATAAAGTATAATGAATAGCAACTATAAACAGATAAAGGCTTTGTGACAAAGTCTGTAATAAATTTTGAACGAAATACAGACTTTTTCATATACAGCAGCTTATTCAGTTCTGGTGTGTTTCAATGGGAGAAATTGAAAAGAAAAAGATCAGTGCCATGCCAAATTACTCCATCTTTCTGCTATCTATGCTGGGTGTGGGGAAATTTTGAGGACTTTAATGACAGTTTTAGGTTAGTAGCTCAGGCAAAACTGGTAGCAATGATGTTTGAATTCACAAAGCAAGAGACAGCTGAAGGAGAAGTCAACAGACCCTACCAGCTGGGCCTTTGGTGGGGAAGGGGGGTGATTTTCCCCCTCTAGGAATCAATCTACTCCTCAAAATATGTTGGTTGTACTAGAGATATATAATGGCCCACTTAGTCCTAATATTGTATAATTCCACTATAAATAGAGAACTAAAAATATAACTGCAAGAGATAACATTTTAGTTTGGAGAAAAATTGTAGCTCATTTGCAACTCAACCTGTGAATGCAGTGAGCATGTACACGTGTAGGTGTATATATATTGTTTCATAGTTTCTCAACAAATTTTCCTTCAATGACTTAAACACATCCCAACATGAGTTACTTGTTACCTATAGTGTTTCTTATTTTCTTGGCCAGCCTATTGGCCAAGCCTGTAACGTCAGTGTAGACTTTGACATCATCGAGAAAATAAAGACCATTAACATCCTTAATTTCTCACCTCCCTCTGCCTATAAATTTATCTATACCACATGTATCTCTGCTACTTTCCCTCCTATCTTAGCTCATTCTCTTTAAAGCCAACAGCTATAAAACTACACTCTTCATCCTGTCCCTTTAACAATTTCCTCTTTCTTCATTCTCTTACAAACGTCTCTTTCTTCTCAGTCTACGAACTTGGTTCTCATTAATAACATGAAATAGAACAATAAAAACAACTTTAGACAGATCTCTCTTCTTTTTCTTAATAATAAGCTTCTGAAAGCTCATTTATCCTTGTTTTCGCCTCCCATTCCTTCTCAGGCCACTTCATTTTGATCTGGCTCTCCTGTCTGTTCAGCTGAAGTGATTTCCAATGACCATCTCTCAATTTCCACACCTAGTAAAATTTAAGCGTCTTCTCAAACCTTGTAACCTTGGGACCATTTCCTCCTGGAAAATCTTCCATCTCCTCCTGGAATATCTTCCATCTCCTCATCCTTCACAGACAGATCTCTTTACAAGAAATAATTTATTCAGGCCACAACTGAGTCTAAACTGGCCCAAGCCTTTTTCTTTTCTGTTTAGCAAAGTGTGAGAATTGATTCTCTTGGCAACTTGCAGAGCCATCTAAACAAACCAGGGGCATCACTCCTGCCATCCTCAGTCATTTCCCAAGACGATGTATCTTTGGTCATCTATTCTTTCCTGTGCTTTCGCCTTACACCACTCTGCACATCTTCCCACGTGACTCGCCATCCCACTTTCCCCTCCATCCCGGACTCCTCAATCTTGCCTTCCTGAGTCTCCACTATCCTTCCATGGTTGGCAAAATGCTGTCCACTTCCACCCTCTTCTTTGAAAATTCCCCTGCCTTTTAGCTGTAACTGAAGTCTACCTCTCCACTAAGAACTCTGCTTCTCCTGCAGGTCTCTCATTTGAAGCTGTTCCTTCTCATCCATATCATGCAAGTCACTGTTGGGAGGAAGCTCAACTTCTGATTTCTTATTTCCATTTTCAAGTACATCGTTCCTTTACTGTTATGTAAAACCCTGATTCCTTCACAGCGCATGCTATTCTGTCAAATTTCCTCTACTCCTCTTACCACCCCCTCTATTACTCTCACTGTCACACCATTAATACATGAAAACTGGCACAGAGCTTATGGGTTCCCTTTCTATTCTATTTCCACCTTATCACTGTTGTTATCAAAAGTATTTGTCTCAAGAAACCACTGGTCCAAGGAGGATAAAAGACACATGCAGAAAACCTGGGCCTGAACTTCAGGTTGGCGCCAAGCCCAGCCAAACACTTCTGAGATCAGAAACTCCCAGCCTGCCTGAAGATATGTGATCGAGAAACAAATATTTACTGCTGGTTTTATTTTTTATTTTTTAAAATTTTATTTGTTTATTTTAAATTTATTTTTCATTTCATTTTATTTTTTTAAAAGTTATTGGGGGGAGGTATTTAGGTTTATTTATCTATTTTTTAATGGAGGTACTGGGGATTGAACCCAGAACCTTGTGCATGATAGGTATGCACCCTACCACTGAGCTATATCCTCCTATTGTTGGTTTTATTATGCAGCATGGTTGTAGCCATAGCTGACTGATACACTGGAATCAAATTGGATCTTCTTCACCACTTACCCACTAAGTTTGGTTAAACACACACATACACAAAATTCAAAGCTTCATTGTCTTAAATATTTCTTACTTTCCTTTCCATTCCCATTGCTAATCACTTAAATTTATGCCCACATTGTCTCTTATCTGGACTATCGTGATGGTCTCTTGGTGACTCCTGCCTCTTGTTTGTTTGTTTCTTGGTCCTTTCAAGTCCCCACAACCACAGGCATGATGTTACTAGACTAGAAAGCCGACCACTCTCCTCCTTTAATCTGTTTAGATTCTCTGAGCCTGTAGGATGGAATTCTCATTCTTTCATTTGGTAGGAGTTCCCCATGATCTAATCTCTGCCTTCGTGCTTGTCACTCTCCCCTTTGCATTTCTGCCGTGCCAAATTGCTTACAGTTCTCTGAACACATCATGTTTCCTGTTTTCATAACTTTCCGTGTGCCTGGAATGTGTTAGCTCGGTGACCTCTTCTGTTTCTCAAACTTCTATTTCTCTTTCAGATCCTGCTATGGAAGCACTTCCTGTCTGACACATGTCACTTTGTATCTCCAGCACTGAACACAGTACCTGCTACAGAGTGGGCATTTAACAAGCACGAGTGGAACCGAAAAAATTTTGATATTTGATTTGTAAAAAAAAATGTAGTCTCTATTTACTGATGAAATTTAGACATGCACACACCACGTCTGAATAGTCAATAATCTTCTCATGCTGTATTTGTTTCTAATTCAATTCGATTCACTGAATTTTAGAGACTAATCACTAACCTTTTGCAACGCAGGAGATGCTAGAGTTGATTCATAATCAAGTTTCTATGTTAAGAATCCTAGATATATCACTAATTTTTTAAATGATAACATCCTGTACCCCATGGAAATGTAAACCAAAGCAGGAGCATGTGGGTAATGTATACCTTTCTTGTGTCTAAAACTGTATTTATCCAGAATAACATGACAAAGGCTGAGAAAATACCCAATAAAAATGTTTGTCCAAATAGATAACCATGCAATATTACCTTAACCCACTGATGAGGAAAGAAAGAGTTCAAGTCCACTATTCACTTACTTACTCCAAGATTTTAGTTCCTCATCAACAATAACAATAGAAGGTCATAAAAAACAGTAATTCAATTAGAAGACATAAATATGAAAAATGACCATGGCTAGTCTTCCAAAATTCAAATGCATATTTTAATCTAGATATTCTATAAAACTAAGGAATACTGACTCAACAAAGTTTATGAAATGTCATTTAATAACTCATTATTCTATCCAATCACCTTATGTTTTCTCTTTCTTTTTTTTTAATGGTAGAACAGATTTAATTCTGCTAAGCTTTATTTAATTAACATGGTTCCCACTGTTAAGCATGTTTCTTAGCTTGATATAACTATGCTAAACCATCTTTTTATAAAAACTGAAGTATAGTCAATTTACAATATTGTGTTAGTTCCAAGTATTACAGCAAAGTGCTTTATATACATATTTATGAATATATATTCTTTTTCAATTCTTTTCCATTACTACAAGATACTGAATATAGTTCTCTATGCTATACAGTAAAGCCTTGTTGTTAATCTGTTTTAAATGTGGTGGTGTGTATCTGTCAATCCCCTGCTCCTGATTTATCCCTTGTCCCTTTCCCTTTTGGTAACCACAAGTTTGTTTTCTATGTCTGTGAGTCTGTTTTGTAAATAAATTCAGTTGTACTATTTTTTGGATTCCACATACAAGGGATATCATATAATATTTGCCTTTCTCTGACTAACTTTGTTTTACCTTTTCTTTTGCAAAGATCCAGCGATTTCTTCAACTACATTTAAACATTCTGGATTTGAAGTTTACACACAATGCATTTAAAGCAGAAAGCAGAATGTAATGTCTGTCAAGTTAGCAAATTGCATATTAAACTCTTAGTCTTTGCTATAAGACACATATCACATGCATATTTGCTATAATTTATGCATAATACATGTACATCACATGCATATTTCCTCTCTCATACATCTCTTAACTTCACACATTCATATACACGTACACATGCATACCTGCACGCGGAGAAACAAAGGCACGGATGATCAGATTAGATGTCCTTCTCACACTCACTGAATTGCAGTAGGGAATTACACCTATTGTGCTCCTGATTCGGCTAGCTGGGGTTAGTTACAAAAGGTCAGGAAGGATTCTTAAGATATTTTGATGTGTGTGTCATGTCTTCCAACTAGACTGTGTCTTACTCCTGTATTCTCAGTTCCTGAGACTGTGAGGTGTTAGGCACACGCTGGTGGAAAGTAAAATGGCCAAAAGCATGGGATCTGTATCGGGGTTTATAGCCTAACCCCACTCATCACCAACCGACAGAACAAGTACTTAAATGCCTTGAGCTTGATTTTAGCTTCTTCATCAGCAAAATGTATTAAGCTACCAACCGTACTTACCGGCTGCAACGCACCTTATCTGGAGATATCCCCTGGATCCCTAGATGGTTAATGAGTCCTTGCTCATTAATTGATAAACTTGCCTCAGAAAAGGTCTGGACTTACTGCCAACCATTACTTTTACAGACTTGCCTGTTTTACAGCTATATAGACAGGTGTTTGAGACTATAAGAAATTAAAATAGAAATAGGAAGGCTTTTTAGTCCATTTTGCTAATTAATATGTCAGAGCTCATAAAGCAGGACTCATCGGCTTTCCTCAGTACTGCATCATCTTAAAGAGCTGGGTCAGCAGAGATCTCTGCAGACAGTCAATACATATTAAAACAGTTCTAAGCAGTAAATCAAAACAAAAAAAAATACGAAGACACAGTGGGAAAAAAAAAAGTAAAATTTGTAAGTCCTTTCTGTCTGATTGCTGAGGAGCATTAAACTATTGGTTTAGGTGTCAGTTCAGTATATAAGAAAAAAAAAAAAGAAAATGATTCCTTCTCAGATACACTTTACGAGTCTGTGTATAGCCAAAATTAAAACCTAATTAAAAAAAAAAAGTATGACAAATTTGATGTCGCTTCCTCTGGATTCCAATGCCCCCTAAGAATGTTTGTCATTTAAAACAATTGTTTTATTGTTTAAAATATACATTTTGCTGAAATTATTTCCCCCTATGCATTGCTAGGATTTGAGTTTTGTAAGAATTCAATTAGTGACACAGGGGAAAAGGTGACAGACAGCTTTTTGGTTTTTCAAGGCTCTCTGAAACACGTGATTTTTCTTCAAGGAACCAAACAAAAAGCAATTTGCTCCTAACTTCTCTGAGTAGATCGCATCATTCCATAAACATTAATACCTCTAATATGTGGAGGAGGACCCCATATGATTATCAACAGGAGAACCCACCTGCCCGCTTCCTTGCCAAGGTCTGAGATGCAGTGCACTGCCAGTGGAAGGAAGCCCCTGAGGTGGATGGTTAGAGAAATTTCAAGAATACTGGACTGATTCCAAAAGGAGTGAGGAAAATACTACATTTTGGGCCAAAAACATTCAAAAGATTTATCTTACCTGAGACTCTGATTTGATCTGAGCTCTGAGGAATTGACCACTTAAAGATTAAGCCAAGGAAAGGTGCCAAAAATATTGTCACAAATTTGGGAGGTACCCAAGCCAGACCAACAGATGGAACTTGGCATGAAATGGTTCTCTACACACTAAGTAGCTGACTCAGAAGAAATTTTAACTCAGATGAATATATTAAAATGTTGAATATCATCCCGAATAAGAAGATGGATGATAGATTTAGGTCAGCACATACAATTTAATTTAACTTCCTGATGGTCTTGGACAGTGTGAAAGCTGCCCACATTTCTATAATTAAAAAGCAACAGGGGGAGATCTCTTCTTTAGCAAAAGAGAGATCAGTCTTTTCACCCAAATACTCTGGAGAAAGGATTTGGGGAAGGGAAAGGTGAAATAAAAAGAAGCTGACACTGGCATGATAAGAATGAATGATCACTGAACATCACACATCACAATCCACACTGGCCCATGCTTAGTGGTTGCAGACGGTAGCAGACAAGAGACTATGGTCCTATATTAGGAGAATTTTAAAAATGGTTTTGTAACTGGAAGAGGCTGCCAGAATCCAAAGGACCCTTAATTCTCTTTCACTATCGTCACTGCCACCACCGCCAAAGCCTAATGGGAAATTGCTCTACCTAAGTGCAGCCCACACTGGGAGCTGCGCTGTGTGTGAGGGATGAGTTCCTGAGGATCATTATAATTCAAGACCTTAGTCGCATATTTTTCTTTAATGCCGCTTTTCATTTTCTCAGTACTGTCTCTAATGTTTTACAGAGTGCTCTCATGTAATTTAACTCTAGAGCAAACAATTTTAGGAGATTGGTTAGCCCTCTTAATTGTGTTTTATCATACGCCACTTTGGCTCCAAAGTTATCAAGTTTTCTTTTTCTCTTTTCCAGCATTTGCACTGGTTCCACAGATAGTCAATGAAAAAACTGATGATGCTGTGAATAGGATATAAAAGTACTTAAAATGTAAGAATGGTGAATATTGTAACAGCAGTTCATTAGGGACCAAGCTCTTCTTCTAAACACCTGATGCATTTCAACAGTTTGATTCACGTGATATGAAGACCATCAGTAATATATCTCTATTACCAGCTAAAGCAAAGCCACCACATGAAGCTTACAATGAACCTGACTGACAGCTTTAAAATTATGTCATTTTTGACATTTTTAATTTGGAAGATTATTTCCATTTTTGTATTCAGCGTACTTCATTAATTTATTTAGAATATATCACACTGTATAAAAACATGTCATTTGAATCTGTCTAAAATATTACAGCCATTACTAAGATAATGTTCTCTGTGAAAAAGAGTGACAATCATTTTTAGAAACTGGCTAATAGTAATTTGTTTGGAAATGAAATAAAATTAGAATAAGATTTGATTTCCTGGAAAAAACCTGAAGGTTTATTGTTTGCTTGCTTTCAAAAACCAAATTGATAAACATTTAAAAAAAAATGCTTCCACTTTATACCTTGAAGCCTATACCAGTACATAAAAAATTTTTATTTTCCAGTATTAGTATGTGTAAGAGAACTGAGTACGAGCAGTACCATGCATTTAAGATGAAAATAATATAGGTTATCCTTGGAGTTCCATGGTCATGAGACCTTCCTTCTCAGACTCCTAAAAACATTTCCAGTAGTAGAGAACTTAGTGGACAAGTATGATGGCAGCAAGCACCATGCGGCAGTGCGCCTCTCCCACTGAAATCTTTTCTTTCACAGTGATCTAACCTCTTAGGCTCTTTATTAGGAGAAGCCAGAAAGAAAACATCTAAGACTTGTGAACCAGCCCTTCCCTGCTTTTATCACTAGTGAATCCGGAGAAAGAAGAAAAAGAAAAACAAAAAAATCATAATCTTGCCTCGGAAGATGATGGAAGTAATGAGGCATCAAGCCCACTCACTGCTGAAAACATAACTGGCACATAAACACAGGGGATGCTTGGTGACGGGAAAGCCCTCTTTGTTTCAGAAAGAAGGGATACCAACAAATCACAGCCCGCCTGTTGTTGGGAGTGGCATTTCTAAGAGTAAAATGGATGTTCTGCAACCCCCCTCCCCCAAATAATGCACCCTCGCAGGAAACGGATTAGTGCTGTATGTACCAGCTTAGTAGCTTTCAGTGTTTTCAACAAATGTGGATAAATGATGCTGAAGAAAGGGCAAAGGAACAGAAGGCAGGCCACTTGGAAATGAAGGAAAAGCTTGGATTTTAGACCTGAGGGTACCTCACACACAACGGAGAGCCAAGAGACCCTCAGAGGTCCTTGTGGACTTCCCAGAGCACCTCCAGCGAGCTCATTCATAAGACTAAAGAAAGGTAATCCAGGCACCTCAGGCCCAGTCCTCTTACTGACACGAAAAAAGATGATTCCTTTTTGAGGAGGAAGAAATGGCCATATTTTTCTTATTCTGGAAATCTTTGTCCTGCCACTTTTATGTGAGAATCATCATGGAAAAGCATTTCAAAATTTCTTGGGTTTTCTTTGTAATTTCTTGTTATTCTATGTGTTCTGCTGGCATACAGGTTAAAGATTTTTGGCTTTACAATTACTTTTTTGGAAACCTTTCTTCTTTCTTCTCAAACATTTGAGTCAGCATACATTATGCCACTATACACACAGCCAAGCAATAATTCATCCTTGTGGAAGTCAGAGACATCTCATGTATTAATTAGCAAGCCTTTCAGTGACGAGTGGATGGAAACAGGTTCTAAATGCTACTCAAACACAGCCAGTGATTTCCAGGAAGGAGAATATAAAGTCAGTTACAAGGAATTTCTTACCAGATTTGTGTCCAGCCAATGAATGGACTTTGCTTTCATCTGGCACTGTGAGGAAATAAAAGAGACAAGGATCAGACCTGCCTGTAAATCAGCCATTTTTTGAACAACAAATTAATACAGATTTGTAATAAGTTAAATCTTTTACTGGCAAAGATTTGAGAAAAAAATTTCCTCCATCATTCCCCCCTCATTTCTATTGGTAGGTATTTTAAAGACAGCTATGAAGAAATACATGTTTATGAAATCTTCTGTGAGTATCATTTAATTCTCTTACAAATTTTCAATATTTTCAGTTCTTTTAACTGGATTGCTGTTTCTATATCTGCAAAAACAGAAATTAAACTCAAGGATCCAAAGCTCTATCATGTAAAATAAAACCCTCTGAGCATGGCAGCAATATATACATTCGGTCCTCAAGGATAGGCTTCTGTAGCTGGTCAAAATGGAGCAAAAGGGGAACAGATTTACAATTTCTCCTGAAAACAGTTTTAAAACAGATAAAACATGGAACAGCAGCATTCAAGAGACTGGACATCAGGCAACAGAGGGCAACGACTCTTGAAGGATGGAAAAACAAGTCGGGTAAGTCCTACGATTGCTCCAGCTTCCTACTCGGAGAATGCTTCCAGGTCGTGGTGCAGGAAGGGGAGCACGGGCAGAGCGCACTGATATCCCAGCCTAACGACATGAAGCTGGAGGTCCAGGAAAACCAAGGCAGATGGAGTCTGTAGGTCAGAGAACTGGAGAGGAGAGAGCGCTACAGAATCCTTTCTGAGATCTGCAGAGGACCCCCTCACCTATTCAGTTAAAGGCTGAGCTCACATGCGTGTGCAGGAAACCACCCACAGCCTAGGACAGAAGTACCCACAGGGGAAAAAGCACAGTGTCCAAAGTTCACACAAAGCTGGGAGTAAAGTTTCTATTCCCAATACCCAGAGTGAAGACCTTCATAATTCCGGGGCATTTGTTAGAGTAGGAAGAAGGATCTTGCTTCAGGAGCAGGAAAAAATTTAGGTTAACATAGCTCTGATGAAATGAATTTTTGAAAGACACAAATCACCAAAGCTTATACAGGAAGAAATAGATAATGGAGCAGCTCTATAGTTTTATTTGTTTTTTAATGGATTTGTAGTTAAAACTTTCTCAGAAAGAAAGCTCTCAACCCAGATGGCTTCCCTGGTGAATTCTACCAAACATTTAAGGAAGGAGTAGTACCAATTCTACAGAAATTCTTTCAGAAAATTCAGAAGAGGGAATATTTCCCAACTCATTCTGTGAGGCTGGTATTACCATGGTACCCATATCAGGCAAAGACATTATATGAAAGCTATTAACCAGTATCTCTCATGAACATAGAGGCAAAGTTCTTAATCTTTCAGCAACTCTGCATGGATTATCACTTCAATATTCAATAACAGCTGTTCAATATTCACCATGTGTTACTGACCACATTAGCCTATAAAACTCTGGTGACTCAAGGGTTGAAGCAAGATGAGGGGAACTCTGCTAACAAGGAGGTGATCCTTTAATCTCCTGAACATTCAAGCAGCCTCAGAGTAATAATATGCCTCCCCTTCCTTTACCTGCAACATTGTCATAGTTCATTGACTAGTTACTATACCTAAATCTTCCCACACCCACCAAGCCCTCCTTTCCTAAGCTAATTCTTTATTTTCTAGATAAAATCATTACATATTTGTGATTTTTTTTTTCCTGGCATTAACTGCTTAAGGATCTTGTTAGACTCTTCTTCCTATTTCCAGTTGATGTCAATCCACACTTACCAACTGGCCAACCGTGGGCCAGATTCTGTCTTTCCTAGCTCTAAGAAAACTTACAGTGGAAAACAGAATTACGGTTACCAAAAGGGGAAAGGTGGGAAGGGATAAATTAGGAGTATAGGATTAATACATATACATATACATATACATATATATAAAACTGATAAAAAGCAAGGATTTACTATATAGCACAGATAATTATGTTCAACATCTTTAAATAACCTATAATGGAAAAGAACCTGAAAAAGAATAAACACACACACACACACACACACACACACACAAACATAAAATTTATAGTGGAATCTACAGTATAAATGGAAAAATATTGGAAAATAATGATAATTTAAAAAATAATAATACTTATAGCTAATACTCATTGAGAACTTATAATATGCAGGTTCTACCCTATATAATTTATATCTAATAATTCATTTAATGCTCACAATAATCTGTAAAGACAGATATTATTATCTTTGCAGATGAAGAAACTGAGGCACACTTCATACATGGAGGAGCCAGAACTTAAACATGGCGCTCTTAACCACGCTACTATACTTGTGATAAATCATAGAAGAGTTGTTATACTTTTCAAATTCTGATAGTATCAATTCAGTATAAGAAAACACTTATAAACACCACTGTGTTAGAAAACAATTACCCTCTTTATTTGAATATACATTATTAACAGCAACCTTTTTCGGTGACCAACATTAACGAGTGCTAGCTATAACTCTGTTTAACGTGTTTGGAAATCTACAGTTTTAATGGGTTCAAGCTAAAATAATTCATCCCATTTCACAGATGAGACATCATTTGTCTGAGTTAAAATCTTGACTTGGATACTTACTAGTTTGCATGTGATTTCTTTTAACTTTCTGTGCCTCAATCTCATCATATATATAAAGTGGGGATAATATCGTCTTCCTCATAGGATTGTAATGAAGATTATATGTAAAAGTTTATGAAAAATACTTAGAAGATCATATAGTAAATGTTTAATGAATTTTAGCTATTAGATCATTACAGAGAAACTAAACAGAAATAATTTACATTACATGTTAGAGAATAACGTGATTAATAATGAGACAGATGTGGGTTGAATTCCAGCTTTAATCAGGCAAGTTATTAAGCTCTTTTAAACCTCAGTTTCCCCATGTGAAAAATGAGATTAAAATGCTACACAGGGAGTTGTGAGGACTAAATGAAAAAGCAGTACAAAAGCACTTAGCACAGTTCCAGGTACATATTTCTCAATAAATGAAAACTTTTGATTAATGGAAATTGTGAGAGTGGTAAAGGTTATGAATTTGAGATTGTGACGGTGTTTATGGTTCAACTGTCTGCAGCACAGGTACTTTCAACTGCTATCTCATGGATAACCCAACACCCGCAGCAGGGTTTGCCTTCCAGTTTACCTGGCTCCTAGTTCATCTTGCAGTGGAAGAAAGGCAAAGGAAGTACGGTATTCACACTACGTATACGGTCTTATCATGTGCAGTTATTCTGAAAAAGGAATTCATGCCAGGATAGGGTTTTACTCTTTTGTTTTCGTCTGTTTTTTATCCTTTAACACAGAAGTTATCCCATTAAATCAAAGCCAACTTAAGTACTGAAAATTCTCCAGCCATGTTAGGTTGAACACGGTTAACAACATTTTGGCTGAATACTGTGTGCTATTTTTAGTAGGAATACTTATTATTTTAATTTGAAAGTCTTAAGAACACTAACACAAACTATTTCAAAAAACAGTGTAGAAAATCCAAATGGGTGACAGGCATAAAAATTAGGGGTCTTTCTCCAAAATAGTCACTGACACAGATGTCTATCTTCAGGACAGAAAATAAATGAATAAACATAATAGAAAATAGAGGGAGCTGTAATGACTTAATTAATAGAATACATTTTATTTAAAAGGTTAAATTGGGAACAATCATCTTTTATGCACATGCTTAGTGCAGGGAAGCGATTTAAATAACAGTAGCAAATGAGAAAATGAGGTAAAATTACATACACTACCAAGTTTTTTTCTTTAAATGACAAGTGTTATAATTAATACTCAACTTCCTTTATAACTCACATTACCTTAGAGCTTCTACAGAGCTCTCTCTCAGGGCTGGAGCTTTGTCTACTCATTTCATTGCATGTTATGCAGGCAGCGCTGCAGTGGGAACAGCAGCAGTATTAATATGGCAGGTATGTCATTTCCAACAAAGATCTTAATGACAAGGGGTTGAAAATGAGTGAGCCTGGTGAGGGGAAGGTCTTCCGTTGCAAAGTGGTAGGGTACCAGAAGTATCGAGTAAGAGTGTTGATGGAACAAGAGCCAAACTTTCTTGTCCTGGTTCTAATGACAGACTGTTTTCCCTCCTTCCTGCCTCTCCTCCCCGTCTCTCCCATCTCCCTCCTTTCTTACTTCCTCCCTTCCTTCTTTCCTTCAAGTTTCCAGAGCACATTCTATTCCCTTTCTTATCTTCAGTTTTACCCAAGGGCTGGTACTGCTTGCTCCTGATTACCTTACAGGGTTATTACAGTAATTGAAGAGGTATCAGTGAAACATTGACTCCTGAAGAAGAAATTCATAGACGTTATTATTGTAACTGTTATTAAGAACTTAGAGGGCACTGTGGACTCGCCTCTCTAGAGATTTCTCTAGAGCTATTCAGATAATGGGATTTCTATATTAAGCTCCTGCTTCCTAGCATTCAACTCAAGATCAATGGACACCACTTGATTTTACTATAAGGTATTTCAGAAGGAGGGCACTCTGGTTTGGATGTTTGTTAATTTCCTGATGCCTCCTCTGGTTCAGAAAGACCTGCTCAGGAAACACAGCACCCTGATGGTCTATGTTTCCAGTTGTTTTGACTGTAGACCTTTGACGCTAATTACAACTACTCAGCACCGATGGCACCTTTTTAAAAAATGTGGCTGAATGCACAGCGTCCTTTGGCTTAATTTCAACCAGGTTCACTGTTAGAATTGAGAGAAACCATATAGAAAGAAAATAAGGGAGGAAAATCTGTGAAAAAGATGGCATTCTGAGAACTTACTAGTGGCAAACATTAAAGTGCATATAATACTTTCATATGTTGGCGTCCCAGTTGGATATATTTATATTAATATAGTGATCACTTAAAGTGTTTTATTCTTTTGTCAAGCTTTCTTATACACTTGAAATGCATTCTCACTGGGTGAAAACAATCCCCTTGCTTACTGATAGCATTTGATACGCATTCTGTAATATAAGTGACTATTAGGGACTGCACTTGCTTAATAAAAATTTGCAGAACGGTGGCAGATTTGGTGAGTTAATGGGCCCCATATGCTCTTCCTATGCTGACAGAAGATGGTATATTGCTAACATGCACAAATCTCTTCAGATGAAAATTGCCATCAGCTACAGTTATTCTTTTTGAGAATGCCAACACTATGTCATGAATGGGGAATATGCAAATGTGTTCAGATTTCCACTACTTCATATTGAGATAGTTTGATGCAAAGCAGCATTCTAAAACATGATGCAATGTTTGTCTTTCACAGAGACAGCTCTATTTCATTTAGTTTTTGATTTCCATATCTTTGACATAGTAGAGACTGCAATTTTGAAGATGATATTTGGCACAATAAAAATCTATCTTCTAATGAGGCCATAAATACTTCTCTTCGGATAGTTTGCTAGGAAACTAAATATCAAGTAATTCCTTAATGGTTAATAAACTTGTTTCTAAAAGCTGTTCCTTCAGAATTAAAAAAAAAAAAAGGGATGTAGTTGCCAATATTAAGAATCAATTTGCTTCTCTTTCAGCAGATCAATTTCTGTGCCACTGATTGATTTCCAGAATTTCTAAGGAACCAAACCTGTTTCAAGTTGTAAATTAGTTCCCTCCTTAGCAACCATGAACTATTACTGCATTAATTTATAGTGTTTTCTTATGTCAATGACTATTTGGCATACTGTTTCTCCTTAGGGGGACTTTTTGAGTTTTCAGCACTATAAATTCTTATGTGTTGAAAAATTCTTCCTTCTCTTGGGGAAAAAAAAAAACACACAAAAAAGAAAATAAGGCTTTTGCTGAAAAAAGGGGCTGGGGAATTAGTACAAGATAATGATGCAAATGGTTATCTCACCATCTATCTTAGCAAGCTTCCCCCAAAGAACCAAGTTCATCCCTGATGTGCCACTGCTCTGACAATAAGCTAATTGGAACACAACAGCTGAAGTTTTCTTCTAACATTATAGGGCATCTCCCAGCCAGGCTGCCACAGGACAAAAATGAGGGGCCCCTCTTTCATCATTATCCAACTGGGCATTCATTCACAACTTCTCAGTGATCTCTTTAGAATTCCCTTTCTTTCTCCATGAATCTTAGGAAAGCCCGAAGTTTCCTAAAGTTAGGAAAATCCAACACTTTTCATGTTCTTACACTAGTCTTTATCTCATTAAAGAGCATTAGAAAAACCAAATCATTCCTTCATAAATTCATTAATTCATTTGTTCATTAATTCATTCATAAATAAATTCATTAATTCATTAATTCATTTGTTTTGAATCCATTCCATAAACACTGTCTTTCTGAAAAGAATCAGACACTCAACCCTAGGGTTTAACGATGAAATACAAATAAGTATGTTGCATGGACACAACATAGTGTAATAAACAGAACAATAAAGGAAAAAGGATACACTTTAGGAATAGAGCAGACAGTCACACAGACATGAGGATTCACAAAAATAATAAAGGTTTTAAGTGACTGATTATTTGAACCAATACACCTGGGACATCTTTTTATTCATGGTAAGGAAGTAGGCATGACAAGAGTGGAAGAACTCAAGCTTTGATGTTAAAGGGACCTGGATTCTGACACTAATTACATGTGTGACCAAAGACTAACTACTTAGTCTTTTTCAAGTGCATTGAACTTATTTGTAAAATGTAGACAATGCTGCCTACCACAAAGTATGAGACAACTTACAGGACATAAAACTTATCATGGAATCCAGCAGAAGCAAGTGCTCAAAGAGGATTATGCCTGTCTTTCACACCCCGTCACTTCTGCTAGGTGCTCTGCACTCCAGCACACCAGAAGTATGCTTTTGAACAGGCCATGCAACTTCATGCATCTGTACAATATAAAGACAACGCGTGCAATTTTGTCTGAATCACAATGAAACTTCATCCATTCTCCTGCTTAGCAAACGTGTTTTAAGACCCCATTCAAATGTCATCTCCAGGTCATCCTCTTATGTCTCCAGGCTGAGCGCAGGGATCAAAGTAATTTGCAAATATCTCAGTTATCTGTGTATGGGTCTGCTTCACATTAAACTATGAGCACCTTAAGGAAGAGATATGCCTTGTTTTTCCTTGTTAGTCTGGAATCATGACTAGCACCCTCGTGGGTACTCATTAATGTTTACTGAGTGAATGAGTGCAGTATTTGTAAGATTAAAGAAAGGAAGCAGCAATTTAGATATGTCCCTTCAGCTAAAGGGGCTAGACCAATAAATATGACATATGTTCACTGTGGTATACATATGGTTATATGAATGTTGTGACAAAAATGTGTATAAATCAAGTAAAATTCTTGTGATGCCATTTGCAGACACACTCTTGGCAAGGAAGGAGTAGGGGAAGGTGACTGGAGTCTGATTCTGGGATAGGTCTAAATAAAGATTATGATTCGATAGAGCTACTTATACTCATTTATTTTAAACTCATTTACATTTTGAGCAGTGAACTGTAGGAAAAAATATGCCTTGCAGTGTTTCTCTAATAACTAGGTTATCAGTTCTTATGTATTTATTTTTGGGCTTGCTGGCACTAATCTCACTGTTGTTCTTCACATGGTAATGATATCTAAAAGAGCAATTCATTCTGTCTGCAGAAAATATCACATTGCATTAACAAAAATGCCGAGTACTAGTACACAGGGTACTCCTTTCCGTACACAAATGTTGCAAGTTTCCAAAGCTGTAAACAGAAGAGGGGAGGGTATAGCTCAAGTGGTAGAGCATATGGTTAGTATTCATGAGGTCCTGGGTTCAATCCCCAGTACATCCTCTAAAAATAAATAAGTCTAATAACCACCCCCCCCAAATAAAGCTGTAAATAGATGTCTTTTTGTTACAACACAACTTCAGACAAAAACAAAAACAAAACCCACGAACTACAAAAATTGCTTTTCTAAAGTACTGCAACATTAAAATATTTATAACATATGTAAGATGCAAAAGCCAACAATAAAGCAAACACTGTGTACCAACCAACAGATCTGAGAAAAGAATATTATTTTACTTTGAAGCCCTGTAGGTGTTCCACTCCAATCTCATTCCTTTTTCTCCACAATTTTCTTGCTTTTCTTTATAATTTTACTGCAAATTTGTTCCCAAAAAACTTTCTTTAAATTGTATCATTCATTAAATAATATTGGACTCTGTCACATACTTTTCTGTGTAATCTGATGTGATCATACAATTTTTGTTTCCTTAGTCTGTCGATATGTGACTCACATCAATTGATTTCAATTGTTAAACCAACCTTGCATTCCCAGGATCAACTCCACTCATTGTGTGTCATATTTCCATACTTCTTTGTGTGCATGATAATCTTTTATTGGATACTAGATACTGTGAATTTTACCTTGTTGAGTGCTCAGTATTTTTATAATCCTGTAAGTATTTTCACATCTTTGGGATATAGTTGAGTTACTTGGGAAGAGTTCATCTTTCGAGGCTTTGCTTTTAAGATCTGTTAGGCAGGACTACAGCAACATTTACCCTAGGCCGAAATGCCTTAATACAGAGGCAGTACCTCCATGCATACCTTACCCAATGCCCTGTGGATTTTAAGGTTTTTCCTTGTTGGTGGGAATAGGTTCCTTGTTGGTGGTCTTGCGTAAGCACTAGCTACTCTGGGGAGTTATTTTCTCAGCCTTGGTAGTTTCTTCACATGTGTGCTCTTATTAGTAGATGGTGTAATACCCACAAAAGATTGTCTAGATATTTCTGGAGTTCTCTCTCTATGCAGATATGTCTTCTCTTGTACTCTTCAAACTCTAACCATCTTGCTTTCCCTGGACTCTCAGCCCTATCTCCCTAACTCAGATATCAAAGAATGTAATATGAATCTTATAGCAAGTTTTCTGATATAGTCCTATTTAATTTCTCTGAAATAAGTTGCAAAATGATTACAATATTAAATAAATCAAAACATCTATGTTCTTACAACCACAGCTTTCTAAGTCCTAGAACCAATGGCGCTAAGCCTACTTGTGTAACTGTAACCCAAGGTGCAATGGAGAAAACACTGAGTTAAGAATGGGATTAGTGACTGAGAATATTCTTGGAAAGTCTCATTACCTGCTTCTCTCCAACAGAAGGATATCATGAAATCAATGCTAAGAACAAACAAATTTTTTTTGGAATTTTCTTGGACCACAAAGAGAACACACCCAAGCTGGTGGACTGAAAGCAAACCATGTCTAGGCCCAGGGCTAGTCTCCTGCCTTGACAGCACAAATGCCATCCTCATGAGCAGTGCTCATTCATCTTCCTTCCAAGAGTCCTCAAAACTGGACCCAAGGCTTTTTCCATCCTATGGCTGAACTCTGGCAATTGCCTCCAACTTGTTCTTGGCCTGCCTCCATCTCTTCCACTTTAAATCTTATTTACCATGCCCAGATTAATCTATGCTAAAGGTCACCTTCATCATTTTTCTAACCTACCCCAAACCCTCACTAAATTCAACTGCTGAGAAGTCTCCTTACTCTTTTATTCAAGGTTTGAACTCTCTTTAGCTTTTTTCTTATATTTTACTCTATTCACCTTTTATTGAAGTTGTTTTGAGCAATTCTTGGTTTCTTCCCATTTGTCTTTATCTTTAATTGGAAATGCCTCAAACCTCTCACAGATAAACCCTGTGTTTCTCCTGGGCCCAGCTGCCCACTGTAACCTCCTCTTTGTAGGGTATTCTATTTCTGACTCCCCCAGAACACTTCAGGTTTGCCTTCAAGTCAATGTACAACTTTCCACCCTGTATTATGTTGATTTGTGAGCAACTTCAATGAAGGCAAATATAATATTTTATTCATCTTTATGTGATAAACAGTTATAGATCACAGAGGTCCTCAAAAGTTAGTTGTATGGAGTCTCTGACTCACTGTCTCTCTCTTTGAAATCTATGACAGGGAAAGGATTGTGTGAGATCCCTCCCAGGAAACTTCTTTTTCTGTGAATTCTTGGGATCTACCCAAGGGTTGGACTATTTCTACTACTCAGACTATGAAAACTTTCATGTTTCCTAGACCCTTGATAAATATTTCTATTTTCAGCAAGAAATTGATACTGATTAAATTACAGGGAAAAAAAGGGCACAGGCTACCCTACATGTTACACAAGAAAGACTATTATTCACTATTAACTAGTGAAACAACACACCTCTAATTCCATTAATCATAATGTATATTTCCATATAGAGATTCTATCTTTCACAGGAATAAAGAGGAAGGAAACGAAAACTTACTACCAACTTACATGTGTCAGAAATCACACTACGCATTTTAATATATGTTGTCTCATTCAATCGTCATAAAAACTCTGAGAGTGGTTACTTTCACTTCACAGAGGAGGGAACTGAGGCTCAGTGGTATCATGTCATAAAGTTAGCAAGTGAGACAGCTGGGATCTGGAGGGTTCCTGACTTCAAAGCACACATTCCTTCTACAATGTGAGTCAGAGAGGGAAGACTTTGCTAATGGCTTCACCATCAAGAACCATATATTTCACTAGTCACCACTACCTCCTAAAGTAGAATTTCATAACAAGCCATGTGAAAGAGCACATGCTGTCTCTTAAAAATGGTTGCTGACGCTCCCAGAAGGAAGAAACAGAGTTGTCATAAGTTGTTTTGAGACTCGTACACCTGGAAATTGTTACCAAGGAGAGGCATAGACTATTGTTCAGATGGTGTTAGAGCAGCTGAACAATCTTAAAAAAAAACAGACAAATCTAAGTGACATCACAGAGGACTTACTGCTAGAACATAGGAAGGAAGCAACAGAGAGGACCACAAATGAATCCAGTGTGCAGTCTTGGGACTGACAGCTGCCATTATTACAAGATAGAGGAAAAAAATGGTGTAGGATCAGATCAACAATCTTGATAGCGTAGAAGTGGCACCAACTGCCCTGGACTCACATCTCTTTTTCACTTCCCATCAACTTTTTAATGCAATGTAAGACAGCATTAGATTTTGGCAGCCAAATTGGCTTATTGTTGGCTCATCAAGTGTATGGCCAACAAAAATCCTGAAGTCTCTTTTACATTAACTGCTGTTAAGCCAGGTCCTTGTCCAACAAATACCTTCGGAGAGCCACTAGTATGCTGGACCAGGGACTGTGGAGTGAAAGACAGACTCGAGCCGTGTACCAGCAGCGTTTCCAGCACACAACTAATTGTACACAGCGAAAAGGGTGTTAGCAAACCTTCCTGATCAAAGCTTCCTTCAGCTGGAATAACCCCCTGACTTATCTTTGAGATTCTGCACTCACTCCCTCTAGTCTATTTTCCATACAGAAGCTGGAGTAATCCTTTAAAAAAAAAAAACTTATCATAACACTCTCTGGGCTCAAAACTTCCCAATAGCTTCCAATCACATTCAGAAGAAAATCTAAAAACTTACTTTAGCCTCTGAGCCCCGGTTTCTGTGGCCCTTCCACCTTGTTCTGCATGGCTCTCCCCCTGCTCAGTGTATGTCACCCATCCTGGCCTCATTAAAGTTCCCTAAACATTCCAAGTATGACCCTCTTTAGAGTTTTGGGACATGATCTTCCCTGACATAGCTCACTGCCCCCCACATTCACTTCCTCACAGACATCAGATCTTCACAAAGGTCCTGCCTGGTCACCTGACCTAAGGTAGGACCTTCCATCCCAACTCTCTGTCACTATCTCCTCATCCTGCTTCATTTTTCTACAAAGCACTCACCACTGCCTGAAATCTTCCCTATTGGAACATAAGCTCCCTGTGGACACGGGCTTTGTGCACCATTTTGTCTCCAGGACCTAGAACAGTGCCTGGTACAGAAAGGCACTCAATATTTGTGAATGAAAGGATGATTGGGGAACTGAGAAAATAGGTAACACAGAGACTGAGCCTAGTTTATGGATTAGGCCTTCCTGGCAGCTTTCAGTTGAGACCCGCAGATGTACAGGGAAGCGTGGAGATGGTTTTTAGGCAGAAGAAGCATGAAAGCCCCCAAACAGGTCCCACACATAGAACCTAAAAATCTTCCGTAGATCTGAAGTGCTCAGCATGAGAGGGTGGCAGGTGAGAGTGTAAGTGGAGGATGGAGAGAGGGGTCAGGCATGGAGTATCTCAAAAGCCACATTAATGAGTTTTGTCTTTATCTTCAAGGCAATGGGACACTGCTGAGGGATTTTCAGCAAGGAAGTGACATGATCAGATTTGTGTTTTAAAAAGATCACCCAGGCTGTGGCGTGGAAAATGAATTGGATGGAAGTAAGACAGGAGGCAATGGCCTCTTTTTTTGAACACAAGTACGGGAATTTACATTTATCCCTATTAAATTTAATCTTCTGAATTGCAGCTCATCAGTTCTCCCTGTTGAGACCTTTCTGAATCCTGATTCTGTCATCCAGTGCATTAGCTAACCCAGCAAACTGTGTATGTCATTTACACATCTGACAAGCAAGCCTGCTACGCCCAAGCCACATGCAAAGCGTACGCCACTGAACACCATCCCTGCTCTCTTAAGGTACCTGTAGGATGGCAGGCTGGGTAGAAACATACTCCCCCATCACTAGGCAGTGTCTCTTCTTGTAAAATTAATTGGCCAGGCCAGAACTGAACTATAACCCTCCACATTTAGTAACCCGAGCTATCCAGGATTTTCATGTGAATTTCCCTTAAAGCTTAGGAACTTCACATAAGACAGCAAGTTTATTCTTGTATGAATTAATTTTGGCATGTGGCTTCTGGCTGGGGATTGTATAGTTGCTTCTGTTCTTGGCTACGATAAGTGCTATCAAAAGATTTCTGTTCTGGCATGAACTGAAGTATGTAATACTGTCTCTATTTCTGCCCAGAATCTACCATCAACTGTTTAACATGCAAACTGTGCAAAACCAAGGCTACTAGTATGTAATAGATTCTGAGAAGTTGTCATCCAGACTCATTGT
Source organism: Camelus bactrianus (assembly GCF_048773025.1). NCBI lineage: Eukaryota > Metazoa > Chordata > Mammalia > Artiodactyla > Camelidae > Camelus > Camelus bactrianus. Next base: position 75,263,039 of record NC_133543.1, read on the forward strand.
TTATTAGAGGATATTAATTTGGAGGCTTATGTGCTGTCTCTCCAATTCAGAGCACACAACCATTCACTTAGATAGGATGCTCAAAGGTCTGCATACACTCTAGTGAAACGATCTGGTATTTTATACTGATCTATTAGACGAGCTCGTTTAAATCCGGCTCCTTTTTGCAGAACAGGTGATTACACATACATATTAAGTATCCACTATCTTTATGGAAGATCTTAAGGTATATTAAGAATCCTGAAAAAGGTTGCGCTAATAAAAACCATTAATAGGCAAAGTAGAAAGTTGCCAGACCCAGAGTCCAAAGTGACTTCACAAGCAGTGAATTTTTTGAACCTTTTTTGTTCTTAGACCAGGGATTTCTTTGGAAGCCTCAGAGGCTACTGACAAAGGAAAGCAAAAAGGAAAAGCAGTGGGCTGCATATATGGCGCGTCACACCCTCCTTCCTGCTGCCCCGATTCTTACATTAAATAAAGTATCTTGTTGCAAAAATTTGAAAGAGATTTAGAAAAATTGATTTAAAATTATTTGGGTGTGAGTGCTTCATTTAATAGGTATTGACGGATTTTTTTTTTTTTTAGCAATCTCGGTGCATACCTAGAAATTTTTGTGACCTGTGGAAAAAAACCCAAAATACAAATGTAACGTATTGATATTTTAAAATTATTTCTAAATGTAACAGTTAATAAAACTGACATAAAGTTACATTTTAGGGATAGTCAAATATTTATCAATTTCTAATTTCCTGCTTTATTCTCATAGATTAGAGCCAATAATTCTTTCATGTCTTGGATACTTTGGTAGGACCTTGTAAAGCACGCTGGCTCTAAGCCTTGCACCTATAATGACTGGGAGGAAAATACAAAACCACTGCCTGCTTCAATCCGAGGGATTGTTTCAACAATTCGGGACCTGGAACTATAAAGTTAAAAACCATAGGTTTAGAATCATTAAGAAGGAAACTAATGATTTACTGCTGTTCCATTTGGGTGTTTCCTTTCTGTATTTTGTGCCTTCATTAGATTCTCTGGTTTGAAAATGGTGCCAGTGTTGTCTTAACTCTGACTCCTCGTCCTCTGCTCCAGCCCAAATGTAAGTGGTCAAGCTTGACTTGGACCACAGACAGGGAATCAGGTCACTGCTCTTTTACCACTTTTCTAACTGATTCTACAATTCTGTCAAAACAGGATTGAAATAATGGTCTCTAAAGACATGGATCTAAGAGAACTCAGAAATTCAGCCAGCGGACATGAGGCTCTCTTTAAACCTCTACACACAAGCAGGGACCAGAAGCTTATGACCTTGCAGGGCAGCTAGGGCAGACAATGCAATGTCACCGACAAGTCTGCTCTCCCTACCTACTTTCTGGCTAGAAGGTACGTGATACGTCATAGCCTGGCCAGTGGGATGAAAGTGGAAGCACGCTGGGCGGCACTTAGACCATACTGGGTATCTTGATAGAGAGGGAGGAATGGTGGCAGGCCCTTTTGTCTCCTCCCTGCCCACCAGCTTCTTTTTTTCCTTTGAACAGGGATATGATTTCTGAAGCTACAATAGCCATCTGGACACTGAAATAACAAATATGAAAACAAAGGCTCACAGATCAAGGATGACAGAAGGGAAAAGGAGAAGAAGCCTCGGTCTCTGATGGCCTCACTGGGACCCTGAATTGCCCTATTCAGACTTCAGGTTGTGTGTGACAAATAAACTCCCATTTATCACACCACCGCTGGTAGAGCTCTCAGAGCGCTGCAGTGGAGTGTGCGCCTACTCTGGTCGGGAGTAACTTTCTGTGTCGACCTGAAAGCTGTCAACAAACGTCTCATCATTCTGCCCAGAAATACTCTTAGCCTCTCTTCTCGGTGATAGTCCTCAATGATGCAAGGTCAGCCAATGCACCTTGCACCTTCCTTGTCCTTTTTGTAGTTAAATATCCCCATTTCTTTCTGTCATGGACAGGATTACCTGCTTTTTAAATTCTATTTTAAAATTATTTTAATATTGCCAATTGATTTTATTCTAATTGTGAATGTAATACATATTTGAAGATTTGAAATATATGGAAATGTATAAATAAGATAAAAATGATCCTTGCAACTTCCGCCATTGATATATGTATTCCGTTATTGATATATGTATAGACACGCCCATCTATGCACATGTACAGACATTAATTGTACACTGTGTTCTTCAAGTGTTTTATCATTAACATCTCATGTCATTAAATAGTCTGAAGATTTTTATTGGTTGCATAATAGTCTATCATATCTATTAGATTAATAGCTTACAATCTCAATAACTCTCTTATTGCTGGAAAATTAAGTTCACTACAGTGAAAAATCCTTAAATTTAAATCATGGTCAAATCTTTAAATCTTTTTTGTAGGATAATTCCTTGAAATGGAATTACTGGATAAAAGATAAAAATATTGAGTGCTAAGGTGCCTTATAGAATTACCACATTGCTTTACAGTAAAGCAGCAACAACTTAAATATCCAGCAAGCATGTGTTGCAAGACTGGCGCATGTCTTTTGCAACATTTGCCAATGTCTGCCTATATAGTATCTTAATTTCCTTAATTATTTGAGAGGCTGAATATATTTAACATATATCGGCTGATTACATTTTTTCTTTTGTGTATTGTCTGATCATATATTTTTCAAATTTTGTATTGAAGTGTTTTCCAATTACTAACAAGAGCTCTTCCTATATTCAAGATGTTAATCCTTTGTCATGTATTTTATAATTATTCCTTTATTCTCTTGAACAACACAGAACGTGTGGCTAATAGGGAGCGATGATTAAGTGTCTCTTAAACAGGGTCTCTTAATCCTATTTTAAGAATGTTGGGGTTTCCAAATTAATTAACTTTTCAGGATGTTGCTGGATTAAAAAGAACAACGTAATCCAAAGTGAACTCATCTGCTCTTTCCTTAGTGTCACGTATATTATCCATAGTCACTCTCTTCTCTAACTTAAGAAAAAAGATTTTCTCTTTTCACTCAAATAAACTTCTCTACATATTTCTCTTGTATACTAGCATTTTATTTTCAAAATGAACCTTCTAAAACATGCTTAGAAAAGTACACAGTAATGATATACTGAACACCTGTTTAAGACTACTGCCTTCTTCTTACAAATATAATATTCCCAATTCATTAATGATGGAGTGTATCATGAGCTTCTCCAGTAGGGTAGACAGACTGAATTATCTTTAGAAATTCTTGTCCTTAATGATTCTGTGACCATATTTTCAGTATAATAACATCTCTAAATTATGGTTTGTTTATGGATAAGCCCTTAAAGTGAGAGCTTTTTTTTTTTTTAAATATGGATACAGATTTAGACATCTAAGGGTTTAGTTAATTTAGCCAATTTAAGAGTTAACTTATATACCTAACAATATCAAGTAGCGATGCCGGACACTGCTTAAATCAGGTTACGTTAATAAGAGGCCTGTTAAAGATCCTCAGCTGTCTTAGCACATGAGGCTATAGGAAGAAGAATGAACTTGTATCAATAAATTCTTTGATTGAATCTAAATAAAAATTTGCTTTGTGGATAAAAACAGGCATAGACGTTATGAAGCCGTAGTGGGGGAGCCTGCACCAAGTGTAAGCTGTGTAGAATATTTTCAATTTATTCTGAGCCACTCATGTTCTTTGACTCAGACTCTTTTTGGTATCACTTTGGGATATTTGTCATGACGACTAATACTCTGTGACCCAAGGTGAGCAAAAAAAAATCTCTGAATATTCAGCTTTATACAACATTCGTGACAGCTCACATGCAATCGAATTGCTCTACACTAATGTAATTCAATTTCTTGTTGCTGCAGGTAAAAGCAAGCAGTTCAAGAATGTTTTGAATATAATTCCCATGGCACAGGGTTTATGCACAGCTTACAGTATCCTTCTGCAAACAGATTTATAGAAAATGAAAAGGGGATTCATAAGTAAGAAGCATGCAGGTTTTTCTGTTGTTGTTAGAGAAATATTATCTTCAAATTCTTTTAATTCAACAAACAAAAGGAAAAAGTCTTATACGTTAAAATATAAATAAAAGGATATACTTCTTGAGCTTAAAAAGAAAATAACCAAAGGAAAAGATAGAAGAATACAAAGGGGGAAAAATGTCAAGGATGGAAGTCTAGGAAGGGCCACAAAACAATCTGATCTAATTAACCCTCTCTGGCAGTGAGAGGGAATTCACATGATCTAAATCAATTATGTCAAGTGATTGCCTAATTTATTCATAGATTCCTCCAATTAGGAAATAAAGCACACAGCCCTTTTCTTCAAGATTTAAACAACTGCTTTCACTCTTTTCTATGTAATGGAATTAAAGCCCTTAGCCTATTATATTTCCTGTGTTTGACTCTTCCCTTAAATCTGTTCATTATTATGAACCTTTTCTAAACACTTTCAAATGAACAAAACTAGTCTGGGTAAGTAAAAGTGAACGTAGAATGCTATATTCTACACCCTCCTAAGATATTTTTTAGCCCTACTCGACTTTGCTACCCAAATCGAACATTTATTTGCATTTTTATTCATCTATTCATTCAATCTTTTGATGTAGGAAAGGTGAACCTGCCCACTGAGTAGGATCAGTGAAATCAATCATGAAGATCAATGGGTTTCTGAGATCACAGCCAGGTTGCTCTCATGCTATCCATTCATATCTTCCATCTTGGATTTACTCCACACTTACACATTCTAAGTAGTAAGGAAGATGCCAAAGAAGTGTAAGGAATGACCCTGCAGGGGCTTGCAATCTGACTGGAGTGGGTATAATTAATTCTCCCTCAGTAGGTACTCAAAAGAGTACGCAATTCTGTGCTAAAATTGGTAAAACCAAAGGTAATTGCTTTAGGAAGTCAGAGAAAGAGCTGGAAAAAATGACAGCTCCCTGGAGCAGGCAAGACTTGAGTGGGCCCTGAATGAAAGTTAAAATTTAAATAGGAAGGAAGAGAGGATGATGAGTCTTCCATTTTTAGAGTTAAGACTGGGAAATTAATAATTCTCACTTGCAACGGAAAGGCTTAAGGGTTTAGAGCCCAGGCATGGAAGTTAAATGTACCCGAGTTCAAATCCTGGCTACCCCGCTTCCTAGCTATGACACCTTACAGAAGTCAGTCTCTTTATGAACCATTACATTTATCTGTAAAATGGCAAATAACTACACCTGGTAAATAGCAAATGCACAAAAAACACTAGGTACTACCACTACCATTATAGATAATACTATGTTCCCTCTTTTTTCTCTTCATAGTGTAGATTAATAGGTATCATCACTGCCTTGAATACTGGGCTGAGGAAATCTGATCTGTTTACCAGGAGTAAAGGAAAGTCTGCAGTTTCTAGCCACTGACAATCCAGTAACATATGAGAGGTTCTTCCTGAGACATATTGCATGCAGCCAGCCACATTCTGTCATCATCATCCGTGATCAATTCACGCTTGGTTATAGCCCTGCTCTTTCACGCTGCTCTGCAGTTAATTCCTACTTAGTTAGCGACCGTAGACATTTCTCCACCCTGGAGATGCTCTCTCAGGTTGCATCCCCCTTCACAGCACTGCTCCACATGTCCCAGCTTGTCGGAAATCCTTTGTTCACCCTGCTCTGATTCTTGTACATCATCTTTCAACCTCACAAACACATCTTCTCTGCCAAGGGCATTCCTCAGAGCTCTACTCCTATGAGATGGTCTGTAACCAAGGCTCCTGTGATCAAGTAAGTTTGGGAAATGCTGCATTTCACTATATCTTGAAAACTTGTGGGGACAAGCCCACAACGTGCATAAAACACATTAAAGGCAGTGAACCATCTTGTATTTAAATGGCTGTTTAACTCAGAATTTTCCAAATTCGCTAAACCATTCTTTACTATATCATTCAAGTCATTATGAAGACATTCACTCTATTTAGTTTTAATTAAATTTTATGTTCACCTATTTTTATATTATCTTCAATCTTTGATAAGCCTTCACTACTAGGCTATAGATGGAGGACTTTGCTTTGTGACTTACCTCTAGAGAAAAACAAAAAACAGAGAACAACTAAGATTATTTACCTGGAATCTACTGATTTATTAAGGGTGGAAACAGGCATCTCTGATAACTCATTTTTCACTCAGTTTGGGTGCTACATTATTTTTTTCCAAATTTAGAAAATGGGCTAAATGTTTTCCAATCCCTTGGTACACTCTTGTTTTACTTTTAAGAAATTTCAGCTGAAACTTTACAGGTCTCACAATTCCGTCAGGACAATCGTGTTGTGCTTGGGGATTACGCCAGTTAGCTCCTGGATCAGCAGAGCGTAGATCGGCTAGTCCCAGCTCACTTCAAACCATCACTCATGATTAGTCAATTTCCAATTTGATCTCTGTTTTAATTTTATTTAATTTTAATACCTTCATTGGCTAGAGTTCCTCCTAACCTTTTCTTATGAACATTAGAAACCAAGTGGGGATTGAATCATTAGCATTTCCAGTCATGTTCCCTCTCTCCACAATTTGTGCAAGTTAGCTTGTTGTACTAGATATCTGTCTGGTGCCTGTATTCTCTTATTTTATCATGACTGTTTATATTCTTAATCTCTCAAACTTTGTTCCTGAGACTACTTCCACTAAAGGAAACTCACAGAAGTAAGATGCTGTTGTCTTGTCACTGATAAGCCTCAATTATTTAGAACAGTACATAGCGCAGAAGCAGCGCTCAATGAATATTTGTTAAAGGAAGAGACGGATGGATGAATTTTACATGGGACTGAAATTATATCTTCAAGTGCTGGACAACTTTTTCAGTCTTATGAAAACAGAGTAAGTGTTTCTGGTGACACCAGCCCTTGTACTAATGTGCTCTAAAGCAGCCAAAACCACTGTATATAAAGTACAGTAGGTTTAGTGTTCCCATGAAGAACTACAAAGACATTGTTTTAGTAAGATGAATGGACTTCCCCTAGATTAAGACATTTTTCTCATAAATAAGTCCAAGTTCTGACTCTGCCTCTGATTCATGTTCAGCTAGACATTTTCTAACCAGTTAATGAAAGATACAGATGTAGTAATTAATATGTACTTTGGAGCAAGAAACACACTTAGCTTTAGGAAAGTAAAAGCAAATATCTATTTTTCCCCAAGAGCAATAGTTGAGATTTGACCTTTAATGTAGAATAACATTTTACTTCTAAAAAGCGATATTTAATTTAGAAATTTTCAGCCTTACAGCAAAAATGCTCAGATAATTCACAAGAGAAAATATACAACAAATAAATATATGAAAAATGTTTACCCACAGAAGTAATTTTAAAAGTAAAATACAAATAGCCCTTTTGAGTCAAAACTGGCAAAAAAGAAAAAAAAAAACAAAAGACGACACCCAGATTCTTTCATTTACTACTGAGATGAGCTAAATTTCCTTCTGAGAGGGCAACTGGTCACAGATGTCAAAAGCCTTAATCTTTATACAACATTTGGCCAAAGAGTTATACATATCAAAATTTACTATGATGAAATAATCATGATTATTTACAAAGGTTTATACACTAGTAGGGTCAATGCATTGCTATTCGGAGGAGCAAAAAAATTGGAAACAAATTACAAACCAAATAATATAATACTAGGCAAAACAGGTTACATTCACTCAAGAGCAAGCTTTACAATTAAAAGATATTATTATAGAAGCAAAGACACAGAGTCTAATATTTAAGCTAGATTATTCTTAAAGGACTCAACTTGAAAAGCATATATTTAGTACAATAACTGGGGAAAAGTTAGAATATAAAAATATGAATATGTATACATGAGAATAAAAATAAGCAAGATTAAAGATGTTTTGCTTTTTAAAGAACAAACTGCAACTACTGCACCTAAAAATGAGATAGTTGCGCCTTCCTACAGTAGCTTAAATCTCTGCATAAAGTATTACCAATAACAAATATTTATTATTCTGAATACCATCTGGAAGGGACAACTGTAAAACTCCCAAACTTCGTTAACATGGATTCATTATATTATACATGATACTTTATTATACTGTATTTAATTATTTATTTATATATAATATCTTCAGCCAATGGAACCCTCACTTCAAAACAACTGAAATGTTTCATATTTGCAAGAAGAATTTAAATATTTTGTTTAGCTTTGCATAGCTCCCTTAGCTTCATATTTTATAAAGATGTTTTTACATTAGTACAAAAGTTCCTTAAAAAGGAACACAGAATTTCATTTAAATATGAACAATGGTTTAGAAAGCGAAGGCAAGTGGGAAGGAAAAAAAGGTTCATATTTGGCTTTATTTAAAATGCTCAGTATTCGAGATGTGGAGTCTCCACGGAGGTGCAAAATATAAAGAAGAAAGCACTTCATGTACTAATCCAAGTTTTAAGAGGGGTCTGGAATATTTCAGTTCTAAAGGATAAAGCAGTTTTTCCATGGATCAAGATTTCCCAACAGAGCACAAGTAATGCTCTGAATACAGAGAGGCCAGTTCAGGAAAGATCTGGCGTACATTTGTTATTGGCATAGTATCATTAGTTAAGGCTCAACCATAAACATTTCCAAATTTTATAGTTTTCTTTACATTTCTTGTGGGAAAACAGTGGTGGGCTTTTCTTCTAGACACTAGATTTTAATTTCTTATCTATATATTCCACTAAACAATACCCCAGCTTAAGAAATATAATCTTAGTGGAAAACTATGGCAATATTTGAGACCATTTGCGAGCCATTATTGAATTAAGAATCTTCAGCAAGTGATACTGGGAAAACTGGACAGCTGCAGGTAAATCAATGAAGTTACAACATTGCCTCACACCATACACAAAAATAAACTCAAAATGGCTTAAAGACTTAAACATAAGACACTATAAACCTCTTAGAAGAAATCATAGGCAAACATTATCTGACATAAATCATAGATAGCCATGTTCTCCTAGGGCAGTCTACAAAGGCAATAGGAATAAAAGCAAAAATAAACAAATCGGATCTAATTAAGCTTGAAAGCTTTTGCAGAGCAAAAGAAACCATAAGCAAAACAAAAAGACAGCCTACAGAATGGGAGAAAATATTTGCAAATGATGAGACTGAGAAGGGTTTAATTTCCAGAATATATAAACTTAATTACAAAAGGCAATCCAATCTAAAATGGGCAGAAGACCTAAATAAGCAATTCTCCAATGAAGACATATAAATGGCCAATAGGCACATTAAAAAAATGCTCAGTAGCACTAATTATCAGAGAAATTCAAATCAAAACTACAATGAGGTATTACCTCACATCAGACAGAATGGTCATTGTTAAAAAGTCCACAAACAATAAATGTTGGAGAGAGTGTGAATAACAGGGAACCCTCACACACTGTTGGTGGGAATGCAGTTTGGTGCAGCCGTTATGGAAAATAGTATGGAGATTCCTCAATAAACTACAAATAGACTTAACATATGACCCAACAATCCCACTTCTGGGCATATATCCTGAGGGAACTTTATTTAAAAAAGCTACATGTACCCCAATGTTCATAGCAGCACTATATACAATAGCCAAGACATGGAAGCAATCTAAACATCCATCGACAGATGACTGGATAAAGAAGTTGTGGTATATTTACACAGTGGAATACTACTAAGCCATAAAAAATAAAAAACAATGCCATTTACAGCAACATGGATGGATCTGAAGATTGTCATTCTAAGTGAAGGCAGAAAAAGAAAAAGAATGCTATCACTCCATATGTAGAATCTAAAAAAAAAGAGACACAAAGGAACTTATTTACAAAACAGACAAACTCACAGATGTAGAAAACAAACTTATATTTGTGGGGGGGGAAGGGATGGGATAGGATAAATTGGAAGTTCAGGATTTGTAGATACTAAGTACTAAATATGAGATAAATAAACAACAAGTTTATACTGTATAGCACAGGGAACTATATCTTGTCATAATCCATAATGAAGAATATGAAAATGAATATAAGCATGTGTGTATGACTGAAACATTATGCTGTACATCAGAAATTGAGACAACATTGTAAATGGACTATATGTCAATTAAAAAAAGCATTCTAAAAAATAAATTAGAATTAAAAAAAATTTTTTTAATTAAAAAAAAAGGAATCTACCTACAAAATCCATAATAACCTTTCCCCTAGTATTTCACAATACTTAGGAGAATTTACTTATACTGATGATTCAAGTCAACCACCAATTACCAAAAAAAGTGTGTAGGAGATGAAGAGGCTCACGTCTAACACAACTACTACTACTGCCCTCTGGGTGACTGCTGCTTTTCTAATAACATCACTGAACTTCTTATGTTCTGGGTACCAGGTTAAGTGTTTTTATGTAAGAGGAGTAATCCTTGCTTGAAAGATGATTTTCTTCCTGATAGGGGCATGTAAGAGAGTTGGGCCTCTCAGTCATTCAACAAATGGTAGATGAGAGCAATTGTTTTAAAGGCATTAAGCAGCATTTATTCATTGGAGTATGGCAGTGTTGGGACGGAAGGTGTCACAACCTTCAGATGAGGATACAACATATAAAGTAGCATCCATGTACCATTTCTACATAAAAGGCATCGTTTTCCAATTAATAGTACATGGACACACAGTCAAATTATTCTTGAAAATGCATTTCTTAGGGAATGTTAAAAAAAAAAAAAACCAAGAAAAAAAGATACATACAGAATTACACGGAGGAAAACAGGTCTTTTACAGACAGAAGCATTTGTGTACCTTTGCTTCCAACCCAAATAGTTCTTCTATTCAATTTTAAACAGAATCTGCATTATTCTGCTCTAATACAATGATCTTGTGAAATTACAGGTATAGAGAAGTGATCTATATCATTGTAATTTAGTTAATAATACTAGTCCATAATTCATTTTCATTTTTAAATGTGCAACTGTATGAAATTTAATTACATGTTTTAGTTAAGGCAAATATTGGTTTTTCTTAATGTTTTGAAAGAGGCCTGGCTTTGGATGTGTGAAGTCAGTTATTCTAAGTTTTCCTGGCTTCTCTTTGCTCACCAGAGAAGAATTCAGCCTGAGTCCTGAGATGTATATTTCTCTATGCTCATTTAACTTGTTTCCATCTACTCACCCTACTTCAGTTATAACCTGCATGGTTACATTAACTATATAAACAGGAAGGTACACTAATTTTTTTCTTAAATCTGCATCCTTCATCTCATAATGAAAAATACACAATGGTTCCTTTTCCAAATTTCTGGTGAATTTTGCTTCTCTTCCCAGTCTTCATGAGTTGTTTATATATATATATATATTTTTTTTCCTTGCATACCAAACATACCACAAACCAGAATTCAGTTTTCCGTCATTATTAATTTCCTAGACATCAAATCTGGTAAACTTGATGCATTATCTGACATGGCTGTCATCACTTGATATATCTGGGGTGCAGGTTCAATTTTAAACAGATTTGAGCTTTTCAATATTAGCCACAAAAATATCTATAGAGAGCTCTCAGACGCCTCCTAAGTCACCTCTCCTTCAGGCAAAGTATCTTTATTTAGCAACCTTCAACGGTGTTTCATCAGACGTGGTTACTAGCCTGCCATCAATATCTGGATGCCTTATATACTGTTTTTGTCTCTATTAAAATACTGTACCCAGAGTTAAACACAGCACTATAGATGTGTTCTGACCGGTTCCGGGTACAGTGGAACTGTTGTCTTCCTTGATCAGGTGACATGGGACTAGCTTTGGGGGTGGCCACGTCAGGCAAGAGCTAAAAACCAGGGACATCAGTGACTGTTCTTACACCAGGTCTCCTAAAGCCTCTACTTGTACAACTGATTTCTGCTAACCTGACTTCAGGATAATACCTTTACCATTTACCACCCTATCTAAAATAGGCTTGCCTCTCCCCATGCTTCATCTCTACCTGAATTTGGCTTCAGAGAAATCATCTCTATTTGAAAATTTATTATTTATTTTCTTATGTGCAACTTTATCATCTATTTACCCCAACAAAGATGACAACACCCTAAGAATGAAGCCTTTATCTTTTTCACGTAGGATAGTGCCTGGCATATAGAAAGTACCCAATAAATGCCTGTTATTATTTAATAAATTCTATCTTTTTCACTTCTGGATAAATCATTTGAATGCTAATTCGGTCAATCTAACACATTACCCAATTCTCTGCGACAAAATCTACTGAAAATTTGGTAAGAATGCCTTTCATGCCTTCATTCAACTTAAATGTACCTATTCTTCATCAAATTCCATTGTTTTATTAGAATACAATGAGAGGGAGCAGGTACAGAGTCTTCAGTATATGTTATTTAATTCCGTTCAGAGTGACAATGAGCCTTAATTAGCATACTTGGGGAAAGGGCATTCTAAGGCTATTACCCACAGAGTAATGCTATTACTCTGGTAAAAGTCTCAATCCAAGAACAAATTTAAACACCTTTATTAAGATCAATGTAAACTATATTTGTAATATTTCCCTGCTTTATCAGTCTAGAAATTCTATCAGAAATGAAAGGAGACATCAGTTGTTTCAGAGACCTCCATGGAGGTTGCTAATTTTTTTTTTTTCTTTTCTTTTCTTTTCTTTTTACAAACACGGAAATCCTCTGAGGATCAGCACTGAGATCACTAGTTTTACTGGCTGTCTCTGGAACTCATCATCTCTGTGAACACTGGCAATTGGCTTCCTGTCCTCCGGTGTGAGGCGGACTCTTCTTAATTTCTAATGATCAGGGATAGTGGCTTTAGAATCACACTCCTTGTAGTGTGCAGTGATATAAACTGTCCAGACTCCCATTTGCTGGCAGCCATGCTTTGCCAGTTTGATCAGCATTCTCTCGTGTGCATGCAGATAAAATTAACTCGGGAACTGGGGAGGGGGGGGCTCTGCTTTCCACCTGACAGCTGCTAGGTGCTCTAAACAATGGGCCACCACACTTTCTTTTTTGCGCTCTAAGAATAGCCCGACTGTGTAACTCTTACAGGTTTTGAAAGCCTCATCACTGCAGCTGTTTAGCGCTTCCTACACTTACTCTTTTAGATTATTGTTACTCGTTGTTGACACGATTTGCTTCTCTTCCTCTTCTCTACATGGCCAAGGTGATCAATCAGTTCCTCAAGTAGCCACACCAGTGCTTCAGATGCCTCTCCCTCTCCTTCTGCGTTATCATCATCATGTCAACACTTCCTTCTGGGAATCTTAATTCTTGAGTTTTCCTTTCTCACAAGGGATTTAATCTAGGTACCTGAAGTAAGTATCATTTCTCTCATTTACTCCTGAATCCTCAGGATTTAATGCACTCCCTGGCACATAGTAGGTACTCAATAAATATCTGTTCAATGAACAAGTAAGTATTCTCAGTAATGCCTTCATTTTGACTTCCTGAAGCTTAGGGTATGCGCCTGATTATGTCCTCACACTCCTCCTCATCTGTTTGAGTGGTGGACACTTTCTTTTAGTATTACCATTCATTCTTCTTTATCAACCAGGTCTTTGTTTTTTTTATTAAGTCAAAGTTATATCTTAAACAGTGGTACTCATTCCAGCTTTCACCATATGCAGAAGTATTACTTAATTGATGGGCAATTAAGAAGATCCATGGATATAAATAACAATTTATATGAAAAATGTTAATATATTATATGGCATTACATGATATGTTAATTGATAAATCAGCACCACAGTTATCAGAATACACAGTTTTATAAAAATTCTAAGTATTCAGTGTTCAGAATTTTTCTCTTATTACTGAGAATGCATATGAAAGTCCCTCACTATACTATTTTGGTGCCCGTCTTCCATTGGATGCTAGAGATACCTGACTGCTCTCTGAGAGGAAAACCTGATGTGTATGAAAGGGTTAATTTCAAAATTGGGCTGAAATAGTTACCTTTTGTTGATAAGAGAAATCAGCTGATTATAATTTACTTCAACTGTGTCTACACATATTTCTGTCTTAAAACAAATTTATGGCAAGCAACTAACAGAAAAGTAAATGGCTGAATCACCAATCTTGAAAGAGAATTAGCCAACTTATCTATCGTCTTGATTTTAGGGACAGTCATTCAAGACACATGCACTTTTTTAAGAGACTGTGAGATGTGGAATGTTAGCAATCTTCATTGTCAGGAAACTTCCTAAGATTTCCTCTGAATGCCTCATGCATCACTTTAAGCTCATTTCCTCTCATTGAACAGAGGCAGGACAGCTGGTCAGCATCTTCCATCTGCACTGCCCTCTGTCTTCCCCTAACTGTGTTACTGAACACCCTTCTGAAATGGGAGTAGGAGGCCAATTTGAAACAGAAGAGAAAACTCTCAGAAAAAAATCTTATGGGAAATAGCATTTTAAACTTCACTTTGAATGGGGCTATAGATTAGGTCAAGGAATGGGCCAAAATACTGAAGTGCTGTCTTTTGAATAATTCAGATTAATTCTTAGATAGTATTACGGGGTCATAAAACACCAGGCCTGGATATTAAAGATGTTTATGTCTCATCAAAAAGTCTTTGAATGTAGCTCCCTGGCATACTGCCAACAGGGGCAGCTCTTTGGGGGAAAACCCTATGCCAAAGGCCAAAGAGGCAGCTGTGTTATTCAGCTCCTGAGAGCTTCCAACTCAACACCCACACAGGCTCAATTATAAGCAAATTAAAGGGATCCAGACTGAACATAGTAATTCTGGTAATTTAAATAAATAGAGGAAAGTCTACAATTAGCAGAAAAAGATTGATTTTCTGGAAAACCCAGAAAATGACACCCTAACCCCTTTGAATGAGCATAGTTACATCTAATTATTTAAAAATAAATTCCCTTTATTCATCATTTTAATCATTTCTGATCTGACTTAAATGTGGCCACATGCATGCCAGCAAAAGTATCCACAAATAATGAGGCAGAACAGCCTCAAAAAATTGTTAATTTTTAGATATATAGGAATCAATGACACTGAGCAAAATTATAATCAGGTGTCTTACACCTACATTTCAGAGAACTTCGATATTGTGTTACTCATTTCTACCTTTTTCAAATGCAAAGAAAAACTTAGAGTCATTCAGAAAGAATCAAAGATAAAATTGGAGAATCTATTAACTCACTATATTAGTAGAATAAAGAACAAAATACACATGATCATCCTGTATAGATCCTTAAAATCACATAATAAAATTCAACATTCATTCCTGATGAAACCAAATGAGCAAATAAAAAAATTTGCAAGAAGCCAGGCGTACAAAGAAATTTACATAAATTGATAAAAACATTTGTATCAGGAACCAACAGCAAACATCATAATTAATGGGCACATGCAGTGGAAGTATTCCTATTTAATTTTTAAATTCATTTTGACGAGCTGATCTAAAGGTCATGTGGGAGAATAAATGCATGTGAAGAGCCAAAGTAATTTTACAAAAGAAGAAAAAAACAGAGGAAGACTGTTCTGTAAGTTATCAAAATACAATGTAATAGGATGACAATTGAAAGAGGGTGACATGGGCGTGGGACAGACCAACTTATCAGTAGAATAGCACGTCTACATACCAAACTAAGACGACAAATAAATTGCAGAAAATTATTTACAGCACACACAACAATATTCTAAAGATGAAAGAGAAAAAGAATTTAAAAAATGGAAACACTTTTGGCAAAGTATATGAATAAACAGATCACAGAATAAGCAGCACAAATGGACCAACCCCCGCTACCCAAACCCAAAAAATCCAAATCCTTAAGTCCAAATTTGATCCAAAGGGGTAAAGTAAATTGCAAATCAAGATTCATTCATGTAACATAACACCATACAATTAGGATAAAGAAACAAAACGTGTGACTTTGACGTACGTCCATAGGCGGAAAAGCAAATACATAGAGCGCTTTCTCTAAGGACATGCGTAGCAAGCTATTTTTAAATCTTGCCTGTATCTGGGAAATAGGAGGAGGAGATGGGGTGAGAAGGCTTTACTTTTCACAAGAATTTACTGTCTTCGGAAACACAAGTAAAAAGAAATAAACGGAACCCACTCACTTTTAAAATGATTCGAACATCATCTGCCAGTGAAAATACTAGTGCAGACTCAACAGCACAAAATAAAACAAACAAAAACAAAGAAGGTGCCAATGAGGCCTATTCGCCTTTGAAGATTGTTAACGGCTTTCAAAGGAGGAACACCCAACATGAATTATATAATAAATAGGAGGCTTTAGCCTTTTTTATTGTGAACCGTATCAAATTGCTGTTTCTCTAGGTCAAAAATAGTCAAATAGCACTAATTTGCTATTCAGCCTAAATACCTTGGGATTTTATTTTTTTTTCTTTACGTTTTGAAGAATGCATCTTGACCCTGCTGAGAGGATTATTCCTATGAGCACAGTCACCAACCTTTTTAGAAAATACATTAATTCTTTACACTGGCCCAGTGCTATGTATGTGGGAAGCTAAACCACTTCCAATATTCTTTTCATCTAATCAAACAGGAAAGACACTTCCAAATGTTTACCATTCTGGCATCATCTGAGTTTACTCACTGAGAAAATCAACATGTTTATTGAGCTCACTCATTGTTCTGGGAATAGGGGTTCAGAATGTTTCTAGAAGGTTGACCCCAAGAGCCCTCTACAAGAGTGTTAGCTTTAATTTGGCACTTCCTGGAAGGGACCAAACTTTGACAGTTACTTTAAAAATGTTTTTGTAGCATATTTTACCACTTGTGCTGTATGGTGCATTTAAGCCAATATTTTTTTAGTTAGATACCTGTGTCCTGAAGAAAATAGCTCATGACCTTTGCCCAGTTAATTAAACTGAACAAATGTTACTATTGTCATTTATGGTATAAGTACAATAAAGTGCAACGGGCGACTGCCAACTATATATATTTTGCAAGGGCTATTTCAATCTAAAAAAGAAAACTCAAAAACAAAGTTTTCAGTAATCAAAAAATATAAACAAATTCTGTTTCTGGACATGCCTTAGGTTTTATTTTTATGGATGTGATCATTTTTTCTCTCTTAAAATGGATGCTATTTTATTTTCTTTTGCAGAGATTTTTAAAACCTTGGCCACTGTTCTTTTTTTTTTTTAAACTAAATGAGGAAAACAGTAATATATTTCTTGCCCCAAATGAAGAGCAGTTTTTATCCATTCATCTTCTTTATAGAGAAACTGGGAAGACAGAACAGGAAATATTTATCAAGCACTCTATAAAAATAAATTGCTCCTTAAATTATTAGTAATCACCTATATCACTGTCACACATTATTCCTGTGGTCTGTCAGAAGCTCATGCTTGAGAAAATACCCTGTTCTGACCAGTGCTCCAGACAGCTTCCTTGTTAAGGCTTTCTATCAGTCTCTCACTGTAGATGATTAGAGCAAATGTACCCCAGTGATCTAGTTAATTTATAGAAAACAGAATTAATTTCTCTGGTTTCATCAGGATGGAACACTTTTTTGAACTCCTGTAAATGAGTAACAGATAAGCACTATTTATCAGATTGTTTTGTGGAACATGCAGTTTTGATTATTCTATTTTCTTGTTGCTACTAATGAAATATGTAATGTGCCTCAAGGAAAAAAAAATGCAAATTTTGGCCACTGAACATTCCGGAAGCAATGAATATTTTGCTGAGAATTTAGTTTGCACCAGCACCGTACTCTAATAGCTCGCTCTCTCTGAGTCCTTGGGAGGACAGCGATGTTCTTGGGTATCTGAGATGTCTTCCAGGGTCTCACATTTCAGGGCCTGGGGCCCACAGTTTGGAGAGGCCCTGGCAGCCAACGGTTACCCAGGAATTCCCTGAGGGACTCAGAACTTCGATGAGGTTGTCTAGGCATGAACCCTGGGTACCTTGTTACCCTTAATCTGGTAAACCGAGGCCCCCTATATGGTGTTACAGGATTTGGAGACGGGCATTTAAAGTGATAAATCTCCACTGCTGCCCTCCCTATTCACTGCACATAGAGACGGGGCATCCCATGGAAGAGGATTCAATCACATCACTTTCCCAGGCCCTGCAATAGGTACGGACAACGAGAAGTGGAAAGGAACCAGCAGACAAGAAAAAGATGCTTACGGCATTCAGATTCTCCGGAAGGAATACTCACATTTTCCTGACCTATGCAGACCACTTTACAAAAACGTCATTTATCTCTCTTTTAAAAAGGGGTAATTACAATTCAACGTGTGAGAGGAGATGGGAAGAGAAGATGAGCATCTCCCCTCCTCCAGGCTTTAGCGGACCTGGCCCCCTAAGGCTGGAGTTGAAGAAGCAAAGACAGGACACTCAGGAAGACAGATGGGTGGAGGCTGGAGAGCTGACCTGGATGTCACCTCACCCTCACTTACCAAGGTCCATGCTCTTTGAGGCTTTCAGATTCATTGATTCAGGCTGCCTGGCTGGTGTCACAGATCTAAAGTTGATGTGCTGATCTGGAAAATACACTGCTGAGTCCACCCCAGAGCTGCAGAAAGAAGCCATATGCCGTATTTAGGTTCAGAATATGATCTTCCTCCCCCTCCCCAGAAGGCAGCAGTTCTCATTTCAAGCACAGCCCCTCATCGCTCCCCCTACAGCTCCCAACCCTACATTTCTACCACTTCTTGAACCTCAGGTTTCTTTTATGAGATGGAGCAACTCTGTTTTCATGTGTTTTATCACAATCTGCAATTTAAATAATATTCTCCGGCTAATATCATGTTTTCCTCTTCACTGATTTCTGCTAATTGGGATCCTGCTGTACAATATATAACTTTAAGTGGGGAAGGCGAACCTGGAAAGCACTGGAGCGTCAAAGGATGTCGCTTGACATCAGCACAGCCTGAAAGCAGGTTCAGAGAGATCTGTGCGCCCAGCGCGCCCTTCCTTTAAAAACAAGTGAAAGGGCTGTATCCTTTAGAGAAAACCATCCTGTTGAATGACTAATGGCTGCAGTAGTTTGGTTTTCTACTTTATTTAGGCCTATTTTCTAAAACTAATGTTAATGCTAAGCAAATAGCCTGCTCATCAATAATACCAACAGGAAATAACAGGAAAAGCACAGTTGACAATTTAGACACAAGATACATCAAATGCCCATTACAGTACTTGTATTCAATCTCAAAGAATTCTATTTCTGCTGAATATTTTATTTATTCTGCTTGAAGATGGAGGAGATTATGTAAGACAATTTACAGACAATACCTTATTTCTTGATCTAGAAAGAAATTGTATTTATACACTTTTCATAAATTAAATTACAGTCTCTTTCTCCCTTGGTACTCTCATGTATTTAGAAAGTAAATATGGTAGCTCATTTCAACACAATTTTATTCTCATCTTAAATACAGTGAAAACTCCAATCAAGTTTCTTTGTAAATCTGAGAGTAATGAGGTTGCGTTTTTTTCAAACAGTTGGGATTTGACACTATAAACAAGAAAACAACCACCAGAAAATTCAACTAATTTGAATGAGAATCCTTCTAAAACATACAGGGGATCTCGCTTTCTTAGCCTAATATACCAAAATAAGTTTAATCTTTTCTTGAAACTTATTAGTCATGCATATTTAATATTGCCTTGCAGCAATAATAATATTGCTGAATGAACGAGCCTCCATTATTGGGATATAGTGTAATACAGCACAGCCCGCAAAAGCACAGACACCGGAGCAGGTCCGCCCAGTTCTAAACCCTGGCTCTGCTCGTTCCTACCCGTGGTACCTGGGCGAGCCCATGAGCCTCTCTGTTTCCAAAATGGGTATAATTAAGCTCCCTACCTCGTAGGGTTAAGAGATAGAATGAGCTATAAAGATTTGTAAAGTAAGGAGAACAGTGTCTGGCGCAGAGTATGTGCTACAGAAGCATTTAGGAAACAAATAAGTAGATGAATAAACTTTTTTTTTTTTCCCCAAAAGACTTTAAATGTCTGTTTTTCAAGTTATCCTTTTTTTTTTTTTTTTTTTTTACAGTTTCTTTGCCTTCTTTTTTGTCAGACTCTCTGTGGGCCTGCGACTAAGAGCCCTTCTCCCCTCCTATTTAGAAGGGAAGTGGTATGATGTTTAGGGCCCTGGGCTTGGGCGCTAGATGCCAGGGTGCGCGACCTCAGTTCACTAGTGCATAAAATGGACAGTAATAGAATTTACTCAATAAAGTTGCGGTAATGATAAAGTAAACTAAGATACGTTAAATACCGACAGGAGTGCCTAGCACACAATAAGAGCACAGTAAAAGCAAGCGCTTAACCCTTTTCTTTACTTCTGGAGGTCAAAGCGGTCTTTGAAGGAGTGCCTGACATACTGTCCGGCAAAGAACTATACAGTGCACCCTCCATTTCCTCCAGACTGCATTCTAGGGTCATCCAATCTGGGATCAAAAATATTCAGGAAAAAAAATTTCCAAAAAGCTCCCAAAAGCAAGAATTGAATTTTCCATGCCCTGGCAACTATTTACATAGCACTTACATTGTATTAGGTGATTTAAAGTATATGGGAGGATGTTATATGCAAATACAATTTGCATGTAACAGGACAGAAGTTTAAATCTATCCTTCAGGATGATGAAGCTTTTTCTTTTTGGGTTCTTAGTATTGGTGTCTGGCTGCATTCTCAATAGAGAAAGCTACTGACATAAAGCACATGAGAGGTGGACCCAGTGATGGTGGCAACATGCGCCAGCTGTGTACAAAAATCCTGACCCACTAGTGCTGCTGACACTGGCCTGGCATAACAGCAATGTTTGAATTGTTTCAGCCCATTTTAAAGAAGAATTCTGAGGTGCTATGGTCAACCTGAGCTTCTCCTTGAGCGCTAATGTTTCTGAAGCACTTGACTTTAAAAGTGTTATTTGACCTTTATTTGTGCTCAGTTTCCCATCCTTTGATCTCTGGTGATATGTGGTTTTAGTGTCAGAAAGACTCATGGTCTTCACAGAATCAATGAATTTAAGAGCTGGAAGGCATTAAAGTTCACCCCATCTAACTCTTCCTCTTGTAGATAAGACACTGAGGCCCAAAGTGTCCACTGATGTTTCAAGGTCACACAGCTGGCCAGTGGCAAAGTCAGGACCAGAACCATGCTTTCTTGAAGGTTTCCCAGAGCCACAAAAGCTTTGGTTAAAATGGTGCCCAGCCTAGGACATAGGTTGTCCTGACCCTGAATCCACAGAAACCAAACTTTCCCTCTTAGTGCAAAGCCACACACACCCTCGTAGGTGGCTTGCATCTAGGTTTGCTTTTTGTGTCAACAGAGTGGTGCATGTCATGAGATAAAAGAAAACCAAAGGGTTAATCAAAGCAGATGCCACATGTTATAATGAAAGCTTTTCGGGAGGCAGTTTAGGACCAACATGAATATTCTTCATTAAAACAGATCACACTGCATTTCAAGTGCTCTGTTCAAGGCAGACAAAGGGAATCTACCCAGCTGAATAATGTTTTGGTTAACCGACTTTACTGTCTTAGTTGACCAAACTCAGCATTACTTGACCAATTTAAGAGTAAGAACTCAAATTTTCCCAGACACTTGGGAAACAATTAACCCCATCCCCATTCAAAAACCAAGATGGCACTGCAGTCACATCAAGTAAGGATCAGTCTAAACAAAGTGAATTTTTTGTAGAGATGTGGAGATCCCATCAAGGATGATCAAAGAAATAAAAAGCTGCTTTATATGTATGAATGCAACAAATATCCGCGCGCGCATGTGTGGGTGTGGGTGTGTGTGTATACTTGGATACGTCCATTAAATTGATCATGGTGATAGGTACTTCTGTTACCATTGTTTTCAACGTGGCCAAGGGTACACTTTGAAAACCTTCTATCAAAGGACCCCTAGTGCCATTGTACAAAATAGAAATTATGCTGATATCAGATTGGCAGATATTTAAGGAGGGAAGTAAGTGTAATATGAGCCGAGAGGGGACTAGAGCCAATGTGAACATATAATGCACTTGAATGATGAGTGTAGTATTGAATTGGTTAACGCGAAAATACTGGTTCACAACATTGGCTAATGTGAAAAAACTGGTTAATGTGAAAACACCCACATTAGATTAGTAAAACAGTTTGTAATTTTATGCTACATACTGAAAGTTTTTGGTGTGAGAGGGTGACACAATGATTAACTATGAAATATGACATATTTTAATTCTGTAGGCAGTTAGCATGTGCTCATGGCCGAGTGGGCTATGGTGGTAGCTGGAAGTTGACAACAGGCCAAAGACGTATCTTAGATAAAGACTGTGTTTTCAGCATGAACAACCAGGGGATCTATCAAAGAGAAACAATACTCAATGTCAAATTATGCTGCATAATGAATAAATAAGGGCAGCATGAAACATATGCCAGTGTCCTGAATAGGGTGACAAGTCAGGAATGAGAAAGACACATAAGACCCCGGCATGAATGTTCAAGGAGAACAGTCTGAAATAAAAAGGCAGGGGAAGGTTTCATGGGGCAGCCACAAAGATGATGTCTGAGGTCTCCGGTGGCCGTGAATCAGCTTCAACAATTGGCTGCTGGGAGCGAGAGTTGACGCAGGTCACGTGTGAAAGAGAGACAGACAGAGAACTGAGAGAGAACCAGGAGGGAGGGAAAACATGAGCACGTAGGGGATAACTAAATGTTGCCTCAACTGTTAATAAAATTCAATATATTCTGTTTGCTGTTGATTTGCCTTAAACTCTCCCTGAGGTATCATGTAGAAAATGTATAATATACACATACACATATGTATATGTATTTTATTTAGAAACACATATCCTAAATTTTCATCTAATAATTTTTTTATTGTTTTTGGGGGGATATGGGAGGTAATCAGGTTTATTTATTTATATATATATATTTAATGGAGGGACTGGGGATTGAACCTAGGACCCTGTGCATCCTAAGTGCATGCTCTACAACTGAGCTATAACTGCCCCATAACAGTACAAATAAATTTAGTAAATTCCAGATTTCATTTTGGTTCAAAGTACAGGCATAAGCTTGATCAAATTTGGTTTTCACTCCTCATCAAACAGCAGTTTTTTGTTTCACAAGACTGGTTCCACCCCTTAAAGCCCTCTCTTCCTCTTTAGAAGGTTTAAAAAAAATTTTTTTTCTTTTTTAAAGACAAGACAACCTCCTTGGCTCAAGCCTCCTGGCTCCCTTCCAACACTTCCCTGACCCTAAGTTTCACACATCCAAACCCCCACCGCTGCTGGTCACCTAGGCAACACAGCAGCCTGCAGGATGGTGCAGGTCATGGGATCCAAAGAGAGAGAGAGAGTTTCAAAGCTTCAGATTTGTTCCTTCCATCTCGGAAATGTCTTTGGCTTTGTCCCTTCCTCTCCAGCCATGCTGCTCCTCTCTCCATTCAAGCCCTTCTCCTCCCTTACCAGTACTCCCAGACTGGCACCTTTGTCTAGGGCCTCCCCCAGCCATGTATCCTCCACAGCTGAATTCATGTAACCTGATACTGTCACCGCCAAGGCTTGAAACCCTTCAACGCTTCTCCACTGCTTTCTGGAGAAGGTGGCGCTCACAAGGCACGGCAGACAATGCTTTCCTGTTGATTCCTCCCCCAGTGTTCAGTGATCAGCCACCCTGAACACACTATGCATTTCCCCTCTCCCATCATTTGGTTTCCCTACCCTAAATTGCCCGTCCCACCAATTCTCTGCCTAGTAAATTCCTTTCCATCCTTCAAGAAACCTTTCAAACATTCTCTGTCCTCTAAAACCTTCCTCGACACCTGCAGGCAGAGTTAGTGGCTCATTCTTCTGGGCTCCAGCAGCATTTTGCATCTACTGCTCAGCAGGCTGCTTCCTAAGGATCCGTGTGTGTCTGTCTGTTCACGAGGACACTGTGTTCCCTGCGGGCAGGGACCCTTTACAATCCATTCAAGTACCTTCAACAGTGCCTAGCTAAGAGTTCCATGAATACTTCTGAATGGGTAAGTGAGCAAATGAATGGCAATAATCAAAAAAAGACTAAAGGAGACTCAAGCCTGAGAAAAGTTACACTTTTGATTGAAAAGAGCAGTTCTAGTCAAGGGCGAGAATGGAGTCTAAACACAGTAGTTTAGGGAGGAGGAGGGTGAGAAGGAGCTGGAAGTTACTGGTTCACACTATGTGATATTTACAGCAGTGAGAGCCAGTATAGGCTTTTTTTTTTTCCCCCCTTTTCCCCAAGATCATGGAGAAACATGTTTTACTGCAAAGAAAAGGGAAAAAATCTGTGGAGATCCTGAAGCAGCCAAAAAGGCAGTTGCGAATTCTCAGTAATGTTCTCTCTGAAATATCCCTGAACTGTCTTTGTCCCCTGAAGATTTCTCAACAGGAAGTTTCTCCCCATCCTCCCCAGCACAGGCCCTCAGTATCTTCTACTGCAACTGCCCCCAAAGGGATCCACAGAGTCTCTGGCTTCTAGCAGAACTAACTCTCCTCCATTTATCTAATCCATGTTGTACACAACTAAAACCCGGATCTTATCTGCTGAATCCCCTACTGTAAGATTTTACTATCTTCCAGATGCAGTCTGTCTTCTCTGTCCCTGCACTCTGGACTTGATCAGCTGGCCAGTCAGCCAGGATACAAGTTGCCCAAATCAACTTACTTTCCCATCTCCATCTGTGCCTTCTGCCCTTCCCTCTCTCTGAAACTCTCTTCCTCCTTGGGTCTTCTAGGTCCACCCTTCTACTCGTATTTTAAGGTTCAGCTCAAGTGTTACTTTTTCCTTAACATGTTCCCTGCTTCCTCTGCTTAGGAGCATTCCTCTCTCTGCCTCAGGTGTCCAGAGCAGTTTATCTACACCTCCTGGCTAAGGTCACTTTGTACCTTATGTTCTAGTTGTCGCTTTTACCTAGTAGCCCACCGTCTTTTTGAGGGTCGGGTTTCCTTTTGGGTTCCTGGACCCAGTTTTAATGTGTGTTGTGGGGGTTCCCCCACACCTCCACTCTACCTGGAGAAAGCACCAGGTCCCACAGGTTGAGAGCTCAGCCCTACAAGACAGCCCCCCACGCTCCACTTCAGATGCCATCTGCAAGCTCAGGTTGTCACCTGTACTTCAGACTGACCAGCTATAGACTGGAGGTTCCAACGACCCCTCCTTGAACTTCAGATGCCAATCTCAAGTCCATGTTGTCACCCGTAGTACTGACCAACTGGCTATAAATCAGAGGTCCCCAAGACCCACTCCTGGGGTCTGATTAATTTTCCAAAGTAGCTCACAGAACTCAAAGAAATATGTTACTTACTAGATCACTGGTTTATTATAAAGGATATAACTCAGGAACAGCCATATATAGAACTGCATAGGGCAGAGTATGTGGGAAGGGGATCTGAGCCTCCAGGCTCTCTCTGAGTACGCCCCTCTCCCACATCTCCACATATACACCAACCTGGGTTGAACCTTGTCCTTCTGAGTTTTTACGAAGGCTTCATTACATAGCATGACTGATTAAATCACTGGCTATTGTCAACTGATTCAATGTTCACCTCTCTGAGTGAGCCTGCAAGTTCCAACCTACTAAACACAAGGTTGGCTCTACTGGCAACCAGTCCCCTTCCTCAGGTGCCTCCAGAAGCCACCTCATTAACATAAGGCACCTTTATCAGCCTTGATACTTAGGAAATTCCAAGGATTTTAGAGGCTTGGTGCCAAAAATGGAACTAAGACTAAATACATATTTATTACAAATACAGTATCACAGGTTTATATCTGACTTATCTCTGCAGTCTTCCAACAGTTTCACTTACATACCTTGGATAAACGGTTAAGTAGAATGAAAGAAATTATTTTTAAAATGGGCTTTTTAATGCTACCAAACTGTCACGTTTGATTCAGGATTGAGGCAGACAATGGAAATGAATGAACAAAATTAAATGCGTCCAGATTTTCACTCAAGAAACCTCTAGAGATACTGATCTAGAAAATTGTTGTGATTATCAATCTAATTCAAGAAACTGTACTTTGAGTAAGATGGCTGACTTCAAAAATGTAAGAATCAGAGATAGCTAAACACAGGTAAGCTTCCAGCTGATAAGCTAGCTATACTCTTGTTATATTGCTTTATTTTTAGACGATTGTAATAAAAAGCATAATAGGAATGACCCAAGCATTGCGGCAAGAAAAATGAAAAATTTTCACAGGATTATCATGAGACACAGAACAGAATAAAATACACAGTTTTTAACAGGCATAATAAATATAGAAAATAGCAAAGGGACAAGTTAATGATTTTTAAAACTCATCAGAAGAACAAAATCTATGAATTCTACTAGTCAAAAGGTGTGTATGCTTAGTAAATCTCTCTCTCATGCTTGTGTGATTCTAAAAATTATTGATTTTTTGGTTTCTATTACAGAGTGGATATAATATCGGGCACTTGTTTCAATAGTTTAGATTATATATGGTGGTGCTTTAATTTTTAGATTCCATTAACTTCCTTGGAATATCTATTTTAAAAATACTTTTAGGGTTTGCCAACTACAAATGAGAAAAAAAAATGAAGCTTATGTCTTCTCAATTTTGTTTTATACCTTAACAAATAACTTTTCTTTGAGTTCCACCTTTCCAGTTTTTAACATGGTAAAAGCAAATTCAACAATTTTCCTAAGTACTTTAATAACATACGATGAATTTTAAATTCCAGGAAGAAAAATACGAACAATCTCAGCTATTAATATTAGCTATGAGAAGCTTTCACTGGAAAGGAATTATAGATACTATGAGATTTCCATTCTGGAAAGAAATAGAGTTAAAATAAGGTTGCTGCGTTTTCCCAGAAAAACCATAACGGGGAACATTTACAATATATCATTTTATCGATACCTGTGGCTGTAATCTTCAAGGCCCAATTCCAGAACGGGATTTGGTGGGGGAGAGGGTGGTGCTTTGCTCTCGGCCCATCTGTCATTGGGAAGCAAGAGCTCTATAAACAAAGAACAAATGAAGCTGTAGTCAGCGGCAGGCAGACCTGTTCAGTGCCTGGTTCTGTTTCAGTCCATCTCTCAGACGCAATTTCACCAACACAGAAACCAACCCTGAAATGAATTAAGTCCTCATACAGAACTGAAGGATTCAACGACATCTAATACAGCCTGAATGAGGAGACCAAGCCGGCTAATATGTTTTTGTGCTGGTGACCTGCTGGCAACCCCAGGCAAGTAAAGCCCAGTATCTTAACTACCTTTTCCCATCTAGGGAAGGCGGACATTCATTATCTGTGATCTGTGGAAGATTAACAAGCCATTTCTTTTATGACTTAGCATTTTTGTAAACAGGACCCTATAATAAATGCTCTGGATTAGGTGGTGATTTAAGCATTTGCCTCAGTGACAAAAAATGCTTAAAAAAATCATGAGATAAGACAGTATATCCACTCACCATTAGACACCATTAGTAGTGGTAAAAAAAAAAAAAAAAAAAAAAACTCCATTGCATCTGTGTTGTAGTGGAAAACCCTGGGTTTGGGGCCTTGGAAGCAAAAGACTGGGGTCAGAATCCTGGCTTTCCTCCCTACTAAAAATGTTTGCTTTTTCAGTCTATTCTACATGGAAAAAAATAAACATGCATACTGAATACTACAATAACTAGTTAACAAGTAGAGTCTGTTGAGATCTTATTGTGTACCACACATTGAGCTAAGCATTATATACATTATGGCATTTAATGCTCATCATTAATGAAAATATTAACTAACGTATGAAAAAACTATAGAGCATCCTGGTTAAGAGTATGGTTTGTGGAGCAAGGCTGCATGTTTCTAATCACGGTTCCTAATGCTGGATGAACGTGGGCAAATTAGTCAACTTTGTAGTCTTGTAGTAACCTGTAATGAAAATGAATATATGTATGTTCATGTATGACTGAAGCATTATGCTGTACATGAAAAACTGACACAGCATTGTAAACTGACTATAGTTCAATTAAAAAAAAATTTAAAAGAACAGTCTAAAAGCAGGAGTCAGCCAACTTTGTCTGCAAAGGGCCAGATTGTAAATATTTCATCCTTTGTGGGTTACAGGATCTCTGTTGCAACTCTTCAAGTCTGTCACAGCAGTGCAGAGATGACCACAGACAGTACATACATGAATGGGTGCGACTGTGTTCAATGAAACTTGATGCACAAGGCCAGCTGGCAGGCCGGTCTGGGGCCAGGGCCATAGCTTGATAAGCCTTAGTCTATAGTCGCAAACTCTATTGCCCTTCTACCCTTTTCTGATCTGGCCCTGGATGGATGGAATCTTTTCATTACAGGTTACTACAAGATATTGAATAAAGTTTCCTGTGTATATAAGTACACATTTTTTATCTATTTTATATATAGTAGTTAGTATCTGCAAATCTCAAACTCCCAATTTATCCCTTCCTACCCACTTCCTCCCCTGGTAACCGTAAGTTTGTTCTCTATGTCTATGAGTCTGTTTCTGTTTTATAAATAAGTTCATCTGTCTTTTTTATTTTTTAGATTCCACATGTAAGTGATATCATATGGTTTTTTTCTTTCTCTTTCTGGCTTATTTCACTTCAAATGACAATCGCCAGGTCTATCCCTGTTGCTGCAAATGGCATTATTTTATTCTTTTTTATGGCTGAGTAGTATTCCACTGTATAAATATACCACAACTTCTTCATCCAGTTATCTGTTGATGGACATTTAGATTGTTTCCGTGTCTTGGCTGCTGTAAATAATGCTGCTATGAATATTGGGGTGCATGTACCTTTTCAAATTAAAGTTCCCTCTAGATATATGCCCAGGAGTGGGATTGTTGGATCATATGCTAAGTCTATTTTTAGCTTTTTGGGAATCTCCATACTGTTTTCCATAACATCTGCACCAGACTACATTCCCATCAACAGCATAGGAGGGTTCCCTTTTCTCCACACCCCCTCCACCATTTATTGTTAGTGAATGTTTTAATGACGGCCATTTTGACTGGTGTGAGGTGATACCTCATTGTAGTTTTGATTTGAATTTCTTTGATAATTAGCAATATTGAGCATTTTTTCATGTGCCTGTAGCCATTTGTATGTCTTCATTGGAGAATTGCTTGTAGGTCTTCACGGCATGTTTCTTTTTAATTATTAAGTTGTATGAGTTATTTATATATTCTGGAAATTAATCACTTTCAGTCTCCTCTTTTGCAAATAGTTTCTCCCATTCTGTAAATTGTCTTTTTGTTTTGCTTGTGGTTTCCTTTGCTGTGCAAAAGCTCCTAAGTTTAATTAGGTCCCATTTGTTTATTTTTGCTTTTATTTCTATTGCCTGGGTAGACTGCCCTAGGAAAACATTGCTGAGATTTATGTCAGATAATGTTTTGCCTATGTTTTCTTCTAAGCGGTTTATAGTGTTTTGTCTTATGTTTAAGTCTTTAAGTCCTTTTGAGTTTATTTTTGTGTATGATGTGAGGGAGTATTCTAACTTTGTTGATTTACATGCAGCTGCCCAACACCATTTGCTGAAGGGACTGTCTTTACTCCACTGTATATTATTGCCTCCTTTGTCAAACACTGACCAGAAGTCTGTGGGTTTATTTCTGTTCCACTGATCCATATGTCTGTTTTTGTACCAACATCATGCTGTTTTGATTACTGTAGCTCTGTAGTATTATGTGAAGTCTGGGAGGGTTAATCCTTCAGCTTCACTCTTTTCCTTCAGTATTACTTTGGCAATTCTGGGTCTTTTGTGATTCCACATAAATTATAGGATTATTTGTTCTAGTTCTGTGAAAAACGTCCTGGGTAATTTGATAGGGATCGCATTAAATCTGTAGATTGCTTTGGGTAGTGTGGCCATTTTAACAATATTAATTCTTCCAATCCAAGATCATGGGATATCTTTCCATTTTGTTCAGTCATCTTTAATTTCCTCAGTCGGTGCACTGCAGTTCTTTAAGTATAGTAAGT
Organism: Camelus bactrianus; assembly: GCF_048773025.1. NCBI lineage: Eukaryota > Metazoa > Chordata > Mammalia > Artiodactyla > Camelidae > Camelus > Camelus bactrianus. The sequence goes on from NC_133543.1 coordinate 75,292,906, forward strand.
TTCACTTCCTTGGTCAGATTTACTCCTAAGTATTTTAGTTTTTTGGATGTGATTCTTGAAAATCATATCAGCTTCGTATTCATCTTTGCAGCCTAGTGCATTCTGCACAATAGAAGTATCCAATAAACTTCAGTCAACTGAAAAGTATAATTCAATTTCTGACCACCACTGCAGAGGTAATGCCTTGTATGCTACAGATGGGTGGATACATGCAGGTTCCTGGGAGGAGACACATTACAAGTAATTACACTATTATGTGTCTCTTCAGAGGACCCTGGGGAACATGATCTGGTGGGACAGGACATAGAACCAAAACATTTGATTTGGGAGAAGGATGAAAGGCCTGGAGGAGATCTTAGTGGGTGGTTCTGGGCAGATGTGGGGCAACGGGTGACTGAGGCAGGGGCTGGAGTTCATCTGAACTGAAAAGGGGGAGGAGGCAGGGGAAGAGTACAAATGGAGATGAGAACAAGGAAGAGAGAAGGAATAACAAACCAGAGGCAAACTGTGTTTAGGCTATTACGTGGCCCCGGGTGAGATCTGCCAGCAAGATTCTTCAGAAAATGCAGTGTTTGTGCACTTCATTACCATTCAAATGCTTGATAGGATTTTATAGTAAACCGCTGGGACACAGCCTCCATCCTTGTTACTGTCTTGGAGCACCACACTCACTCCACTGAGGGCATTGCAAGCAATTCTCCCACATGAATGTGAATTTTCTGGTGTTAACAATTTCTACAAACGTTAGTTCTAAAAATGCCTTTTCTCTCTAACAGTTTGACAGGAATATGTATATATATAAAAAATAACAGTGGAACCGTGGGTGGTATGTACTATTATTACAAAAATAGGTGGAACACAGTGTCTCAACATTGGATTTTTAAATATACAAAGGAAAGGAAGAAGGGAAGAAAAAAAACTTAATGTTTTGACTGTAACAGTTCCTCTCTTCACGAGACATTCTATTTCGTCAAGCTAATCTTGTTTTTCTAAGGGGGCTCCTTAAAAAGACTTGGTGGTGGGGAGACCACACTCACTCAGTGACCTATCGCCACCTCACGTGCATCTGAAACTCAGGAGCACTCAGTGGTTCTAAAAACTGAAGATGATATTAACATCACAAAGAGGTGATGATCATGATATTCTTCTACAGAATCATGTTTATAAATTCAGTTATATATATCTTGGGTTTCTCAGTCAACAGGCTTATATTAAAAAATAAGAGCATTTCATCTATTGGCCTCTTACAATTAAAATGCAATAAATCTATGCTTTGATGGGACTAATTCTTTTTTTCTTTTTGAAATTATTTTTTATTGTCGTAAACTAAATACCACATAAAATTTGTCAGTTTAACCATTGTCAACTTATATAATTCAGGAGCATTAATTATTTTCACAATGTGCAAATATGACTATTATTTATTTCTAAAACTTTTCATCACCCCAGACAGAACCTCTATAACCATTAAGCAGTCGCTTCCCATTCTCCTCACCCCCAGTCCCTGGTAACCTCTAATCTACTGTTTCTATGAAATTGCCTCTTTTAGATATTTCATATAAGGGGAGTCACACAGTGGTTATCCTTCTGTGTCTGGCTAATTTGACTAAACATAATGTTTTCAGAGTTCATCCATGTTGTGGCATATATCAGAACTTCTTTTCCTGGCTAAATAATATTCCATTGTACAGATATACCACATTTTGTTTATCCATTCATCTGTTATTGGACACTTGGGTTGTTTCACATTTTGGATAGGCCTAATTCTTACAACTGAGGATTGTATCACAGATCCACAAAGAAATGAAAAAGTGCTTTTTAAGATATAAATCAGAAGAACTGGATTTTTGTTGTTACCTTAGAAAATCAAGGTGGGAGGAAGAAGTGTAACAGGGACCTTGTGGATCACAGATGTATGTCTTAGGAGAAAGGGGAGAGACAGAACTTCCCAGTGGTTCTGTGCCTAAAGGACTCAAATTCTTCAGTGGAAATACAAACTCTCAACATTCTACTGAAGCTCCAAAGTATCACTGCATTTTATTTTTATCGTGTGTCTTGAGTGGACTTTATTATTTAAACTTTTTTTTCCTAAGTGTACCCTTTAACTAGTTCTCTTGAAGTTCCAGAGAAGGCTCTTCTAGTGTGGAAAAAAAACTTTTTGTTCCTTCTCCAGGTTCTCCTGCTATTGTGACTGAAGGGCTCAGGAGATCTTGCTTCTGTCAAGAACATTTTTAATTTTATTAAGATGAGAAAAGATACACTATTTCTTTCTTTCTTTTTTTTTTTTCCCTGATACTGACTGTGTCTTTATCTGACATAAAGTCAAGTCAGCTTCTAATGGACATTCTTAGCATCAGATGAAAGGACTTCAACAGTTTTAAGAGGCCAGTGTAAGACAGGGCCCACGCTGTGGTTTAGGGAATGAACTTGAGTCAGAGAGACAGGGGCTGTCTGCAGGTTCTGCAGTGATTAGCATACGGTCTTGGGTTAGTAACTTACCCTCCTCTCTGACTATTTCTGCATCTGTAAAATGAGGAGAATAATATTCCCCACTCTGAGTGTGCGTATAAACTGCTTAACACAGTATCTCACAGACAGTCCACATTTAATAAATGGTCACAGCTGTTGCTCCTCTCACTGAAATGGAGGAATTCAGAGGAAAAAATTCTGATGAAACAATTTAATTCTAGAGGAACCTCAGATTAACAAGTCTCAGAGTTCAGAAACTGTTCCACGTAGCTAAATTTTGGTGGCCTCATAAGTGTAAACAAGGAATTGAGCACGTAAACAGCATCTCCTCTCAACAGACGGCTGAATGAGAGCCTGCAGAACATTCAATGGCACAGAAAGATGTTCATAATGTGCTATTAATTTTTAAAAAGTTCTTAAACATTATATACAGTATATTTCATTTTCATTTCATTTTATGTGCACATATCTACATGAAGGAAAAAGTTGAATTATATACATAATGTTACTGATCAGTATTTTTAAGAGACATAAATACGAGTAACATTAAATTTTCTCTTTATAGCTTTTCTCTTAATTTTCCGTAATGGTTATCAATTGCTTTTGCAGTCCAAAAAAATGAAGGTAACCAAAGAAAGGAGATGCGGGGAAATAAAGACTTTGTTGGCGACCTAAAGTATAATTTTTGAAGAAAATTCGTTTTTTTACACGTAGAACTCTACTCAAAAATGTGATCCATACAAGGTAACGAGGAAAGACCGAGTAGGGAGACAGTATGGGAACATTCCAACCATCACATCTTGGTCTCAGTTCATGGTGTTTACTGCACTTGGAAGCAAGCATAAATCTGTGAACTGTGTTATGACCATTTTATGGTTTAATACTACACCATCTATTTTGTAAGGTTAGCAGTTATTTACACTTGGTAACTTCGAATATTAACAGATTGTTTGAAAAAATAACAGTTTGCCGTTTTCTTTCTCCAGGCGTGGTTTGTTTTAAACATAACCCTCCGTGTTTGGGGCAGCAAGCAAAGAAACTGTCACTTAGACTGGAGGCAATGCCAGGAATCTGCTTCACAACTTGTGAGTCAGCTCTCCCACCCATTTCTGTGTTCATGACTCACAGTAACAAAGTCTGCACTTAGTCTAATTAATTCCCCTTTGTTCCTTTAGAAACAAACAAACAAACCAACAAACACTCTCGTGTTTTCTGACACCACTTGCAGTAGTCGAAAATGGATGGAATCTTACCTTTGGGTCTGTCTTGTGGACTGTAAGTGCCCAATGGATGCAGTGCACTGTTATCATTTCTCCTGGAGGTGGTTGTAGCGTTTTGACAGTTCTCAAAGCATGGCTTAGAAAGTGCCCCGCACTCTGCCTGCTCCTAAAGGATGAAAATAAGTATTACATTGGCTTTTTAAATATGTCCCAACTTGGTCAGTGGAAGCAAAGTGAAAGAATGATGAATTCATGAATAATCTTTCAAGAATCTATTGCACCTAAGTCCTCAACTGTGGAAAATCAAAATGGCCCTATCAGTTAAAACATCTTTGAATACAAGATAAAAAATACTGACACTGTGGTGTGAAGGATTAGGAGTGCCGATAGCCAACACAAAAGAGGATTAACTTTATTATTCTTTCCCGCCACTTACAACTGGCTTCTTTCAAATCTTCTTCCATCTGGGAGTACAGCTTGTGGCAGTGTCAACATAAGATTACACTTCATGCCAAGGGTGTTTCTCTGCCAACCAGCTGGTTCCTCTCTCTCTCCCCCTTGGCAATTGAGTGCATATGCTCGAGGACAAGTCAGAACCAAGGCAGGTTTGCCACTGAAATGCCATGAGTGTGTCCCACTGCAGACACTGGACCTTTTGGCCAGGAGCTAAAACAAGCTGCTGTGACCACGCCCGACAGTGGTTCTCCTGTGATTTCTTTTTCCTCTCCCCCTACCCCATATTTCCCCCTTCTATTTTGATTTTTGACAGTCTGTAAAAAATTCACAGTTTCCTTAAAACTGCTATATCCACAGTGACACCCGCACAAGCCACAGTCCACAGGTGCTGAAGAGCCAAGAGGAGAGGGCCGACTGCAGAGAGGTCTGGTTCCTGCTCTCGAGGACTGAGGCACAGAGAACTGGGCCGTGCGCTCGCCCGTATTAAGCACCTTCCTAACAGATTTTAAAGAAGTAGTTAAAAAACATAGATCTGCTCCTCAAAGCGCTTTCCTTCCGAAAAAGAGCATTTGGCCCAAACAATGCATTTGATTTATACTTTCCTCTTTAGTTACAAAAATTCAGTCTCCTGCTAGTTAAACAAAATATTTAAAACATTCAATGCAAGCAGTCTTCATAATTAAAATGTTTTCAGCTGCTGAAAGTTCTTGAACTTTTTGTCAAGGCTTATCACACCTTCTCCACCCCCAGTGTTACCCTTTGCCCCTGTCCCGTTAGTCAACCATTTGGGTGCAGACTAGCCCCGAATCGCAGCTAGAGCCCTGGCAGGCTGGGAGGTAGGACTTACCTTGCATAGTCAAGTGCTCTGGTTTAACAACAACAACAGGGACAACAAAAAAATTTTCCCCAGCTCTTTGATAAATGACACAATCGATATCCCAACAAGTGATCAGTAACCAGCCTAATTAAAGTATTCAGCCCGTAAAATAGAGCTGTCACGGGGCTCCCCATTAGTGTCCTGGCCAATAAAAAACATAATGGATTTTTAAACATATTCTGCTGCCACCAAGCTGAGCTTACAGCGGGGAGGGAAATGTTTTGGGGAAAGGAAAAAAAAAAGCAGGTCATAACCCATTTTTTAATACCAAGTCTCTAGGCTCAAATAGAATTACAATTGAACTTCAAGCTCATCCTTTGAAAAACATGTTTCTGTTTAAAATGATTCTGATTCAATCAAGGGCTCATTATGCATTCTTCACGAGGTCCTCATCAAAACTGTTTACGTATCTTGTACATCTGGGTAATGTGGGAAAATACCCCAACAACGATATATTTTGACTTTACTTAAGTAGCGCCTTCATGGTTTGTTTTTTTTTTTTTTTGATATCAATATAATGTTCAAGTAACCATTTTGGTATTCTTCCCAAATCTAACTAATTGATTTCCCTGAATGTATGAGCCGTGCTGAGGCCTTTTTCTAGGTTACGGATCCTTTTTATTGTACCTGAGGGTGATCGCTGTTCCACAAGAGAATTCTCCAGAAACACGAGCACACAGCATATGCTTTGACACAGTAAAACAGATTTGGGAGATCAAATAGCTACAGATTTTTTTTTTCCAATTTAATAAAGATTAGCTGTATATTAGGCTTCTGTCTTTACATGAAAAAACACTCTTTAATCTTCACGGGTGCCATAGAGATTCTCGCTGGCTCTGAGAGCCAAGGGCCTGCTCATCCCCCGTGGAAAGCATGTAAATATTAGGGAAACTAAAAACAGATCTTGTTGAAATGTCCTCATAAAAACTGCTTTTTGTCCCATTTCTTATTCCCAATAGATTCCCCAATGAACTACATTAATCAGACACCCCTGAGGAGCGGTAAGGAACTAAAATTTTAGTACTTTCTTCTGATGGAGTTATTGTCAACCCAGACCAGAATGTGATAATTAAAATGAAAACATCTGAAGTAAAGTAGAATGCAAATAATAAAGTGTCTCAACTTGATGAGTCAAAACAAAAAACACCTATCCACAAAGCATTCATAGATTTTAAAGAGATGTAAAACGAGGGAAGGTGAGGGTGGGGAGGCGACTCTTTAAGCAACCACATTCATTTTTCTTTTTCATTCTTTTTCTTTTTGCTATTTGCACAGATATGAAACTCTAGAGCAGAGTAATCCAGACTTTTCTATTAGACGAAGTATCTTTGCTCCAAGAAGTCTTAAGGGAGATCTAAAACACAGATGCATGGGAAGGGGTGACTTGGGCCCGCAGGCCATCCTTCACACCCGCCTCCAACAACGGGGTTCCATGGACATGTAGGGCTCCAGAGTAACAACCACATTCATCCAGAAAGAAGCCAGTTCTCTCATGGTAGCAAGCAAGAGATGAGAGTTTTATGACTATGTACACAAGTAAATCCATTAAATATTCATGGCAGCCTCTCTGTCACTTAAGCAGACACAAATGTGGGAAACGAGTTGGCTCATTATATATAGTCTCCAGTAATTGGCCAATTTACATTTATTTAACATTTACAAGGTTATGTTCAGAACAGTAAAAAGGTACCATTATTCCCTTCCAACAGCTGATAATGTAACAAAGTAAGATATAGTTCATATGTTTACTACTTCAGCTTAGATACTCTCAGATGCAGTAGGTCTCAGATGAAACTTTTATTCCTTCACACAACAATATTTAGTAAGTGTCTACTAGGTGCTGGGAAGTAAGGATGTATCAATGGATAAAACAGACAATAGAACTGCTATCACCAAGTACTGAGCACTCAACTCTGTTTGTCTACAGAGCCAGGAAATGGACAACCTGGGATTTTAACTCAAGTAATCCCAAACTCTAGAGCCCCACCTTTTAACCACTCTGAGCTCCAACTACTTTCTATTCTTAATTTGAAAATCCTTACATTTTTAAAAATTTTAAGTTGAATGTATTATTAAAACAAATATTTTATATTAGTTTATTTTTAATAGCATTGTTTTAAGTCTGCATATTACTGTATTACACAAACATCATCTGTCCTTAGAAAATAAATGTGTGATTCACTAATGTTTTCCTTAACTCCTATTATCAATTTTTCTTCTTACCTTTTCTTAAAATAATTTTAAGGCACATTTAATAGGAGAAAATAGTGTTTTAGGAAAACTTCATATTTATGACAAATAAAATAATGTATTTATATAAGGATATAAGTATGTAATATAAATATAATAATTGTTTGTAACGAAATGTTTAGGGATATCAGCATTCAAGACTATTTTAAGCTTACATTTCACGGGTAAGTAAAAATATTCCTTACATTTAAAAATCCATAAAGTAACATGATAAAAGATTGCAAAACTATTTTAAAACATTTATTTAATAAAATGAAAGGTAAAGTTTGCTTAACAGATCAAATTTTAAATCAGTTAAGTCCTAGATCTATATTACCCAGGTATACATCTTGGGGGCAAACAGAGAACACTAATTACATTATAATAACCTGCACATTAAGAACTGTACACATCTGGTTAAAAACTTTCTAAAGTATGGACACTGTTAGCACATCACTCAAAAAATATATAACATGTTCTATGTTTTAATGCTTTGCTATGTAAGTAAGACCTATTCATGAAGTCCAGAGCTCTAGAAATTTCTGGGGGGAAGAACTAGAATATATGGACTTGTTGCACTGGATAAATTACTGCATTTATATGCACATTTTTTACACCTTCTAGTTATACCTAAAATACACAACCACCTGCTTGCCACAGATATTCATCTGAGCACCCCTTGGGCATATTTTTCCGATTTCAGAATCCGGACGAGTCTAGCTACTGCACTAGTGATGGAAGCTGCCATGCTCTGGTGGCTGTCTGGGCACTCTGCTGGGGGAAATGACGATTTGCATTACCTCCACTGGTCTCTCTGGTCTCCTCAGAATCACCAACTGGATCATCCCTCGTATGTTCCCTTCCATGGACATTGATCGCCGGAGTGTTTCCATAGCTTCGTGGTTAGACTTTCCCAAAAGAGATTCCCCATTAACTGCAATCAGCTGGTCATTCATCCGCAGACGGCCATCCTAGGGCAGAGGAAAGAAAAAGAGTGTTAAATGGAGAAAAGCATGGTGATGACATGTGGCTGTTTCAGGGAAAAGGTCAAGTTTATAACGAAAAAAAGAAAAACCAAATTCAGCTATTAGCAAGGATTTATTTTCTATGGCAGCAAAAGGCCCTGGACTTCATCAAATTGTCACAAATACTAACAATAATGAACTGTGTGGAAGTGTATTTTAGAAATCTTAGAGTCTTGAACTGCAGTAATTTAAACATTTGTATAAGGTGCCTTACCTAAATCTCTGCTAAATAAGCCAGCCTAGCCTGATTCTGCCATTTGCTCTGGCAGTGACCACACTGCTGACTCAAGGAGAGGGGATTTGGAGGCAAAAGGAAGTGGTCCTATCACTGGAAACACGGGCTTGCATTTTCAGGCACAGAGAGAGATCACGCTTAAAGGTTGCGTGCTTGACAGGAGAAATGTGTCTCCCAGATATTGTTGCTAGCTCTACTGAACAGTGCTGAGAAAAAAAAAAAAAATCTCACGTAATGTTCTCTAACACAAGCAAAAAGTTGCTAGTTGGCAAAAGAACACAGAGGTGTGTGATGCAGGACTAACCTGCTATGATGCCGTCTGGCAGGAACGCTTGGCAGAGGGGACTGTTTTGTGCAGAGGCTCTGACCGATGAGTACTTTCACCAGCACGTGCAGGAAGGAACACCATACAGCAAAGAGCACACGGAACCTGGGCTTGCAGATGGGCGGCCTGGATTCTAGTCTAAATCACTGCGAGACACTAGTCATCTTCAGCTAGAAGTCTCTCCCAAGCTGGCATCTGAAGCAGTAACTAAGCAAACTGAGATGCCAGCCCTTCCTACAGAAGAACTGGAGGGGAGCACAGCGTGACTCCCAGCATGCAGCCTGGAAGGAAAAAATGCTGCAAACACTGACAGTCAGGTTAGGCACACGCGTCATACCTGTTTTACACGAGGGTGGAGATTTCTCGCTGTGCGGCACAGATGCAGTTTTAGGAACATTACGATGCCAGCACTGCTGCTAATAAACTTAACAGAAATACCAGTGGGCGTGCAGAACAGTTTTTCCATAGATTATCTCTCGTTCCCACAGAACTCAAGAAGTTAAGCAGATCAATGCTTTTACTCTTGCCTTTTTCTTTACAAATAAAGACACCGAGGCAGGCAAGTGATGTAACTTGGCTCAGATCACAAAGGAAGTCAGAGCTAAACAGACTTAAGTTCAAGTCTCACGAACCGTGGCTCTTCAGTTTTTCTGCTCGTTCTCCGTTTGTTATCTGTCTGTAGACTACAGTTGTGCAACACTAAAACAGGCAAAGGGAAATACTCAAGAGTTTTTGCAGTTAGAAGTATCTGGGATCCATGGTCAAATTAACAGAATGAAATATAAAAGGGAAAAAAAAAAAGAGAGACTTCCCGAAGAAATGAGAAAAACAGATGTACAATGAACAATAGGACCAGCCAGACAGCTCTGGGGAGAGCAGCCCTGTGGACAAGTTGATAAACTTTGACTAATGCAGCAGCAGATGGTCTGAGGAAGTCCCTCTGCCGACAGCGGGGAGAGGGGGAGTGGGGAAAGCTGCTTGGCAGAGCTGCTGCCTTCGTGGGGATGCACTGCACATGATTCCCACTGGACAGGGTGTTGGCCACGCAGGTGCTAGAGGCCACCCAAAGGAGTGTACGCTGTTCAATGAACAAAGCTGAGATGGCAGGGCGTGGGGATGGGCCTGAGGGGATGAGAAGGGGGTAGCATCCAGCTGTAAAGCGTCTGCATGCACTGCCTCGACAGAGCCTAACGTCCTCTCCCTTCCTCGTGTTTTCCCACTCCACTTAACCTTTACCCCGATTCAGAGTGAAATTGGAAATGAGCTTTACAGAAAAGGCCAAACAAGAGAGGAAACACTTCACTTCCCTTATCTCACGGTGAGACAACCATAATGGCTGTGTCAAGTGAAGTGAGACACTTTACTCCAGCAATTATTCTGTTCTTTCATGGTGTTTAATGGAAGGAGGACGACTGGGCTGCATCTTGAGAAAGTTGGGAGGGTCACTGCGCATCTTTTTAGGAGGACTGGAAACCAGCGTGTGGTTTTTAAAGAGGAGGAGGGAGCAGGAGAGTTGGATCAGGATCCCAGCTCTGTTAACAGGAAACGAGGTCTAGTGCTGGACCTGGAGAAGCTCAGTTTGGCAGGACACCTCATCCTCTAGCAGAGGAAGAAGAGAGATGAAAACTTAACGGGTACGTCTAGAACCGAGGGAACGAACTCTGAGCGAGATCCCACTGGGAACCTTCTCTGTGAAGTACGGGACAAGTGAAGAGGTAAATAAGAGACAGGGAGATGTAGGAAAACACTTTTTTAAAACCTAAAATAATCTCTCACCAATGAATCTTAAGCACAAACTTTTATTTTCAGCTACTTCCCAGTCTCAAGCATGTGGAACTACGTTGAAGTAGGACACGTTTGCTGCATCCAAGTCCAAGACAAAAAAGCAGGTCAGCTCATCCCAGGACAGGCAGGATTTTTTTTTTTTTAGAAGACATTCACATTCACAAGCATCACTGGAGAACTGCAGGTGTGATAGAAATCCACATACTCTCATTTTTAAGCTTGGCTGCTCTGTTGCTATTTTTACTTTTCCTTTAGAAGATAAATGATGGGTAATTCCATTCATGGTGGTGCCAGTAAGCACTGCATTGTCCTAACATTTAGAATATAATCACCGAATTTAGAGCTGGAAGGGTCCTTGAGAGATCATGTGGTCTAGCCTCTTTTGTTTATAAATAAATAATGTGATGCCCAAAGAGGATGAGAAACAATTTATTGCACTCCTCAGAAACAGACTCGCAGACATAGAAAACAAAATTATGGTTGCCAAAGAGGAAAGGGTGGGGGGAAGATAAATTAGGAGTTTGGGATTAACATATATACACTATCACACAGACAACAGATAACCAACCAGGGCCTACCGTATAGCACAGGGAACTATATTCAATACCTTATGATAACCTATAATGGCAAAGAATCTGAAAAAGAATATATACATATATATAACTGAATCACTTTGCTGTATACCTGAAACTAACACAACATTGTATATCAGCTATAATTTAAAAAGAGAGAAAGAGAGAGAGAAGGCACTCCCACTTGGATTAGAACTCGCTCAGCTAGTTAAGGTCAGAGCTGGATCTGAACAGCCCGAGTCCTGACTTCTCAGTGGTCCCTATTCACTAACCATTCTGTGTTCTCCATAGATGACAATGACTGGTCTCTAAAGGGACAATGCTTCAAGAAAAAAGACTTTCAAATCCAGAGAAGACAATATGCCACCAGATATTTTCTGGAAGAGAATCTTGTATGAAAGCCAAGCCAGATGATAGAAGACATGGAGGTGGGAGACTACACTGAGGGATGGCAGGGCAAGAAATAAAGCTGTAAGGGGTGGAGTGGGGATGGGGACTGCTTACTCATCTGGCTACACACACACACACACACACACACACACACACACACACACACACATACACACACTCACACACACACACACACACCCCTAAGTCTAATCTTGATCTAAAATGAAATTGATTCCATGAAGTCCAACTCATCAAAGATCCCTCAAAATTGTGTATGTCTATTCTACTCTGGTATAATTTTGACCCAGAAAAATAGTTTTTCATGGTCTTATTTTTTCTATTAATATTCTATTTAAGTAAATTCTTAGGCAGGAAAATGGTAACTCTCATCAACTGATTTTACATAAGTCAATTCAACTATCCAGGGGTATTTCTCAGTAATGCTAGGATATTTATTTTCTCTAGGAGATTTATTTCATCACCCTAATTCTACGATGATTGTTAATGATCTAGGATCATTCTTGCATTTGTTAAAGGAAAAAAAATGCCCTTTCTGCTATGGACTGAATGTTTGTCTTTTCCCCAAATTCATAAGTTGAGATCTTAACCCCCAATACCATTCAGAAGGTATTTATTTAGTGCCCTTATAAAAGAGATCAGAAGGAGAGATCTCCTGTCCTCTCAGCCATATGGGGTTATAGCAAGAAAACAGGTGTCTATTAACCAGCAAGGAGCCTCTCAACAGACACTGAATCTGCAGCGCCTTGATCTTGGACTTCAGACTCCAGGACTGTGAGGAATACATTTCTGTTGTTTAAAAGCTACCCAGTCTACGGCACTCTGTCATAGCAGCCTGAACGAGGACACTTTCCTTCCCACTTTATGGCCATCAGACCCCTAACCAAAAAGACCACAACTATACTCCTTACCTTCGGCAACCCCCACAACCAACTCTATCCATCCTCGAGCTAGGAGGGAGTAAAGGAAGTTCCCAAAGAGGAAGAAAAATAAGAAAAAGAGGAAGGAGAACAGAGTAAAGAAAAAAATAGCTTCCTCAAGGCACATTAGGACAAATAGAAACTGGTATGAGATTTAGGTCTCTGCCATGCCCTGGGACGGCTTCAAATCTCATCAGCCCTAACCTGGTTCTTGTGCTGGTGGAAGAGCAGACTAGGAGACAAGATGTCTGAGTATCACACCCCCTTTCACGGAACACCTGACACAGGCCAGTCCTTGTGCAAATATTTTGCATATGTTTTCGTTCATTTCTTATAACAACCCTGTGATACAAGCACTGCTCTCCACTGTTTAAGAGATGGGAAAATGGAGGTTCAGAGAAATGAAGTGATCTGTCAAAGAATACTGCCATGGCCAGGTCTACCTGTCTGACGCAGGTATGTACCCACTGTGCTTTGCTGCTTCCAAAATAGAGTTCTACAGATGACAAAAGGTACTACAGTGATCGATGGATATTGTTATTTAAAGGGTTTCTCCTTTGTGGAGTCATTGGGCTCAACCTTTTATATGCACTCGACAACTTTATCCTTAGGACAACCCTACACACGGGGGACTACGGCTCCCCTCTTATAAAAGAAGAAACCAAGGATCAGGCAAGTTAAGTGCATTGTTACAAGTCACACATTTAAAAGCAAATTTGCACTAGGTCTGGGCCATGCTGAAGTCCATGTTTTCAACCACTTTGCTAGTGATTCTGGATCTTTATGGGCTCTTAGATTCCTCTGAGAATTTAATAAAAGCTACAGATTCTCACCTCTTAAAAATAAATATTTACACGATGGTTTCTCCACAACTGCACATGTGGACCACATAAGTCTTCGTATTGGGGGAGCAGTCATGTGCTTTGTAGAATGTTTTATGTGCCAGCTGAAGCTTATCTGTGATTTCTCAGTGAACTGGGTGTTCAGTCCTTGCTGTGCCTCTGCCCTGATTACTGGTGACGGGGCAAGGCTTAATCTACCTCTTCGGGGCAGTGTTTGGTAAGGCCCTTTTGCCTCTGAAGTTTTGATGAACATCGAGGGAAGAGAAGGAAGCCACGGCAAAGAACTAGCCTCAGCAAAACATGAGCAGGCGTGAGGGAGTGGGCTGCCTAACCCAGGAGTAATTGGCTGAGGCCCAAGGCCAGTCTGCATTAGGCCAGGGTGCTGAGAGGATTAATCACAACCAGATGTTGGCTCCTGCCTCTGCCTGTTTCTAATGCGGCCCTTGGTGAAGCCTTCTGGGTTATCGTCAACGCTCAGGGCCCAAACCCCAAAGCTTGACTTCAGACCACAGAGCAGCATTTCCTTGGAGTAGGGTGGGGCTCCAGGCAAGACAGCACCTGACTGAGGGAGAGGACTGCTCTGAACAAATCTTTCTCAAGGTGCTCAAATCACTCTATGACAACATCTGCTTACCGTATTTTTTTTTGGGGGGGGGGATTCAACCTAGAAAGAGCCTTGCATTCCAGATTGCAATCATTTAACTTCATTTTCAAACAACAGCAATGAAAGGAAAAGAATAAATCAAGATTTTAACGTCTAGTTTTTAAAACAAAGATAATAAAGAAAGCTGGTAAGACTAGAAAGCAGCATGTACGTTCTTGTCTTGAAGGGTACCCACCTACACTGGTCAATGTTTTATATCATCTGTCCTAACACAATTTCTACCAATATGAACAGCACCATTCTTCCCCAATGAGAGCTCAATTTTCCAGAAACAACAAACTGCACTGCGGTGTATACACCATGGTGACTTGGCCCACACTCTTGTCTCCAAAATGCCCTTTGCATTCCTGCTCACCTGTGAATATCTATTCTTTAAAACAAAGCTCAGCAAATGCCTTCCATTTGCAGTTTTCTTCACAGGTACAACGAATTGCTCCATCTCAACATTCACGATGCTTTTATATTTGTCTACCAGAGACCTTATCTTTTAGAGTTATGTATGTATTTATTCTGCTTCCTGTATTACTCCTTTTTAAATTTCAGTCTGCAGTCTGCTCTATATTGTATGACTTGCTGTACCTGTTCAAGAGGTGCTTGCTACATTGAGTCCCTTGAAACATCTTTCATTCGGGTTCTTTGGACCTGGTGTCAGTTCCACCTACAATGGACAAAGTCTGTAATTTACAAACTGTGACTGAGAGATCTGTGAGCCCAGGCTGGCTTGGGTATGCTGGCATACGCTCTGAGAAATGCTGTAATTCTAAAAGTGAAGCTGTCAAGTACTATCTGTATCCTGGCTCAACATCCACTTATTCAGCTATTGTAAAATTTTGAATTTATCTAATTCAGTTATTATCTTAAGAGTCTCACCCCATTTCTACACATCAAACCAGTGAAGTTCCAGCAACATACCATTTACTCAGCATACCATTTACTGGCATATGAGACTTTTTTTTTTTTAAAAGATGACTGAAGAGTATTTTTTAAAAGCATCAGAATATACATAATTCAAACCATTCTGACACAACGTTTTCAAAATGGATATAAACATTTTATATGTTTAAAACACCTTCTGTAAACATATGGTATATAAATAAATATACTGCAACTTACAGCCTTTACTATAGTCATTAGTGCACCTTCTAATTGTCTCAGCAAGACGTTTCAGAAGCACTGACTTAGAGTCATCACAAACACTCCCTGGTCTACTTTGCAGCAACAGCGCTCTGTGCTTGTTTCACACTTCTTTTTTTGTTTCCTGGCCTTTCAGTTTCCTCTCCATCTCTTCCTCTCTCCTTCTTGATTTTCTATTTTTAGTTTACTTTGAAAGTCTAGAACACTGGATAATAAAAACTTATTAAGGTGTATGTGTTATAAACGAATCAAGAAGCTTCTACATGAATGCCTAAACAGATTGGAAATTCAGAGGCCTTTTCAATGTAATGAAAGGATCTCATGCATTCACTTAAAAATGTGCACTATCGTTTGTGCTAAGATTGCTAAAAGTCTGGTCACTAAAAAATTGGACCCACAGCAGAATGCCTAGAACAAAACTCCGATTGCATTATGAACTCAGTGTCTCCTGTAAATACTCATAATGAAGGTGAATATAGCTTTTCAGGTGAAAGGTACTGTTTTCAAAGTATCATGATCATGTTATATCAACTTTCATAGATTATAATTTCATTTTTGATGAGGTCTACCAACTCTTACATTTTGTCAAGCCTATTGAGACAATCGTGGAGTTCAAGTATATGTCGAAATGATACAGAGTTCTAAAATTTTATCCAGCATGATATAAATTTATTTTCATAAAAATGTAAAAGTGATTAAAAATGGGCAAGAAAAGCAATGACTTGCTTTTGTGGGATTTTTAAGAGTAATGTTACATTATATCTTTACAAAATAGTTACTATTGCAGAAGACTGATAAATAATAAGCTGGATTATTTTAATACATACTAATATTTTTGTCTTTTTTAGTAAAAAGGAAATCGGTTTAAAATAGTTGGCATAACAGTTGATTTTTTTTTTTCACATTGAAGTTAGTAATTTTTTTTAAGGAAAAATTTTTATTGGTATACAGTGATGGTGAATTTTTCTAGGCGAAGTTCTTCTTTTAATTGTTCATAGACTATCACATTTTTGCGGTTGGATGAAATGTTAGAGTTTGGCTTCTAACAGCTGAGAATTTGCAATAAAGCTATTTACATACCCAGGCAGTATGGTCCTTTTGTCAGAGGTAAGAACCTGGACGACATGACTACTGGTAATGATATTTACAGATCCCCACCCATAGAAAACACTATCAATTTTCAGAAAAATGGGTAGTTGGGAAATCATTCAACACTTGTGTTCCTTAAAAAGCTGTCCCTTTAATCTTCCTTTGAATTCATTAATTATAGATCCACCACATGATTTATAGAAACCAACAGAAATGGAGGTGGGAATTACTCAAGCTAAGAACTCCTACCACACTTCTATTAAGTGGCTTGAATGCTGTTAACTGCTCCGTATCACGAAGAGACTTGGAGATTGAGGATTAAGCACTGTGTTGCTGGAAATTCTAGAACTGTGTATACTTTCCAAAAGTTCATACTTTAGTCATTTTAAAATAGAGGGATTGCCTGTATTACTTAAAATTTCTTTTTTACCCATTACTAAATGGTAGATTGTGCAATTCTGCATCTCTCAGAACGAGTATTCCAAATTTCCTTAGCACACAAGAATCAAATTACTTAAATTATGTCTATTTCATATTCTGAGTGCATGCTTTTGCAATTAGCTATGTCAGGCATTTTTCTTTCATTTAATTTCATCATCATCAAGTAGTATTTCTTAAGGACAAACCTGGCTAATTAATTTTCTAAAGAATAACAGGTATTCTTAAATTCATTCTCTCTATTTAAGAGCCTTTAAATAATCTGCCTGATATATGGCATTTTTCCCTTAGCAAAAACTGCCTTTAAATTTTAATTTTTCACATTATTGTTTCACGGTTTCAATAGAACACATTCCACTTCCACAGTGAGTATATTCAAATAAAAAACGTCATTCAAAATTAGCACAACAGACTCCATGGGATTTTTATTCTTACTACATAGTGTGTTAATATTCTACCTTAGTTTTTAAAAATATCACTATTCTAGTTATATATTTTCTAAAAATGATTCATTTTGAAGATAGAAAAAGAAGAAAAAGAAGCAGTTTAAGTTAGTGTAGTCAATAGATGTAAAAAGGCATTGTCTCTAAAAAATATTCAGTTAACTAGTACATCACAAGCAAAGCAAAAGAAAGCCACTGATCTCAGAATTCAAAATGTTTAACAAATGAGGATGAAATTATCTGAGGTCTTCAAACTGATCATCGAGACTTTTATGTGTGCTTCCTTGGAAAAAGGAAAAGCTCATTTTATGTAGATTTTGGGAAAGAATATTTTTCTCAAGTTTTTTTTCCTGACTGCAACAAAGACAATATGTCATTTCATTTACCAGTAACAACAACACATTCACTTTAAATTCCAATCACAAAAAGGAAATTTTAGAAAAGCATCCTCATGAAATCCTAATTTCATTCCACTCATAGTTCTCGGTTCATGAGAAGTGATCATACATACTTGTGTCTAGCATAATTTGGTTCTGGAAGCAATTACATTACACTTCAGGGGCAAATGCCCAGGAAAAATGACCAAAACTAAAATGAAACCAGGGACTTTTAATGCATGTTATTATTTAAGCAAATCAGCATCAATACTCTAAGTTGCATTTGGCTGCTATGGTCAGTGGTCACTGGCTGTACACTGAAAAGTACAGCTCAGAGAGATGCTTCAGAGGGTCTACAAAGGATTCCGCAGCCTACAGCCACCTTAAATGGCAACTGCTGCTGCCTGACAACAGCAGGGAAGAGTGTCTGGGCTTTGCTTCTTGACTTGCAGGCTGGAATTTAAATATTAAGGTGAGATTAAGCACGTGAATAATCCTGAATAGAGTGAAAATACTGTTAGATTGCTGTTGGAGTAGGTGAGGGTTTCACTTTTAAGAGGGAATTATAGGGTAGCTGGATGCTTTTATTTTCAAAGAGAGACTTACATCTCTATTAGAAGTGACTCAAATAAGAGATGGAATGATAGCAACAACCAGTGAGGAAAGAGGAGGGGAAAAAAAAAAAAGATGCCCTCAATTATAGTCACAGTCATCCAGCAGTTCTACACCTGGCAAGAAGTAGCCTATCTTTGTTTACACCAGTGGAAGTCCCCAGGAGAACACAGCGCACAGAATCCACAGGAAGAATTTGGTCATACTTTTCAAAGTAGTTTAGTTTTCAAAAATCCACCTTCCCTAAAGGGAAAACACCTTGATAACCAATTAGTGGTATGAAGGGCCGGAGAAAAAGAGTGTGCTCTGGCGGAAAGATGATTTTGTTGATTTCAGGTAAAAAAAATCTTGGGCCAGATGCTAAAGTGGATGCTACCCCTGCTTATCTCCCCTCTGCCCCAGGGACAGTGCAGTCTGTTACATGTGTATCTTCTAAACAGGGAAAGGAACAAAGTCTCAAAACAATGTTTCTAAGACCTAATCCTGAATCACAGAACAGGTGGCAGTTTTCTGAGGAGTAACAGTGGATTATTGAAACAGCAAATACTTTTTTCCCTCCCAGTTAATCAGATTCCTTTTGAGCAAAGTTTAGGCCTCTACCCTCTACACGGCAAAAAGTAAACAAGACAAATGGAACTAAACATTCACAAAAAGGCTAAATTCATGATTGATGCCGCTTACGATTTAAGATCAGCTATAAATATGCTGTCCGGTAGTTTTTAATGGTGTGATGGTCTGACTCAGCAGACCAGTGTCAGGAAAGAAATTTACACAAATGGAAAGTGAAATCTTTCTTCAAGAAACAGGACTGTTAGAAACTGCTTAGGTAAGGAGATGCTCACTTATGCAAACGTGGATATACATATTAAACCTGCTCTCCAATATCTGCTTGAGCTTAAATTATTGCCCATTAAAAAAACTAAGATGTTTGCTTTTAATTTCCAAAACTTCATTTCAGTTTCAATTTTACGTGGAATACATTCTGCAAATAGAGCTGTCATTAGGAATGAGAAGATGTCAAGCTGGTATCCACAAATATGACCAAGATTCATCCTCAAACACAGCACATGTTTAGATGGCTTGGCTAAGGATGACAAGCATGACATAAGACAACTCCAGGGCAACAGCCTCTGATCTCTGGAAATATGAATAGATGAGATCAAAGAGCCTTCATCGCAGGACAGCGCAGCACAGGCTCGGAAGTCAGACTCCCCGAATTCTGATCTTAGCTTAAGCAATTCCTGGCTTTGAGACCATAAGCCAGGCAGTAGCCACTGCAATCTGCAATTCTGCTTTGATAACATGGCATGGTAATAATCCCGTGGAAATGTGAAGAATAAAATTAGAGAATCTGTCTAAAATCTTGACATAGGGTCCACATACATTAAGCACAAAACAGTATCAATGTTAATTGATGTTGTTGTTATTACTATCATTTCCCTTCTGCTCCTCGTTCAGCATTTCTGAGCCAGATTGGAGAGGCTGATAGACTGGATGATTGGCCCCAGTTCTTCAGCCTTCTCTGCATCCAGACCTTTGCCATCACCTCACCATGGGTGGACTGTTTCCCTACCCCTCGGGCTGATCTTGGATTCAGTCATATGACTTGCTTTGGCCACTGGTGTGCGTTGAGGAGTGACAGTGTGCCAGTTTGGAGCCCAGAACTTAAGAGCTTCAGCCACTGCTGCTGGCCCTCTGACACCAACTAGCCTGGCAGTTCAAGTCCTGCTGAAACACGTGGTGCACACTCAGATCTGTAGATCTGTGCTGTGAAAGAGACATGCCAGCCTGAATCAGAGCCTCTCTAGCTGCCCTGAAGAGCCAGGAGGAAAATGAAGGTTTACAGAGGTATATTTCTGAAATTTTGTCATTACTTAATATGCAGCAGAAGCTAACTGATCCAAGGAGTGCATTAGAGAGTTGTCTAGCCACAACACGTTGCTTATAACAGACATTAGCTCAGTGCCTAGGTCTGAAGCACAAGTGGAATGGTAAGTGGGAGGAGACCAAGGCTTCAACAAAACCAGGATCCTAGAACTGGGGGCTCCTGCAAATTCTAACTAGGCCCTCTTGGCTTGTGAGTGGGAGAGGACATGCGTTATTCATATCCAGATTGTTTAAGAATGGCTAATGGCTAATCAAAGTTTATCATGGGCATGGCGCTAGGCACTTTTTCTTTTCTTTTTGTCCTCACAAGAGCACTAGCAGGTAGGCATTATGAATTTTACTCATTTTACACATGAGGAAACTGAGGCATAAAGAGGACAGATAACTTGCCTACATTCACCGAGGGTGAGATGTTAAGGGAGGATTCAAACCCTGGAAATCTCACTGTACATCGTGAGATGATGGTGGTGGTGAGGATAGCTGATGATACGCACAAACATGTTTTCCCCCTCTCTATAACCACATCACCGCTCTAATCACATTGTGTATAGTATTTTATCTAATCCTTCCAACCCTATACATTAGGTATTACTATTAATACTGTGCTAGTTAGAGCACATGGAGGTGGAGTTGCATTCGAACCCAGGCAAATCTAGTTAACCATTATATTAAGTGGACAGCTACGATCACGTTGCCCACCCCAGTGTGAAAGGGCAGAATCACGTTCTTTCCTTTTTATCTGGAAACATGTAAGCTTCTCCAAGTTCAAAGGCAAATACGCATTCCTGGCACCACGGTCATCTTCCATTGGATAAAATGCGATGAATGACCTTCAATTTACGCTACAGTCACTCTCAGACTCCACTGACCTCTCATTCTCACAAGCACAAGAAGTATCAGATTCCTATTTGTTGTCTTGATGTCGACTTGTTTTTAAGTTTGCTTTTTCTGATTATGTATTTTTAGGTTTAACTTTGTTAGGTTACAAATTCGGAGGAATCCTAACCATGATAGAAAGAATTCAAGAAAGAATATTAATCATAATGGGTTGTTAGAACTATCTCCAGGGCATGAAATTAACCACTGAAAGTATGAAAACAAACTGCTGCTCAGATCTGTTCATATGTCCATTTCCAACATCTGGCAGAAAAGCCTCAGTGGTCTCCAGCCTTCAGACACTTTCTCCATCTGGTCCCCAAGCACAACAGCTACATCTCTAAGTATCTTCACACCAATGTGCAAACATCTTTCCTACTCACCTTAAAAGCAGCACCTCCATGGATGATGGACTTGATGAAAATTCCCAAGTCTGTTCCAGTTTCTCGAGATTTGTTCCCCTTCAAGCTCACCCCAAGACCAGCAGAACCAGAATCATTCAGGGGGATCTCAAAGGTGAGCTGCTCAGTTGTCTCCAGGGAGAGTGCACAGCAGTCAGGTTCTCCTTTCTGTTGGGGAAGCACATGTGGAAAGAGTGAAGGGAATATTAATATTTACATGCTCAGAAGGCCAACCACGGATGCAGATGGCAAGATGGGATGACTGGACCTCTAAAAGCTGTAATCCTGCTCTGAGTGGGCAAAGGTTGGTCTTCTCTCTCTGCAGAGGGCCACCACCACATCAACGGAGTGGAAGGGGGCAGTTCTTGGGAATAATATTTGGTGATGGTCAACAGAGAGGATTCTTTGGCAAGGCAGTCATACCATTTGAAACATTCCATATTTGGAAATTCAGCAGAATATTCTCAATAATTAGACATTACTTAGGGACTCTTAGGTACCAGAAAAGATCTTAACTGATAACGTGATCTCAACACCTCCATTTTACAGATGCAGAAGCAGAGATCAGTGCAGAAACATGCTAAAATTTGGGGGAATATTTGGCTTATATCATTTAAAACATATCATTTACCACTGAAGCAATGCTACTGATAAACACTGTCAGTAAGATATAGAGCACTAAAAACAAAATGTTAATTTTAAAGTTAGAGATATGATTTTTAATACACATCACGGAATTAAATTTCATTTTGTCAAAACTCGCACCTTAAGCTTGCTTTTTGGATAGTATAACTCGCTGGCAATTAGTTATTGCACCTAAACAAAACTGATGATGCATAACAAACATTCACATCCTCTTTGACAAATGACACCTAGCCACAAGTATAGCTGTTCTTAAAAAAATATAGAGTATGGTGGCAAAAGGCATAATTAGGGTTCAGGTCTTCAAGGAGAAGCATGCGATTAATCATATCTGGTCCTTCGTGTTTTCAAATACACAGCAGCGGGGAGAGAGGTGCTGCCCACATGACAAACTGTGCAGGTGCCTCTTCTGCATCCTTCCCAAGCTTGCAGAATTGTGAAACTCTGCCCCAGTGTTTAACTGAAAAATCTGAAAATGAGATAGCCCTGGAAACCATCAACTCACTCGAGGTCGGTAGTTCCTTCCTCTCTGTAATTATGTCTAGAGACTCTCATCTTAAGGTCACTTTGAGGGATGCTTATGTAAAATTATGTATTTTAAAAATTACCATGAATGTCTGAATGTCAGTCACAAAATAACAGCTATAAAATCAGAAGTAGCAAATAACCCACAATTAAAACAGGATGAAGAGGTCTGATCATAGCCAGATCCACTGACATGGCATTTTCAACTCCTCCCAAAACAGAGGAAGTCCATGTCTAGCTGTAGAGAAATAGTTCCTTCATTTAATTTCATTGTAAATGAAGTTAGCTGTAAAGGTTTTGACAATGGGTAGTTTCAAAGAAATGAAACTTTATTGCTTAATTTAATAAACCTATTACAGGTTGGCTCTTTAACTTATCATATTATTATCTAAGAAACAAATCCCATTGTTTGATACAAACTAGCTGTCTTTTTTTTTTCCCCATTGGAATGCCAGAGTTAAATACTAAATATAAATTATTAGCCTTCATTTTTGCCTTCCAAAATGTCCAGTTTAGAATCTATAACATTTCAAAATCATTTATGTTTCCAGGCCTCTCTGAGATTGGGTTAATTTCAGACTAATCAGGTTCCACTGAATTAAAGTGTAAATTTAAAAAAAAAAAGGCTATTTTCACTAGAAGTTTGTGAACACTATTTTAGAGAAGAACTAGAAAGCTTCTCTGGCTTTTTATCTACCAGAGACAAAGCAACACAAAGACAAGTTTTGCTGGAGTAATACCTTCAAACCACTTTATTCCATAGTCAGTTTTCTTTTGTCAATTGAGTTTAATTCCCAGTAAGACTGAGAACAACTATTTGCACAAACCCCTTTCATTTATTACGTAAGTGGTAAAAACAAAATTGACACTAGGTGATACTATGGTTCTCTCTTCTTTGGAAACTTAATTTACCCTTTTTAAGTCCCTGATATCTGAGAGCTGAAAATATAACAAAAGTAAACCAGTGGCTAACAATGTTTGCACGGTTCACAGCAATCCTGTGAGGTTTATTATGATGCCCACTTTACAGATGGGGAAACTGAGGTATGCAACAGGCAAGTACCATGCTTACAGTCCATAAGGTTTATCGATGTTGGAGCTTTGTGAAGCCCAGACAGTGTGGCTCCTGTGACAGACACTTAACTGCTATACTACTCTTCAACTTCTGAGGGTCGCTGTGACTCGACCTAGCCACTAGAAATTCCAAGACAGATTCCTGTCTTGGAGTCTGACAGTAAGACATCATTCAATTTCACATTCTCCACCCAACTATACTGATGTTTTACATCTTTCTTATGAAGTTATAATTAGTGGTATCTAAGAATAGCAAACTTCCCAATGGCGAAGGAAGCCATTACTGTAGTTAACACAGCCATTTCCTCTGTTAGAAATAAATGTCCCTTTACCTAACGTGCAAAAAAAAAAAAAAAAAAAAAAAAAAATCAATAGGCTGAATGCTTCCTCCTGATAACTTTGGTTTGACTAGCAACTCTGAAAACTAAACTCAAACCTTGCCATACTGCATTGTGAAGCAGGGAAAATGCCCCAAATGCAGGACCTTAGTGAGAGCATGAGCCCAAAGGCAGCGGCACATCCAGACCTTGGGCCCTCCCGGGCTTCCTGTCTTTTAGACAAGACCCCTTCCCTCACTTCGTCAGGAGTCTCCCTGGCTTTTTCCACCCACAGGTAATTGGGGTGGGGGGTTGGATCCAAAAAGGCTGACATGGTAAGGGAAATCATGTGAATTTCATTAATTTATTTTCTGTCTCTTCATTATTTCTTATTCTTTGCCACTAGAGGCCATGTCTGTAAATACCAAGTCCTTAAGGTTCCAAGAGCCAGGTCCAGAATGGATGTCCAGATGCCTCGACTACATGTGCCCAGGTCTAATGCCCTAGCACCTGCCCAGGGCCACCCACACAGGATCTTCAACTTGGGCTTTCTTGACCTCAGCATGGCTGACATCTGTGGCCTGATAATTCCTTGCTATGGCAGCTGTCCTGTGCATTGTAGGACATTATGATCTAGCAGAATCCTTGGCTACTATCCACTAGTACTTCCCTCCCCAGTTGTGACAACCAAAAATGCCCTTAGACGATGCCAAATACCCGCTGGGGTCAAAATCACCTTTGAGTGAACACCACTGCCCTGAATCAACAATTGCAAATGCAGCTAAGTTCAAGACAGCCAGGGTTCAGAGAGGCATTTGGGACCTCAGTGCTATCTGGTGGTAAGTTCCCAAGTAGCAGTAAAAGCCCCTGCAGCTGACTGGGTCTCAGGCTCACAGGTTCATGACTGACCCCTGAGATGGTCAAAATGAACCAAGGAAGTCTGCACTTAGTTATCTCCCTGGCTATATGGCGGCTAATTTTCCAGGGCAGAAACATGAACTTTGTGGGAAGAACAGAGTATAAAAGTGATGAATATTAAATCATTGCTCTACATACAAAATGCTGCCTTTTACTCATAAAGAACCCAGCAGAAAAATGCAGCCCACCAAGCTGTGTTCGTTAGGTTCGTTATGCTTAACTATATACTGTTTTTGTACTTTTTATTAAGAGTCATAGAATTATATAAGATAGTACTGACACAAAGACTTTTAATCATGAAAATATAGCACAATATTAAATAAAGCTTATATACAGTGCATTTCAATATGTAACATATACTCTATACACATATTCAGACACCTACTCATCTGCCTGCCCGCCCTCCAACCGTTCCATCCACCTGCATAGAAAACACTCGGTGACCTACCTCCACTGCAATATGAACCATCATTTTCTTCTTTATAATTTTTTCCCCAAATATTTCTCAATCATTATGAAAAAATGTTTTTAAAAGGAATTTATGAAGATTTAAGAACCATGTGCTGTGTTACTGTACTGCCAAGTGCAGTGACAGTAAACACATCTCTATAACACACATGCACGTTTACACACACAGTAGGTACACACAAGCACAAACATGTATTCTAATACCATGTATATTAGATACAGTATTTATATACCCTACAGTAATATTTATTCTTTAGAACTACACACAGTATATATAATACGTACATGTTTTGTAAATACGGGTGCATGTGAGTGTACACACTAGCTCCTCTTACAGTCACCAGTGACCTTCATGTTCGCAAATCCGGTGGTCAGTTCATCCTCAGCTTTCATCTTACTTGATCTCCAGTAGCATTAGACCCACTTTATCAAGCTCTGCTCCTGAAACACCTTCTTCCCGCCATGCTGGGACACTTCTTTTCGGTGTTCAACTACTTCGCTCTCTACTCCTTTCCAAGACCCTTTGCCCATTCTTCTCATCTCACCAATCCCAGGACACCAGTGTCCTAAGAATCAACTATCTGGCCTTTTCCCTTCTCTCCCATCCTCACTTTCTAAGTTACCGCATCTAACGTCTGCCCCCAGTCCTCGGCATCACCTCTTCCCTCTGCTGGGTGTGCTCCCCCCTCACACCCCTGCAGGCCTCCTTCCCTCACTACCCCCAGTTCTCTGTTCAAATGTCAGCTTTTCATTCCCTCACTACCCCCAGTTCTCTGTTCAAATGTCAGCTTTTCAGTGAGGATGTCCCTGGCCAGTTTAAAGTTGTTGTAAGCCCTGCCCAGTCCCGCCCTACCCATGTCCGTTGCCCTGACCTGCCTTTTCTCCACTGCATTTGTCTTATACTGTCTAGTTGCTTGCTTACTTTTTAAAAATAGCCTTTTGAATGCAAAAACTTTTATATTGTTCTTCTTTTTTTTCCATCAATGTATCACTGTTACTTAAAACAGTGCCAAACTCAAAAATAGGCACTGGATAAATATTTGTTGAATAAATAAATTAATACATATGAGTAAGTGTCCAATAGGAAATGCCGCCTATCTGTATACACGTGTATCTGTGAATGCATATTTGTGTGACTGTATATACATATATATATGCAAATGAATAAATTGTTGGCACCACATTTGATTCCTACTGTTCTAGATTTCATTAATTTAAATGCTTATACAAATTATTTTTCACATTAAAAATAATTATAAAAAGCATAAAGCATCACAGTTATAAGAAACCTTAAAAGTAACCTAGTCTAACCTCCCTTTTCATATCACGTTTCCTCCTCCCAGGAGAGATGACAACCCAGCTCAGCTTCAAACCACAGATTCTCAATGAAGGCACCAAGACGTGTCATAGCTACCAATCTGTGATGGACACTAGACTGTTCATGACTTAAAATTACATCATGTACTTCAAATCGTAAGTGAACACTGCAAACAGCAATCTTCATGGTATATTTCATTAAGTTTGGGAAGCACTGTGGTCAAGTACCCGAAGCTGCATTATTTATCTACCTAGCACGTCTTCCTTTCTATCCATCCACGCATGTACATATACGTGTGCACATACACATATATAACTGAAAGTCTCCTAAGATACCTATCCAGAGGGCAACACATTCTAATATTTTCTGTGCTATTTCATTTTTTTAAATTTGCCACAACCCACAACATTGATTTCATAATCCAAAAATGAATCACTGTTTTTAATTTGGAAAACACTGCAATGATTTTATATATATATATAAAATATATATAAAACATATATATATATATATGTATATATATGTATATATAAAACATGTATATATATATACACACACACACATATATATACACACATATACACATACATACTATTTTTATTAAATAAAAAAAGAAATGAAGTGCAAAACCAAATGATGAGTAAAATGTTAACTGCCTTTTCCTTCCTCATTTCTATAAGCCATTTTAATGCTTTATCCCATCCATCCATAACCTTAACCTTTTGTTCTCATTTATGCAAACTTTCTTCAAGTTCTTACAGATGTTTTTTCTGTTATTATCCTGATTATATATATTTCCCTTTCTCCTTCCCATTCAGTTATTTCCTTTTCTAATTCTCCATTCTCTTATTTTTTTCCCCTGTAATACTATTTCTGTTTCTAAGCATAATGAATACCCTCTCACAGTTGGAATTCAGATGAGACTGACCCATTGTGGCCTGAGTGACGAGAGTCAATCATTGGGGCTGGGGTGGGGTGGTACAGACAGCTCAGTGATAGAGCACATGCTTAGCACGCACAAGGTCCTGGGTTCAACCCCCAGCACTTCCATTTAAAAAAAACAAAAGAGCCTATCATCAAATTTTTGCAAACAAACCAGAGTGATTCAACAATTTTTTTAATCAAGTATCTACTACTTGTCACGTAAAATGGCCAATCTACATGGAACATAATTGGCAAAAAAGTTTATTGAACAACATGGGAGGGCCTTTCTGCTGCATTCACAGTATAACCCGACAGGAAGGAACAGAGTTTAAGAACAGGTAAGAGGAAACAGAGGAATCTACATAGTCGGACCTTGCCAGAAACATAACCATTTTTATCAAAAAAATATTGAAAGTAATTACTTGGCAGGAGAGAAGGAAAGAGAGGCAGGAGGATGGATGGCTAGGGGGGGCGTCTATATTATTAGATTAAGAGTGTTCCAAATGGGGCCATCTCTGAGATCACAAATGTTCTTGTATTGCAAAGCAGTGCTTGATTCACGCATGCAAGTGGTAATAACCCAGCTTTTCAAGGCCCGGGGGAATCACCAGTCTGCAGGGCCAATGTTCAATTTCCCAGAAGCCCAGGTCAGACCTGAAAGCATCCATGCTGAACCTTTTATGGCCCTCATTTCATTAAATGCAGTGCTCTTGGCTCAGCACAAGCAGGCTCTGGATGTCTTTGCCTCGCCTCCCAAATGTGTAATTAGTCTGTGTTGTGAGCAGCCTACTTTATGCAAGAGTTATGTTTCACATGCAATTATTTTGTCAATTACCAAAACTCCAACAAAAGGGCTTTAAGGAAAAAAAAAGAATATTTTTAATACTTTTTTTTTTTAATATAGAAAGCAAAAGCAATACCTGGCAATTCTGCTAGGATATTTTATAATAAGCTTAAGCACTGTAAGCTGTTGCTTTAAAAATTCTAAGAAATTTAAGGTGATGAAACTTTTGTTACAGCTAAATAAATTTTCACAACAATGAAAAGACAAGACACCTGTAAAACACTTAATTTTCTGAAATTTTTTAATCTTCTGAAAAAGCATGAGAAGCTATTATAAGCATGAAAGATTTTTGGCCAATTGGATTATATAAAGTTCAAAATGTGAATATCATCCTTGAGTGGGGATCAGAGACTCACTCCACCAGCTGGGAGGCATTTTATTTTAGACTGCACTTTTCAGAGAGTCAAGAAAAGATGACGAGGAGCTGGCACATGCCAAGGTAAGTGGTGACCTAAAGATGGTCATCGTAATGAGCAGTAAAGGACTTGCCCTCCAGTGCCGCTGAATCAGAAGGACTCTTGGTGATTTACGAGTAGACAGCTTATCTTTTAACGTCTTTTGCCCTCTGGACAATACAGACAAGTCATCAAAAAGAATCAGAGATCACTGTGCAGATAGGTTTTTAAAAATTCTGAATTATACGCTGTTGACAGTTAACCCCAAACTCACTATTATGTATCAATGATATAGAAAAGGAGAATATAAGTTAATGTTGTAGTCAGTCGGGGGAAAGCTTCATAGAACCATATGTAAGCAACACTGCCATTTACTTCTAATGAAGGAAAAATTTTAAATGATGTTGTTATGGTTAGCTCAATAATCAGTATTTTAAACATATGTCCTTATGGGACCTGTTGAGGTACACATTCATTCATTTAAAAGTAATTATTAACCAAAGACCTGAAAGAAGAAAATTCTATAAAATGTTTGTAATTGAGACACTTTTTCATGTTTTTTGAAATCCATTCCCCAGAAAAGGGACAGAAGGGGGAAACTACTGAGAGCAAAAGCTGATCTCTGACTGAACTTATCAAAATACAATTTTCTTTAAGTAAAGGATTAATCTAATACCAGAAAACAAATGTCAAAAAATGACCATTCTTTTACTGCCTGTTCAATATAAAAGTACCTTAATGTAATACTAAATCAGAGATTAAAACTAACAAAAGTAAAGTAAGTCAGAGTTAAGATTCCTATAGCAACCTTTTCCCCCTCTTACTTACAGTAAATACACTTGAAAGATCAGCAAATTCAACAGTTGAAGGACATTGGGAATTTTTTTTTTCCTTTTCAGATAAAGATTAAAGAAGTGAATATAGTGTTTTGTGTCATGGAAAGTAACGTAAATTATTATTTTATAATTCAGACAGTATGTGTTCATATAAAACTAGAACCTCCTTTGTTAATATCAAGGAACAACAGGTCTTTTTGTTTTGTGTTTACTCCATCCTGTTAAAAGTAGATTCAGGAAATCTGAGTAAAAATGTCTTTGAGTATTTTATAGGCAGTAATTCAGTAGGTAAATATAAGAATATAATCTCTTATATAAGATTCAAGAACAATATGACTGCAATAATCCAACAATCTGAAAAGGAAGCACAGTGGGCCTGACTGGAGGAGGAGCAGACCCATTTGAGAAGCTGGTTCTTAGGTCAAACACTTCTAATGCCTTTGCCGTCACAGATATTTTGTATGTCAGGCCACTTGCACTGAATGCCTTTAAAAGACAACAAGATCATAAAGAACAAAAACAAAACATAAATAAAAACACACAGCACTTCAAGAAGTGAGCACCAGACCATGGTGTTGTGGTACTTGTTCCACCCACAGCCCAGTGGGCCACCACTCAGGAAGGGGGTGGCACTGGCTGAACTGGAGGTGCCCCTGACCCCACGACAGTCAGTCCGCAGGCTGTGAGGGCTTCCTGAGGAAGTCTGGCCCGAGGCCATGCCCAATTAGGGCTGGCTTCAGGAGCCAAGAAACTGAGCCCTTCTAAGACTTGGATCATCCTAAGGTCTAATACACAGGGCACAGGCAATGCATGTGAGGGGAAAATGAGGGTTTCCATGATGAAAAATTCTAGGGAGAAGGTTTATATTAGGACTGCTCAGTGTCCTTAAAAGTTAGTATATATATTCCCTACTTTACTTGACCGTAGAACACATATTTGCGTGAAGCATATGATAGGAAAGTGTTCCCTAGCATACACTTAAGGAAACATTGCGTTAGAGAACACAAAGAAGGTTATGAAAGGAATGGAGCAGAGATCAGAGAAGGCTCCAGAGAGAAATCTTGCAGGTTAGGAACGAGGCCCTAAAGATGCCACACAACCTCACAGTTAAACTTTCCAGTTTCATTATTTCTGCATCACCCTTCTGTGCACATGTCATACGACACAGTTACCATCAACAACCAAGAACAATGGAAGGAAAGTCTCACGCCAGGCTTCAAAAGATGCAGAATAGCAAGTCTATTCTGAAGCTTTTAGAAGGAGGGAGTCCTTACTCCTCACAGGAGAATCAATGACATTTAGTTTGCTTGTGAGAAACTTTTAAAAAAAAATTAAATTTGTTTTGGATTGGGAGATTTCTGAAGATAGTTTAAAGACAATGAATTACAGGTTGTTTTCACTGGGCCCTTAGGAAACGTGCGGTCACAGACTAAATTCTGAAATAATTAGAGTAAAAATTTAAGAATGTTCTATATAATACCCTCCATTCTAAGTATATGTGCTATTGTTTAGGGTACAAACTCTTTTAGTAAAGACATTATAGCTCTCTTCCCAACTCAAGAATTCTAAAGGCAGGGATTACATCTCGGGTATCTGCATTCTCCCTAAGGGACCCAGTCAATGTTCTTTCACTTTAAGGCACAGAGACTCATGTTTATTAAATATAATATATAATATTATATATTATAGTAACAGTACTACCACAGCCTCCAGGAAGTAACACCATCTGGGGGAGGCAGAGTTTGTTTGCTGGTTAAGGCTTATAAGAAAATTACATTATAAAAATATAACCATCTTAACTCTTCCCTTTTCTCTGATGCCTGAGTGGCATCTGATGAGACTCCAGCTGGAAACCAATCCCTTTGAGTTTACTATTGATGATAAATAACACTAAATTCCAAGTAGAGATTGAGAAATCTCAGTGGGTAGTGACCACTTAAAATTAACAGTACATGTTTACTACTGTAATGAGAAGGTTCTTACCATACATCTAACATGCCATTGGTAGACAGACATATCATTTGCTTTTATCTTAATAATTAAATCAATTACTGTGTTAAAATTAATTTTCAGACAAAAATGACTATAAAATAAGAAGTCATTTAAGCTCTGTAGCATATGAAACCCATTAGATTTGAAATGTGGATATATCTTCCTATCGTCACTACTATAAACAAATTGAAGAGAAAGGGGAGGGAAATCGACCCAGAGTTAATTAATGGGGAAAAGTGACTGAATGTGTCGGTCAGCTGTTGCCCCCAAATACTGCATAACAAATCACCCCAAAACTGTGATATGAACAATAAGGCATTTATGCCTGGCTCACACATCTCAAGTTGATTGGGGTCCAGCTAATCTAGGCTGGGTTCAGGCAGGCTGGCCTCCAAGCTGTGGATTAGGTGTGTATCTGCTCCAAGCAACTTTCAACCTCTTTAGACCACCGGGTATCTGAAACACATTCCTCATATGATTAAAGGCAGAAATGCACAAATGAAAGTACATTTAAAACCTTTGCCCACAAAACATCTACTAACATCTCACTGGCCAAATGAATTCACATGGCCAAGTCTACAGGCTAAGGTTGGAAGATACATATACATATATATATATATGAAGAGAGAGAAAGATATGGGAAATATCAAGGGTTAATGATATATCATAGGGTTTATATTTCTCTTAATCATGTCTTTCTCTTCTTTTGGTATCACATTTTCCATTTGACACATGTATACATCATCTGCTGTCATCTGAATACTGTGTCCCCCAATATTCGTATGTTGAAATCCTAATCCCCAAAGTGATAGTTTTAAGAGGTGGGGCTTTGGGAGGTGATTAGATCATGAGGATGGCATCCTCATGAGCAGGATTGGTGCCTTTATAAAACAGACCCCACAGAGCTCCCTAGCCCCTCCGCCATATAAGATACAATAAGAAGTCTGCGACCCAGAAGAGGGCCCTCACTTGACATGCCAGCACCCTGATCTTGGACCCAGGTTCCAGAACTGTGAGAAATAAGTTCCTGCTATTTATAAGCCAGTGTGTGGTATTGTCGTAACAGCCATGACAGACTAAGACACCATCCTATAGTCGTCTTACAGTCTGAACTTCAGAGTGGCTTCCGGGTCTGTGAGGTCTCCCCAAAGCACAGGAAGTAGGCAGCCTAGATAGGGGAAGATTCCTTCTCTTACATCCCTGCACTGTTTCTTCCAGGCTCTTAAGAGGGACTGTTCAGACGGTCCCAGAGCCCTAAATAACTTGGCTGGGCTAATGAATATATTGCCTTTCACTTTATTTTTCTTCAGTATTCATCTTTCAAATGTTCCTCTCCTTTGCTGTTATGTATATAAGAAAGCAGGACAAGGGTAAGGGAGCAATTACTATAGCCTCAATTCCTGTAAAATCAGTGTGTAATTACAACAAGTTTCAAAGTTCAGCACACTTCTAATCAATAGATGCAGGTTTAGCAGGACTTCTTTCTTCCCTGAACTAAAGGCTTTTCATTTTCCAACAAAGTCAGGTGTGCTTCAAAGACTAAACAAAGACTATCTCCGTTTAGCTCATGCCTAATAAATTATTATTTTTTATGTTAACCCATCACAGGTCCATTTTTACTTGCTGATACTCGAAAAAGAAAGGCTCATCTAAGCATAATGAGTGAATGAATCTTTTCAGTCAAGCATTTTTCTGACGGTACAGACCTACACTTATTATACTTGATGAAATCATAATAAGGAAAAATACTTCGTGTATTATATGTATGTTTGTATATATACATGTGTGTGTGTGTGTATATGTATATACACTTGAGATATATCTCAAGTGCAAAAATTATTTTAACCTCAAAAGAACTTTTACGGTGGTAAAATGAAGTCAAAGACTCTTTAGTTTCCAAACACTCAGACTTTGTGTCTAAGCATGTAAGCCACCTCTTCCTTCTCTGATTTTGTCAGTGGGAAAGCAATTTGCTCTGCTCTCAGTTCCCATTTTCTGTCTTTTTCCCATTCTTAAGATCCTCATCACTTTCTGTTTTTATAATTATTTGCTGGTGTGTCTGTCTTAACTCTAACATTGTGATCTCATCAAAGACAGGAATTATGTTTAATTCAATTTTGAATCCAGTTTAGCACCCAATATAATGCATATGTATAAAAATATTTGTTACAGGATGATTCCATAAATTATCCTGTTGACACTCCCCTACCATAATGCCTTTCTTGAAATAATGCCATTAAAAGGCCAAAAAAAAGTGACAGTTATGTCTTGCATGTTATCTATAAAAGCATAGTTTTAGCACTTCTAAACTTTCTAACACATTTGTTAGATGAAATTGAAGTTAATTAATTAAATGTTACAAGGAGCTTCTCTTTTATGGATGTGATTCTCTCTACCTAAAAATCATTCTCTCCCTTCTTCCCACATTGACCCCCACTGGCAAACTCTTACATACCCATCAAAGCCCATCTCGACTGTCCCCTTGTCTCTGTGGCTGGGCCCTCACCTGGGTCTCTATTCATAATTAAATTATAACACTAATCACATTATATAATGGCTATTTGTTATACAAATCTTTAAGGACTTCAAGGGCAACGAGGACCACTCCACTTGTATTTATGCCGCTAGCACTATCCCAATGC
Source organism: Camelus bactrianus (assembly GCF_048773025.1). Classification (NCBI taxonomy): domain Eukaryota; kingdom Metazoa; phylum Chordata; class Mammalia; order Artiodactyla; family Camelidae; genus Camelus; species Camelus bactrianus. The sequence goes on from NC_133543.1 coordinate 75,327,085, forward strand.
ACACCCGAGAGTAACTGTATAGTAAATATTTAAAGAGCACTGCTGACAAGTGCTGTAGCAGTTAGTTCTCCCATTGTAGCTCAAATGGGCCACATTTTCATTAATATTAAAAATTAGTTTAAAAACTGCTAATTAAGTTCCCAAACGTTGCAATATAGACTGTCATCACCACCGTCACCATCATCAAATGGGAGTTTGGGATATCAGGTAGTGTATCTGGGATACCTCCACCGACAGAGCAATTCCTCTTTCTCATTTCGGTAACAGTGCTAAGCTTACTCATGACCTGTATGTACTTTGATGCCTATGAAGGGCTGAGCTCTGCAAGAAAATAGCTTGCAAATGTTTCTAAGAACTCACATTTATTTTGGCTCATCTGATCACCATATCCGCTCTTGAGTTTTGATATGGGGTGGAGTAAACCTGTCACTCACTTCTACTTTATTATGACAGCTGGTACTATTTGGCAACTACCCTGTTCAAATTAACCCTAAAAAAGCAATTTTTCACTTTTAAAACTAAAATTCACTTACTGAGCGAATTCATTTGTTCTAAATAAAACTGAAAAGCAAATAAACTAAAAGTTGCTTTGAGAATTTTTTTAAAACTAAATTCAGCATTATGTGTAACACTTAATACAACACTCGATATATTTGCTATCTCCCTGCCTTTGTCCTTTCAAATCCATTGCCTATTGGGCATGGATAATCCAGAATATTTTTTATACTATATCTGACCTGAAAGAAGACTCAAAGTCATCATTCAAATATGTTAATGACTAGCAAAACAGACACCCGACCGATTATTTTCCTGTTAAGCAGTTCTTGATCCCAGACTTTGTCTCTGTGAATGCAGAGTTCATCTCATTGTTTTAGCCACGTCAAAAGCAGGGCATTGGCTAAAGAAATACGTGTGATTTATAAAGATGGCCATATTTCAGCGATATGTCTAGTTTTTAATGGGGACCGTATGTTCAGATGCCTCAACTTATTTTTTCTGTTACGTTGTAGAATGAAAACCTAACCTACTAAAACAGCTGAGAGACATGATCAAAGAATCAAAAAAAATTTTATAATTACGAGTAAGTGCAAAACATTTACTAACAACTCAACTCAATAGATATATATCAATGTTAACCATTGTTTGGCATCAGACTCTGTACTCTGCCCAGATCTCTAACTTCTAACAAAAGTATCTCTTCTTGTAGAAAATTCAGCTGCACCTTCCTAAGAAACTTTAATAATGTTCTAAGAACACTGTGCATGAACAAAAACTGACTTTTCCCCTCTTTGCATTCTATTAGGATGACCTCCCACTTTCTCTTAAAGAGAAACAGATTTGGGAACTTGGAAAAAAATGGAATGGTCCGCCTTTCACTTTCTTCACTCTGGTCTATGGTAATTGATGTCCACTCAATAGCACGCTCAATCATCTATCTCCCCCGGGACAGTACTTTCAATTAAACCTTTTACTTCATCCCGGAGTGCCTGTTCTCATTGACCTCGGCACTTTTCGTCTGTGGACGGATGATAATCTGGTGCACATCTCCTCCAGGCAGAATGGCCTTCCAAGTCCTTATTGTTCTCATACCAGAAGAGAAGTGAAAAACAAAATTAGCTCCTGCAGAAGGCAGGAAGGAAACTGCATTTGTTTCACACAGCAAGAGGCCTTTCGCTACCTGCCCAATGGCCTTGACCACCACCCTGCCTTGGCCTCGCAATGTGCCGGCTGCCCTTGGCTGGCTGCTCCTGTCTGATAAGATGTGCCAAGTCCCTTGAGAGCTACTGAGAGCTGAGGGTGAGAGGCAACGCAATCTTCGGGTTACATGTTCAAAGGTTTGTGAAGGAAGTAAGGCATTTATATGTCATCGGTATTCTTTTCTGCAAGAAACCCTACAGGTTAAAGAGGAACCTCTGAACTTCTATCTGACTGCAAAGACTGGGCTTTTAAAAAATAAGCTTCTGACTTGTTTGTGGGTATTTTGTTTCATACTTTCTTTCCGACTAGGATGCACGTGATTTGCTTCCTATTTCAGTCGTACACAAATTATAGTGGCATGTTATTAACTTAGCCACCATGAAAAATTACACATATATATAATTTTTTACAATCGTACTCAGTTTTGCAGCTGAAGACAAGGCTCGATCTAGTGCATTTCTAACTCTTTACAATACGGGGAATAAGTCACTGTTATGTATGTCCTGGGACGTGAACAAGTTCAACAGCCTTCATCTTTGTTTAATTTTCTTGCATGCCTACATAGCACATAAAATCATCAAGTTAATAATTACATTAATATTTATTTCTATAATGTATTTACCACCTGTCTAGTACCCAAGAGGATTGAGGTGGCTTGCATTAATAATTACATTGAAAATATCTGCCAAGTTTTCAACAAGTTGCGAGTGTTGACACAGTCATATTTTTCCAACAGAAGAATACAGAACACAGAGATTTTTTTTATTGCATTAAGGATGGCCAAAACATTAATGAATAATGTTTGTGATTCATTTTCTTCTCTTTATGTGTAATCGAAGTAAGCTTTAAATAAACTGTGACTGCGGATCCAGATAAGGCAATTTCTAGTTAGAAAATAGGTTGTATGCTCTAAGTTTGTTTGTAAACTTGGTTCCCACAGCTTGAATTTTTTTTTTTCCCTCAAAAGAAATACTGGTAAATTCTGCCGAGGTTGGTTTCAACTAGCCAACCTACTTTGTTCATTTCTCAGTATCTCCAAAACGTAACAGTATACAGTAATTTCCATTCTAGTGCATAGGCAATACTTCAGAATGTTCTATGGGAAAATACAGCTGAATTTCCAATTTAGGAGAGAAAGAACACATTTCCTTCTGAGCTGGCTGGGGGAGTGAGTCTCCTATGGCACCCACAGCTGTGGGAGAGCCCTGGAAGAAGGCCTCCGTCTGTGTCTGCTAACTGCTGTGTCAACAAGCACCGCAACGGCAGGGAGTCGAAAAGGTGGCCAGGAGAAAGATATCTGTTGGCAATTTGTTAGCTCTACGTTTACTTAGGAGAAGGCATCCTTTAGGTCAAATGTTCCCAAGGCATTCTGAACTGTGGAACAAGCAAACAGAGGCAGGCTCCTGCTGCCCATTTATATACACAGATCATTCACAATCAGGCGCTAGCTGTACAGAGCATCATGCCAGAACTTGATGCACCGCAATTCGGAGAATTTTCCAGTAGGAAGAGATCTAAGTGACCATTTAGTTCAGTCTCCTCATTTTATAGATAATCAAAGTCTTCTCCTTATTTGCTGTCAAATGACCTCTTCTTTTGATAATTTAATTTTAGTACTTACTAGTTCCTCACGCTCTACACAACCCAACTCTCACTCCCCAGTCTAGGTCGTGGGTGTGTGTCTACTGTAGAAGAGTAAACCTCTACATGGGGTGAGAGAAAGAAAGGAAAAGCACATCCCTCATCTGGGGAGGGATGTATCCAGAATAGGGGCAGGATTTTTTTTTAATATTTTGGCTTAATTATCTTTTTCTTTAAATTGAAGTATAGTTGATTTACAATGCTGTGTTAGTTTCCTGGTGTACAGCATACTGATTCATTTATATATATATATATATATTCCTTTTTATATTCTTTTTCATTACAGGTTATTACAAGCTACTGAATATAGTTCCCTGTGCTATATAGTAGGACCTTGTTATTTATCTATTTTATATATAAAGTTTATATCGGCTAATCCCAAATAACTAATTTAAATTGGGACAGGAATTTATGCTTAGCAAGAGTGTCGCTGTTAAAATGTTGCTAAGCAACAAAGCAGGGAAAGGGAGATGACTTATCTACTCCTGTATTAAATAGATGGAATATTAGGAGGCGAGAGGAGCCCTTGTGAGTCAGGTTGCAAGTCTGTAGTTCACCTGCAGGGTACTAAGGCCAGAGGCACCAATGTTTACATAATAAAGACTAGCAAAGGGAGGCTTTGCTGTTCTGCAGGATGATAAACTTCTCTATTCTACCACCATCTTTATCTACCACCTGGCATTTTAATGCAATTTAATGTAATGTACTATTACCTTCCTCTTCATCTCTACTTGGCATTTTAACGTAATGGAGAAATAAAAATATTCTAAAACTATTGCAAGATACCATACTGAGTGTTATTTGCTTCCAGAAAGGCCGGATGATAGGTCAGAGCAGAAAGAAAAGGAAGGAGTAAGGAAGAGAAGAGAAAGAGGAAATGTAAGAAAACTAAAACAGCATTTTAAGTTGTGAAACAATCCTTCCTTTGGTCCTAAGCCTCTAAGAAATGCAAAGAATTAATTGCGGAAAGACCTGGTGATAAAAGTCTTTCATATAACTCCGTAAGTGGCCAGGAAGCATAATTGAACTCGTTTATAATTGAATATCCTGCCATCGGGGTAGATTTAAAGAAGGGTAAACTTAGAGAGACATAACAATATTGAATGTTCCTTTGTCTTTTTCACATTTGTGATAAAACATTTGTTTTTTAGAGAGAGAACTCAGACCATGGTGGGGCTTTCTTTAGCAATGGGAATTGAATAGTGGGCAATTTGTGCTTGGGCATCTTAATTTAAATAATTATAGTATCTTAAAGAAAAGTGCATCTTAACTCCTTCAATGTTTTATTATATCTGACAAGTTCAGTAAAAGGGCACCTATCTACTGTTGTATTATGCGTCATATGTTATGCACACTCATTAAAAATAATGAGAACATATTTAAAAGTCATTGCCCAGAGAATCTTTGGGGACGGGGCCTGGGAAGAGGTAAGTGGCAACAGATTGTTATTTAAGTGTCTATCTCTGTTTTATCAGCTCTTAGGAGAAAAAAAAAAAAGTAACAATCTTAAGCTGATATCCTTTAATGATAAAGATCACACATTTTCTTGAAAAACAGGCAGATGAAACACGTTCAGACCTCTCAGTGTATGTTCAAAATGAAACGGACTCTTGCGGCAGTTTCACATGTGTGGTATTTACTTTGATAACAGCTGGAAAAGTAAACCGCAATCAATTAAGGCAGTACATTTTCTCCCCTTAATCTTTAAATACCCTTTACAAAACGAACGCATTTCCTTATCTTACACCAAATGTACCTTAACAAGTGTACTGATCACAGGCAGTGTGGTAATTAGGCAAATCAAGGTCACCCCCTGAGCTTGGTAACCACCTTCTTATCCAGCTGCTCCCTACCAACAGCTGGCATGAATTACTGGTAACATTTGGCTAACTGGATAATAAGAATATCGTCTGTGGTGGGTCACAGTCTTCCTTTCTCTGAGCTGTTTAAACATGTATTTTCAGAAGGCGCCTCTCGTTTCTAGCCTCCAGAAGCCTGATCGTGGCCGCAGTAGCCACTCATAAGACATATGTCTTGTGCCATGAGAGTCTGGCCAGGTCTCATAGCTCCTCATACTTCACTTTGCACTACTATATAATGAGGCTCCAGGCCTCTGCAATGTCATGAGAGCTTCTTTTCAGCATAGACCACTCCTCTTGCCACCACCTTCCAGTCTCCAACAAAACCAGCCTTGTGATAAAAGCCATTAAGTATTTTCACTCTGACACCTGGAAGCCATACAGCCAGGCAAAATGGCCAGCACTTCCTCCATCTGTTTGCATAACGCTGAACCAGAGCATTTATCATCATCTATTTTATCAAGACTAGATTTTGCTGACAAGGGTTCAGTAAAATTCTTTTAGGTATGAGCACTTCCTAGAGAGTAGCAAATGACTATTAATCCCTGTGCCTTGTGGGTTATCGAACGCATTTTAAAAACTGGCAGAGATGAAGGAGCTAGTCTCTTAGTACACAGCACAAGTGAGAAGTCGGATGCTTATTGGGGAGAGGGAAGTCTTCCTTTAAAAACATTTCTGATTTTGACAAACGATGTCAATGTTGGTAAGGGACAACATCTCCGTGCCTCACTTTCCCCATCTTTAAAATGAGACGAATGGGAACAGCTTAGCATACTTGCTTTGTGAGCGTCTCTGAGGCTCACTTTCTTAGGAGCTCTGCAAACTCTGAATCCAACACAGCAGAATGGGGATGGTAGAGTGTGGTCCCTGCATGGACCACTGGAGCATACCTTACCTGCAGCATTCCAAAGGGGAAGGGAAGGAGAAGTTAGGTATAACCTCGAACAAATACTAGTAATCCGATCTTCTAAGCATCCCTAAGAGCGCCTCCCTTTGGTATGCGTTTAAATCTCTAAGTTACAAGGTGGCACGCAACAAATTTGGAGCACAATCAAATTGAGTGTGAAAATTTTAAAGCACAATCGAGTTGGGCCTGAAAAAGTCAAGTACAATTGAGTTTGCCTAAATGAATCAGGTGTAATTGAGTTGAGTAACTGGATTGCACTCCGCACTGGCCCTTGGCCAAAAGGAGGGGCACATGGCCAAAGAGCCACAGCTCAACTGGGCTTGAAATTTTCACAGGATACATTTCACACAACAAGAAATTGTTTGCAGAAGAGAAAGGTGAAGTTGAAAATTGGGTTATTGAAGCTAGTCAGTTACATTCACTAACTTATCCCATAGGCCTTATACTCTTTGTAACTAAACCACGACTTTAATGGTTCTGAAATTTGAGGAAGCATCAGAACTATCTGGAGGGCTTGTTAAAACACTTCTTTGAGCCCCACCTCTAGAGTTTCTGATTTTTTAGGTCTGGAGGGAGCCTGAGAATTTGCATGTTTAACAAGTTCCCAGGTGATGCTACACTGTTGGTCTGAGACCACACTTGGAGAATCTATAAAATATAGCAATGCATTTTAGTTCCTGCATAATTATTTAAATTGGAAAACATAACTCTTGTACTTTGGTTTAGGTAGAAAAATCATCCTGAAATCATCCTTCAATTTCTGCTACTTATCCACAAATAACCACTATAATATTCATTCTTCCCTAAGTACCTTGCTTAATTAAGCATAGAATCATTTGAATCAAACAGCCAAAGGGAATAAAATAATATATCAGCTAAACGAGGTTCACGGAAGATTTCAAACTAATATTTTTGCATGATTCATGATGTTAAATAATTTGACATTTGAAGGTGTGAATTCTTCACTTAGGAAGAAGAGAATAAACCGGGAAGGGGTTGGGGCCACGTGTCATTTGCCTTAGCAAAGGCAGTCACAGGGACTGGTAAACATGGCAGCGTTGGAATATCGCATGCTCAGCAACTCTTAAGGGAGCCTCCACATGGGTGTGCATCATTTTCTTTTTTTTCTTTTTTCTCTCAGCAAAAGCCATGTTCCTGAGAGAAGATTAGCATGACAAACATGGCTAACTTTGGGACCTCAATCACACCAGGCAGGGGCGACTTGCTCGCTTGAAATATAGTTAATCCCCCTTGCAGAGGCTGGCGCTTAATAGCGGGCAAACTTGGCAGGTAGAAATTATAAATACATTTGAAATTTTCTCAGCTTGTTTTACCCACCAGGGGTGGCTGTGATTTTCTGGATAATTTAAAGATAAGGCAGCAGGTCAGAACATGAAACATTAAAGAGGTTAACAGTGAAATGGCAGAAGGTTTCTTTTCCCCCAGTAAATGGAAGAAGACATCCACATACATGTACATGGACACGCACACACATGGCACACACGAGGCTCAGTGCATCGTTCTCTGAAGCTCTTAAAGTAAAGGCACGGAGGAAATAGAAAACTCTCAGTTTTTCAGAATCTTTTCTAAATGGAAAGATAACTCATATGACACTTTGCACAGGAAAAAAAGAATTTCAGGTACCAGGGATGGAAAAGAATTTGCAGACCGTGTCTTTTACAGAACAGACCAAACAAACCACCAAATAAGTAGCATGGTTTTCGTTTCAAGTGCAGGTGCAGACACAGCAGTTTCACCTTCTGATTCTATTACTGACAGTAATCTCAAAGCCCCTTTTGCAAAAATGTTCCTTATGTGAACACCTCTTTAATAAACTCTCACTCAGTAAGGTGATGAGAACGTCAAAGGATCTTCCAGACTGGGATTCTGGAAAGATTACCTTTGAAGCACAGTTCTTTTGGTGAAGATACTAGAAAGAGCTAAATAGTTACAATGTTCTTACATCAATTCCTCTCATTTGATTTTCAACCCAGCTGGCCACAGATGGAAGGACGGCTGGCTAAATGTGCCATTACAATGGTGATACTAACTAGTCGCTCAGGAAGGAAGACACGGAGCAGCAAATGTAAGAATTCAGCACAGTTCTCTTCTGTGGCAAGTCAGGAGAAATGACCAGGAAATGGATGCTGAGGCCTTTGGAATGACAGAGGGTCACATCCGAGGGACCATCCTATATTGGGACTTCCTGGGGAACTGCTGACCACATGCTCCCTTGGCTGTGAGCCGTAAGGAGCTAATGATAACAAGGAAGTGAGGAAGATTTAACTGTCAGAAAACAGGCAGAGCGGCGCTGTGAAGAGGGTGCAGAGCTCGTGAAATAGCACAGTGTAACAAAAGGGAGAGGACAGCATCTCAGAACAGGAAACCAATAAACACAGTTTGTTTTCTTCAAAGGAGATAGAACAGGACAAAAGCAGGAAGTGCTGTCCTTCCTTCATCCTGCCAGATTTTCAATGGAAAGTCAAGTGTGAGCATCCATCACGATACGGGAGAAGAGACCCAAATGATACCACCTTCAATTTTTCGAAAGTAAAACACAAAGATGAATCACATTGCACACTCTTCCCCATCCCATGCTTTAAAACAGTCCAGTGCCACACTCTGAATAGTTCCCATGGAAAGAGTCCGTGCACACCAAACATGACCTCTCCTTAAACTTCCTGCATGGTTCTTGCTATTTAGGATTCAAGACAGGTATTTGGGCTGGAAAAATAATGTATTTCGTATTCCTCCAAAACTAAGACTCTAGGTCTACATTACTTTAGTGCTTGTAAGCCTCAAAGGTTCCTACTTTGCGTGGTTACAAAGAATATTCCACTTATTTGGATAGTTAGAAATAAAATATTTTTTAAAGACACTATTTGGCAGAAAATTCTTAGAGAATGGATACTAACTACAGGCCCTCCAGATTTTGTGTAAAATGAAAAATGATGAGAACAAACAATTTATTGTCACTCATAATCTCACAGTTGCATAATTTATTTAATGTGCTCCTTGGTGGGCTTGGCCTATGATGTCACTTTCTGGGATAGAAATCCAATTTTACTAAATTATATTTAATGAGAGTGAAATAATACATACAGGCTGCCTGGCTTGAAAATTTATTTGTAATTCAGTACTTTGCATACCAGAACACATTTTAAAATGATGGAAAAGAAGACAATTAATGTTCAAAATAGTGTTTAGTCCCAGGTAAGCCTGCAGAAATCTATTTATCCCATAATATCAATAAAATATAGTACTGTGTTTCTAATACTACAGAAGTGGTAATGTTCTAGAAGAAATAACTACAGCTAACGTGTATTGAAGACTTACAACTGATCAGAAGCAACACTAAGAGCTTTGCAATCTAATGACATCCTCATTAGAGATTATCGTCTTTTAATCCTCACCGCAATCTAATGATACAGATGAGGAGACTGAGCCCCAGAATGATTGTGTGACCTGCTCTGGATCACACAGTAGGTGGTGAGGACAGAAGCTGAGCTCCAGAGATGATACTAAGTGTTAGGAAAGCTGGGCATCTAGTTCCTGCTCACTGTGCATCCACAGGCAGGTTACTCAACAGCCCTGAGCCTCTGTTTTCTCAACTGCAAAAGTGGAGTTGGACTCACTGATTCTTTCAGGTCCCTTTAGTCCCCAAATTCTCTTATTCCATTTACTAACTTCTAGATGTAATTGTTTTTGATTGAAAATGCATTCAGAGTTTCAAACTGGAGTAAGACCAGCATTCCCCTCCCTCTTACCAGGGGTGGGATGGGGGTGGGTGGGAGTGGAGAGCTTGTAGGAAGAAGTAATTAGCTGCGCAGTTGGAAATTCTAGAGGACATATGGAAAACGGGTATAAGTAACTATTAGATGGGGAATGAGGGACTCCTGAGGGTTTGAGTTCCTAGCTGCAGCTCTGTCCTTGGGTTCTTTTGCATGCCTGGGGGCTGCCTGGAGTATTTCTCTTTCTATGCAGGGTTTTATTCCTCCCAGAACCACAGATCAACAGAATACACCAAAACTTCTTTCCTAGTTCTCCTGTCCCTGGGACAAGTACACAGTCCTCCCGAGGTCTTCTAAGAGTTTTTATCACCGGCAAATAATTAAACATGAAGTGTAAGGGCTTCCTGCTATCCATCCATGGTGTTCCCTTTTGTATTGTTTCTTATCGCTTTGACCCTTGCAGAGAAAGACCACGGTCTTCGGATAAATAAGATTGAAGGAAAGAATCTATCTGAATTTAGAGGAAAAAAATCTAGACTTCAAGTTTTGACAGCATTCTCTTTAGGAAGAGTAAGGAGCTTCAGTGAGGAGATGAGGCAGAAATTCAAGATTCTGCTTTCCAAAGTGGCTGGGGATGGAAGAATTAAGTAGAGGAAAGGAGGAAGAGAGTGTATCTTCCTTTCCCTATTTTGCCACAGGTCTTCTCAAAGCATACAACAGGGCAAGAGGAAAATGGCTACGATGATGGGAACGAGGAGGAGGAATCAAAAGGAAACTCTTTGCTACAGAAACACGGAGGGAAGGAGCCTGTATATTCTCTATATGGGAGAGGTTGTTATATATATTCTATGTGTACAATATAGAATATTCCATATATAATACAAATATATAGAATATATAGACCTCTTACATATAAAACATGAAGAATATATAGACCTCTCTTACATATAAAATATACAATGCCACGGCAGAGTTGTGTATTCCATATGTAAGAGAGAGGCGCCTCTCTCTCTCTCTCCCTCCCTCTCTCTCTCTCTCTCTCCCTCTCCCTCTCCCTCTCCCTCTCCCTCTCTCCCTCTCCCTCTCCCTCTCCCTCTCCCTCTCCCTCTCCCTCTCCCTCTCCCTCTCCCTCTCTCTCTCTCTCTATATATATATATATATTTATAAGAGAGGTGATTCAGGAAAGCTCTATATTCAAACATGAATATAAACACATGTAACAAAGGCGGAATCTTAGAGGTTATCTAGTCTTATCACTTTATCAATGGGAGAACTGTTTCCAGAGCTTCTCTGGCAGGTGGCGAGGCAGATTCTGTTTCAGTATGCTAACTAGCCTATTTCCTTCTTGGACAGCTCCGACAGTTAGAAAGTTCTTGTAACATCATCACTTCCAAGTATTTGTTTTGGTACAGGCTCACATAGGGCAGGAAATTAGTCTTAATTATTTTTGTATCCCCAGAACCTCCGACTTAGTGCACAACACATGTTCAGTAACTTGTTCCTTGAATTAATACATAAACAAATTAATGGATATAAATTATTTGAAGAAACAGATTAAAATGTACTTTTTAATCCATACAATAACTCTTTATGTATTTGATAGCAATTATCACGTGTCCTAAACTTTCTCTTTTTCAAGTCAACTACACTAAATGTTATCAACTAACTTGTCACTGTTCTGATGCTCTAACTCTGGGAACGTATCATATTACCCGTATGTGCCTTTGTCATTTCTTACAAAGATTCAAAGGAAATAAAAAACAAAGGGTAATTAAAAGTCCTCTTATCACATCTGTTCCTCCATGATTGACCATTAAAATCCTCTGGATCTCCCCAAAGCCTTTTTAAGAAATATTTCAATAATAAAATGATATGTTCACTGTTAAAAAATGAAAAAATGAAAACCTGTCATAATTCCAACAACTTGAGTGCATCTCCTTCCAGCAATTTTTTAGATTTTAATGTAATTTGATCATACTGTATATATCATTTTATACCCAACTTTTTACTAACAATATACTATGAACCTTCTCTCATTATTAATTCCTCACAGAGGCCATTTTAAGTAGTTACTATATTTCATTGGAAAGTTATCCAGTTATTTATTTAACCAATACCTTCTGGTTGTACAGTGCCCAATATATCACTACAATAAATAGGACTTTAGAAAAAAAAATCAATGGGACAAGAAATTTTTCCACATCTTTGATAATCAGTTTAGGACAAATTATGCAAAATGTAGCTACTAGGTCAAATGGTATACATTTTTAATAAGACTTTAGAGATTCTCTTTCTTGAGATGCCTTTCCCAGCCTTCAAGACTAGGTTAAATTCCCTTGCTATGTATTACTATAGCACTCTATCACCGTTTTAAATAGTTGGTTACATTTTAATTTCCCTTTAGACTGCAAACTTCACTAAGGTAGAACTATGAACACTTCTGCTGGTTGTGTTTTGCATAGGGCTTAACCCACAGCACATACTCAGTGTGTATTTTATTTAGCTGAATATTGTTAAATTGCTTCCTTCAAAGGTGCTTGAATTTGTACACCTGAAGCACTGTTTGCAAATAACCATCTCACTGCATCAACATTCTAAAACAGGGATGCCCCAAATGGGGCAGAACACTCTCAGTGTGATTCAGTTTTTGCTAGAAATGGAGCCTATGACTTAGAACTCATTTCTCAGCTATTCTGAAGTCACTGAGTATATGAAGTTTCGTACCGGAACGTCAGTAAGACTGTGATCGGAACATACCAGCTCTCGGGGCAGAAAAGTTCCTTCTTGGCGGGCGATGACCAGCGAGGCGGTCTCTCCCTGCTTGGTGCTCCTCAGCATGGCCACGAGCTCTTCCTGAGTCCGTCCAGTGACATCTCTGCCATTCACCTAATGCATGCAATCATATGAGTGGCCACAGTTAACAACACTTGCCACCTCCTTCCACCCTGGATGGCTTGTGAAAGCAAGCAGCAAATGGGCTCCCATGATCAGTGAAGCTCTGGCAAGATGAAAACTGAATACATGAGCCCAAACCAACCTTGTTTATAACACCAGCAATATACTAACCATCGCTACTATGGTGCTGGGCAACCTCAGACATTCAGTAACGAGCATCAGCAGTTTTTCCTAAGACATCATATTGCTATGAAGGGGAACTCGGACTGACAGATACCAGAGAATGTTTCCTTAAGTAGGAGGGAAACAGATTTCAGATGCTTAACTGGTATCATTGTCTGCCTAATACAAAAAGCAGAAATGGACTGTTACCACATGGCAAATTCCTGCAGAAATAAGAGTATTCATTATAATTCAACAGTGTTCTCCATGTTAGAAAATTATAGTCCACAAGTCACTACAGATTATTGGAGATTCTAATTTGGGGCTACATTAGTCATTTGGTGCATTTTCTTTCTGATCTAGAACTACATAAAAAGCTATATAGTGTTGCTTCCACTCCATGAGAAAGTTAAATGGAACCAACCAGATTCAATGAAAATGATTTCCTGAATGATAAATTTGACAATATTTATTTAGCCAAGAAGATGATACTATCAAACAAAAATAAATGGAAACAAAACAAAACAAAATAAAACAAAACAAAACTCTTGCTTTAGGTATCCCAAATACTTCTCTACAGGCACAGATCAACCCGAGACAGGTTGGTCCACCCTTGGAAGAGTTTAAAGAAACTGTGACCAGGGTTTGGGTGTGACTTTCAAATTCTTGGCCTTAAATGAATATATGATGAACTCTTGGAGTTGACCCAAATTCCCCAGGGACCCTAAGAGGCAGATGTAAGAAAGGAGATATGGAAAACTTTGCAATGCTATTTGGGCCTGTATCACTGTTCTTATTGGAGACTTACAAACAGGCTATCCATTAACTAGCTTTCTGATTAAAGTCCTTATCTTGTCTGCAAGTACAGTTTTCAATATATTGTGTTCAAAATTGACTATATGTTTATGTACTTAAACACCAAGACGTATTTTACTGAAGATATTCATTCTGATTCTTACCTCTAAGATTCTGTCCCCGGATTGCAGGCGGCCATCTTTTATTGCTGCGCCCTTTGGTAAGATGTTTTTTACAAAAATGGGACCAGGACCATGTATGGAAGAATCTCTGGTAACCACAGTGAAACCAAGTCCTTCAGGGCCTAGTGTATAAGGCCAGGAAAATACACAATCACCGTAAGCAGCAGTTAATATTATATTCCATCTTACAGCAAAATCTACCTAATTTACACTAATGCACGAGAAGTGAAATATTGGCATTCCAGAAATTATTTTAAATATGCTTCAGTTTTTCCTGTTTCAAATACAGATTCAGTTCCTCATAGGCCATGATGGTATCGCAGTGAATTTAGGGCCAATCTAGATGTGTTACTACTTTCATTTATGAAGGTCTTGGAAGAAACGCCACATGTTATCCGTTTACCCAGGAGATCGATTTCTCAGTAAACCAACACCTGACTTCACACCCTCCAGAGAAGCAAATGCCGTCTGACGTGGCAGGCTTTCCATCAGCTGCCAACCCGGCGCTCCTTGTGTACCCGTGTCACCCTTCCTTATTCGGTGCATTCCACTGTCCCATCACTCACTCTGGCTGCTCCTGTCTCATTCTACATCTCCATCTCTCTTCAAGTGTATTTTTTTTTTAACCTCTATCTAAAAGTATGGTTAGATTTCTCCACCTTAGCGCATCCTTACTTCAACCCTACTGCTCCTTCAATCTCCCATCACCAATGACCCCCCCGTAATCCGACTGCCCCTTCCATCTCCCATCACCAATGACCTCCCCATAACCACATCCAATAATTTTTCCTATTCTAATCTTCCCCCTCTAGCTTTGACACTTCTCACCAACCATTTTCTTGAAATTAACCACCCCTCTTGTTTTTCATATCTTCAGTTTCTGATTATTTTCCTGCCTCTCTGTTTACATCATATTTGTTGCTGTTTCTCTTACCTACTATTCTCCTATGTAAACACAAATGATCCCCAAGGACCAGTCCTCGAACAATCTGTCTCTAGGCTTTGGCCAGCTCCTGGCTGTAACTACCATCTCCCTGTGGATGACACCTAAGTCTCTTGGATTGGCACTAATTTCTTTGGTGTCAACTTCCTGGATATCACCAAGCATATACTTTCACCAGCATTTTATACTTCACTCTGAACCTCCATCTCCAACTCAGATCCAGGCTTTTTCTACTTAAAATCCTAATTTTTCTAGTAATGGCATCTCCATTGTACAGGCCACCCTGGCTGAAAACCTCAGCAGTAGCTTTAATTCCTCTCTCTTCCCTCCCACATCCAGTCAGCTATTTAGGCATACATATTACATTCAGACAGATTCAGGGCACCCTTCACTGATCCCTTGTTGTTCACCTTCTTCTTTAGTGTATCTTTGTGCTGTCAGATTTATCTTCCCAAAACATAGCTGTTATGTAATATTCTTTATTCTTGCATTCAAGGCTTTCTGATGAATTTTTAAGGTCACATTTTTTGTCTGGTTTATCTATCCTCAAACCACTTAACCTCACGCCTTATACATAGCTGCATAATTTGTATGAAAAGCACAATGGATACATTTCTATAAAAAAAATCTAATTGCTAAGCACACAGGAGTACTTTTGCCTCCTAGTCAGTACATTTTCTTCCCAGTACAGAATTCTTATGGGGGGACACAATTTTGACCAGAGGACTTTTCAGAATAATCTCTCTTAGTTAAAGGTACATGCTATTTGCTTTAGATGTATGTTACTACGTATTCTAAAACTACCTTGTGATCACTAAATTTTCTATTAATTTAGACAAGAATCCATGAAACCTTGGATTCTTTAAATTAGAGTCTTGAAAAATCACACCGGATTGCAGAAGGTTGCACTGGGAGAAGCGATCATCAAGAGACATTACAAAATAAACAAAAGCACGGAAGTACGTGAATGCTTATGTGTGTATGTGCAGTACTGCATAAATATGTATGAACATGCATGATCTAGTCTTATCGATCTGGGCTTGAAATGAAAAGTTGAAAACAGTGAAGAAAGAAAAGGTTATACATGCATTTGAAATTATGTATATTTGAAAAATTGTTTGCAATGTTAAACTAGTGAAATTAATAATTACCACATATTTGCTGAGGAATAACTTTTTGCTAATACAGAAGTATCTTAGAGAACCAGAAATAATAAATTGGCTTTTTGGACTTGGACTAAAGAATTCTTCAAACATCACTCATCTTGCTTGAAACAGGGACAACTGAATTTTAGTGCCTATTTAGTATTAAGTTGTGACACAATATGGCTGTTTCTATCAAGTTTGAAATAGTTCTTTCTACTTCCCAGTATGTCTTCCTAATTTTCTTGTTTCAAATAACCCACTCTCCAGAAAAAAAAAAAAAAAAAGAGTAAGAAAGTACTACAATTTCCAGAAATTTGGTACCAAAGTATACACTTAAATCTATTCTTTGATTCAATTAAATGAAGGGAGAATTAACAAAATTAGCCTTAATGCATTTCTCTTAACCAGTGTGACATGTTACAATAATAGAATGCGATTAGGCATAATTTAATAATTACCTTTCTTTAGGTCAATCTTAATTTTCTTTGCATTTTTCTTGCTGCCGAACCCCATGAGAGGGGAGAGTGAGGGAGAGGGGGGCTTTCTACTTAGTCTTGGTAGTGGGGGGCTCTTGCTTTGTTGCAGGGAAGCCGATGTATCTTCCTCAAGACCGCTTGTTCCTGCGAGATTTACTGTCTTTATTCCCGATTTTCCATGGACAGGAGGCGGCACCTTTGTTCTCAAAACGACATCGTTGTTACCAAAAATGTTAAGAGGTCCAATGACAGATTTTTCATACTGCTCACGGTTTTGAGGTGGAAGCACATGCAGGAGCACCCTTGGGGATTTCATCGCCTGACGGAAGACATCTTGAGCCCTTGAAAGACAGTGGATGGATAATGATGCCGCCTTCAAGCATGCCGTCTAAAGCACCCCAGCATCGTGGCTGGGGAAGCAGCACAGCAGCATAAGCAGAGAGGATGCTCACCACTATTACTAGCAGCAAGACTTCTCTAATTAAGTACTAGGTACCGCTTACCACCCGCCCATTAGGTGCCACCACACTGGGCTACAAGTGCATTAGCAACGTGCATGATTCTCTCATTTAATCTTATTTAACAACCATGTTAGGTAAGTATAATTCATTCTCATTTTGGAAAATGAAAAAATTGAGACTCAAAGAGCTTGAGTAAGTTACCCAACAACCCACAGCTTTCAAGCATTTCTAAATCTGAAAATCAACCCAGATGTGTTTACCAAAGTAAATATAAAAGCAAGCTTTAACTTTAAGATGGAAAAAAAAAATCATTTCATACTCTTGATCAGATTATCAATTAGTTTCCTTTTAGGACTTTATTCTAAAGCACAGGTCTTTTCTAACATGGGCTGTGTTCTAGAAGTTTAATATTGACACAATGCTCCTCATGGAGACATGTGGGAGGTGTGTTGATTGTGTCAAGCATCATAGTGGATTGTCAATCCAATATGCACCACCCCACCCCATATTCTACTAAAGAGTACCTATACTTTTTTACTGTTTCGTCCTAGCACTTTATGTTTTCCTTCAAATTCCTTGCTACTTTTTCTCTCCTTCTTCCTTACGCCTCCTTAAGCCTTAGGACTAGAGAAAACTAGGCAAGATAGGGCAGCCTATCTCGCCAATGGGATGTAAGTGAGGGGGTTAGAGGGAAGCTGGCTCGTCTGGGAAGCAGTAATTTTTGTTCTACTGTTCCTCCTTCCTATTTCTTGAAATTCAGAAGTGATGGAGGGCAACCCAGCAGCCATCTTGTGACCATGACACAACTTAAAGATAGCAGCCACATAATTAATACAGCGAAGCAGAAAAACAGAAGAGGCCTGACTCGCTGCTGATGGTGGACCTGCCATACCAACTCTGGACTGCCATCTCCACACTTACTTGTCCTTAGAAAGAATAAATGTTGTTGAAGCTACCTTTATTTCAGGCAGAGCAGCCACACCAAATAATATTCAATCTCAATTCCAACAGCTCTCTGAGCTCCCCGTCACCTTACTGAAGAGTTTACATTGTTAGGGGAGGAGGGAGAAGACGTCACACAGACAGCCCAACTCCTCTGCTCAGTTCCTTGACCAGGAGTCAATTTCTACTCCATACTGAATTTTTATGAGCCTCAACTTCTACCTGTAAAATATCAGGGTAACCATGTCTGCCCTGCACTCCTATTAAGTCCTTGTAAAAAAAGCACAGTGTTATATAAAGATAATATCATAACTGATAACTGATAATTTTGCCAATTATTATTTTCACTAACAGACTCTTAAGGTTTCATTTTCTTCCACATGTATGCAGCTAGTGCCCAATGCCCCTCCACCCACAGGCACTCAATCACTCACCCCCCGCCCCCCCAACACAACACACAATATTGGAGACTAATGGTCACAGAGAAGATATATTAAGAGTTGTTTCAAGCAGACACAAGAGAGGCTGGCGGTCATTACTAAAGAGTATTCATCTTTATCCCCTTGTTCCGCTGCAATGCCAATCTACATTTAAAAAAAGCATATATATGCCAACTGCTGCAGACTCTAATTCTTAGGTATAAGAACCTATTCCTGTAACATTTTCACATGCAGAGAAATGATTTCTTGAAGGAGAGTATTTTAATTTTTTCCCTTTGTTTCTACTATTCAGTGAGTCTTCACAGACATCTCTCACAGATATTTAGCTTAAGGAAGACGGCTGACACCAAGGAAGTTAATTAATAAGCTGAACTAACAGTCTGTGAAAAGAGTCATTAAATACCAGTCTAACTGACCCGTATCCCAAGAAAAACAAGCCCATCTCTTGGTGCCCCAGAAAGACAACCAGGCAGAAGGCTTGCTCTGTCTGCGGTCTGCCATTCTCGGGCTGTCAGGGACATGTGCAGGCCACCTTTGAGGATGCTCAATCATAGGATGCATGTGAAAATGGATGTTTTGGGGTCAAAGGGAATTGACCACAAGTTCTACCCTACATTTTTATCATCATGAGCTCAGTAATGATTATAAGCATTCCAGGAATCACAAAGTAAATAAAATAAGGAAAAATGCTTACTGAGCAAAGGTTTTGTCTACGAGGTCCACGTTGTTGATTTTTACAATACATTCATTTTCGTGAAACAGCCCCTCCCGCTTGGACCTGCTGTTTTCTTCGATGCCGCGGATGAAGAGCCCAAGAATCCTACATGCAAAATTCAGGTCAAAACAGAATTAGTGAATCATAATACGTGACTTGATTCTCCACTTGCAACTGTTCAGAAATAAGTGTTGATTTCTACTTCTGAAAGAAATTATGTTTTATATTCTGGCTACTGTTTGTTATTTAAATCCTTAGTTAAAAAGAAACAAAAAACAAAAAAAAAATCAAAAAATCACACATACACATATGAATCACTAAAAAGAAGAAGCTCTTCAAGACAAATAGACCCAAACACCATCCCAGAGCACACTGAGCTACAGTTCTATTTCCCATGCTTGTAGAAAGCTTAGAAAAAGCTAGTGGAGTTCACTGGCGCTCAGGACACGGGGGACTCGTGGTTTGGAGAGGGCATCACACAAGGGCCGACTGTGTAATAGTTAAGTCTGAGGTGCCAAGGGAGCAACACGATGTTTGATAATGGGAGAGGGTTAGGTATACATGATAATGTTTTGCAGTCTTCCTGCCCAGATCAATAGTCTGCGTTTTAAGAAGTAAACATCTAGCACAGATCGTATCACTCAGTTTAGAAGGAAATTCAGTCCCATTTGTTAGTGCCACTGAATCAAGTGTGTATAGAGGGTTTTTTCAATGTGCCCCAGATGGAGGAGTATGAGGCAAGCCTGTGGGACCAGGACAACGGTCAGCATAGGCTTCGAGTATAGTAAAAATTGTAAAAAAAAAAAAATAATAATAATAATAATAATAAAATAAAATAAACACACAAACAAACAAACAAAAAACCCTGGAGATATCAATAAGCCTAGAGTGTTCATTGGAGGTTTTGGAAGGAAGGTGGGATGTAAACTAGAACAGAAGAATGAGCTGGATTTGGACAGAAGGAGAGAAAATACACAGGGAGGCGCGAAAACCCGGCGGGTTCATGTAAGGAGCAGGGCTGGAGCTCACACTGGCTGGGGAGGCCAGTGCCACAAGCAGGGGCCTGGAATACCAGCTGATGGACTTGACTGATGAGGCTGGAGTGGTATCCGTGCCACTCGCTGCTTCTGAGCGAGGCAGTGACAGTGTGAAGACAGGGCTTTGGGAAGAGTCGTCTGAAATTTTAACCAGAAAGTGTCTGGGTTCTGAGAAGATACCTGCAGGTTCTTGGTGCTTCATGGCTGTGGCTTAGAGTCAAGAGGGGAGGGGGCTGGAGAAAAAGAAAAGGTGAAAGAAAACTACAGCAATACAAATAAAGAATTAAAGTGTGTGTGTGTGTGTGTGTATAGTTTCGTGTGCCTGTTACATACTGGTAGTATCTGAACTAAAACCTAGAAGAAATCAAACTCGTGTATATTTTAGCCATTTCTCACTTGCGGGATTTCCCTGTTCTTTGTGGCATGTCAGGGTCCCACTGTCTCAGAAGACAGACAGACAGATACATCCTCCAAGAGGAGTCTGCTGGATGTGGAGAAACTGCCTGCGCCCCTTCCCTCGCCCTCGTTTCCCTACTTTGTCATCCTCTTTCCCACAGGGGCCTTAGGAGCTATGACACAGTCCCCTTGCACTAAGTCCCAAATCCAAATAAAACATGAGCACATTTGATGCGTGAATACTAGGATCAGCCATGGAAGAAGGGCAGTCTCTGATGAAGGTGGAGGAGAAAACTGTCTTCCTGTTTGGAGGTGCCACAGAGTGGGGCTTCTGCCTCCAGGGCCTCAGTGAATCTAAAGAGCCCAGGTCACCTCAAGATGGCTGGAGGAGAGTCACACGCAGGGCCACTTAGATCTCCACTTCAGAAAAGTGAAATGGACACCGTCCGCTGATGAAGGAGAGAGGAGTGAACGGTCACGCCACCTACTGTAGGGAAGGCTCCGGGTCGGAGGGCGAGCGTGCGGTGATGCTTCGTTTCCTAGTTCTAGTAGGTTAGTAAGTTAATCATATTTTGTGTGGAAGAGAAAGCTACTATTTTCAGATAAAGGATCTGAGATTTATATTGGTATTTTTAAGCAATTAATCCCAGCTTAATCTCGTAACATAATATTAAAAATTGAGCTACCTGACGTGTCAAAAAGAGGAAAAACGAATACAACAACACAGCGTTTCTCTCCTAAATTAAACAACTCTCTAATAGTTCACATTTTTGGATTTTTGTTATGGTGGATTCACAACAACATGATCCATTAGGAAGCTCACATGTGGTTATAAACTAGTTTATGTAAGCGATATTTTTTTAACAAGCATTCAAGTCTTCCTTTAATTTAATTCAGTACATCATCAGTCATGTAATGTTACTCCCTAGGATTTAATTTCACATTTTGGGAGATGAATTAATTCTTTCAGGCCACTGGGTTGCAATTTAGCTGGCATATTACAGCTGGAGTATGCTATGTGAACCTCACTGATCTAAATAACCTAACTTTCCATGAAAAATTTATTGACAGAATAAGCCCAACTATAAAACCCATGTGTCAGAGGTAATTTTGGTAAAATGTAAAACTGACTGATTTTATTAGTTCGGTCCCTGGCAACAAATCCCTCCTGCCTTCTTTAGTCTAAGGAAGGGATGGATTCCCTCCAATTTGATTTCATCCCCCAGCATGGAAAGTCTCAGAAAAGAGTTCCTCTTTACCTTCTTTGTCTTAACTGAGAGGGCTATGGGAGCTGTCTTGTTTGGGACCAAGACCCTCAGGATTTAAGAATTAATGCCATCGAGGAGTTGTAGGCTGAGACGAACCAGTTCATTTGCATTAATAAGCAGTGATAATGGAGGCTGAAGTCCACAGCCCTGTGATTAAGAGGGGTAACGATTGCTTCTTGCTCTTCTAATACTCATTTAGTCACAAACCTACCCTCTGCTTGCTATCTCCTCTCTTCCCACTGTTATCACCGGAGTGTTAACACTGTATCACTTCCCACCTTAGCCACTTGCTTGCTTAGCATCACTACCTAAACATCTCCTCTCCTCACATCACCTGTCACTCTTCACTCAGTCCTGCCTTCTGCCTCGTATTCAGCTGTCTTTACTATGAAACAGGTATATTATGCTATCTTTATTTGCTAAAAAAAAAAATTAGATTTCACACTTTTAATTCTAAAACAAAGCTACGTTGACTTTTTTGAAAAAAAATGAAATTAAGTCACTTTTAACTTTCAGGGACTCTGATTTTTTTTCTTTTTTGCATTTTTGCTTTTCTTGTGCAAGCCAACGTTCCTCCATACAAGTAGCATTCTGCACCCTAATAAATCCATTGAGGTCTTATCCAGTACAGCAGCCACCGTGTGGTACTCAGGGTGTTCTAACTTTGATTAGAGAGCTCATTCTACAAACAGGCGTGGCTCTATTTTTCTTAAAGAAGAAAAAAAAAATCAAAAAGAAATTGAAGGCAAAGCCCATTACAGTAGTCTTAGTAAATAATTAAATGTAAATTCTAATTTTAAATAATGACATAAGCCAATAAATGGAAGGAAATTAAGAACTAAGTATACTACTATGACCCTAACTCCCCCACCCGCACCCCCTGCGCTCACACGGTGAGACCACATGGCCTGAGGAAGTCAGACACTTGTCTGACACGCTCTATATGCAGTTGCTTCTAGACACATGGGTTGAGTTAAGTGTGCTGTTTCAGCCTGTACTCATTACTTCTTAACTTTTATTGGCTCATGTCTCAACTTCCATACTATTTTTTTAATTAAATTTCCTTTCTATAATACTGGTGGATAGCAAAAAAAAAAAAAAAATTATGCAACTATTTCATCAAGTTACTGAACAGCTGACCATGAACTTATAAAAGTGCACTTCTGAACCAGGCTTTTCTGTTTTAGCCAAAGTAGGAATAATTCTAATACTTCACACATTCATCTGCTGTGTGTTTTACAAGGGGCTTTCATATTTTTAATGTCATTTAATCTCCATAACCTTGATGTGAAGTAGGTTTTCACAAGAGGCAAGTTTAGGGGACTTGCTCAAGCTTATACAAAAGGGAACACAGATTCAAATCCAACTGCTCCAAATCCAAGTCCAATACTCTTTCTCCTCTCCTGCAAGGCTTATGCTAGAAATCAGAACAGGAAGGAGCAGGGAGAAAATCAATACATTCTAGTGTGTTTTCCTCATTTAAAGTGGGAGAAGGTGATTTCTGGTCCACAAGGTCAACTTGTTCTCCCAACTATTGAAAATGAAGTGTGGTGACTGTCACATTGTATATTTCTTCATGTTTTGAAAATTGGGATGATCTTGTGTTCTATTCCGGCTTCATTAAGCTAAAGGGCCTGGTAATTTAACCACTCTGGTATTTCACAAAGCTCTATCAGCCCACTTCTGCCAAAAGCCATTAGAATTTCTCATGACAACTGGGTAAATAGTCTCCCTGTCTATCAAAAACAACCTCAGCTTGTCCTGTGCCATAACCCGTAACATTTATAAACACACTTATTAACACATACAGGAAATGAGACAATAAGAGCCACTAGCTTTGCAGTTCATTTCTTTTTAGGGGACATGCATTCCAGCAAGAGCTTGGCATCAGATGTTATTTGCTAAAAAAGGTGATGACTTTGCAATTACAGGTAGCAGATGGCTACCTGCTGAAAATGATGCCAACCAAAATATCATGACTAAATCTGCTCTTTCTGTTGTATGGCAGACTGAATTGAATAAATACTCAGAATAAGTAAATTAATACTATATAACCTTTGGGAGAATTTTTGTTCTAGAAAGAGCAATGCAGTGAGGGCATGTGGCTTTTGTGTGACCTTGAGAAAATCAACAGACTTTTCTGGCCTTTGATTCCCTAAGCTAAAATCAGTGTTTTGTCCTTCCAGTGATACATTCAAGAAAATAAATTTAGCAAATTAATTACAGTCATGTCATATGGGTGAGAAACTAATTTTCTTTAAGTTTCTGATCGCCTTTTTCAGTATTAGTCTAGAGCTAAAGGCAGTCATCCTATTGAAAAGTAACCTAATGTCTAGTACTAGTTCTGTAAGGTTGTTACACTAATACTAATATTAACTCTCAGGCACACACTTTAATTCCCATCAGTAAAGTAAGTTTTACGTCCAGTTAGGTAGACAGGAATTTCAAGAAATGGTGACACAATCTACATTACCGTTTACCCGAGTAGATTTAGAAACATAATGGCCCTAAAATTTCAAAAGGTGTGGTAAATTATGCTTAATTGATTACATTTTGGAACAAAATAATTACCATAATGGCATTTTGCTACTATAGCTAAAATCATCAAAACATATTTAGCTTCTCCTGTAACTACTTATAATGTTAGAATATTTATTATTCTAAGTTATATACACCTGAACATTATCAAGAAATACCAGTTTGGGATTACTATATTTCACTTGTTTAAGTACATGTCTGAACATTAAAAAATTCAGTTGCTATATATATCTAACAATATATGTTCAAGTCTTTCCCCGGGTTTCTGTTTACTACATGTCACTGATAAGAATACTTTAAGAAAGTACTTCTTAGTTAATTATAAATGCAGAAACCATGATTTTTTTTCTTTTCCATCATATCCTAGAAGTAAGTGATTTTAGTTTTGTTTCTAATACGTAAGTGGCCAATAGAAGTATATCTTGAGGTATTCATCTAAATAATAAAGATGTATACTGAATCTTCTGAAAATGTTTGGGAAAATGAGCTCAAGTCAAGTTTTTCATTAGTATGAGCTTCTGATGTAAGGAAAACATCTTACCTTCCACTCAGAGATGAAAAGAAGGGCACTACGTGTATTCCCAAGGGGCCTCCTTCCCCAGATAGTTCCACTGTTCTTGTCATATCACTGGGGCAGAAAAAAAAAATAAGAGTACAGATGAGTCTCTGCTGAAACAGAAACAAAACAAAAAGCCAGATGTGGCACAGTAAAAACACCAAACAAAAAAGTTTAGGATTATAACAACTACTGCAAATTCGACAGCAGAGATGAAATCAAAGGGGTATGTGATTTGCTGGTATGTCACAGAAGATCCAGGAAATAAAATGTTTAAAAGACTATCTGATTTCTTATTTTTTCTCCTAGAAGAGGAACAAATGGAAATGACTACCTACAAAAATAACTTCCTACTTAACTTAATCTGCATAAATCAACATATTTAAAAACGATGTACACAAAATGAAATTTCTCCCCATTGAGATACACTTGAAAATTACTGTATAGATGGCAAAATACATGGAGTTAAGCATATCTATGCTTAAGCATAAAGTAGCATTTATACCCCAGAACAGAGGAAAAAAAATGAAATAAAATACGTATTTATTAGAAAAAGCACAGAATTACATTTTAAACAACTGTGAAGCCACAGTTGGTGGTACATATGGGCATGCTCAAAGCATTATAAATCAAAACTCAAACTTTCCTTTCAATGAGGCATCAGTTGTATTCAGTGGAACAATTCCAAATTTTCACCTATTTTTTTTTTCAGAGGTAAAAAAGAAGTTGCAAAGCTTGGAGAAAATATATTACAGAAAGAAATAGAAAGCCTGACCTGCCTAACCTACTCCAGATTAAGGAAAGGATGAGCTAGAAACATTAATGGATAGTGTGTATGACTGAAATATATAAGGCATTGGGAGCTCTGGAGTAATAGAAAGTAAAACTAACAAGTTTTTATAAAGATGAAAAATAATAACCATGAACAATTATTGGCTCCTTTAATCCTGGAGAGAGAAAATAAAATTGCCAGAGGAAAAATGATAAAGTTGAAGCAAACATCCCTATTACGGAAATTGTAGGCAGGTCTCTCTTGTTTTCTATTTACATGAAAATGACCTGAAACTAGATGTCAAATTAAGAGCTACAGCTGCTACCAATGCCTCTCTGCTCCAAATTGAAAATGGGGAAATTGTGGCTCCTTGCTGTAAAGTTGAGAACAGCATTA
Source organism: Camelus bactrianus (assembly GCF_048773025.1). Classification (NCBI taxonomy): domain Eukaryota; kingdom Metazoa; phylum Chordata; class Mammalia; order Artiodactyla; family Camelidae; genus Camelus; species Camelus bactrianus. Next base: position 75,353,040 of record NC_133543.1, read on the forward strand.
AGAAAACAAGATGCCTGATGAATTCACTCCGCATGAAGTATTCCCTAAATTATCAGCAATCTAAAATAAATACATTAAATATATTCTCATCAGTGGACTAGGCTTATTTTTAATGTGTTTTCATTGCAAACCTATTATCATTAAGAACTGCAAAAAAGAGCATGTCAGTTTCCAACATTTGTGGAACATGATGGAATTTCAAACTGATAATAAATTTCAAATGAGTTTTGCTCAGATATTGCTGATATATTTAAAACTTGTTCACTCAAGCAGGTTATATCAGAGGCCTGGAATAAAAGTTACAAACAAAATAAATCTTAAGAGTGTTGGCATCATGGGATAAAATAGATTCTTCTCTATATTTTCTGTGTGAGCATAAAGACACCATTTGAATATATGCATATGAAGTAGACTATATAGATATGCATTATAAGTCCTGAAGATAAGATGTTTGGTGGGAAGAGAAAGTTGTATAGCTTTCAATGGACCACAAAGCAATCATGTTTATATAATAACAGATTTGTAGTTCATTCATAGGTATTTAAGGAAGACTAAACCCAAAGCATTCACATTCTAAGGTTACGATATTATTTTAAAGACTTCTAAAGACAAGAGACTAAAATCTTGTTTAACCATTGAAACTTTATTATCTCTACCTCTATAATGTATTTTTACAGTTTTGTACTTAGAGGATGACATAAATTTCTCCTAATAAATGTATTAAATATCCACATGCTGATAGAACATTCATGTGTATTATTTAGAGGCTTTGGAATATAAGTATTCAGTATAGACTACAAGATTTCAGCTTAAAAATTTTTAGAATGGCTTTATAGATTCTCTTTTTTTTCTAGTTTGCAAATATTTCTTTATCTCACTCAAAACTCCTGTAAAACATAATAAATTCTATGTGTCATACTGATACCTACTCTTCAGTAATCATCAATCTTGTATTTTTACATTCACTGAATAAAAAAATCTTCTAATTTGTTAATCAATTTTATTTCAAAATACTGAAACTTTTTTGGGGGGTTGCAGTATTAAGGTTTATTTCAACTCTGTCAGATTCCTTTTCTTCAGTATTTCAGAATAAACTTTTATGCAGTCTTTGTATGTGACAATTACAATTTTTTGGCTAGAATGATATTTGACAAATGTTAAACTACTATGACAAAAATATTATCCTAGGCAAAAAGCATAAAAGACTTTCAATTTTGTTGATTGTAATACGCAGACACTTAGAGAATTAGATTTATTTAATATAGCATTACACATTTTACACAGACTATGCTTTACCATGCTCTTTATAAATTGTTATCCATTATTTGTTTCAAGATGGAAAGAAAGGCATTTGAAAAAGGAAGCCTCATAGACCAGTCCATATATTTTTATTTATTTTAAAAGGGGACAAAACCACTCGGTGTTATATATACTAATGGGGTTCTGTAGAAATCTCTGTATATACACCCTTGTGGAACACAGCAAGGAGGACTAGACAAAATTATTTGAATACATATCTCATAAAATGATATTTAACTAAGATGTGAAAATATGCATTGATGCTACTTGTTTAGGCAAACTGCAAAGCAGAGTTCAAGGACCAATGAGCAGGATACGTACACGTTTATTTATGCTTTGGAGGTGGACTGAGGACGGAAAATGTAAAGAATGAAGTGAGAAGGATATTCCAGCAGTGGAAAGAAAAAGGGGCTGGCAGCTACTTGTGAAAAACAGACTAAAAATGAACTATGGGGTGAAGGAAAAATACTTCAGTGACACAGAAAGAGTCAGAGGATTTCACTAAGCTCAAAATAACTAACTTTATACAACTTTCTAAGACATACTAAAACAAAAGCAGATAGTCACAAGACATTCGGTCCAATAGTCTTAAGCAACCTAAATGTTTAAGGTCCAAATGACAAAACTGATTCAAAGAATCACTGGAACCAGCTGCTACCTATCTCAGAGTTTAGGACAAAACTATGGGCAAAAGTGCAGAATCAGTGGTTTAAAATGAGCCTGCTGTGAACAGCTAGGTCAAGAACTAGATGGAAAGTGCTTCACTGGGTTCCTTCCAGAAGACAGACATGGAGCTTGAGGGAGAGAACACACTTGGAGCAGCAGACGGATGGCCGTAGTTCCAATTCCTCCACACATGATGAACACACAGCGTCTTTAAGATGAGTCCGCCCAGGGATAGGCCAGGGATAGGGTAAGGAAAAGATGGGACTGAGGGCGGGGGGCGGGGGTGTTGGAGGGGAAGACGCTTTGTTTCAGAAGGAAATCATGGTTAACTTGGGAAATTAGAGAGACAGCATACCCTAGTAGTGGTTGTTAGTAGGGTGTCTGAGTCAAATCACTTAAACGAAGACCAAAAGTATCAGTTTCCTAACTGGGACAATGAAGGAATTAAGAAAAATGCCAAACAGAGGGATTGGTTTTAAAGAAAAAAATAGAGAACATTATACACATACGTCATACACACAGTATCTGGGATGTACAAAGGGCTCAGTAATACCAGCTATTAGCATGACTATTAGAATGTTCTGAGGGAACAAACAAGCTTATTTATTAAAAGAGAATCATGTATTTCCAGCTTTCCAGCTTTTTCCAATCGATTTCTTCAGTAAGCATTTTTTTTTAACCCTTAAATATGGTAGGATAGAGGAACATATTTCCTTCATAATTAAACTGCTGGTAGAGAAAACACTGGGCTGTAACAGATGGAGAGAAGGTAAGAGCTGGTGTTCTTTGGGGACTGATGGCCAGGACTGTCATATACAGCCATATGAGAGATGGACTACAGAGAGAAACCTCCAAAAGAGCTTGTGGTTGACACTGAGGTCTACTGGATGGTGAAAAGTCTTGTTGATGTAACTATAATGAGTAAAACATCTAACAAAGAATTTGTTGGTGGTGGTGGGATTCACTTAATGCACCTGAATTCAACACATATTTAATTGAGTCATCCCAATGAAGAAGTTCTTCAAGGTAAAAACAAAGTCTAATGCTTGAAGAGTTCATAATCTAGGGGGGTAGATTAGACCAGGTAATGTAAAATAATACAAAGTAAGAGAACAGTAGCAGGAATTTTAGTATATTCTCAATGAATGGAAGCTATTTTGCAGAGGCAGTATGTTAACCATCTTCTGGGCATTATAACAGTACTCACAACCAATGTACAAAGTAAATATATCACTTCCAGTTTACAAATTAGTAAACCGATGCTTAACAAGTTAAATAGTTTGTCAAGCATCACACCATTCATGTAAGGTAAAGTCAGGATTCAAACTGGAATTTATTGCTTTTTAGAGACATAGTTTTCAATCACTTTGACACTTGAATTTCAGAGCAGAGGTACTTTCTGATGAGGTTCAGAGGAAGAGGACACAGGATTGGGAAGGGGAGCTGGAATCAGAAAAATCTTCTCAAAGGAGTGGGATTTCAGAGGGAACTGAGAAGGGCAAATGGATCTTCAATCAGAAAAGCTGGGAAGAAGCTGGAGAGGCATGCATAGGAGAGAAAACTGCTCTGAGTGACTGAACCAGGATGGTTTGTGGACACGCTGATTGGCTGTAATATTAAAGAGAGAAGGAAGGGGGAGGAAGGGAGGAGAAGAGAGGGGAAGATATTGAGGAGATAAGGTTGAACCATCATCTTGAGATCAAACCTCAGTGTGATATGTCAAACTCCAAACTGGAAAAAAAAAATCATGGTTAATTTTGCAGAAAATGGAATCATTAGAGGTCTTGGAACTGAGGAGCACTGTGATAAATGCTGTGGTTTAGAAATATTTTACCTGGCAGGGATGTGTGGGATCAACTAGAAATAGGAAAGATAGAAACTGATACTTGAACAAGGAATTAGTAAATCATTGCAATAATGTTATCCAACAGGTAATAGGCTTGAGTAATGATTATAGCTACATATAAAGCATGAAAACATGGGGAAGAGTCAAGGTACTTTGAGATGGACTCTGTCAATAATTTGCCAAATGAACAGATACCAGAGGCAAATGAGAAGATGGGATAAAAAATGGTAACAGTTTTAAGCCTGGGAAAAAAGGCAAGTCTGGAATAAGGTGAGGTCAGGAATGAGAGAGAAACTAGGCATGAGGCGAAGGTCTTTTGTACATATTACTTGCTATTTAAAGAGAACCTTAAGGTGTAATTTTATTTTAAAAAAGAAACACCCAAGAGCAACCTCTCGCTTCACTGTCTTCTTAAGATCAAAGTAAACCGAGAAGTACTTCACAGGAGATGCGTCTTGTACGGCTATTTGGAGAACTCCCTCTAAATGTTATTTTTCCTTAAATATAAATGTTTCTGTTAATTATGGGTGAGCAGTCAATAGTTATGATTTATGAATTATTGTGTTTTATCCAGTCAGTTATTCATTCAACAAATATGCCACTATTATGTTCCAAGATCTGTATTAGGTTTCGGGAATGCGTCGGGGGAATCACACTCTTGTTTGGGAAAATGACAAATAGTTGTAATAAACTGTTGTACATGTGATAATGACAATTGAAATAGGAATGAATGTTTATCCAGTCTTTCATTTAGTATTATGCTAGTGCAACTGCCCGTTTTCCACAGGGGGGAAAAAAAAAACTTTAAAGAGGTTAAATAATTAGTCCAAGGTTACACAGGAAGTGCTCAAACTCAGGACTTAAGTTTTAGAACTAAGGAATGCCTTGATAAATGCTGTGGTTTAAAAATTATCTAGTAGTGATATGTGGGATCAATTAGACAAGGAGAGATTGATGCTCAGGAGAAGTTAGGTTATTACAGTAGTCTGACAGAAAAGTAACAAAGGCTTGAGCAATAACTATGGGAATTCAAACAGCAGGACAGGTTCAAGACATTTCGAGATGGATTCTGTAACACGTTCCTTAGCTTCCATGCCACCTACATGGAAGTAAGCCCAGAGTTCTATTCTTGGAGCAAGCTCTAGGGGTGGTATCAGACCCTCCTTGCCCCAGGAGAAAAAGTGACCGCACACCTCAGCAGTAAGTGGCTTCCTATTTTCCCTTGGGTGTGTCTTCCTCATCCCATATCAGTTAGAATCAATGTCCTCTCCTGGAACTGCAGTCTCTGAGCTTCCTGCACCCCACCCCCAGCTCTGCATTCCACGCTGTTAAAATGCTTCGCATCCTCCTCCCACCCAGCATCTGCAAGTAACGGAATTTGCACTCGCTCTACTTTCTAAACTTGGCCTCAAACGTGGCGAGCACCAGTGAGGTTTCCTAGCCCTGGTAATGCTGCATGAAATAAACCACCAAGGAATCAGGGAAGGTGCGCACAACAGGTAATGCCAGAGTCAGAGGACCTGGAGACAAGGGTGGTGAATATAGTTTGGGTCTCTAGAAGTCAATCACTCTGAGTCACACCTTCTTAGCCTGCTCAAGGTGCTAATAAAACTCATGCAAAAAGTCTGTTTTGATAATAAAATTACACATAAACACAGATGTATTTTAACTAAATAACAATATTTTAAAAAATTCTTATACTCCATTTCTCTGAACTCCTTATATCCAGAGAAAGCTTAGCTAATTTGTCCATGCAGCCATAAAGCAAACAACTGTTCACTCTCTAACAACTACCCACATAATACTTAGCCAAGATGTCAGCAAACTTTTCAAAAAGCTGACATTAAAATAAAGTGAAATGAAAGGCAAACAGAATTAAGAGTATTACATTCATTACGCTTACCTCCCAAAACAACCTTATCAAACTTCTAAAAAGAGAGTGCCCTGGAGATTTTCTGCACCAAATTTTTAATATTATGCAGCTCATTAATCAAAGAAACAATCTAAAGAATGAGTAACTATGCCATAGGGCCATAAATTATAAACTTAAGGACAATCCACGCAGTATAGCAGCGTGATAAAAGATGATCACATTTTTTTTAAAGCTCATTCCACGTAACATGCTAGGCGCCTGTTACTAATTGGACTGAGTGAAAGGGGTACACTGACTCAGTGAATGAATGGATGACTGTCAGCCTGAGAATCATCACCTTCTAGTGCTGAAGACAACAACCTAGTAAATAGGAAATGACTTAACACAAAATTTGAAGCAGCTTTAAAAATGATGATATTGACGATGATGCTAATAACAAGAGAGATGATGATGGTAACAGTATGAGCGGCAGCAGCAAGTACTCACAGGGCTTACTCTGACTCAGGCACTGTTCAAAGTGCTTTATATATGTTAAATAATTTCGTCTTCATTCCAGCCCTCTGAAGAAGGTTTTAACATTATTTCCATTTTACAGACCAGAAACTAAGGCAAAGACCGATGGGCAACCTGCCTAAGCTCCTAGACTAGTAAGCAGAGTTGGGATTTGGACCCAGGCAGTAGCCAAGGATGAACTGGAAGTTAACACTGAGCAAAGGAAGTACCGGTAAACATGAGTACAGCTGACTTCCTATAATGAGTTACTTACGTTAAAAACACGGAAAATCCTGTTTGATAGGCTAGATTTACTTTAAATACATAGGGTGAAATATTGCAAGATTGTTAAAAACACAATGCAAAGCGATATTCAAAGAGCTAACGTCAAAGTAAAATACTCAACCACAATGAACTCAGAAATGTTGTTCAAAGGGAAGAAAAAAGCAATTAAGAAATCCAGGTTGCAGAAGAGTTGGAAGGATTGAAGCTCATTTGTATATATGTTTGTCAAGAAGTTCTCATATCATACAAAGAAAACAAGAGAAAAGAGTAATTAAGCAATTAATTTTAGAATTAGGTATCACTCTAGTATTCTATTTATCTTGATCTTTCCTCCTAAATAAAAACAACCATAAGCCATTAAAATACAAACATTAAATTGAATTAAAATATTCTTATTCACGTAAAGAGAGTACCTCAAGGCATCCATAGTTTTCGGCGATGTCAATAGTTCCGTCTGCGCACCATTCATAACTTCTCCATCTTCTAAGTCCTGTGTGGAATTCTGCAGTGAAACAAACCCATAAACATGTGGATCCTATGTGTATGGAATTGAAATTTTTGAATAAAATATCTCAACAGGAAAGAGTAAATGGTTTTACTCCGGATATATAGTGTGCTCCAATTTCTTTGAAGACTGGAAACAGGTGTTAATCTTTTCAGTGCTTTCAATATTCTTTTCTCTCCCATTTGGTTTCTGAAATACTCAAATGGGCCATTTACACAAGGCAATATGTTAAGAGCTTTGGAATACATCATTTAGCTTCCTGCTACTCAACCATAAGCTTTTGGGACTGAATGTTTGAAATCAGCACGAAAAAGGGGGTCCAAAGGGAAGGTGCCATTGACAGGTGGTGATGTATTAGCTTTAATGTACTGTACTTGCTTGCACCCTCCCGGTGACACTAAAAATAAAAAGAAAGCAAAATCCATGAAAAAAAAAGTTGCCTAGCAAGGTCACGTCTGTCAAAAGTATAACAGGAATAGTGCAGGAAAAGAAATCTGGAGTTTTTGCTTTGTCTTAAGACTTTCATTTGAGGATGATCTTCAACAAAGAGAAACTAAAATTAACCATTTAATTTCTAAAATGATAAACACTTTTTTTCTTTTCAGTTTTATTAGGTAGAATTGTTACAGTTTGACTGCATATATACAATATATTGCATATAAATACATACATACAATATACTGCACGTTTAAAAAATTTATATATATGTACTGTTCATTGTTTCTAAGAATGCTTAGCTTTAGCTTTTTAAACTTACATAGTTGTCAAAGGAACAAAGCCAACAACAAAATAAGAATTAATTCAAAATGATACATACACACCACTCCTAACAGCAACATTATTTATAATTGCCATGATATGGAAGCTTCCTAAGTGCACATCAGTAGATGAATGGACAAAGAAGATGCAGCATAAATATGCAATGGAATACAACTCACCCATAAAAAAGGATATTTTGCCATTTGCAGCCCTTCATTCACTTTTTTCCCCCACTTCAAAAACCAGAATTTTGTAACTGGTATAAATATTTCTATTGCAACAAAAACAACAAAACACCTAGAAATAACCAAGGAGGTTATCTACACTCTGAAAACTGTAAAACACTGATGAAGGAAACTGAAGATGATACAAAGAAATGGAAAGATATCTTGTGCTCTTGGATTGGAAGAATCACCATTATCAAAAGGGCCATGCTACTCAAAGCAATCTACAGATCCAATGCAGCCCCTGTCAAAATACTCACATTTTTCACAGAACTAGATTAGAACAAACAATTCCAAAATTTATATGGAACTATAAAAGTCCCTGAACTGCCAAAGCAATCTTTTGTAGGTCTTTCTTCTTTTTTTTTTTTTAATGGTAAATATTCTTCTGCTTACAGAGAGGTTCTGCACTCCAGGACAAAGTTGAGTTGGATATGATGCAGAAGGAAGAATGGATTTGAAAAAGAAGCAATTCTCATTTACCTAAGACACTAATTCTCTGTTAGGCTTTTTTCTTTTTTTTTTTTCTTTCCCTTGATGGAGGCATTGGGGATTGAACCCAGGACCTTGCGCACGACTGAACATGCACTCTACCACTGAGCTATACTGCCCACCCATCTCTGTTAGGCTTTGTAACTGGACTTTAACAGTCATTCTGCAGATACACCACTCTTCAGAAGCAGAGTCACAGGCAGTGCTAGTTAAGGATGCAGGATTCACTGAAACAACACGTCACATGATGCTTTCATGGCTCTAAATGCATTTCAACAAAACATTACAACACATGAGTTAAAAGGTTGGACATAAAGGAATTGGATTAATATTTTTAAGAAAACAAGACATGGAGCCACAGCTCAAGCAGTTTGTCCTTGTAAATGATTTTAAAAATATATTTCATTTTTAGATTGAATAAGCAACATTTAACCTAGCTATTGAATGAGCAACATTTAACCTAGCTAAGTTGGTAGTTTTGTGAAGGACTTGATCTACATTAGATTTTTAGAAACTTATTCGTTTTCTCCTCTCCATGAGGATAAAGAAAGGGAAGAAAAATCAGAAGGTTAAAGAACACTTTTTAGTTTAAGGCATCAAATCTTCAAAGAATAGCATCTTTGAAAGCTTTCAAATATTCACATTGTTATGAAGGGCTTGATGCATGCTTACCAAGAAAAGACACAGGGTCAGGCAAGTTACAAAAATACTTACGGAGACAATTTAACAAAATATGTGAACTTGAAACTTTAACAAAATATGTGAACTTGTCACACATGTCAGAACATTTGATGACTGCATGTATGTCAAAATCGTTAACTTTCTCATCTTTCTCTCCCACACAAGAGGGGGCTCTCTGAAGGGTGAGGCTGTGTCTAGTCCTCTCTGTATTAAGTACATGATGCACAGAGCTCATTTAGTGAATGTTAATGAATAAGTAAGCTGAATGGTACTGTATTAGTCTCCTAATGCTGTGTGATAAATTACCTCAAAATTAAATGGGTAAGAAAGTAAACACTATTTCTCAAAGTTTCTGTCGGAGATTTGGAAGTGGCTTAGCGGTGCAGTCCTGGGGTAGACCGTCTCATGGGGCTGCAGTCAAGATATCAGCAGGGCAATAGCTGCAATCATCTCAAGGCTTGACTGGAGCTCTAAGATCCACTATTTTTCTCTTATAAAAGCTTTATTAAGATACAATTTATATTACATTAAATTCACCCTTTCCAAAAGTACAACTCAGTCCTTTTTAAATTAGAGTTTTGCAACTGTCACCACTATCTAATTTTAGAACAACTTCAAAACCCCCCAAAGAAAACCCCTACTCATTAGCCAGTGCTCCCCATTTCTCCTCCTTTCCACAGCCCCTGGCCATCATTAACCTACCTTCTGTCTCTAAGGATTTACCTATTCTGAACATTTTACATAAACAGAACCATAAGGTATGTGTCTTCATCATTCAGCATGACATCCCCAAGGCCCTTCCACGCTTGGCATGTAACAGTATTTCAATCCATTTGATGGCCAAATATTTCACTGTATGGACATACCACTTTCTCTTTACCATTGACCACTTGATGGGCATTTGGGTTGTTTCCACTTTTGCTGATTATGAGTAATGTTGCTATGAACACTTGGTTCTCCCATTCTATGGGCTGTGTTTTCACTTTCTTGATGGATCCTTTAAAGCACTAAAGTTTTTAACTTGAATGAATTTCAATTTATCTATTTTTTCTTTTGTTACTTGTGTTTTGGTTTTGTAGCTAAGAATTCATCTATTTTTTCTTTTGTAACTTGTGTTTTGGTGTTATAGCTAAGAAACACTGCCTAACACAAGGGCACAAAGACTTACTCCTGAATTTTTTTCTAAGAGTTTTATAACGTTAATTATTATACTAGGCCTATTACCATTTTGACTTAATTTCTGTACGTGGTGTGAGGTAGGGGATCCAACTTCATTCTTTGCGTGTGGATATTAAGTTGTGCCTGCACCATTTTTTGAAAAACCTCTTCTTTCCCCACTTAGGGGAAACTCCTTATCAAAACTCAACTGATCAAAAGTGCAAGGGTTTATTTCTGGACTCTCAGTTTTATTCCGTTGATCTATACTTGCAAACTTATGCCAGTACTGTACAGTCTTAATTATTCTAGCTTTCTACTAAAGTTTTGGAATCAGGAATTGAGAGTTCTCCAATTTTTTTTTTTTTAAAGTTTGTTTTGGCTCTTCTGGGTCCCTTGCATTTTCATATGAATTTTAGAATCCAAGAAACAACTTTTTGCAAAAACACCAACTGGCTTTTGATAAGGATCACATTAAATCTGTAGACCAATTTAGAGAGTATTATCATCTTAACAATATAAAGTCTTCTAATCTATGAGCAGCTAACAGTGGCAGTTATTAAAATAAACATTCTCTTTGGTTTCATAACTGTGTAGGGACATGTATCTTCACAATGTCAAAGAAAAAAATGGGATGTTTATTACAAGGTTTTAACTATCTATGTTTGACTATTTGGTCCCTACTCCAGCTGGAATTTTCTTGTTGATCCCATGCCAAAGTAAGAAAATATCATATTTTCTGGTTCAAATCAACATTCTGCAAGGTTAAAAGGATTTTTTTTCTAGTTCTAGTTAGACAGTAAGTGTAGATTTTATTTATGTCAACAACATACTTAATGCTTCAAGTAAATGAAAATGTCAATTAGAATTTGAAAGCAATATTGGGCCAATTGCAATGTGATAATTTGCTCAAGGGTAATTCTGAACTGACTTTAGGTTTATAGCAATCATGTCAATACCTACAAACTTAAAAGGACACACATTCACAGACTTCTACGTCTAAGACAAGGATTCTACTATTTCAAATGAAGCATCAAAAGCTCTGTCTGGCTACAGCTATCAAAAAGGGTAGTAACTACAGTTTATCATCTCAACTGATGGGCAGTGTTTGTCACTTGTCAAAATCATTTCTATATATTGCAGTAAAAGAGTTCTTTGATATTGTCTAGAGATGGGGCAGGCAGACAAACGCTTAGGGCATCCCACAAGGACACAAAGCCAATTCCAAACTGACTTCAACAATACTGTAGCAGTGCAGTGCTTCAAGACGTAGAGACAAAGGCAGCTTATTTCTTGACAGGGTCCATATAATCATTTTTTCAAAAATTACCAAATAAATGACAAGCAATAATTTAAGAGCACTTAGGCTTTTCCTTCACTAAATTACATGTTGAAATGAAGTCACGAAATCACACATATCTAAAAATGAAAATGATACTTTTTTCCTCATAGCCTATATAAATAATTTTGAGAAAAATCTGTAAAATCATGAATTTTACATCTGAAAATAAAGGGGAAAAGTTAATCTGATTATAAGGAGCTAGAAGTATAGACAATGGGTGCTGAATAATCACTATATTTCTTCCTTCACCTTTACATTTAGATAATGTTAATTATGTGATTTCAAATCCTCAAACTTGCCTCCAGAAAATACAATGATTTGAGAAGCTCTATACTTAATTTTATTGACAAAATTACTCTAATTTCTATTTTTAATGTTAATTTAAAATAGAGATGTGGTCAGTTGCATAGAACATAAAAGGATAAAGCTGTGTTGAAATTTACTTTGTCTCTTCCTTTTGCTCACATGACAATACTTGGCTCCCTAATAAAGTTCAGCAGGAGGCCGCATCTTGCCAGCCAGGCAGAGACCTTTAAGAAGCTTGTCCTTTACCTCTCTGATTATCAGAGCAGGGAACATATCATATGTGGCTCTCGCAACAGACAAGCTTAATTACTACAATTTTTAAAAAGGGAACATTTTTAGCAACACTTTCAGGATCACAGGAGCATTTCTGACAGCCAGAATGAGTTGGATTTAAACATCACTGCACTATTTTTAGCTTTAAAATCAACACTTACATAAATATTCCCAAACCAATTAGCAGCAGCTGGAAAGCAAAGGTGTTTACATTTCGTTAGCACCAGTGCTCACATGGCAAGTGCTCACAAGCTGCTTGGAAGGGGCCAAGCACCAGGCGGGGCAGAATTCTCCCCAGGGTGATCCTGGTGTTGACATCAGGCTATCATTTCAGTTCACGGTGGGTACCAGTCAATGATTTCATACAGGGAAGTATATTCATGATGTAGCCTCATTAAGTTATGTATCTCCAAATAAACTTAACACTCCCGAAACTTTTTGGAAGAAAATGTTACCGAAGTTCAAATTGCTTTTCCCTAGTCAACCACAGCTATAAAACAATATTAAAAGCAGCCTTACAGCTCAGCCCTTCATCTCTCAGATGAGAACTGAAATAGATGTCTCTTTATTAATAGAGGGCTCCCTTTGACTTACAAGTGAAAATATATGGCCTTGATTTCTTTCCCCTTCGTCAATGCATTTTAGCCACATTTGAAACCACTTGCCCACAAATTTTAACAGCAACTGAGTTAAGTTTCAAAAGCTCAGGTGCATTTTATAACAAGATTTGCATTCTGAAAAGCCAACTGCAAATGTTTCTTTTGAAATTGCATATGAATTTCAGAGTGAGAATGATAGAAAAATTATACGGAGAAGATGTGAATGCCAGGTTAGGTGCCTGGTGCTCATACATAAACATCATGTAAATTTTAAAATTAAAATTCTGGGCCTAATTTCAGAATATTTGTTTTGACTTTTTAGAACAAGAATATCTGCGCTCAAGTAAAAACAAGCTGTATCTGATAAGCACACATATGAGACAAACACGCGTTTTGGTAGTCAAACACTGTTATTCAAGCTTGACCCAATATAGGTTCTTCCGGCCCCGGGCAATGCCTTGCCATGGGAAATCCCTCAACTGGCTTCACTGATGCTACCCCAGAATATTTCAGTCCTGGCAATTTAACATGCCTATAATTGATTTTATATATACATACATATGTATATAAAAACAAATGTAAATAGTTATATACATATTAGACTATGTATCCATATATCTAGAAATTGGCACCGCCTTATAGTAACTAGTGCAGATCCTCAGAAATCCTGAGCAATGTTAAGTACGCCCTGGAAAAAATGATGCTGACAAGCTGGTCTAGTCCACTCATTTAATAGCTAAGGAAACCGAGCCCTAGAAGGGTGAGGTGACAACCCCTTTTTACTTACTGGGATAGTGACAAAGCCAGAGTCCAGAATTCTTTTTTTTTTTTTTGAAGTGTAGTCGGTTTACAATATTGTATTGACTTCAGGTGTACAGCACAGTGAGTCAGTTATACACACACATGTATGTATTCCTCTTCATATTCTTTTTCATTATAGGCTATTACAAGGTAATGGATATAGTTCCCTGTGCTGTACAGTAGGCCCTTGCTGTTTACCTATTTTATAGATAGTAGTTAGTATCCTCAAATCCCAAACTCCCAATTTATCCCTCCCCCCTTTTCCTCCCTAGTTACCATAAGTTTGTTTCCTATGATGTGAGTCTGTTTGTTTTGTAAAGAAGTTCATTTGTGTGTCTCTCTCTCTTTTTTTTTTTTTAAGATTCCGTATATAACTAATATCATACGGTATTTTTCTTTCTCTTTCTGGCTTATTTTACTTAGAATGACAATCTCCAGGTCCATCTATATTGCTGCAAATGGCATTATTTTATTCTGAGTAGTGGCTGAGTAGTAGTTCATTTTATACACACACACACACACACACACACACACACACAACTTCATCCAGTCATCTGTTGTTACTTCCATGTCTTGGCTACTGTAATAGTGCTGCTATGAACATTGGGGGTGCATGTATCGTTTTGAATTAGAGTTCCCTCTGGATACATGCCAGTGGGATTGCTGGATTTAATTTTTACTTTTTTAACGCTATCCCAATTTTATACATGAACATGTTCAAAGGAAAAAAAAAGCTTAATATCTTGTTCAAAGTGAAACTAAGGGTCAAAAAAAAAAGAACCAAGATCACTTAGGACCCATGTCTCCTAAGATGCAGGTTTGTACACAAGCATGTTAGATATAGTTATCCTGTGATGGCTATTCTTAGCCACTGATTTTAGACAAGTGGTGTGAGGAAACAATATCACATGATCAAACATTACAAAAAAGAATTTATATAAAAAACTATCAAGTGTCTCCTTATTCTAGAGACTGAGTGCTAATAATTGCATTCTTTTAAATAAAGGTTTTTTTGAGAATAGATCTAATTAGGTCACAAGTAATCTACTAACTAAGCTCAAAACTTCGGCTCGTGGGGCGCGTGTGCACACATTTACGCACCCACACCGCCAAGCGACAGGGTGAGCCACCTTCATGTTTATGGGGTGAAACCGGGCTGAGTTTAAACACCTCTGGACTTTGTAAAACACACTGGAAGTCAACGATCTTTCAGCTGACGGTCTCACAGGGGTTGTGCAGTTGTGGGTGCCGTGCTGCTCAGGCCAGGTCCCGCTGACTCTGAGCACATTCAGAGGTGGCCAGGCCTTCTCTTCAGCTGGTTTGTGTTTCAGAGACACTGCACAGTTTTAATAGGTTTAAGAAAAGTAAGACAGACCGAGGTATAATAGTAAAATTAAGCTCTGGTCTAGGACAGAGGCGATGCAGGTTCTAACAGAAGTTCTCTCACTGCTTTGCCTAATGATGTCACCACGTCTCCCAGCCCCCTCTTTCATTTGCTGTAAACTGAGGACAAGATTTCTAAGGTCCATTCCAGGTATAGAAGGTCCCAGAACTTAGTGAAGGGACACCAAATAGTAAGGCAGGTAAATCCCAGCTAATGAAAAATAAAAATCCTTCAACAGATAAAAGGGGTGGTTATTCCTTTGAAAGAAAAAAAATTTTTTTGGAAGCTTCCCTTGAGAAATCAACTCACACAGAGACATAATTATATACCTTGTTCACATACTGATTCTAAATAACTTTGGGGGAACAAATGTATGACATGAGATAAAGTATACTTGAAATAAAACTAAAACCCTCCTTCCATTCCTCATTCTTTTTCTGTTTCTTTCTCTATGATCTTTCCTTGGGTATTTCCTTTCCTTTTTATTGTTCTAATTAGCACAGGTAAAAGTTCTTTAAGATTTCCCAGTATTCTGATTTAGATGTGAGAAGACTTTTTTTTTTAAATAAAATTTTTAAATGCATACCCTGTACACATTCTACCTGCTGGGATTTTTTTGTTTGTTTCTTCTTTTTTCTTTTTTTTTTTTTTTTAAAGAGAATTATAAAGTGACCTTGACTCAACCTTGTATCAGGCAGTCGAAACACAGCTGCAGGTTTAAAAAAGAAAGGTTGGAGGAAGGAGGGAATTGCGGGTTGACCAGACACACCGATCAGTCCTACCCAGGCACCAAAAAGCAAACCCAGCCCTGACGTCAAGATCAGCACTGCACCTGCTCAGTTGCTCTTTCAGCGTGACACCAACACCGATGGGTGCGCTACTTCCCAAGCAAATTATGTTCAATGAAACGGCTGCTTCTGCGTCCTCAGAACTGTGGAAGTTCAGAAGTTCAAGAAGGCAATGCAGCCATTCTTTCAATGTCTACAGTTTCTTACTCATACTCATATGACACATTGCAAAAAATGTGAAAAGGAAAAGTGGAAAACATTTTTTTTTCAAATACAAGACTGACACAAATATGTTGATAATGGCCACTTCAATTTACAGATGGATTACTTCCCCCACCCAGTTACCCTAATTTGCCCTAGTTTTCTGTATTATTGAGTCCTTCAAAACCACTGGCACCCAGTGCTTAGGTACACACGACAGTGCTGTATACTAGGGAAAGGTAAAAACACTGAACAATACATCACACTCTTCCATAAGGGTCTGCCTCAGATCAGGCTCCCATCATAAACCAAGTGATCAAAGGTACTGTAAACACCTGCTTCTCTTCCATTTAATCTCCCTATTTAAACTGTATCATCTTCTCAAATATTCAGAATACAAGTCTGTCCAAACGGACAGTTTGATGGCGCTAGGGCCTCCCGTCTAACTACAAACCATCACCTAAAGCTGGCAACTATAAAAAGACTTGAGGAAGCTGAGGTAATTCAGCCGTTACAAAAATTTTCTAGCTTAACTGTTTTTCTTGCCGGCTGAAATATATTTCAATCAAGTTTAACTCTAGTAAACGTACCTCATGCATTTAAGCAAAGCGTACAAATTCCAGGCTGGGTTAGGAGAATGTAAAGATAAAAGAACACATCATTAAAGGCCTACTTTCCATTTGCACATGCATGTCACTCACACTGGCACTGGCACACTTCTCTGCTGGTCTGCACTATGAAAATTTTCCCTATGAAAGTAGGTGGAAGAAAATGTTGAATCCATAACTAAATCCGTAGGGACTTGTTTCAGAGAAAAAAAAAAAAAAGCAGAGATTTATGTGTATGCATAGTTTAGTAGGACCTTTCCAAAACTTCTCAAAATGTAGGAAGCCAAAAGTCTGCGGTGAAAAACTCCTTTGAAATATCAGATGGAGAATCAAGTTTACAACCCATCTTCGTCCATGAATAAGCCGTGCACAAGGACTTTTTCAAGTCTGTCTTATTTCCTACATCTGTTGGCATTTCACTCCCTTCTCATCCAGCCCCAAAGCCCCCTCACTCTGCCCTGTGCACCGGTCTCTCTACTATGGCCTCCTTATATCTTTCTACACAATCATTCTGCCATTCACTTTGTCATTCTTGCATTTCACTTAGTGACGCCTTTACTGGAAGCCTCTGGTTTCAAAAACTATCCCACTCGCTTATAAGACCTACTGAAAATAAACGGTTTGGGGAAGGATTGTCTCAGACAACCTAAGATGCACTTGAAGCAATGTGTGAAGACGTATGTGAAGAATGAAGAGCAGCAGGGGAGGCGAAAGTCCTGGTGGGAGGAAAGCCGGGGGGTGATCCAGAGCCAGAGGCACTGTCTTGGGTTTTAACGGCACGTGGAAACAGCTTTAAATAAGGTGCAGAGGTCTGACCCGCAGAGAACAGCTGTAGTCACAGGCAGCAGTCTGCAGAAGGTTTGTTTTTGGTTTTGTTCCTTTTCAGTATAGAGACACAACAGAAAGTTGGAAGAGTAGCTACAGCCAAACCAGAACTTCTAATCATGTGAGGAAACCACCATACATTTCTATTCAAATACAAATGTATTCTACTTAAAACCCTTTACAGTGTTTGAGGGGTGGGGGAAGCTCTGCTCTAGGAGTAGCTCACTGGTTGGGCCACCAATAGCTAAAACACAAGCACCACGAGGGCAGGGGTCTTGTTCACTCAGATGTCATCAAAGCCCAGAACAATGCTTGGCACAGAGCCGATGCTTAGCAAACGTCTAGACACGCGAGCTTTCTAGAACACTCCTGCTTGCCTGACAAACAGCCACCCCTCCTTTCACAGAACGGGGGCTCTGTCGTGGAGTACTCAGTCTCCTTCCTCAGGCCACCTGTGTGCCACACGGAAGCTCTGCAAGGGTCTGTCTCCCTGGCTTAGTTCTGATATCCTGGAGGCGAGGAACGTGCCTTTTCCATCTTTGAATACCTATCACCTTGCACAGGACTAAAATGTGGCAAGTCTCCCACTTCAGAGAAGTGTTCACTGGATAAAGAAATCATTTCCCTAGAAATCCTTTCTCTTCAAGGCACGTAGGTAACATCTGATAGGACAAAATATATCCCAATGTGAACGAATCCTCTCTGACGCGCTGGGTCACCATGTAAGACTATGGCAAGGGTCGGGAGGTAGGATTCAGAGATGAATCCGGCACTATTTTTGCATTCAAAGCTGCAAGCAGGAACCATCACCGGCAAGAGAATTTAAAGTAGACCTGAAAGCTGATCTTTATTTACAGATTGAAATCATTGAAGTACAAGAGAATGTGCCAATTTGTACCCGGCTGGTTATGTTTCTTTATATATGCTTTTATATTTTATTATTATGTAATTTAAAATGTCTTTCATTATCTATAAAATGTATTTAAATGAATATTTAAAACTATCTAAGCTCAAGTTCATCAGGCTCTTGCCAGCTGGGAAAGGAACCCTGCCGCACGGAAACCTCCACATCCTGAACCTGCAGGCTGGAAGCTACTGGTCCCGGCAGGACCTTTCACCTGAGGAGGCAGGGCTGTGAGCCAGGCCCCACCACTGCAGCACAGCCATTTTGAAACTTTTTGCTCAATATTCCTCTTTTCTTCCAACTGTCTCATTTTTTTTTTCTTTCTTCTTCTTCTTCTTTTTTTTTTTTTTTTAAGGAGGAGGTATTAAGATTTATTTATTTATATTTAGAGGAGGCACTGAGGATTGAACCCACCTTGTGCATGCTAAGCATGCTGTCTACCACTTGAGCTATACCCTCCCCCTTATCTCACCTCTTTACATCGAAACTCAGGTCAAGGTGATAAAGTAAAATCTCCTGGGTCAGCTGTCTTCTTCCAGTGTTTCTCCCTCTTTGGACATCTCTTTATCTCTCTGGTTTATCACTTTCCAAATGCCTCCAAACCCTCTGCCCCCAGTCTTTTCAAGAATGCCTGGGAACTCTTTCACAGGCTCAAGAATTGCTTCTAGTATTCTCTCTGCCACGTTGATTTAAAGGAAATCCGACTTTCCCTGGTGAAACCACTTCCCCGGCCACCCTATGAAACACCACATGCTCATGTTCTTTGTGCTGCCAACCCCCATCCTGGAGCTGCTTCTTGACTGAGACTCCCTCGCTTCCTCCCTTGGACCCTGCCGCATCCTGTTTCACCGCTTCCTGCTCTCTGCCTTCATCTACCAATCTCCAAGCTGGCCCTCCAGCCTTCCCTCCTGTCCCGTCAGCTCAATTCATCTCCTCTCTGTGCCTTATCTCTCTCTCTCATCCCAGATGACTTCCTCTTGCACCTTGACCTCACTCAGCACCTTCTTGCTTCTATTTCAGAAACTGTAACCAAAAGCAAAATCAAACACAGGAAGCCAGGGGAGGGGTTCTAAGCTGAATCCTGGTTACTTACCAAAGAGATGCTCCTGAGAACCAAAACATACCAAATGATAAGGTACTTAGGGCCAGGAAACCCAGGAATAAAACAGGGTTATTCAGGTAACAAATACTTATGGAGAGTCCCCTCTGCCAGGCACTGTGCCAAGCACTGGGGGTAAAAACACATATATTCTTCATCTTAGTGAATTTATTCTGGGAGGGAAAAGCAAAGAGGCTGGAGAGGAGATCGTAGCGACTGAGCTTTCCACTGGTCCACTTTTTGTATGCTCCACAATTGAACTCAGCTGAGCACCAGCCAGATGCCAAGCACACTGCTAGCCTTTCTCCAGTCTCAGTCCTTTCTCATGTGTCACAGCATGCGTAAGTAAATGGACTAACAAAAATTAGCCAGTCTCCATCTAAAGTAGTGTTCTTAACTTTTTTTTTTTTTTTTGATAGTCTCACCTGTAAACTAATGACAGTAACGGTTTCCCTCCTGATACCAATATACATATGCACACACACTCAGAATTCTGCATAAAACTTCAGGGTTTTCCAATCTCCCAGTCTTGACTATGATCTCAAGCTTAAGAACTGATACTCAGCTGTTAATCCAAGCCCATATCTCTGACAGAATCATGAGATTTGTAGTACAGAAATGATAATAAATGTTGTTACAGACACATCCTTAAACAGTGACTGCTACAAGGGAGAATGTATGAATAGGGCAGGCAGTGGCTGCTACAGATAAAAAGCCTGAGTGGACGTGGGAGGGGATCTCACTGACCACACTGCTCATCTACTTTCTGAGAACCTCCAGGGAGGGGAGAGGTGCAGTGCAAACATCCCTTCAAAATCTGTCAGTAAATGCTGTGGTCTTTTCTGAAGCCTTCCTGACAAGCTAAGTCATTTTTGCTCATGAACTTCCCAGTGTGAGTGATTCACATTGTGCTGTGGCAAAATTACAAATTATTACATGCTCTGGACCTTTGACTTACATGCAGTATATATGAAATTTCAAATATTGAATCTGTAAGTGCTAAAGGTCTGTTATCCTTGACTACTTGTCCACTTGTTGGCTATTTTGGGATGGGCAAATTTCAGCCTCTAATGCTTAAATTTCTTCCTCCAACCCCTGGTCCAAATAATTACTAGAAGTATGTGGCAAAGGTGCATTATGATTAGATTTCTTAATTCACATTTTTAAAACTGTTCCTATTAGACAGTGATGATTTAATCCAAATATCATCCCCAGATTAATCTTTGAATTCCATTCAGAGCCACCAAATGGACATAGTTAGTGGAACAATTCTGTGGGGTAAGAAATTGAAGCAATGAAAACTGCTAAAGGATGAACTGGCAGGTCATTATGTTCTAGTTCCTCTTAAGAAAGAGCTACAAACCAACTTCATAAAGACTTTCCCAAAATCACTGGGCAAATCTTTCTGCACAGAATGTGCATCACTGCCACCTCTCCCACATCCACATTCACTAGGCTTCAAGAACACAGTACTTACACTTGGGAAACACTGTCTGATAGAGGTCAGCTGAAATCCTCAGGAAATTGACATGGCTTCCACCTTACAAAGTTGGAAGAATGCAAGCCATGTCAGTTCACCTTAGGTTCCTCGCTTAAATTATTTCAGCTTAGCTTATAGTGAGTGGAGTTAGTGAATGAATGAATCAGTGAACAAATCAATGCACTTACCCTGTTATCTGATTGTGAACCAGACTGTATCCCCATACTCCCTTCCATAGAAACACAGGACAGTGAACTTTTTCATAACTGCATGCAGAAATAACAAACAAAGGAGAAATTGTATCTTTCTAGTCACTCAGCAAAATGTCAATTTGAGACAGAAGGGAAGGAGGCAGGGAACAACCACTAAAAGAATGATACAGCAATTGAGGACAGAATATAAACTGGTTAGAACTCACTTAGCCCAAGATGGTGAAAGATTTGACTTCCAGTAGACCTTAGGCCTTATTTATAGGCTCATTGTAACATGCTAAATGTCACACCCACAGGCACCATGACAGTTCTCAGGCTGATCATAAACAGCCAAAAGGTAGGTGGCGGGCGGGGTGGGGGGGGCAATTCCTGGAAATCCCCGCCTCTTCCCCTAAATAAAATAATCCTTCCACTTATTAGTTAGCATATGAAATTACCCAGGCCATAAAAACTAAGCCCCCCCACACCTCAGGGCCACCTCTCTTGCCTTCTGAGACAGCCGACACTCTGACTATGGAGTGCGTATCTGCCTGAATAAATCCACTTTCACTTACTATGGCTCACTCTGGAATTTTTTCCCATGTGAGACAAGAACCTTTTCTCCAGCAACAAATGTATTGATACTTGTAAACATTTGAATGGCCCTTGAGCTATATTTTTCTAAGTGATGTGTACTACAGGACCAGTTTTAAAAAAAACCAAGCAGCTAGTTTTCAAATGTATTATGGATCACTTATTCAACAACATAATAAGACAGAGTCAAGAAAAGAAAGAAAGGAAGGAAGGAAGGAAGGAAGGAAGGAAGGAAGGAAGGAAGGAAGGAAAAGAAAGAAAGAATCTTTCTAATCAAAGCTTCTCTTGGCCTGAACAAAGCAGAGATTTTCCTTTTATCCAATTTCTGTTAAGATGTCTGTCACAATACCATCACCCCAGCCTTTAGCCATGTCTAATCAGTGACGAAACCTCATACTTCTAATGAACAATCAAGGTTGCATAGAAAAGTGCATGCTTCCTGACAGATAAGGGTTTTTAAACTGAATGGTGATGTAAACCTCTCTCTTTTCTTATTACAAGGGAAATACTTCTCCTGTAGCTGAGGGCACTCAGGTGATGTGCCTCTACAAAATACAGCAAATGACCTATCCACTTGTGAGGCAATTACAGCAGATTAAAATTACAGCATTTAACAGCTCTTCAGAAGGAAACGACAACAGGAAACAAAAATAAAAGGTCTATTTTATCAAATATATTGGCTAATTTTCTGTGGGTGACCTTCTTCTAAGACATGATCAAATTACATATATGACAATAAATAAAGAGCTTGGTTTTAACTCATTCTTGAAGACTGAAACACGTGCATGCAGAAGGATGTGTACTAGATAACAAAGAGTCTGTACAAAATGATGGACTTAATCTTATCCTTTGTTCCAGTAAATGGAGAATCCAGATTTTAGGCTCAGGTTCATCATCTCACCAAACACAGAAATGTATGGTGATTCGGTGGTGGGTATTCAGCAGTGGGCTGATGTGCCCAGAGAAAGGAGCCGGACGTGGAATCAGGGCTCACCTTGCTCTCCCCAGTCAGGTGGCTAGCTGTACTCGTCAGGATGGCTTGTAGTTTTATGGCTGGGCACAAAGATTCTGGTAGAGGACAGTGGTCCTAAGTTTTGGACCATGAAGTGAGCAGTTACACAGATAAATCTGCATAACTGACACTGAAGGCTACCAGAAGATGCCACTCCACAATATGCCACTTTGGTGAAAGGATTATTTTGAGGTAAAGTCAATTAAGAACCACACAGGAAAAGCTCTTTACCTGACCCTAACTGCCTAAAAATAAAGTATAAATCTCCCCTTTTGTAAAGAAAATTTCCATTTGTAAAGATGTCCTCCTACCATGAAGAGAGCTACTCCAGGAGTGAACACTTAACACCCGAAAGACTCTTAGCTGCATAAGAAGACATATTTTCTCTCCTTACTTTCCCATACATTGCTTCTCAAGCCCAGGATACCCAAAGCTTTTCTCCTGTTTAGCCTAGGATGGTACAGAAGCCTCAGCCATCTGGCCACCACCCCAAGCCGGCTTTCTTTGTTAATTCTCTGTGTGCATGTGTATGTGTACATATTTAAACCTGTTTTTTTCTCTTGTTAATATGTCTTTCATCAAGTTGCTTCTTGGGCTCCAGCCGTCAACTGTAGAAGATTAGAGAGGGAAAGATTTTTCTTCCTTTATAACACAAAAAAGTTGAGACCAGGAGGCAGAAGAGAGGCAGAAAGACATAAAAAGGCTTAGAAAGGGAAGAGTGAGAGTCAGTAACCATTTTTGTTAATGTGATGTGAGTCTGTCCCATTCTACTGCCAGACTTTTAGCCTAAAGAAGAATAAAACTTGAGGGTCAATTTTTAATTAACATAGTTTTCTTATGCATTTTTGTGGTTAAGTCCAAATGGTTTGAAACTGACACAGCTGGTTGGCTTTTTTCCCCACTGTCCTTTGAAGCAATTCAGCCATTCCCCAATTCCAGCTTATCACATTCCACCCTATTATTTTCACAAAGCAATGTACCAACCTACTTATTTTATTCCTGTCCATCTGAATAATTCAATGCTTGTTGTGCTCATACATCTAGACTTCTTATCTTAATTGATTTCTTCACTTAAGCCCAAACTCTGTCAAATTTTAATCCTTCCCCTTAAAGGAACTGACTCTGTACAATTGTCTCATGCATCACTGAATATGTTTCTATCATTACCTTCAGGTTCCATTAGGACACTAATGATGACTTCTCAGTGTGTGGGTCTGTCACTGGAAAGACGGGTGAATGCCCAAGAGTTAGAGCCTCATTGGTAGGCATTTGGTTTGCAGTTGCAAACTCTTTAAAGCCCAATCCATTTACTTGATGGGTCTCTTAGAATCACATTCATGTGGACATTTCTGCATAAACATAGCATTCAATATACAATTGCTCTGGAGTCGAACAGTTGGCCTAACCCTACTGTCTCCTATCATTCCACTGTCCCATTTGAAGCCATGCTTCAATTGTGAGGTCTGGCTTCTAGTCAACACACAATACCGCTGTGGAGCGATACAATACCAGTTCTGCTCATTCCTATCCTGAATAGCTGTTTTGATTAGTATCACTTTGAACCTAGTAAAGCTTTTTTGCTGTTGTTTGTTCTTTAATGATGTTGTCCTTGGTGATACTACTTAGCCGTCTGAAACATCTAATACTAACACTGGTGAAATGGTGACATTCATTCCAAGATGATGTCTTTTCAAAATACTACTCTTCACAGACTTCTACTTTTTCCTCTGTTTACCTTTGGGTAAGGAATGGTTTCAATAGATTATCTCTTTCATTCCTCAAATAATCTCATTACAGATGATATTTGTGCAGTGACAAGAACCTGCTAAAATGTGACCATTTTTGTCCATTATACTAAAGACAGGAAGAAAGAGGAGAAAATTACTGACCAAATGGCATAGTTTATGACTTAAAGAAACATTAAAAAAAAAAAAAAACCCACAACAAACAAAGAAAACTAGCTTCGGGGCTGCCAGGATTTTAACAAGCCACATTTATGCCCTACTTTAAAGCAAGGATGACTGTTACTTAATTAGCATGAAAAGAAGAAATGAAGCAGCTAATTTATGGCAGGTACACTATATGATGGACAAAGAAGGATGGTGGCAGTTTTAATCAATGAAGAAATAACTATGTATTTCTTAAGCCGAAATTTAAAAGAAACTAAAAGGAGAGCTCAAAATTTTATGTCCCCATATAGAGAATACTTTCCATCTTCAGTGTGGATGCACTTTTAATTTCGGACACTTTCATTTTTATTGTTAATACTCTCCTCATCAAAGAGTTAAAAAAATACAAGACAAAGAAAAAATAAATAGGCTTAATTAATTTTGACAGTAACTGCATTAAAATGAACTGTTAAATAAACTTCTGAGACTCTAAGCAATGAAAGCTTGAGGAGGGCTGCTAACAATACCCTTATCTAAAATCTAAATTTCAATTATCTGCTATATTTACAACTGCATGCTTTACAATGTGCCAGAAGGGATGGCTTAGTGGTCTGAGCATCTGGTTTTGAATTGCTATGTTCCCTGAATCACACAACTTAATACGCCTCCTAGTCTTTGCAAGGGCGGGATAGGCGGAAAAGTCACAACACTTGTGGGTTTACTCGTCCAGGGCCTCTCACACTGGCGGTGGAGCAAGGCTCTGGTGCCAACCCTTCCCTTCTCTTTTACAATTAATTGCAGCAGATCCTGTTTTGAGTCAGGACTAGTTTCTGTCACCATCCTTGAGGAATGCCTTCACAGATTCCCTCAACATGGTGAAATATATAAAGGAGCTAGAGATTAATTACTTTTAAAACCTGAGAAACATATTCAATAACCAAAATACAGTCATAGTAACCGAAGTTTTCAAAACTGGAACAAAACTGATGCTGACACAACTCAAACCAGGCAGACCTAGGTGCAACCGGATGTCTTGGTCTCTGGGGAAACACAAAGAGAAGCCTCTGTGAGCGCTCCCACGTAAACCATGTGTTTCCCTCTGTCTCTCATACTCCATGTGCATTTTTGTGGAAAATTAAGAGGCCACAAGAAAGCCCACTTAGAATGCTCCTGTCATGTAAACGTGCCTGCACTCTATGGCTTTCCAAAGAGCTGTGCTTCAGTACCTCCTGGTAAAGTGCATTATTTCTGTAATATTTACTGTCACCTGGGAGAAAAAAAGCATTAGGTCCTGTTGAAGTCTTCATTAAAATAGTAAATTAATTGAAATTAGAAGTGTCATAATTAATTAGACTAGCTCTTCTTCATGTGAAGGTTCAAAATCTAAATGGAGGGACAGTCATCTGTACTTATTAATAAAGCTCTATGCTAATAAAGCAGTATGTTCTGTATTAACAGCAGCATAACAAGTTGTACAGGTATTAGACTTGACCTTCCATTGTTTTTCAGGATTCCATGTTCTTCTTGCAATAAACAATTCTGACCAAAGGTAATTCAAGTGGAAAATGGAAAAACAGACTCAATATCAAATTATCAATAAAGGTTTTAGGGCCAATAATTTAATAGAAAGCACCTCATATAAATATACATGAGACTTGAAGTTTAAGCAAAAAGTTTAAAGACAGCGAAAATATCAATGACTATTATTTAAAATATGTAAATGTCAAAGAGAAGAAATGAATGTTAAGTGCAAACAATTGTTTAAGTGAAAAAAATCATGTCATAGATAATATACATAGAATAATTTTTTTTGTAATGGCAATCAGTTTCTTATATAAAAATAACCTTACTTAATTTGTGGTTAAAATATTTTGAATAAGGGTATATCCTTTATTTTTAGAAAAAAGTTTCTAAAGATTTTCTGTTTTTTTAAAGTCATAGTATAAATAAAAGCAGAGATTCTAGATTTAAAAAATAAAATCCAACTATAACCTTTCATAAGAGATATATCTAAAACATGACAACATGGAAAGTTTTAAAATTAAAAGAGAAAGATTAGTAAATAATGAATAAAAAAGCAACTTGTACAACTATCTTACATACAAAATAGACGAAGCTGAAAAAAAATTACGTAATTAAAAGGCCATTAATTACATGACAAAAAGAACAATCCAGAGAAAGATATAATAATTATCAACCTACGTACCCAACACAGCCTCTTAATAAAAGATGGATATAATTACAAAGAGAGATTGATAAATCCACCATCATAATGGTAGATTTTAGTTCATTTTTCTCAATAACTGATAGCTAATACAGACTAATGGATATATGGTATTTAAATATCACAACTGTAAAGTTAGGTATAATGTTCAAAGGAACATGAACTGGTATCTGAAAACTTTTTAAGAAAACAACTGCATATTAAAAACATACAAGAAAAGCAACATATAAAGGGAAAAGAAAATCTGACCATGTACTGTAACATAAAATAACCTGAAGAAACCCTATAGAGATTATACACACTTTGTTCTCTGACCACAGTGTAATTAATAAGTTAAAATAATAATGAAGAAAAAAACCCTAAAAACAAATAACCCCATGCCCACACATTAGTGGAAAAAAACTAAAAAGCATGTATCTTAGTAACTACAAGTCAAAGAACAACTCACAATGGAAATTAATAACATGTAACATGTGCAGCTATGATTTTTAAAATTATATAATTTTTAAAAACTTGAATGTTTATATTAAAAAAGAAAGCCTTTAATAGATGACAAAAAATATCACATGAAAAGGTAACAGGATTTTACAGAGAGATCAGGACCCTGCACAGCCTAAACACCATGTTCCCCACAGTGTGATTCAAATAGGTAGTAAGTTCACAGCACCACCTGTGGAACACCGTTGCCAAAAGAACTGATCCTGAATCCAACCAAGTCACTATATTTAACTGCAGAAAACTCAGGGCATGAGAAAACAACCTAAATGATACAAGGCAGCCATCTGCTAATTCCAGAATGCAGGAATCTGTACAGTAAAAAAAAAAAAAATGACCTAGTTTCTCCCCAAATTCAAAGAACTTAAAAAAGGAAATGAGATGAATGACAGTTATAAAATAAGAATCTTAAGATTCATGATAAACAAATGCAATGTGTGGGCACAGTTTAGGTCCTACTGCAGACAAAGCGACTAAAAGAATGTTTTAGATATCTGAATCCGTTTCAACATGGACAAGGTATTAGATGATATTTAAAGAATTATTTATTAATTTTGCCAGGTGTGATGATAGAATGGTGATCATGCTTAAAGAGTTCCTGTTAGAGATGCACACTGGAATATTTCCATATAAAACAGCATGATGTCTCAAAGTTGCTTTGCTGTATTAAAGTAAAATTAAAAAGAGGGAGAACAGATTAAACATGAAAATATATTGCTGATTATGGAAACCACTTGACAGGTTACATGGGGGTTCATTATACTATCTTATTTTTGTGTATGCCTGAAAATTTTAATAAAGAGGTTAAAATACTTTTAAATAGTGAAAAAAGGCTGAAAACTAAATAAGCCTAATGAAAGGAAAAAGAGACAATATTAAAATAAATTTTAAGAAATAAACAATAATGCCACCATTCAAAGCATCAGAGCCAAAAATTGATTCTTCAAAAACAAAAGAAAAAGAAAATAGAAAAGCCAATGATAAGACTGAACAAGAGAAAGAAATGAAAGAGAGGAGGCACAAATCAACAGTATTAAGAACAAAAGAGGTGGCCTGGGAACAAACTTGTTGAGGTTTTTGAAACCACAGTTTACCCTTTCCCTATCACAGTGAAATCAGCCTATAATTTGCCCATTTCATATCATTCTTACATAGTTTTGATATTAAGAATATACTAAAGTCAGAATGAGTTAGGGAGTATGTCCTCTTCTTTTTTCTATTTTTTGGAATCATTTTTACACCACTGAGTTTATATATATAGGACAGTCTGTGATGTTACCCCCCTCCTTTTTAAAAAATGGTATATTTTATCTTTTAATCTATAATTTCCCTTATAATTACATATTTAATTTGGGATTTTAATTTCTCTTGAAAAAGCTTTAGTAATGTACTGTCCACTAAAGCAAAGGTTTCAAGTTATTGGTCTGAAGTTATTTACAACAATCTTTTCTAAAATAAAATATCTATGCTCCCATTTCAAAAGCTAAAGAAGAGTAAAGTATAAGAAAGAGAAGAACATTAAGAGTAGAAACTGATGAATCAGAAAAGGGACATATGATAGAGAAAAATCAATAAAAAGCCGATCCTTTGAAAAGATGAATAAAGTTAACAAATCTCTAGCTAGAAAGACCTAGAAGTAAGTGAGAAGACACAAACTACCAATGTCAGTAATGAAAGAGGGAACCCCACTATAGATCCTGTGGACGGTAAGAGAAAAATAAAGTGCCAATATTACTTAGGACAATATATCTGTCTAATTCGATGAAAATTGACAAATTCCTTGAATGACACAAATTAATGACTCACTAAGAAAGATGGAAATCAAAAGGCTCTATATCATATAAAGAAATCTGATCTGTAATTACAAACCTTCCCACAAAGACAGCTACAGGCCTAGCTGAATATATATATCAAACATTTAAGAAAGAAAGATCAATCCTATAGTCTTTTAGAAAGAGAGTAGCAGAGAACGCTTCCTAACTCATTTTATGAGACTAGCATTTTTCTGAAACCGAGATCATATAAAGACATTTCCCCAAAAAGAAACCACAGACCAATATCCCTCATGAACAGAGATGTAAAAATCTTTAGTAAAATATTAGCAAATTAAATCTGGCAATATATACAAAGGATAATGTATCTTGATCAAATGAGGTTATACTGGGAATGCAAGCTTGATTTAACATTCACAAATCCATTGATATAATTCATCATGTTAACAGAACAGAAGAGCTATAAAAAAAAAAGAATTTTATGATTAAAAAGTCTTCAAACATTAGGAAAAGAAGGAAGCTTCTTCAACCTAACAAAGGATATCTATGAAAAATTTAGACATAACATGGTACTTAATGGCACAAGACTGAAAGTTTTCTAGTTAAGACTGGGAAAATGGGCGGAATATCTATTCTCAACACTTCTATTTAACATTGTAGTCAGGCAAGAAAAGGGAATAAAAGCATAGAAATTGGAAAGTACTAAGTAAATTATTCTTTATAAAATTAATAATGCTGGGTCAAATCTGTATAAATACATGAAAAAATAAAAATGTCCTCTAGTTTATACTCTAGAAAAATAAATTTCAGGTAGATTTTAGATTTAAAAGGGAGTGACAAAAATAATAAAGCTTCTCAAAAATAACAATGAAGAATATGTTCATGCTTTTGGGATAAGGATAAATACATTAAACAGACCACAAAAGCACTATCCATAAAGGAAAATACTGATAAATTGGGCTACATTAAAATAATTTCATCAAAAGACACTACACAGAGAGTGGAAAAAGCAAGCTACAAACAGATAATCTGCAACACATGTTTTTGATAAAAGGGTTCTTAAAGAGGACATATAAAGGATGCCTACAAATCAACGAGAGGAGAGAGATAGAGGAAATCCAACGGAAATGTGGGCAAGAGACCTAGATAAGCACGTCACAGAAAAAGGTAAAACCATGGCCAATAAACATACGAGAAGGTGTTCAACCTCATTAATCAAGGAATCACAAATTAAACCCTAATTTGATACTACAACATACCCATGAAAAGGGCTAAAATGAAAAAGGTAAACAATCCCAACTATTGGTAAGGTCGTGGAACTCCTACTCTCTTGCACTGCGGCTGTCAGTGTAATTTTGAACAGTCATTTGAGAAACTGGTCATATGCACCCAGCCTTTAAGTCCAAGGTGCAGAGACTAAACAAAACATGTACATGTGTGCACCAAAAGACAAGTACCAGAATGCTCATCGCAGCTTTATTAACAACAGACTCAAAGTGAAAATAATCTAAATATCCATCAATAGTAGAATGGATAAAGAATTTTTAGATAAAAATATTAATGGCCTCACACAAACAGAATGATGCATCAAGGAAAATTTAAATTAAAAAAGGCTTCTAATTCCTTCATTTATCATAATGAAAATATTGCCTAAGGTAGGCAAATCAAGAAGTAGATGTTTAAGTGTAGAATTTAGAACTATAAAGGCAACTATTAGTCGAAAGATAACCATTAACCTGAAAATTATATGCAAAAGCCAGGAAATAGAGGAGGTGAATGGGAAGTGGTAGGTAATGTTAAGTGTCAAATCCTTCATCTGTGATAGCAGGTAGTCAAGAGAAGACATTATAGAACATTGACAAATCAAGAGAGGGGAATATAGGTAATATTTAATTTAAATGTTTGCCTTGGGGATTGGGACTGAATAGGAGGCAGGGAGGCCAATATTGCATTTTACTCTTTTTTTTTTTTTGGTATCAAGTTTTAAGCATATGTATATGTTACTTCTATGATATAAATACTAGGAAACATACATAAAATAAGTAAAAGGCTCCGGGCAAAGGCTTGAAGAGTTCTAGTTCTCCATCACCGCTCAGCAAGCTGAACTTATTGGCAAATGGTGGCAGCAACGTATGAGCATACAAAACCTCTTAGAATCCAAGAATATAAACTAAGGCAATTGCCTATGATTTTATAATTGGACGAGAATTAAACTTTCTAGCACATTAATTTTCACTTTAGCCTAATTCTACGAAGTGTTTTTGTTTTGAAATATGAATTTATGGTTTACATTTTCAACACATGCTAACCTATGTGTAATTAGAAGAATATGTTTCTAACTTATAAAGATTGACTCATGAGGTAATAATTTAATGGGTTAAACTCTTCGAGGCAAAGTCATTTTTAAAAATCATGACTATCGTTTGGAATATATTCTAGGATGTAAGAATAGAGTTGAGTAATTTAGTGAACCTACTTGTTCTGGTTATTATCACATAACGAATTAGTCTAAAATTGAATGCTATAAAAATGATACATATGCTATTTATATTTACATATCTGTGGGTCAGACATTCTGAAGGGCTAAGCTGTGCAGCTCTCATATGGGGTCTCCTATAAGGTTGCAGTCAGATGTGGGCTGGCGGGGCGGGGTGGGGGGCAGTCAAGGCTGCACAGGTCTGGACATTCAAGATGGCACACTTGGCCGACAGTTGATGTGAGCTGGGCATAGTCAAGCTCTGCTATGACTGTCATCCAGGGTGTGTACACATGGCCCTTCCAGCCAAGTGGACTTGGAGTGATGGACTTCTCACAGGGTAGCTGGCTTCCTCTAGAGGGCTTTTCCCTAGGGAATCAGGTGGAAGCTGTGTGGCCTCTATGAACTGGTCTCAGAAGCCATATAATGTCTGCTGATGCTATTAGTGACAAGGTGTCACTAATGTCAATCTAGATTCATGTAGAGGGCACAGAGACACCTGTTATTGATGGAGGGGGTGTCAAAGACTTTACAGACATGTTTTATAATCATTACATTTACTCCATGGACTGAAAAATGTGAATTTAAACTAATGAAGTCATATTTACTCTGAATTTGTACTTTAGCAAAACACTTTTGTGAAACATATATTAAATAAGATTCACTGGGTGAAGGAGTTGGGGAAATTACTAAGGGAAAAAAGGGGAATCCTTGGCATGTCTTTAGAAAAGAAATACTCTCATCTGAAAACACAAAAGGAAAACTGTGCAATCTATAAAAATTACGGAGAATGATGTGGCAGTAGCGACTGAGTGAACTTAAAAATACTAAATTGCTCTGTCACATTGAATAAAAGAGCAAAGCTAAATTATGAACACCCAATCAGAGTTTTCAGTGCTTTTACTTATTTACTAAAATCCTCATGGCTCCTAACAAGTTTAAGTTAAACTTTTAACACCAGAAAAGACACATTTACCTCAACAAACTATACTTTACTCTTAATTACATAAAATGCCTTTTTGGAAAGCCTTATATGTTATAAATATGTTAACCGGTTCTCTTAGATGAAAAACCACAAGGAAGCCATTCTTAATTGTTAAGTCAAGGATCAGAGGGTAGAATTTTAATAGCCAGGTAAGTTTAATTTGTGGCAAATGCAAATAACTACTCTCCATTTAAAGAAACACTGGTGCAAGTTGTATTAGTCCTATTAGCTCCATACTTCCCACTCCCAACACTGAAATTCCTATGGCCAACTGTCTTTTGCTGTTTAAATAAGAACACGGAGCAGTGAGGGTGGTTAGTAACTATGCTGAGTATTCAACAGAACAATCTCTTTTAAGTGTGATTACTTAATGCTCCTGTTTTCTGTAAACAAAGACTCCTCAAGGGTATATTAATCTCAAGCTTCTCTATTGCTATTATTTCTCAGTCATTTCTCACAATCATCTTCTAAGAGATCTTAGAGCTGGTTTCAGTTTACTTGGAAATCATTTTGCATTTGATTAAGACAAAGATTTAGGGGTTAGAGGGGATGTCTCCTCATTCTTGGCTTCTTCAAATAAGAGAGATCACTCACACAACGAGACAATGAACTTCACTGGCTGCTTCTAGTGTCAAGACTGCATACATCAAACCAAACAGCTAGCAAAATATTGAGAGTATTACGTTAAGACGGTGCGGACTTAGTTGTTATTTATCTTTTATCTTTAGAATCTGATTCTTAAAAAAGGGGGAAAAAAAGGAACCAAAAATTCAGTCTTGAGACATGGAATTTCAAAACTCAAAAGGAGGTTGCCTGACATTGTAAACTGAAAAACAAGCGAAACAAGACCATAAAAAGTACTACAGTTTGTTCCAGGCCCCAAATGAAGTCAAACCCCGAGCTCCTAGGCCCTTCAAACACAATGATTTTAGAGATTACTTAGAAGTAACAGTATCTCTTCTTCCCCTTCTTCCTACTCACCTGTCAACTAAATCTAGATATTTACAAACAAACAAAAACTCGGCAATTGATAAAATCCTGTGCAAATGGTGGGCTAGATTTAGGGTTTACTTTTGTTGCTATTAATGAGCTGTAATAAGATCGGTATTTCTATATTCCTCCCAGTGTCTTCTGCAGGTTATTTGTCAGCAGACAGTCCTTGCAAAAAGGGTCTTATGGTAAAATAAATTTAGCAAACACTAGTTTAAATTAAACAAAATTCTTTACATAATACTTCTCAGAATTTTAAATTTGCTGTATGTTGAGCCCTCATGGAGGGAATATGGCATGTATCATTTTCCAGTGTTATCTGACCTGGGATCATCTGTGGAACACACTGTGGGAAATTCTAAACTACGAACATTAAATCTGAAGTACGTTAACAATTATTATTGACTGAAAACAACAGGGATTCCAATCTATAGTTCCCCTAGCATACGATCCTAAATACGTAAATAGTACGTAAAAATATGTAACACAAGATACAATTTATTAGCCAACAGCTTTAGATGTTCCTGAAGCCAACAGCTATTTAACTGGAGTTGTTAATGCACTGGAGACCAGTGCTTTTGACTGACTGCCTTTATTTTGTTCGTTGCAGGAATCTAGTTACATACTACAAGAATTAGCCATCTAAGATTGTCATTAAACAGATAGCTTTACACCTACAGTGTTTAACAGGCTGCTCAAAATCTAATCTGAAGGTCATATTTTTAGTTTAGCTTCCTCATTTCCCTTTTTAAAACTTTATAGGACAATTACAAACAGAACCATTTAATGTCAGAAATTTAGGTAAAATCAAAGGTTTTTTGAAAATCTCTGATAAAGCACAAGATGCTTTAAAAATTAGTTACTGTGATGTTCACTGTCAATTACATAAACAATTGAAAAATTTTATATAACAAAATACTCTGACATAATTTCATAGCTTTAAAAAATTATAAGCACTTGTTCATTGCTGGCATGGGGTATCTTATTTATTATAGATGAATATGAGTTTTTATTTTTTTAAGTATAAGTATGAGAATTCCAATCATGGTTAAAATTTGATCCATAGTTTGACAACAGTCAAAGCAAAAGTGTGTGCATTTATTAAAAAAAAAAAAAGTTGAACTGTAGAGGTCAAGTAAAATGTCACTTTTGGATAGTGCCTTGTGTATTTCACCATTATATCAGAAAAACTGTCTATCCAGAACTCTCATTTAGGTAAGGCAGCTAAGGCAAACATCTATTAATTTATTTCTTATAAAGAAATAGCAAATATAGAAATAATTTTGCAACCTACAAAAGAGGTAAAGTTTCTCATTTTCTTGGAGATAGGATGAACTTTAAACTCCCATAGGCACATGAATAATCCTCAATGTTTTGGGATTTCCATTTCCTTTTCTTTAGGATACATTAAAATGTTACTGACTGACTTGCACTTTCTATATATAAATTTTAAACATTTTTTTTTTCCTCCAGGAGGGTTCAGTCATTTTATTCAATAATTCATCTCTCCATCATAATCAGTGAGAAAAAAAAACTTTACAAATATGAGAACCAAAGCTTACTAGTACAGAATTTCTAACTTTAACCAAAAGAACCCAACAAAACATAAAATTCATTCTCTGACTTCCCTGAAGTTCTTGAACATTCTTTCACAGTGAAATTTGCTGTAAAATACCTGTAGGGCTAGAAAAGATTGTCTCATTACAATATATTATGTACAATGACTCATTTAAAGCCACATCAAATTATAAGTAATAATGTTTTTAAAAGATCCTCCTATATAGGTCTCTTTACTCCAGAGTCATAATGGAAAAATTATTTATTAATGCGTTTGATTTATAAAATTGTACCCATTGCAATTTTTGCCTTTGGGCACTACAACAAAGTTAAAAACATTCAGTGAGCCACAGAACACTTAACAATTATAAAAGCAGTCAGCAGCACCATAAATCACAATTATTCCGAAACAATACACCAAAAATGCAATTTAAACTGATAATGTATCATTTAATTATATTTTGATGTACAGCAACATTTGTCTAAATGACCTAGAAAAATATGGAGTCTTGGAAGATTGTTATTATTAAGGAATAAATTGGAAAGCTGGCTTTTTTTTTTTTTTTTGAATATGTACAAAACAAAAGGGCAGCCTGAGTCTTTGAGTGTCACCATTTACATCTTAAAAAGAAGCCAAGCTCTGAACATTTACAGGTTTTCTGATGCACAGTGAGTAAGAGGACACTACTAGGTAACAGCTGTTGCTGAGTTTTAATAAACCTCTTTGACACATCAGACAGACATAATTACTAAGAGCTCAGCTAATCACAGTATTTTCACAGAAATGATATAAAGGGCACAGCAACTAAATCAGCACCATTTTCTGTGAAGAGAAGTTGCTGATCATCCTGGATGGAAGAGGTAACACATGATATTTTTTCTTAAATAGTTACATAAACCGAGATTAATCTCTGCTTTCAAATTCCTCAAGAGAGAGTTAGAAATTCCCTCACATATTAACAACTTTCAGAGCTCCAGTGAGAAGTAAACCCTTGATATACGCAAATATATTGCACAATGTATTTAACGCTTGGCATTAAAGTGGATTAAATGAAAGTCCTTTCAAAAATATTCCTTTGCAATTAATAAATCTGTTTTTATTTAAATAGACAATTTGCAGATTAGTAAAATTATTTCAGAAGGCATTATATAAGTCAAGCATTTTTGATACGAATATTCTGAATACAATCCAAGCTTTACATGAGAAGACCCACAGATAAATGTATCCATTGAAGAAACAGAAGTCCACATTGAAATAAAAGAAACAATGGGTATTTAAAACAAACAAGCTTCTAAAATGTCCACGAACATTAGCCATGCAACAGCTTTTCAGTTTGTCTGATGAGATGAAACGCATTCTGTACAGACCCTGCTCATAAAATAAAGAGGACTCTCCGCAGGTTAGGTTGCTTTCAGGTACAGCCACCATGAGAATCATATTCTATGGCTTCAATATGTTGTTACAACCAACGAAACTAAAAAGCGTTAGGGATAATCGTTCATATTCCTTACTTGGAAATGTTTCAGGTTTTGTATTCAAACATATCTTTCCAATAGTAGCCACAGATGTCAAACATGTGCCTAAGGCTTTTAAATGGTTTCCTGTTTTAATAGTTGGTGTGAATCTAAACAAAGTATGGCCTATCCTTGCCCTTTTAGGGAAAAGGGAAAAAAGCCGCACAGAAACCTAATCAGGTCTAAAAAAACGAGTTTATCCTATTTTGTACAAAGAAAACAGAAAGAGTCTGGGGAAGATAAACTAATTTCTACCAGTTTCTGCCTACCACATATACACTAACTCAATTTAGATTGATCTGATAATGTCTACAGAATTACTACCAAGACACAAGGTTACTATATACATTTGGGCTCTTCTTTTCCCCCTCAAAAATAGCATGAGATGAAATGTCGTCAAAGCTCTTTTTAATTTTATTTTATTTTTATCTTGGTTTCTTACTTCAAAGCAAGTAAGACAAGTTTTTTTGACATCTTTTTAAAATCTACCACAGCAGGACAATGCCAGGACCAATCCTTTTACTACAGAACAACACATCTTTAAATAAAAAAAAGATGATTTTTAAGAGAACACATCCTGATTTACTTGAAAAACACTATGTACACGGGGGGGGGGGGTGAAACAGTAGCTTTATTTCACACTTTAAAATTGTTTTTAAAAGCAGCCAATTTTCATGTATAAAAATAACCATTTATTCAACTCTGGGGCACGGAAAGGTAGTTGGAATAGAATGCAGGAAAACTAAATCTGAATTTTTAAAATTTTCAACTAATTAGCTTTTAGCTAATAATATTCGTGCTAAGTTTCAAGGACAAATCTAAAATATTCAGAAGATATATCTTCAAATTTATAAAAGTAGTCAGGACTTGGTAAAATCATACAACTCCTCTGAAATTTACTATCTGCAATTCAATATTTAATAAGCAGTTACTATATACCATATATTAAGCAAATCAAAGAACAGAATAACATTTCTATCCTCAATGAACTAAGTTTAATTTCATAAAATTTTAATATATCTGACTTGATACTGTTTTTCAAAAGCCTGTATCATCACTGTTGCTAAATATTATCAACACAATTTAACTAATGTGGCCATAGCCAGTAATGTTATTTTTTTAATAGTAAATAAATAGTTACAGAGACGAATGTTATTTTCTTCCTATGTTCAATTCTCCTATTTAAAATATTTTCTAGAAAAATGAGAAAATGTTATTTAGAATGTAAAATATCTAGATGGTAAACTATATTACATTTGTGAACCAGTGATAGGAAACAGAATTTGGATATCTCTCCTTACCCTTTAATTAGTAACCTGAATTATTTTACTTACTAAATTCAAATAAATTTATAAAAATGTAGGCATTTTTTAATGTAGACTGTGTGAATATATCATTCAATATGCATGATTTACTAATGACAGAAATACAGTTTTTAAACTGTATCTTATTTATTTATAAAAAAGGTAAATTAAAGTGCAAAGTTTATTATGTATGAGGACACATGTTCATAAAAAGAGTATAAAAATAACTCAATTTTTATCTAAAATTTTAATAAAGATCAAGAGTATGGATGCTCTATACATTGAAAGAGTATATGATTTTATATGGCTTTATGATTAAATATGGCATTAATAATGCACAGTACTCATCCCATAAGAAAAGAGAAACTGAAATTTTTTTTCATTTTTCATTTAAAAATATTAGTGCCTTCCAGCAAAAAAAAAAGTAGCAAAATAGTAAGGATTTGATACCACCTCTTTTTAAAACACACATAAATAAAAGGTTAAATATAAAAAGAATAAATTCTAAAAGGTAAGTTTCACTCAACAAAATAAACACCATAGTATCCCTGAAACTGAATAAAAACAAAGTGGTGAGTGAGACCAAAGCCATGGACTTGCTGGACTCTAGAAGAAAATGTCGAAAGATCCCAATGAATGTCTAAAAAGAATGCCAGAAGAAGAAAATGAAGGCAATTGTGAAGACTCACTACAGTTAGAGGTAAGAGATGATACATTTTCAGAACAGAAGGAAAACATTAGCCCTCAGGTTGACACTGTACTTCAAGTGCTAAAGAAAACACCTTGACAATGAAAAGAATGCCAAAAGGAAGGAGAAAATGTATACCATCCACCAAAGAATGACAATTAGACTTTTATTAGCCAAAAATAGTTGCCAGCAGACAATTAATAAGATCTTCAAAGCTTTAAAGAAAAGTAACTGGCAACCTAGAATTTTATACCCAACTAAGCTATCATCCAAGGGTTAGGGTAAAACTAAAGACATCATGGAAATTCAAGTTTATGTTTCATATACCCTCTCACAGAAATAGTCATAAAGTACTTTAGTATTAAAAACAAAAAAAGAAAATTCATGAGAAGGCATGAATCAGACAAGTACAACTGCTCAAACAAGTTGCTATATTAATTACTGACTTTAAAATGTTAATGACCAGTGCTATGAACTTAAAGAAAAGATAAAACTTAAATCTACAAACAACATTAACAATTATGAAAGTACTATCAGTACATGGAGTGAGTAAAAGTGACAGTCATGTTTAGAAAGACAAATTCTGAATAACAAAAATTTATTTTAAAAATTACTATGTATATGTATGTATGTATCTCTCTACATACACATAAACATGATAAACTACAAAGTAAAATGATTTATTCAAATGATTATGATCAATATGCTCTGATAGTACATCTTGTGCTGTTTACATTAATATCAGTGCTGTTATTTGAATTTAAGTTGTAGGATAAATCAAGTGAGTAATTATGTTAAAGTTAAGAGCAACTAAGACTTTCAGGGTGAAAGAGAAGCAATTATAAAATCAAAGAAATTAAACTCAATGCTAAAACTAAATTAGAGATATTGATTTGAGCTCAAGATTTTAAATACCAATATTCATAAATTTTCCAATTGTGGACAGAAAATGGTGTAGAAGTAATGAACTCTCAGGAAAAAGATATATACCTAGGATCTCGATTTTGGTTCACGTCCACACCATTCTCTATGGATCTTTGGAGAGAAGACTGATGCCAAGCCTGGGGCCAGAAATGTATAAGTTGACCTCGGGAAATCTGGCTATTCCAGAAAGCAAGGAAGTTTGATGTCAAAAATCAGAAGTTAGTCTGAAGGAGCTTCCCACTCACCAAAGCTGAGGTATCACAAAGAATTGACTGTAATTGATTGAAATACACTACATGTATGAAATTCTGAGTCCGTAATGATACTCAAGAAAGAAAAAGCCAGAGAAAACTCCTTTGTCACCATTTGGCACTTCAATGGATGAAATTATTTACTTTGAAAATTAGTCGTTTAAAGTAAAAAAAAAAAAAAAAAAAAAAAAAAAGCATTTTTCCTACATTAATGGTATAAACTATATTTCAGAGTAATCAAACAGCTCCAGTTGAAAACTGGGGAAATCACTGTATTATAAAGGAATGCCAGGAAGTGTAGGGGAAAAAAATGAAAGCATTTAAAAAGCATCATATTATAATACCTAAAGAAGTTACTGTTTCAGGATAAAATAATCATCTGTTATAAAAACTATTGTTAGTAACTGGACATAGTACCAAAGTTAGTCCATAAATGACTATTTCTGATTGCAAGTGAAGCAAATTCATGTTTGCAGTGAGGTTATCATCTTAATCTAATAATCAAATTTAGGTCACTAATGGTGAAAAACAAAACAAAAGAGATATTTTGTGTCTTTGGACCTGATACATAAGAAGTACATGTCACCTATGATGTAATCTTGCTAAAAACATTTAACTTAAATTCGATCAAGCATTTCAATATAACTTCCAGTTAACAGAAACTCAGGGGACTAGAAGAAGTCAAATTACTTCACAAGGAAGCAATCAAATCCACAAAAAATGACCTACTAAAGGACAACAGGTTGGTTTTTCTGCAAGTCAGTGTAATAAAGAGCCTGCTCTAGATTACAGAGATGTGAAAGCCAGCAATCAGATGTGTGGTCTTGGGTTAAATCCTAATTGGAAACAATATTTGGAGAACATTTAAAGAAATTTTAATACAGATTAGGTACTATATGATAAAAAAAAAGATTACTTTTATAAGGCATGATCATGTTATATTTATAATGGAGGAAATATTTCTCTTTTTGAGACACATGTGTAAGTTTTTGGAGACTGTATGACACGGATTCTGTTTTGCAAGCAGATACTTTAGCAGTCACCACATACCGAGCAACAGGGCTCAGCATGATTTTACAACCTCACACACAACAGGTTAGGAAGAGGGTTGAGGAAATTGAAGTGGGGGTGGGAGGAGGTTGGAGGGGGTGAGTACCGGTGGAGTGGCAAGAAGAGAGACTGCACAGGTTCCTTGACCATTCCACTAATCCTAAGGAACGCTGAGCAGAGACCAGGGTGGTCTGTTGGACATGCCATGGGTAGGCATCACAGAACATACCCTGTTAGTCTTACTTTCATTGGACCATAGGACGATATGAGAGCCTTGTCAGTGGCAGGAATAAGCAAGAAGCTTAGCACGAGAAAGTGCAGAGTGTGGATACTAGCTGTTTATTGAAGTGCTCTGCAGAGGCTGGCCACCTTCAACCGGGAGATTTTGAGGCCTGTGGGAATTTACTGTGCCTGCTGCTGGTGCCAGGGAGCCACTGGCCCCACTGAAGATGAGTTCAAGTGCAGCCCGGTCCTCTCAGGGTGAGGTTCTAGTCAGGTTATTTTTCAAGCATCCAAGGGTGAATCCCCAATGCTATTTCAGCTAATTCTGCTTGTTGTATCAGTGTTCAAATCTACTTCAAAATTCTTTAGCATGAGATAATAAAATTTAACACACATTAAAATTTATGACTAATAAATAAGAATACAGATAAAGTATAGAGATTTGAAACAAAGAAAAAAGGGGGTGGGGACATTTGTCCAATGATAATCTGAAATAAGACGCTAATCACAATAATTGTAAACAGATTGGACTAACCTATTTAAATATATAGTCAGATTGGATTTTAAAAGACATTATCTACATGTCCCTTATGCCCCTATCTACATGTCTAAGACAAAACCACACTGAGAGGTTGAAAATAAAGGGATGGAAAATATACCAAGAAGACAGTTACAAAAAATAAAATGACGGTTACAAATATATCAGATAAAATAGGATTTAATGAAAAATTACTAATATTTAGGATAAAGAGAAAAACTTCAAACAAAAGAACTTATCAAGAATATGTAACAACTATGAATTATAAGCAGCTAATAACACAGCCTCTGCATACATAAGACAAAATCTCACTAAGTTAGAAGCAGAATTTCACAAACTATAACCATACTGGGGAATTTCAGTACACTTCTGTCAGAGGTTAGCAGATAGGTAAAATGTTTTAAAAATCTATATAGAGTATTCGAACAACAAAATGAATAATCTTGAGGTAATAGAGAAACAAGCAGACAAGCATTGATTTTAATTACACATTAAATTTTTATAAAAATTAACCATACATTAGGGTTATAAAGTATCATCATAAAATTTAAGAAATCAGTATCATATAAATCTCTTTTTGAACACTGTGATTAAATTAGCAATGGGTCTATGACATTTTTCAGAGAACCGAAACAAATAACCCTAAAATTTATATGGAGCCACAAAAGACCCAACATTGCCAAAGCAATCTTGAGGGAAAAGAACAAAGCTGGAGGCATAACCCTTCCAGACTTAAGACTATACTGCAAAGCTACAGTAATCCAAACAACAATGCACCGGCACAAAAACAGACATATAGTTCAATGGAACAGAATAGAAAGCCCAGAAATAAACCCACACCCCTATAGTCAATTAGTCCATGACAAAGGAGAAAAGAATATACAATGGAGAAAAGATAATCTCTTCCACAAGAGGTGTTGGGAAAGCTGGACAGCTACATGCAAATCAATGAAATTAGAACATTCTCTGACACTATAGACAAAAATAAACTCAAAATAGTTTAAAGACCTAAATATAAGACATGACACCATAAAACTCCTAGAAGAGAACATAGGAAAACATTCTCGCCATAAACTGTATCAACATTTTCTTAAATCAGTTTCCCAAGGCAAAGAAATAAAAGCAAAAATAAACAAATGGGACCTAATCAGAGTTAAAAGCTTCTGCTTCTGCACAGCACAGGAAACCATCAACAAAATGAAAAGACAACCTACAGAATAGGAGAAGATATTTGCAAACAATATGACCGACACAGGCTTAATTTCCAAAATATATAAACAGCTAATACAACTCAATATCAAAAAAACTAACAACACAATCCAAATTGGGCAGAAGAGCTAAATAGATTTTTCTCCAAAGAAGACATACAGATGGCCAACAGGCACACGAAAAGATGCTCAACATCACATTATTAGAGAAACGCAAATCAAAATCCCAATGAGATATCACCTCACACTGTTCAGACTGGCTAGCATCAAAATGCCTATTAACAGTAAATGCTGCACAGGGTGTAGTGAAAAGGAAGCCCCCCTAGACTGTTGGAGGGCATGTAAATTGGTGCAGTCACTGCGGAAAACAGTATGGACATTGCTTAAAAAAATAAAAATAGAGCTACCATATGATTCTGCAATCCCATTCCTGGGCATATATCCAGAAACAATGATAACTAATTAGAAAAGACACATGCACCTCAATGCTCATAGTAGCACTATTTACAATAGCCAAGATATGGAAACAACTCAAGTGCCCATCAGCAGATGATTTGCTGATGTGAGGTGCGGACGGACACACACACACACACACACACACACACACACACACACACACACAGTGGAATATTACTCAATCAGAAAAAAGAAAGAAATGTCACCATGTGCAGTAACCTGGTGCATCTAGAGACTACTATGCTTAGTGAGGTCCCACAGGGAAAGACAAATATTATATATCACTTTTTTGTGAAATCTAAAAATGATACAAAAGAATCTATATACAAAACAAAAACAGATTTACAGACAAAACA
This sequence comes from Camelus bactrianus, assembly GCF_048773025.1. Lineage (NCBI taxonomy): Eukaryota > Metazoa > Chordata > Mammalia > Artiodactyla > Camelidae > Camelus > Camelus bactrianus. The sequence continues at coordinate 75,396,624 of NC_133543.1, forward strand.
AATTTATGGTTACCAAAGGGAAAGGGGGGGAGGGATAAATTAATTGTATGAGATAAACAGATACAAACTACTAATACATAAAATAGGTAAGCAACAAGGATGTACTGTACAGCACAGGGAACTGTATTCAGTATGTTGTAATCATCTATAATAGAAAATACTGTAAAATATATATATATAACTGAATCACTAAGACTAACACAATATTGTAAATCAACTATACTTCAATAAAAAGAATTAGCAATGGGTCTAGAGTAATACATTCATCAACTTTAAAAAGTACTATTAACTATCTCACAGGGTAAAGAGGGAATCACAATGGAAATCAAAGCATACTGAAATGAGTAACAAATGCATGTACTGTGTATCAAAAATTAAGAGATGCAGCTACTATAGTTGTCGTATTTTCATGAGAAGCAAATTTATATTTTAAGTGCATTTAAAGGAAGAAAGGGAAATAAATAACCATGTAATAAGCTAGGAAAGTACTTAAACTTATTGTTTTCTACTCCTACTTTCCTTAAAACTAAAGCAAAATAAAAGAAATAAGAACAGAAGCTATTAAAACAGAAAAAAAAAAGACTAGATGGACAAAATCAAAAGTTTTCTAAGAACGATTTAAAAAATAATAATATAGGCAAATCACTAAGACTGATAAAGGAAAAAAATAGAAAACATAAAAATTAACAATATTAGCCACCTCCTTCTATGATCCCTTATAAAAATAAACAGCACCCACATACACAGTTCCAGACTGAACAGACAAGTTTACAGAATCAGAATTCCTTTATCAAACACAAATTGCTTCAGAGAATGGGGGAAAAATACACTGAAAGTTTCCCTACTCATTTTGTGAAGCTCACATGAGTTATAGATGTCATAAGGCCAAAACCAAAGACAATGCAAAAAATAAAGAACTATCTCAGTTATATCGATGACAATATCCTAAATAAAAATTAGCTAGTAGAATTTGGCAATATAGAAAAAACAACACATCATGGCCAAGGAGGCTGTCCTGTGAGAATGCAACAAAGACTGGACATAAGAAAGTCTACTGACATTACTTTCAGGGATTAAAGGTGAAAAATTATCATCTGAATAAACAGAAATAACATTCAATAATCAATATTCATTAATTACTTTAAATTACACTACAACAAAAAATTAAATAAAAATAGATCCCTACTCACACCACTTAAGGAAATTATAGGTGAATTAAAGGTTTAAATGTGAAAAATAAAACAAATACTGGAAAATATCATTGTGATTCAGGGTAAAAAAAAATTATTTCTTTAAACATACACACGGCAAAACACTAGAACTAAAAGCATAAATGTGTTAAAATTTAAAAAGTGTCTATAATTTAAAAAATCAAGGTTAAAAGACAAGTCACAGACTAGGAATGATATTTCCAATCCTTAAAATCAAAAAAAAGCTCAGTGTTCAGAATAAGAAAACAGAATAGAAAAAAAAAAATGGATGCAAAGAATATTGGTGACCAGAGAGAGTAGTGTTGGTTTTCTATTAAGATAATTTCATCATATTTCCCTTCCAGTTAGAACCTCTAGTTTTGCTCAGGTGCACAACTTCCCCTCCCTTTAGGCACTGCATGGGATTTAGAGGAAGCCAACCCCAAGCCAGTTTTGACTCTTTCAATGTATTCTTGGCCACTTGAGAGACATAATGAAAAAGTGAAAATAAAAGTTAGACACACTCCTTGAAATCAGATAATTTAAGAACTAAATAAAAGCTTTAAAGTTGAAAAAAAAAAGTGGGTAGAAAAATATTTCCTCATTACAAATTCTTAAACTGAGAATTAAGATCACTGATAATTTCCACCTGTGTTATAGCAATTAATGTTCCTACCAGTATTATAATGAGAACTCCATTTTAACCATTTCTTCTTTTATATGAAATCTTTCTCATTTTATAGATGAATAAACCGTTCCCAGAAGGTAAAGTAACTCCTCCAAGGCCACGCAATTCAGTCTCTCAGCTGAGACCAGAAGGTGGGGCTCCCAATTCCGGCCCCACAACGCATTTGCTGTATTGTGTAACTTGAACACATTGTGTTCTTAATCCAGGTAGAAAAACAACATTATCTGTGGTTTGGGGTTTTCTGCTTCACTGGTTCCTCCATCAGCATAGTCTTCCATGAGTCAGAAACCCTCTCCTAACTGCTTTACCAGAAACCAGTTTCTCTTTATGCTTGACATTAACCATGCAACCAAATATCAGAAGTCCTGTCAGACAGAGAAATGCTAAAGGGGCAGGTTGTCCTGTTCAACGCCATCAGATTAAGATTAGAGCCTCCACCAAACAGAGAGCAGAATAACACACACAGGATCTTTAGGGGAAACTTTATCTGTTCTTACCTCCAGTGAATGTCAGTTAGTTACTTGAGATACATTAACTTTTCCAGACCCAAAGGGGTCTGTGTCCTAAATCATTGCTTCTGTGGCCTGAGACAAAAATCCTTTCTTCAGAGAGAAAGTTCAGGTGTTTCTTTTCCCTCCTTGTCTGCTGTTTGATGAGGCTGATGATAGTAAATATGATTTATTAAATGAGGAATGAATAAAATATATGCTTGTGTCTTAGACAATGTATCACGTCAGGGTGTCCTTATGGTCCCATCAAATTATCCTATTTTTTAAAAGTCCTTTGGTTTCACCCCCTCCTTTCCTCTCCAACAGAAAGTCTGTCCCACTTTTTTTTTTTTTGATGTTTACAACTTACAATTTCATGCAAAAGGTTACAGTTAATTTGTTTTTCACAACTCCAGTGTGTTTATTAATTTGTCAAATATATTATGATATTTTCACTCTACCTACCACATCTTTGAATAATTTATGAAAATTAGGCTTCCAAGGGTTTCTTCCACCTCTGATCACACCTCCTGGTGTTCAAGTAGCTTGTCCTCCACAGGCCACGTCGTCCAGTCTCTCTTTATAAACTAACCTCACAGCATTCTCCCATTGCATTGGAGATTGGATACCATAAACAATATTTACGAGGCAAATTCCCTGGACTCTACTCTCAAAGCCTGTAATTCAACAGACTGGGACAGAGCTCAGGAATAGGCATTCTTGCAAACTCTGCAGGTATTTCTGAGGTACGTTCTCTTTGGATTACTCTTTTAGAAACAGTACCTTCAGAATTCTTCTGCTCTGCCCAGTAAGGTCTGCTTCTGTCCAAACACGGCTGACGTATCCTTGTTAATATGAATTTGCTCATTGAATTCTCCATGCCTAATACTCATCCTTCCTTTAAGACCCACATCAAGCCATCTTTCTCCTTGAAGCTTCCTTGGCCACCCTAGTGCAGAGCTCTCCTGGAACTTGCAGTACACTCTGTCATCAGTGATTGTTTATACCTGGACCTGGCTCTAGGTATAGATCTACAAGAACATCTGCCCAGTCCTCCCCATCCTGGAAACTGCCCTTCCCCCAGTGACCCACGCACCAAATGTCACGTGGCTAGAGACTGCTCCCGCCACCTGCCCTTGCTATGGCTGATTTAAAGTAGCCATGGCTTCAAGTCACCAGACTTCTTTCCTGGACCCCAGAAAAAGATTCAGTGCCTCTCTGGAGATGGGAAAACTAGAATTGTTAGCAGTCTTGTTTCTCCTCTGTTGAGGGAGCGCATCTGTAGATAAACATGATGAAATCTGTGATAATGGAGCAGGGACAATTGAATCTCTGATTTCAGTTTTTCCTGAAGCCCAGCTGCATCCCCTACTTCCCAAGATCCAGATATTCAACATGCTCATAGATTACATGTAGCATTCTTAGAAATTAAAATAAAAAACCCAATACTTCATTTTATGACTGAGTCATTTTACACTGTACTTTTGTCACCGGAAATTAAGAGCTCTTAAATGGTTACTGGGATATAAAATTTACCTGTGTGTGTTCTCCTTGATGTCCTGAGTTCTGTAAGAGCTGTTTCCACTTCTTTGCCTCCAATCTCCTTCTCAACCAATAGTACAGCCATTTCCACCCCACTTTCCTCTATTGGAACTGCTCTTAACAAGATTATCAATGACTTCAAGGTTTGAGCTCCTATTTCTTTGATGTCCAAGCACCAATGCTTGTATCTCACCCTACAAACTGATTTCTAAGTTCCTTTCATTGGTTGGTATAACAGTCACTTGCCTTATGACACAAAAGTGAGACCTGGGAATTCTTCCGGGCATCTCTTGTATGCTCTACTCTCTTATCCATGATCCGTGGACTTTATTTTCTAAGTATTTCTGCCACTTGTTAACTGTATGACTGAGCAATCTGACCTTTGTCTCTTTGCCTCAACTCCTTATCAATAAAATGGGGATATAAATGGTACCTACCATTGTTATGAGGATTAGAGAGAATAAAACATTTGAAGCACTTAGAACAATAACTGGCACAAAGCAAGTGTGGTTGTGAATGTTCTGTAATTATTACTGAATCAATCAATCACTGAGTCCATAATGTACATAAGGCGATCATGATGTAATTCAGGTTGTCGCCACCTCTGCCCTTAATAATATGATAAACTCCTAAGTATTCTCTTATCTCTGCTCTGGTCTTTGCAGAGTTGAACCTGTAACCTCTCTACTTCAAACTCTTCAGCAGATCTACATAACACATTAAAGCCAAGCTCTTGTATATGACATATATAGTCTTTTATGATTTAGCCCCTTAGAGCTCTCCAAACTCTCTCAACAGGACCAAAGTATTTGCAATTCCTACAGACAACCTTGGGAAAACTGTTTCTCACATCTGGCTTTATTTTTGTAAACCTCTGGCTAAAATGCATTTTTCTATGATTTGGCCTGGTTGCCTCCTACTTATCCTTTAGGACTTAGCATTACTTGGACCCCTCAGGAATGATGTTCAAATCCCCCTGTTATTTTCTACAGATTTTCCTTGAACATAGGAAAATCATGGCACCTGCCATTTTGTATCATAACTTCCATGTACACATCTGTGCTTCTCAATGGATGAGGGCGAGAGACACGTAAATGGGAGCGCTCTGGGGGGAGGCCAATGCTTTATTCATCTTTTGATCCATAGCACAAACTATGGTACTTGGCACAATGTTTGTTAAGTGAACAAAGACATTACGAACCATTTTGCAGAGTCAGTCCAAGCCTGTGAACAAAAGAGCCCAGAAAGTTCACAGTCAAATGTGGGAATATACTATGAGAGCTTGACAAAGATTTAATTTTCCATAGTGGTCTCCAGGTATAGTATCAGTCAGAAATCATGCAATGAGCTAAAACTCCACAAAAGTTTTCTCCAAATTAGACCACAAGAATTTTATCCTGATATTGATGCCTCGATTTGTTGCTTTAAAATACTTAGTTTTACATGTTGTCTTTGGTCCACTAATTTGAAAATTAGCAAACACTTTAAAACCAAAAATCAGTTTGGCAGTTCCTAGATAAATTGTTTTAAGTTACACAATGCAATAAAAAAATCAGTTTAACTATACGTGGTAGAAGCAAAGCAAAACAAAATATTTTACCCAGAGGATTTCTATCACATGGGGTGGAGTCACACAAGAAATGGCTAGAGGCTGGTTTCATAACTTATCTGTGTAAGTACTAAAGGTAACTATTTACAATAGCCAGGACACAGAAGCAACCTAAATGTCCATTGACAAATGAATAGGCAGAGAAGATGTGGTACATATATACACAATAGATTATTACTCAGCCATAAAAAAGAATGAAATAACGCCATTTGTAGCAACATGGATGGACCTAGAGATTATCACATTAAGTGAAGTAAGTCAAAGACAGACAAATACCATATGATATTACTCATATGTGGAATCTGAAAAAATGAGACAAATGAACTTACTTACAAAATAGAAATAGACTCAGAGACATAGAAGACAAACTTACAGTTACCAAAGGCGAAGAGGCAGGGAGGGATAAATTAGGAGGTTGGGATTAGCAGATATAAACTACTATATATAAAATAGATAACCAACAAGAACCTACTATATAGCACAGGGGACTATACTCAATATCTTGTAATATCCTATAATGGAAAAAAACCTGAAAAATAATACACTTATGTACGTATAACTGAATCACCTTGCTGCATACCGGAAAGTAACACAACACTGTAAATTAACTACACTTCAAAAAAGTGAAAACAATCACCTGGCTTATGCTAAAGCAGAAAATAAACTATTCAATATTTTTGTCAAAAAAAAAAAAAAACCAACCTACAGATAACTAAAGAAGAAATAGAAGCAGAAGTACTAGGAAGAATAAATATTCTAATTGTTATTTTATGGAAGGTCGTTTATGGATATTCAGTGAATGCATATCTGAGCCCAGATGAAAAATGTCCTAATATTCACAAGTTTAATAGAACATACTTGCACAAAGTCTCTATTTTCTATTTTATCTTTTCATCAAAAGAGATTTAGAAACCCAGAAAAAAACTCGAATTTTGACATTAAGTGGTCATTTTGGTAAGTTCTATAATTACTCTCCTGAATACACACAGATAATTAAATTAAATTACATATTTTCCAATTGTTAAGAAAGCACTGATCAGAGGCTGAGCTTAAATGACTATAATCATTTCCACACAAATTCCCTCCCCTACGACTGCCATCACGTTTAAACTGAAAGAAGCCAGAAAGTGACTTAGAGGAATTGAGTAAGAACGATATGGAAATCACAGAAATGGCATAACGGTCTCAGAGGTCTACGTCTGCTCTGCTTTGTTTTGTGCCAGAGACAGAAAAATGATTTTCATGCTGAATGAAGTCCATTTGCTAATATTTAACAGTGAATGCAGAAAGCATAAAAACATACTTTGTAACACGCTGTATTCTTTTAAATACTGCCTCTTTTTCTCCTATAAAAACATTAACCTGTTAGAATCTGAGAAGTTGTTCCTTTTTCTTTCTTTCCATTGGCGTGTTCATTGTTTTTATCATTCATTGGTTTCTTCAGTCAGTCAGTTAGGTATTCAGTATCTGCTGTCTGCCAAGTGCTAAGCTGCCAACATAAAAAGCACATCCTCTGCCCTCATCACACTTCCACCCCAGAGGAAGGAAGGAGACACACACATGAAGAAGAATGATAAGTGTTCATGACACTGCTCATGACAGAAGTGTGATCTGTTCTCACTGAGCGGACGCGAACACCAGATACCTAGAGGCACCGGTACTGCGGTGGCCCCTGATATTTCGGTCCTGTATTAGATACTGCTTCCTCCAAAAATATTTTCATCATGATCTCAGCAATCTGCTATGGCCTACATTACTTTAAAAAAAAATATCGCTGAAACAGCACCAAACCTCTGCTAGGGAGAAGGGTTCTTGAGAAGAGATTTAAAAAGGAGGTTATGTTCTAGCCTGGGCTTAACAAATGAGAAGGGACCCGCCATGCAGACAAGCGAGAGAGGTGACTCTAGGCAGAGGGGGAGGGAGAGCAAGCCAGGGAAACAATGAAGGGTGGGGCTTTCAGAAAACTACCTGAGATGAAGGACAGGTTTGACCATTTGAAATTGGCCTGTTTCTTAATATATCTTCCTTTCCTGTTTCTTTCTAGGTTTTCAATTTAAACAAAATGTTTACAAGGAAGAGAACCATTTCACATCAAGAATGGAAAATGGGGCTGAATTCACTGACGCAGCTCCAATACTGCGTTAAGAATTGGTATTCGGAAGGTTCATTATTTTTTTTTTCCTTCTTCCCCCATAAATGAAAAGAAGGTGCAATCGCCTCTATAAACAACAGACGCTCAACCTACATTTAATGTTCAACTTCGGAATCTTTTTTTTTTCCTAGCTGTGTACTAAGTGCCTTCCTGAAATGAAAGCTAAACCTGAACAAATTCAGCTTTTATAAAAGATGATTCTCAGAACTGCTTCCAGAGCCTACCTTATCCCACCACCCTTTCCTCCTTCATGTCTGGTGCAAATCCAGCACATATATTTATTCAACAAACGTGTCCAGTACTTACTGTGTATTGTAAGAATTTTTACAATCACTCATTTATTTCTCAAGATGACCCTGTAAGATAAGTACTGCTGTTATCACCATTTTATAGACAGAAAAGCGAGACCAAAAAAAGGGACATACTTGATAACAGTCAACCATGTACTCAGGGGTAGAACTGGATTTGAACCAGGTAGTCAAGCTTAACGAGTCCGTATTCTTCACCAGGTCAGCCTGCTGCCTCTCACTGTTCTCAGCGCCCACCTACCTACCACTCTAGCACCTTAGGACATAATCTGAGTTCGAAGGATGAGTCACCAAGGTGAATTTCATGGGAAATTATCTGTAATTATGGTTTCCTCTACTCTACCTGCATCTTCTAGAGACCTTCCGGGCAGATCTGTTTGTTATCCACTGCTGCGATGGTGTCCAGCTTCTAGAAAAAATACCTTTCTCTCATGGAAATTGGAGAGTGTCATGGGGGTAGATTACAATAATAATGTCTGATGTACAATTTCATGTGGTCAAACTCCCATCACGGAAGTCCCTTGTGATTTCCCATTCATAGCCATGTTTTTCAACTCAAACAGATGCCCTTCTCATTTCCAGACCCTGCATGGGTTCTCCATACATGACCAGAGCGACACTATCATCATAATTGGATTTCTTAATACTGGATTCACACTCATGATGTTATTTAAGAAGCTAAAAATAAAAGCTGTGGCTAGCTCCAGTTTTTGTATGCAGGCATATTAACTTAAATCATTTCCCTTTAATTATATTTAACACACATTAGAAATTTGGTAATTATAAAAGAACTTTAATTATCAACATTCATTATTATCACTATTATTAACATATATTAAGCACCCACAGTCTGCTAAATGCTATACTCTCAAGATAAAAGGCATTAACCTCGCAATTCCACTGTGGGCAAGAGAGAAGGCAATCTTCTTCTAGACAGAGAATAAAATTATCCTTGCCTAACTTGACAAAGAGCCAAGGGATGAGTCAGGGATAAAACCTAGTTGTCTTAACCACTAGACAATTGGGTAAACAAAGAATGGCTATAAAACTCTGCTGCTTTAAGCACATCTGAATCTATTCTTCCATAAATGTTTTTAATGCCTCCATCAGATTTTTTGTGGTGGCAAATCTTTCTGCTGCACAGGGATATCTAAACTGTATAAACAATCAAGTCATTTGAAACCAACTTTACAATATAAATTTTGGCATCAAAGAACAATACCATTTTTGGTAGAAAAATAACATGCGAGTATAAAATGAGAAAATTCTTTTATTTATTTTAGGAAGCAGCTTATAAACTGGCTTTGAAGGTAGTTTCAGATGAAGATTGTCCAAAGCATTTGAACAATGACAGTATCAGTGGGACAAAGGTACAGACCCTAGGGTGCTACTTCCAAGATTAACATTTGATTTGAGTGGAGAATGAAAAGAGATTATACTGTGGATTAAGACATATTTGAAGTAAAATTCTAGCACTGCTACTTCTCAGCTATATGATCTCGGGCAAATGTGTTAACTTGTTTGAGCCTTAGCTTCTTCATCTATGAAATAAAATTAAATATAACTGATCTAGCAGATTTTCTAGCAGGGATGAAATAACTTATTTAAATATATATAATAAAATGTCCACATCTGACATGTACTTGGAATTGAGCAAAGAAAGCCCCTCCCTCCATGATATCCTGGGTAGAATTACGTGGCCATCTGTTGGCAGACCTAGCATGCAGATTAATGCTGTTAAAACTGCAATTAAATCGCTTTGTGGTTTAAATAGGCTACTATGTGATAGGAAAATGTACTCTGTACTGTTCTTCATATAAAGCTTTTATATGTGCCTCCTGTTCTTGAAAACCGATGTTTTATTCTGGGTATGCGAAAGAAAATTTGATCTACTCATGAGAAGTTCAGAGTCTAGTAAGGGAGACATGAAATGTGGAAAATTATAGCACACAGTAGAAAGAATTATAATAAAGATATGCCTATGTGCCATGGGCAGGAAGTAGTTCATTCTGCCTATAAAAGGGAGAGGTGAGGGCAGGATTAGTGAAAGAAAGAGATCACTGCACTGGGTTTTCAAAGAAAACTGTACATTTGCTAGGGGGAAGTGGGGTGAATGACATTTGTCATTTGCCTGGCAGAAGGAACAGCTGGGCAAAGACACAGACACATTCTGTGCACGTGTGAGAAACTGAGCAGCGTGCATGGGGTGCCCAGTGTGGTGTGGCTAGAGTTGAAGCTAAACACTGGGGCTGCACTTAGGTTGTAAAAAGTAATGTCCAGAACCCTAAAATAAACTCTCGCTCATGGTCAATGATTTTTGACAAGAATAAAGGGAAAAGAACAGTATCTTCAACAAATGGTGCTGGGAAAACTGGATATTCACATGCAAAAGAATGAAGTTGGACCTTTACCTAATACCATATACAAAAATTAACTCAAAGTAGATCAAAGACCTAAACATAAGAGCTAAACCTATAAAACTCTTAGAAGAAAACATAGGGCAAAAGTTCTACAACGCTGAAGTTGGCAATAATTTCTTGGATATGACAACAAAGACATAGGCAGCAATAATGGAGACAAACTAGACTTCGTGAAAATGATTTTTTGGGTATCAAAGGACATTATCAACAGAGTGAAAAGGCAACCTACAGAATGGCAGAAAATATTTGCAAATCATCTACTATATAGAGAACTCCTAAAACTCAACAACAAAAACAACCCAATTGAAAAATGGACAAAAGACTTGAATAGATATTTCTCCAAGGAATATGTATGAATGACTAACAGGCACATGAAAAGATGTTCAACATTACTAACCACTAGGGAAATGCAATTCAAGACTTCAAGATGACACCTCATACCGATAAGAATGGCTATTTTTAAAAAGCAGAAAATAACAAGTGTTGGTGAGGATGTAGAGAGATTGGAACCCTTGTGCACTGCTGGTGAGAATATAAAACAGTACAACTATGGAAACCAGTATGGTGGCTTCTCAAAAAAATTAAAAACATAATAACCACATGATCCAGCAATTCCACTTGTGGGTATATACCCCAGATAATTGAAAGCAGGGTCTGAAAAAGGTATCTGTACACTCATGTCCACAGCAGCGCTATTAACAATAGCTAAAAGATGGAGGCTACCCCAGTGTCTACCAAGAATGAACAGATATGCAAAATGTTTCACATACATGTTACCCTAAAAAGGGAAGAAATTCTGGCACAGGCTACCACATGAATAAACCTTGAGGAAATTATTCTAAATGAAACAAGCCAGTCACAAAAAGCAAACATTTTATGATTTCACTGATATGAGTTCTCTAGAGTAGTTAAAATCACAGATACAGAAAGGAGAATGGCGACCGCTAGGAGCTGGGGAGAGGGGGGATGGGGACTTACGGTTTAGCAAGTAGAGTTTCAGTTTTGCAAGATGAAAAGAATTCTGGAGATGCATGGTGTGATGGTTGAACAATAATCTGGATATACTCAGTGAAACTTAACGGTCTATTTAAAAATGGTTAAGATGGTATATACCATGTGCACTCTACCACAATAAAAAAGCCATATCAAGAAAATAAAATATATTCTGGAGGCATGGAAATCAATCAGTTGTTTCAGGGCAGGAGAGAGACATGGTCAAATTTTACAAATATAGTCAGATATTTACAGGTATATGATAATTTTATTCATGAAACAATAAGGAATCATCTCACATCAATATAACCTTATTGGACAAATTATACAACCTTTAACTAAACAATCCTTATATGTAATAACATTTTGACTAGATTAATATATGAACTTCTGATAGGTGTTCTAAAATTATGGTCTTACACTATAGCAATGTCATTCACTTTGGTTGCCTATTTATCTTTGGATCTTCAGAAAACATAGTTGAGTACCAAATATATTTTATTTAAAATTAAGAAAGCATGTGTAACATAATGATTGAAATTAAAGACAGAGAAAAAGGAGACAATACAAATTCTTTAAGCAAGTCCACCAATGCTGGCTTCTGATACTTAAAAATCTATCTTTTTCCTTTTAAAGGAGGAGAAACCTTTATGATTTTTACAACAAATGCCATTTACCCATTCTTTGCTTGAAAGGGTAGGGAGCTTTGTGGAGAAAGGAGGCTGGAAAGGCAGTTGGAAAACATCACGGCTACGTCAGTCAGAAAATTGTCAGCCAGTTGTAAGTTAAAAAAGATTTGCTAAAAGTAGTGATGTTTTTACTGGTTCAAGTCTGTCAGAAGGCTTTGGATTCTCCAGTGCCTCACACCAGTGACTTCAGAACTAACTCGCTCCAGATGTCCCTATGATCATCTAATCAGACATCAAAAGCTGTACGGTGACAAGCTCACACGCTGCTTACGAGGATGCTGTATGTTTCCACCAGTGTAAAACACATACAGTAGCTACTTTTAAAATGTGATTCATCTAAGGCAGAATTCTGTTTTAAAGCACAGAGCTATTAGGAAAGGGGCCACCCTCTTGAGAAAGGGAAAAAGTCTTTTAAATGTCTGTACAGTGTCATTTGATGACTAGATTTTGAAAAAAAGAAAAAAAAATGAAACCTGCACTTCAGAAGAGTTTATGTTGCAAGGAGGAAAAAAAAAACTCCCATCAGAAGAGATTTCTACGAATTACACCATGTTCAAGGGAAAAAAAAATCCTTTCCTCTCAATACTGACTGTTTTGTTTCTTCTCAAGGTGAACACTCATTAACCCTTCCCTTCTGTGCCATCAATCTTCGGTAAATGCCTACAACATGGAAGACATACATGGCAGATCAGAACCTACAGAAGACATGGTCCACACCCTTGAGCTTTCACTTTAAAGTAACGTGATCTACTTTAGTCTGCAGATTTAAGCAGTGCTCTTCTCCAAAGAAGTTAAGTGTACGGATGCATGTTTTTATGCTGCTACCTTTGTGTGTGCATTTAGCTTTTTAAAAAATACGTATTTCTTCATATCATTACATTGAGCAATAAATTTTGATGTTTTGCATAGAAATACAGCCTCATTCCATGAGCACTTATAAATATTGAGACATTAAAAGGAAATTTAAAGATGAATTCATACCAGTCAAGTTAATTATTTACATCTGGAACCCTGAAGTTGCTAGTCTGGTCTGAGTCCCTAAGAACAACAGCCCATACTGCTAACGTGAGACGTTTATTAGTGTTTTTCTAAGAAACACCTTGTGAATGTTCCCATACCGGTTTTGAATTAATTCACGTATTGGGATTTTTATTTTTATTTTTTTCCCAATCACTTGAAACCAGAAGTACTTCTTAAAGAAGATGAGCTATGAGGAAACCTTAGGAGGAGAAATCTTTAGATGTGATGGGTATATGAGATATCCTCTCCAGAAATTTCTAGTCCAATCAAGGATTTTCTAAATTCCTTGAACATAGTTATTAGAAAATTATAAAGCTACAACTACCAAGATTACTAACTGTTTGATTAGAGAACTCATGATTTTGTTGACAGAAAGGTCGAACGCAGATAACTGACGCCATGAAACACACATTAATCTCTGTTCTCTGTTCACATATCGTGGGCACTGACAAGATTAGGCTTCATACAGTTCTTCTCCAGCATCATCAAGGTTTGTTCTTTCCTTATAATTCTACTCTTTCTCAGCATCAATTTCTGTGATGAAGTCATTGTTAGAATTGTAAGCAGGTAAATCAGGTCTCACTTGAAACTGCTGACCTCAGCCACCAATCCACATTTTAAATTCCAAGTGGAGAACCTGTATTTAAACCTCTCTCTCCCCTTGACAACACTGAAAAAAAAAAACCAAAACACAGGTAACACATATTCCTAAAGCAGAAAATCCTAAATCAAAGCTTTTTATGGAGCAAAACAGTGTAGTTTCACCATTTTTACATTCTAATCATAGATACATGTGTGTCTCTATATATACATACCACGCATATGTATACACATACATGCACACATGTTTACAAAATAGTTAAAAGCTGTTGGACTGAATTCATTTTGCCCATCTCAGACGTAAAAGTTTTAATCACCTAAATCATGTATTTAAGTGTCAGGCACCGTGACTAAGGGCTTGGATGCAAAAATGAACACACCAGCTCGTGCCTCCGAGGAGCCATCTTGTAACAGACATGTAAACAAGCAGTTATACTTGAGATAAGAGCTAATAGAGAGAGTGCACATGGTGATTCCCTTGAGAGGCCTGGGAGGCTGAGCAGAGTGTAGACTAAAGGCAAAGGACACTAATTTTAACTTTTAAAAAATCTATCATTTGACCATATACACTCGTAGATGGCTAGGGTTGTTTAATGGCATTAGGTCTGGTCTTCATAACTAGGGTGTAAGTTTCCTGAGGACAGGGACCAGGCCTCATGTTTTCTGCATGGCACGTGGCAGGGGTCGTGGACATCTAAGAGATCGATCAATTTCAGCTGATATAAAAGCAAAACCCATTCAATTTTCATTAGGTGCAGATTAATCTAAACAGCCTAAGACAACGTGTCATGGTTGCCCTTTTAATTTTGAAACTGACCTCCGAATATTGATCCTTCTTTTAGACTTTCATTTCTGGACCAGATCCAAAAAGAATGACGCACCAGCTCCCACCTAAACAGGGGCCACAATCCTCAGGTTCCTTGATTAGTCGTGGCACAGACATTCAGACAAGTTTGTTTCACCAACTTCTGCAAGGTTCGGTGAAAAATGTTTGCAGAATAAACTTGGCTTCTGGATTTTTCCCACCTGTACTCGAGTCTTACAAACATAACTGCTTCAGAAATTAAGCTGCCTAAACTTGTCAAACTAAGTAAACATCTGACCCCATGAAATATTGGATGGCAGCTTTATCTCTTAAAAACAAAGCCATATGAAAACCATCGTTGCAATGTGTCTCCAACCCCTGGTCTTATCAGCACACAGCGTGAACAGCTGGAGTTACAAACACCAGGACTACTATTAAATCACTGTGGCAGGAGTACGGAAAAAAAAGAGAAAAACCTTTTGTAGGCTCCTGGATCGCTGAATAATGCGATTGTATATTACATGCTATTTCCTCCTCCCTTTTGCTCTTCAGTATCCACCCTCTCCTCCTTGGAAAGCAATGGATAGAGCCTTCCCTCCAACATACATCAGTCTACAACAACTATTTTGTTCCACTGTTTCTACAGCTACTTAATTGTGTATCTGACAGATAGAAAAATCTGATTCAGTCATTCAAAATTTTTGTTAAGTTCCCATGTTGGATTCTGACAAGTCAACAACCCACAACCAAAAGTCTTCTGATACGTCAGTAGCAGTTTGATGATTTTAATCCTAAAAGCCAAGCTATTTCACTTTCTTTGTAATATTCCAATGGTTTCTTTCATGAATTTGAAAACATTTAACCCAGGAGGAATGTTGACTATAATAACTTCAATATTCGTGACATCCGAGGGAAAATTCTCAAATCAATATATATATGCAAGACACAAAGAGAATGATTCTGCTCACCGGAAATATCTTCTTTCACTGGAAGCTACCTGCCACTATCTTCACTGATGAAATTCCAAAAACTCTAAAACATCGATATTGTATTTTCACTTCTCGTTCCCACTGAACACAAAGGACTATTGGAAACACTTCTGCCCAGGGTGTCTTCCCAAAAGAGTCAGAGTCCCTTTCCCCTAATCTTACTGTTGCTAAGAACAGTGTTGCTAGTGACTAAAGGATTATTTTTGATCTCTCAATGCAGCAATTTAAAAATTTCTATTCATTTGCACATCTTGAATTCACATTATATGTGCTGGATAAGAATGGTGATACTACGATGAAATAACCTTAAGTATTTAATACACATTTGGAGGACAGTGGCAATTTCCACTTTACTTTTTTATCTCTATCATTCATAATTGGTGGCTCTCCCACGTTATCTCATCCTAAATCCCAAAACAAGTGGTTCTTAATCTTTTGTATTCCTTCTGATGCAAGGAAATTTGATAAGAGTGATAGAATGCCTTCAGGACACACACAGACACACACGCACGCGCACTCGCACCCCACCATGGCATAAAACTTCAGATAGTTAACAGACTCTCTGAAACCCATCCATGGAACTTCCAATTTAACAACTTCAAAGACTGGCATCTTATTTTTGAAATAAAATGTATATATTATAGATATAGACTTGAAAAAAAAAAAGAACAGTATTTTCTTAATTTATTTTGGTGACCCAAGACAAGTAATGGTTTTAGAACAAAGAGAACCACTGCAACATTACAATTTTCAGGAATCCACTTTTTAATTTACTCACCCTGTAGGATCATTTTGCCTTAGGGGTTAAATGTGAAACTATAAACTGTCATTAAAACACAGAACAACCATGGTAGTTAACCGGATATTAAGGGGAAAAAAATCACATCTGTTTTAGAGTTCTCTTCCATCCGGAAATTCAGGAACATCAATTTCAAGAACCTGGTTTTATGGCATGCCCTTAAGCCAAGAACACCAGGTTACAATCAAGGGAAGGAAGGTAAGACCGCCCTTAATCAAGCTCTCACTGTAATATCTTGCCCCCAGGATTCTCTTTGATTCAAAAGCAGTCTGTACAATTGAATTTTCTACTCCCAGAAAGATAAATAGTCATTATTATTTGCACATTAATAATTATATTATTCTGATTAAGTGGATTTATGAAAAGAGGAAGAAAGGAAACAGATTCCCATGCTGTTTAGCTGGTGGTACTCTGACATATACGCGATTTGGCGGTTTTGCAATATACACAGAATTAGAAGCTTGCAGAGAATCTGATTTTTCTAATTTAAAACCTCCTTTTTTTTTTTAAAAAAAAAAAGAAAAAACTCCAACTTGTCTAAGGGTGTACATCTTAAATAACCAATTGGTAATAACTTAACCAGCCAGAAAACAAGTGCAACTTCTCCAACAGCTCAAAAACACATCTCTGGACATCAAAGAAAACTCTCCCCTCTATACAGCAAGCCTAATGAAGTACAACTAAAAATAACAATCATCAACTGTGGTTTTACAGGCAGTATTTCAACGTAATCAAATGTGTCAAATGTTCATCCTTACAGCTTCTTATGTTGTGGGTTGTAAGTCAGTTTCATTTCTTGGGAATGACTGAATATAACCCACTTGGGGATATGCCATCTGTGAATTACTTACATCTGAACACTCTGCTTAAGAGATGGAAATTTTGTTGTCGCTTTTTTTTCCCTTGTATATTGAAATGAATGCAATTGAATGGAGCTTTTTAAGCAATTATTTTTCATATCAGTTGCTTCATGGATACATTATCACACGCTTTCCCTATTCATCATCACTTATCAAATCATAAGAATCAAGTACGGACAGTGCAGCTCAAGTGAGGGGAGGAAGCAGAAGCAGAATTACGGAGTCTGAGAGGCGGAGAAGAATCCATAGTGTCCAGTTCTGTACTCCCCAGGCTCAGGCCCTGGCCACACAGAACACCCTCAGCGGTGAGCTCCCAGGCACAGCTGCAGTTGTTATGTTCCCATGGCTTCCTTGAAAGGCCGCTCCTCTTATGGCTGAGCCAACAGTAAACTGACTATAATTTATCATCCATACAGGGACACCTCTGAGGGTTAGCTGGGACACTGTTAATAAACATGCCAGAACAACAGGTATGAACTAGAAACTGCCCCAGGCAGACCTAATCACACTGTTACTCCAGAGACGACGTGCAACGCACAGAACTTTCTCTCAAACCATTTCATTAGTGTTATATCCAATTTCACATCCGTCTAGAGCTGCTCCATCCAATAGGAATGGAATGTGATATATTTTTAAAATTTTAGTAGCCATTTTTTTTAAAGTAAAGAGAAACAGGTGAAAATAACTAAAATATATTTTGTTCAACCCAATTCACCGTAGTATCATTTCAACACCTAGTTAATACAAAATTATTAACCAGATCTTTATATCACTTTTTTTTCATATTTCAATCTTTGTAATCTGGTGTACTCATCAAATATAGGATACGCAGGGATAATGGAAGACAGTTATAATACACACACACACACACACACACACACACACACACACAAATGTATTTTTCTTCTAGATAAAAACAGACACAACTAAATGTCTTCATTTACTAACTTTGCCTACCCTTTGCACAGTAGTGCAGTTAAACTGTCTCTTGCCTGGCCTGGACCAGACCTTAAAGCAGATGACCACTTACCCAGCAGATTCTTTAGAGCAGACAGGGATCATACCTGAGTTAGGAAAGTTAGGTAATTGCCAAGAACTTCTAGGGCTTTTTCAAGACTAATATGAGCCTTGCGTTCCTAAGTCCAACATGCATACACTGAGCACCGTCTATGTACTTGAGATCAGAGAGAGAAAGATAACTAAGGCACAATGTGTGTTTAAAATTTGTATGAAGAGAATGTTACAACTGAGGCAAGAGAAGCCTAGGATGTGCCATTATTCAGTGACAAGGCAAGGACCAGACTCTCTTCTCTGGGTCTCAGGTCTGAACTTCATCACCCACAGGGAACACTGTGAGGGAAGAAGGAAATCTGCTTTCCTTTTTACTATTGATACAAAAGGACCCAACCCATATTTGAGAACTTGCACAGGGTTAGGTAAAAGGATTTTGAGTGTCAGCATTTCTTCTTGAATTTGAATTTGCATCTTTGCTATCCATAAACTTGAACGCACAGTTGAACTTCATTCAGTTGGTCTCAACACAGAGCCTAAGTGCAGAAGCACAGAACTAAATAATGGTGGAGTTTCTGCATGTAAATCACGGTAACACGTTAAGATAAGACTTTTGTCTTAGGGTATATTAACATCGTAAAAATAAGCAGTAGATTAGAGTTTTCCTCTTGTATGTAATTCTCTCATTTTTGTAGTTCTTCTCTTCCTCCAATCCAATATAGTTAGGCTTAACATGGTCTCAATCAGTGTGCATTAAACACACAGACATGCACCACACCACATACCGGTTCTGTTTGTACTCATCATTAGAGTGGAACACACACACCTGATTTTTACTAAAGTAACGTTCCATTAAATATGTTTCCTCAGAAGGATGGAAAGTGAGAACACATTCCATCTAAAATACACTCAGGACAGGTACTTCCTTGTTTACAAAAATAAATATGCCAAAATAGTGCTGCAAACCTGTTAGTAACTACCCCATGATTTCATATGGTGATGCCTACTTCATACACACTGGCATTGGTTCTTGATGAGAATATTTTATACTAAACTGGGAGAATCCATTTAGCTCATTCAGTATCTTTATTTACCTACAGTTTTATTTTCCCTGAAGGAACTATAGGGAGTAAGACTTAAAATCGAGAAGAGACTTGCTTTTAGGAAACCTTTAAATACGGTTACGTTATCGAAGATCACCTATCGCAATGATACCCAGCCATTATCCAAAATGTAACTCTCAGGCTGTTTTAAAGGATGAACCACAGTTACAACTCTTCAGAGCGACTCAGGATTTAGCAGAAGGACCTCACAGCCCCAAATGGAAGACGGGCATCGTCTCTTCAGGAAACTATTATCCTCTTAACTTCTCAGTTACAAGTAGGACAGCTATAGGTGTATCTAGCTGTAAGCACGTTTATTGCTATATAATTTTACTTTTTCTTTATTTGAAAGTTGAGATCTAGAAACACAGTGCTGGTACCACATGTCTATGACACTGGTAGCTTGAAACTTTATCGCCATTCATCATGATATGATTTCACAAAAGCATTGTGTTAACACAGTGAAAATAGATAAACTATACCTTGGAGCATTATGAAGCGGGAGGATGAGGGAAACCCAACAGTTCAGTGCCCTGGTTAAGAGCATAGGTTCTGGAGCCAAACCATCTGGGTTAAATTCTTGGCTCGGCCGCTTACTAGCTGTGACCTTAGATCACTAAACTTCCTTCTGCCCCAATTTCGGTATCAATGAAACACGTTTGTACTCTGACGTGGAAGTGTAGATGACTTAATGTAAAGTCCTTTAAATGGCACTAGGCATGTAATTCGAGCTTTATAAATAACAGCTATGACTATCACTGTATACCGGCGATAGCTCCTGCTGGTTATCTTTATGACGAATACTGCATGTCCTAGCAAAAGATCTCTGATGATCCACTTACTTAAAGAGTGCGAGGTCTCAGTCAGTTTTTATGGGTAAGTCACTTTGATCTTTCATTAGAAATGCGAACTGCAGGATACCTACTGGCATAACAGGTTTCAGACTCTGGCCACTGGGGTGTGAAGCGCTTGGCTGGGCCTCAGCAGGGGGGCTTGGCGCTGGGTCACTGCTTCTCCTCACCAGCAGCGGAGTGCCTGTAGGGCAAAATCAGAGGTGAGAGGTCAAGAGAACCCTGCGGGGAGGGGAGTGCAGGGTACAATGCCATTTAATTAAAAAGGTTTACAACATGCTTTCGTGTAAAAACATTCTGTTTCTAAGAATGCCTGTAAATTAATTCACTTAATGATCCTTGGTCATCTATTTATAGAATGACACATTGAAACAAAATCTTGCAACTCTCCTCTTTTCCCATTTGCATTTTAAAGCAAGCCACTGTACTTAACAGAAAACGGTTAGGCAATGCAAAAGTTGGTGGTGTGCAGCTGAAAATTGATCTAGAAAATACATTTGAGTATTAAAATGAATGATTATCCAGCAGACAAGTGAAGAGGTTCACACAGTCAGAGCAATTTGCTATTCAGTAGAGCTAGAAGTATAGTTATTACTGCCATTTGGCGCTTCCCAAATCTTTTGAATGATGATATTTACTGAAATAAATTATTTTCTGGGGTAATAGCATTAATGTCTATTTAGGTACACAAAGAGATTGGTTTCATTCTCTTCCTTTTCTCCTAAAGTAGATAAAACTGATAAGGAAAATAAGTTAGTTCCTCTAAAAATATATCCTGATTTCTTTTTAATTTAATGAAAGCTTCCACTATTAAATATTTGAGTCAGTTATTAAATTCTGAAAACAGATCATACTATTACAAAGTTCAAATGAAATTCAACCTTAGCAGAGCTAGTGGTCTTACTACTCTGCCTACAATTAGGCCAGAAATAATCCGCTTCATAAACAACTGGCCACAATAGAGGAGACACTCAAAAAATCTGTTTGTGACTGAAGAAGTGCTCTCTTATATAAATTAACTTTTTATTTCTATGCCTCTGGGGAAAAAAGACACTGTAGAAATGCAATTCTCTGTTTATCAATATGCTGAAAATAATTCCCCAACTCTCTCAAGCTACTGTAGGTTAAAAATAACATTTTTCAGACCTCATTTTATTTGGTATAGTTATAAAGATTGAATCCATTTTGAAGTTATTTAAAAAATCTGATTTTTCTACGTGCTGCAACATTCTTATTCTGTGTACAAAACATAGAACTGCTAATACTTTTTCATTCCTATTCAGTTAGAAGTCACTTTTAAAAAATAACTTATTTTATAATAAGAAACTAATGTGCTACTGAGGATGAAACACTATGCCAAAAGGTATTATAAAATCTAAGTTCACATTCCATTGTTTCTTTTTTATTGGCAGACATTTCACTACATAATTTGCCACCTCTACTCTGAAACCTTTTCTTAAGTATAGTTGACTTACAGTATTTTGTTAGTTTCAGGTGTACAGCGTAGTGATCCAGGGTTTTTGCAGATTACATTCTATTATAGGTTATTAGAAGATAATGGGTATAATTCCTTGTGCTATACAGTATATCCTTGTTATCTATTTTATACACAGTACTCTGCACCTGTTAACCTCACAGCCCTAATTTGCCCCTTCCCCCTCCCTCTGCCCCGTGGTAACCACAGGTTTGTCTTCTATGTCTGTGAGTCTGCTTCTGTTTTGCATATACATTCATTTGTATTAGTTTAAAACATTTCTTAAGTAAGTCACATACCAACAGTTCTATGGTTGGCACTTATTCTCTGAAAGAAACATTTTTAAAAAATCAAGAAGAATAAAAGCAAGAGAAAGTACTGTAAAATCTTAGACAATCAAGTCCTGGTTCCACATCAATATGTTTTTCCCTCCTTCAGGTGATTTGACAACCAAGAGCCTCTCAGGTTGAGCCCCTCAGTTACCATGAACACGAAGTGAACAAGTCAGTCTAAATGCGTTATCCTCAGGAGCAGCCCATTACCGTTAAAGTTAAGAAGAGAAAGGGGCCACCTCCCTGAAACTCTGGTTTGTTTCCAAGCATTTAACCCAGACCAGTGCACTGCACGCCAATCATCTCAAATTGGGAAGAGACAAATACAAAACACGTAAAACCAGCATGGGGCACCAAAGCCACAAAATAAGTTGATTTAGAGGCACAGAAATGGATAATTTAGTGACTGACAACTTCAGTTACATTCTTTTTTCAGCTAAGTCATACACATACACACACACACACACATATATACAGAATATTGTGTGTGTGTGCATGTGTGCGTGTGTGTGTGTCTATACAGAGGGGGAGAGAGAGAGGGGAAAAGAGAAAGACATTTTTCTTGGGTAATAAGTATATTTTTCTTAAATAAGCCATAGTACATAGTTTTCATTCAACTTTAAAGACATGAGTGACTCCTCACTTACTGTCAATATCTGATGCTTTAATAACAAAATATATTATTTAAAACATAATTTTATAATAACATGTATTTGGACTTCTATAATCAGTCAGTATGGCATTGTATTAGAGCGTGTGTCTCCCAGAAGGTGACAGTTTTGTATCAGTGTACCAACTACTATTTGGAGCATTAACAAACTGCAAGACAGGTAGATCTTTCTTGAACATACAGTCAATTCATCAGGAATAAGTTTTATTCTTCTGTACTTTTCTGTATTTTGTACTTGAATGTTTCCTGTTGAGTCATCTAATTTCTCCTTGGATGTCTTAAGGAGCATCTTTAAATATGAACTACTATCTCACAGAGTTTTCAACAACCTTTCACTTGGCAATTTAAAATTTATTTTTTTAATTCCCAAGCCCCATTTGAAAGTGACTGTCTGGAAGAGACTGAGTTACAATTTAAAGACAAGGAAAGATACATCCTAGTGTGTAACAGAAAGCAAGTAATTAAAAGGACTGAAGATGATTTGGGCAAATCCCTGGAAATGTATAACAGAGAAGGCACACCTTGTAAGCCAGGCTGAAAAGAGAGGGAGACAACTACATTTGTTTTTATGGAACCTCTTCGGGGTGATGCAGGAGGTGGTGTAAATAAAACATAACCTCTCCACTGAAGGAATTTATAACCTAGCAGAGAAGATTAGACACTAACACTAAGAACTACAGTGGTGGGACAGTGAAGAGGACCAGGACTTTGGACTCAAATACACTGAGCTTACCTCCTCGGGCTCTGTGACATTAGACTGCTCAGTGACACAATCTCATCTTTTAAAACCCAGTGATAGCTTTCCATCAGTTCTGTGATGTGACGTGAAGACAGAATAAGGCATTCATGAGACACAGCACTCTCCCACTGTCCGACAGACAGTCTTCACACAGAAACCTCCCTCCCTCACCCCCCAAAATATATACACACACAGGAAAAGGAGGCAAAAACACTTGCTATTGTTGTGAGCAGTGTTATCTTACCTGATCAAACAGCTGAACTGAAATTCAAGTCAGTTTTCTTGGAATACTATGTAAATGTAAGTAAGAACACAATTCCGTGCTAAATCAGGTGTAGCCTGACTATAGAAATCTAAGCTTTTAAGAAAAAAGTGAGGTGGGGAGAAAGTTCCAAAATGAAAAAAAAAAAAAAACAAAAAACCAACCAAAAAAACTATTCATTGGTATCTTTCAGGTAATTGAGAAATGACTCATCAGATTTTAGAGGCAAAAGCCCTCAGGTCAGCTCAAGGAACAGCTTTATTCCTTGATATCAAAGTATAAAAGCCACTGGATGCAGAGACTAAATAAAATAAGGAATGTTAAGTACTTTAAAGCATAAAGTCTGATATAATGCATTATGTTCTCCACTCAGTTAAATATTTGAGGTCAACCTATACAAGGAGTGGACAATGTTAAGATGAATAATCACAGTGCTTATTCTAAGCATATGTTTTAAAGAAGGAGATGTGGGGATAAGAAACATTTCAGTGTACAGAACAGTAGGTCCCAGTGCAGTGTTCCAGGGGAGTGATGTTTGGATTACGAGAAAACCCTACCAATGGACACACACACTGTAGATTGGATCAAGTCCCATTTTAATTGGCCAGATGCACAGAAACTTAATGGAAGCCCATGAGTCAGCCAAAGAGAAGCAGTACCCCTCCAACAGAAGAGCTCCTGATCAGGTGTGCAGCTACTAATGGCTCTGTCCTCAAAAGATCGGGTTTTACCATATCAGGAACGCTCAGTTCTTGTTGGAGCATTTTGCCATGTAGATTCAGGGCTTATGTTACACGCAGGAAGAATTTACACAGACACTCACTGTTGTTCTTTTTAAGATGACTAAGTTCATCAGGTTCTCCCAGGCTTTGAGTAAAGTGGCACTGGAGTGATCTCCCAGGTGTCTACGAACACTGGCGCATCTTCCAGTTCTCAAGCAATCACCATTTTAATGACGGTAAAATTAGAATTCAAAGGGGTACCGTTACTTGTCCAATGCCCCTTGTAAATGTAACTAAGGGAGCCCACAGGAGGGTCACCTAATCCAGTTTGGGGAAAAGAATTCTGAAAGAGGCATCAACTATTTACAAGGCTCAAATTGGTACATCAATGAGTCATGCAAGATATAAAGGCGAATGCAGATTTAAGGTGGTATCTATGTAAACACAAGTTGCTCTTTAGTATAAACCATGTTCGTGCGCGCACACACACACACACACCTGGAGGGATTTTCTGTCCCCATTTAGATAAGTGTTTGGGATGAAATCAGCTTAAATGTCAGATGATGTATTATACATAAAATTCTATTTGGGGGGTCTTGAAAGATGCCTGAGAAAGACATAGAGGCTGAAACAAAGATCCAAAAGAATCACCCATATGATGATGCAGTGGGGAGAGAAAAGAAACGATGGCTTTAGCACGAGCCCCATGTCAGATGTCATAAGGGTACACGTCCTAAATTGCATGGAGAGTAGAAGAGATTTATTTAAGGATGGTCAGTGATTCTCCTGAGCTAAACCGGAAGGCCAGCTCATCATCCACACTGGTGCTAATTCATCCTGGGGTGACTGACACCTGAAGAGCTCTCGGGGCTCCCAGTTAAGGTGCTGGCAAGGCATCCTGTAAGAACTGGGAGGCCCCAAGCACGGAGAGGCTGGAAGGGCCATGTGAAGAAAGTAAAGAGGCACTCAGCAGTCACAGGCAGAAAAGGAGTGAGAAACTAGACAAGGGCACAGAATTCAGCAGTGACTCCCCGTACAAAGCAAGTGAGGAGGAGCATACAAAAGAAGTCTAAAACCAAGCTTCTGTTTCTTCTTGAGGAAGAACAAGCAGAGGGAAAGTTCTAGCAACTGCTATGATTTGTTTCAGAAAAACAACATCATGAATCTTGGCTTCAGCCTACTGAGGGTTAGAATGATTGGCTTTTTTTCAGCTTTTTTTTTTAATGATATGCTTTTCATCTAAGATGTCTTAGATGTCTTGATATGCATGAGCCATCCAAGACTAGATGTGTTGTGCATGCATAAA
The DNA here is from genome assembly GCF_048773025.1 of Camelus bactrianus. Lineage (NCBI taxonomy): Eukaryota > Metazoa > Chordata > Mammalia > Artiodactyla > Camelidae > Camelus > Camelus bactrianus. The sequence goes on from NC_133543.1 coordinate 75,422,246, forward strand.
GGTGAGTGCGAAGTTCGTACTAGAAATCACACTGGCTTCCAGAATAAGTGACGGAGACAAACCTGTGGTAAACAAAGGAAAAGAGGAAGAATCAGTAGAGGCCTATTGATGGCATAATGAGAAAACCAGGATTTTATCTGCTCATGGAATCTTCAGAGTGTATCTAGAACGACGTGTGGTTATTAGCAAAGCCACAGAGGTGAGCCTGGAGGAAAGGTGGGGTGGGAGAAAGGAGAAAGAAACCAGAGTTTAACATGATCAGCTGCTTCTGTACACAGAAGGGTAAAGGCTGGGCTTTTCAGTTTTCCTTTGCTCTAAGGGATGATTTCTCTGCTACTTAATTATCACATCGCCAAAACACATGGTTTGAAGAACGAAAACATGCTCTCCTTCCAATGCTACTGACGCTCATGATAACGAGATAAACATAAAAGGGGAAAACTGCTGCTGAGATACACCTAAATTGGTAAATATTTCACTTTGATGATGAAAACGAATCGCAAACAGTTAACATTTTTACAGACTTAAAAAGAGATAAATAGGAAAAGAAACTTTCTGCCAAGTAAGCAATATTAATTGCATATTAATAATAGTAATAGAATGCCTAAGCTGCACCTTGGTTTCATATAGTACATTTCCTTGATTGACTTTGTAACCAGTCAGCACCTGGAAGAATGCCTTTTAATTATCTTGTACGTCAACATTTGGTGAATAAATTTGACATTACAGCATGGATATGTCCCCCTGATTGATGGTGCAGAGAGAGTGAGCGCCAGGAACCCTGCCTTCCAGAGGTGCCTCTGGTGCTATACGCCCTCCAGGAAGTGGCTGGGCTGCGACTCCGCCTCCTCAACCAAGTGAGCATGTCGGATAAGCTACATACACCAAAGTCTCAGTCCTGATCGGAAAAGAGAGATTTCTGTGATTTATACAGACAATAAGTAAATCGAAGTCCAGATAAATTAAGTTCTTAAGTCTTTGGACTTGACTTCTACTCCAGTTTTATTCACTCAGCACTTATCCACTGCGAGGTCACATCTCCACGTGGGTAAGTGTGTGGAAGTAATGGGAGTGCTATCTCTTCAGTGCAATAGCAATGCTTTTCATCTAAAAAGGTCGGCAAACAGAAAGATGTGGATAGAAAGATACAGATTAAAAAGAAGGGGTGTTGAGGAGTGAGAAACTAAAGGCAAACATTAACCCATCCGGCATGGTGCTCGGCCTGCTAGTCAGGGCTCACTGGCACCTCTTGCATGGTCTTCTTGCAAACGATTTATATGCTTGGCTAGTCTTCTTTTCCTACTAAGCCTGCAAATACCTCAGTTAAAAAAATATTAGTGAAAGTAATACATCATTCGTTTTGGGGAGACAACTGAATTTGTGTGTGTGTGTGGTATATGTGTGTGTGTGTGTGCGCGCACGTGTGTATTTTATGGGCACAAGATAGGGCTTTTCAACTGATGTCTAACAAACTCCCCTGCACTGAAACCTGGAGACCCATAAAAAAAATTGGTAATGATATCAATAGCGGTGTAATTTATGGCCACGGACTGGGAAGAGATCACTTTCACGACAGGAGTGCCTGACCAGGTTTGGTGTCGGGCGTGTGATGAATGCCGCAGCTGATACCGTGATGGAAAAACCACATGAGAGAAACCAAGTTGCATTTTAGCAGAATTTTACCTGTCCAAATACTTTAGTCTTAAATATCACTCCATGAGGAGAGCGGCTCCCAGTATTGCCGTAAAAGCAGACAAGAAGTTCAAGTTGATTAATGGAATCATTTTTCTTTCATTTTGGATTGCAAAACCTTCCCCCCAAAAAGCCTCCTCAACATACAACAGGACATATGCAAGCAATTCACAGCACAGTCTAGCGACACAATAGTTATGAGTGAGCACACACGTGGTAAGGTGTCTTTTGGTGTTTGGAAAGATGCGTGCATGAGAGCACCACTGCTGTAAAAACAAGGGAGGGGGGTTTTAACTGACTTTTATTGGGAATTATACTTTCCTCTGAAGACAGTCATGCGTCCACAACTCAAAGTATACTGTCGCTGCATTCCTGAGGGCACAAGCCTTTTCTCCTATTGCAGTGTTCCCATTTTATCCAGTTGATATATACAAATCTACAATTTTTCATACTGTTTAAACTACAGCACAATATCAACTTTCTCCTGCTATTTTAGGTCAGTTAATGCCATGTCTCAGACATGTACTAGGTTTCAACCATTATACTGAGAACAATGACAAGCAAAGGACAAAACATGCTCTATGTGTCTCAGGGATGCTGATGGAAGGAATTAAAAAAAAAATGGTCATTTTAGGTTAAGAGTAAATTCCAAAGACTTTTTAAAAAGAACAACAGGTTACAGTGAAGTTTCAAAAGAAGCAAAAGTCCTGGCCTTTGAAAGGTAAACACTCTAAAAAAGAACACAACATTAACAAACACAAATAAAGATACCTGAATTCATAAATCCAAATAAAGGCTCCTGAATCACAGAGGCGAAGGGAGGGATCTGACATGTGCATGTTAACCTCCAATTTCTTGTTCTGGCGTTCAAGGACCTCATTGGTTTCCCCCAGTCACCTCTCTGATGATGTCTTGTTCTGCATCCTTTGCACATGGTCCATGCCAAATGGTACTGCCTGCCATTGCCTAAAAACGCCTTGCAGACTCTGACCTCAGTATGCATGCTGCTTCTACCCCCTAAATGATCAATCTCTACTACTGCAATCAGTTATCATCCTGTCCATCCTTGAAGGTATAAAGAATTTCTACTTCCTTGTAACATCTACATACAGATTTGCTGTGGAGCTAATGAAGCCTCACTTCAGGGCCTCTCACACGCTCCCAGGAGGAAGCTTAGGAACATGATCACATGACTGTATGATTTTTGCAAACTTTACAGAAGTAAATAGTTTAATTGCTATAGGTTAACTCTTATCTCTTTCAACCCCGATGTCCCCTCCACCACACCGTCCTTCCTGTTGGGTGAAACTGGAATGGCCAAGAACATTTCTGGGATTCAGTTAAGGGGAAACAGAGTTGGAGACAGATTTCATTTGAATAGAGTAGAGGACTGTTTATGTGGTTACAGATACTTCCATGTATAGTTAAGTTACTGCCAGTCATTCTGGTGAGGAATATAGCTATGTCCCCATTGCCTACTGTTTTGTCCAGCTTCACGATACAAAGGTACAGGGCCAGGTAGAACAATGAAATGACTGTGCTCTTTCTGCCCTTAGCTTTGGAAGAGTGTGGGTACTGGAGGGTAAGTAAGATTGGAAGTGTACAAAGCCAGGAGCTAGTCTATGGAAAATTCTTTCACTCACTCTATGTATAAATTTATATGTAATTCAGCAATCATACAGCTCAATATCAAGAAAATGAACAACCCAATCAAAAAAGGGTGGAAGACTTAAGTAGAGATTTCTCCACAGAAGACAGTCAACAGGCACATGGGAAGTTGTTCAACATTACTAATTATTAGAGAAATGCAAATCAAAACCACAGTGAGGTGATAACTCACACCAATCAGAATGACCTTCATCAGAAAGTCTACAAATAATAAATGCTGGAGAAGGTCTGGAGAAAAAAGAACCCTCCTATACTGTTGGTAGGAATGCAAATTAGTGCAGCCACTATGCAGAACAGTGTGGAAGTTCCTTAAACAACTAAAATTTACAGTTGCCATATGATCCAGCCATCCCACTCCTGGGCATATATCCAGAGAAAACTCTAACTCAACAAGACACATGCACCCCAATGTTCATAGCAACACTACTTATAATAGCCAAGACATGGAAGCAACTTAAATGTTTGACAGATGACTGGATAGAGAAAATATCACACACACACACATACACACACACACACACACACACAATGTAGTATTACTCAGCCAAAAAAAAAAGAATGAAATAATGCCATTTGTAGCAACATGGATGGACCTAGAAATTATTATACTAAGTAAGCCAGACCAGAGAAAAATAAATAAGATATCACATATATGTGGAATCTAAAAAAAATTACACATGTGAACTTATTTACAAAACAGAAATAGACTCAAACATAAAAAACAAATTTATGGTTTCCAAAGGGGAAAGCGGGGGAGGGATGAATTTGGAATTTGGGATTAATAGATGCACATGACTATATATAAAATAGGTAAATAACAAGGATCTACTGTATAACACAGGGAACTATATTTAATATTTTGTAATAACCTATAATGGAAAAGAATCTGAAAAAATACATGTTCTTACACATATGTGTGTGACTAAATTACTTGCTTGTATGCCTGAAACATGCTTCAAAAACATTTTTAAAAAATACATATATAATTCAGTAATCACACAATTCAATTTTCATTGATACCTCAACATGGGAAATCCTCTTCTATATGGAATATACTTGAAAATGGGACATAGAATTAGAATTCCTGTTAGTAAGAAACAGACCTGCAGCCATTTCACAGATTACAAGTATGTATGTGTGAAGCCCATGTTTATACATCTCAAATATTACTTAAACAAAGAACATTTTGATTAACCAAGCTAGAACAAAGATTGAATTGTCTGTTTATTCAGTGTATATAAAATGATATTACATATGAATAGATTATTAAAGAATATGCAGTCAAAATTGTAGAAAAAAGTATAAGTTATTTTCAGGTATTACTTAATTATTATGTAGTCAATATATCATCAACAAAATATTGTTTTTCATATTTTCTGACATCTCTAGTATATGAATTTTATTATAATTTTAAATTGTGATTTTTTTTCATTTCAAAAATACTCATTTATATATACATATATTTTTATATGAAAAATTTATGTTCCTTTTCTTAAACAGCAACCTCCATGGATTTCATACATTGAGAGCCCTACAAAATGTAAATCTGCTTCTGTGACTTTTTAGGGTATATCACATCCTGCTTTGTCTTATAAAAAGATGTATTTTTTTTTGTCTCCCTTTAATTTATTCATTTAACAAATACTTACTGAATGCCTAAAATATACTAGGCAGCCTTCAAGGCATTCTGGATACATCAGTACACAACACACAAAGGTCCTCATCTTGCAGAGCTTGTAAACAGCTGGAGGAAGACAGATAATAAACACATACACAAATGAGTGTGGGTGTTCAATACAGGGATAAAGCAAGTTCTGAAACAGGAATATGAGAGAGTGATGGGGACAAGAGTGAGGTGGGGCAACACTACACTGTACGCTCTTTGATAGCAAGCAATTCATTTTAGTCAATCACTTAGGTTCCCTAGCAGAGCGGGTACTTAACAGATGCCTGTTGAACTGAACTAAACAGAGCAAGAGGAACAAAGATCAACCTCAGAAATCTTTGGAATCAGAAATATCGCAAACAAGGGAATTTTCTTTTGGTTTGAGAGAGGGGTCTATGCCCCCATTAAGTAAATAAAGTGCTACTGTCAGGTTTGTTTCCCTTCACCTAACACTATTTTTCTTCAGCATCAACATTTATTGTAAAACAAACACTATTCACACTGATGCGGCATATGTTATCACCCTTGCAACTTGATAAATGAGCATAAAAGTGACATCAACAGCACTGTTAAATAACTCCAGCAGAGGCTCTGAAATATTGACAGCCATCCTATCAATTACCGTGGATTAGGAAGGCATCATTGCCTGGTCAGTTGATCTTCCCGTTTTCTATCATCTACTCTCTTACATCCTTGGTATTTATGAGGTTCATCTATATTCATAAGGTTTGTGGCAACCCATGGAATAACTAGAAGGGACATAGTTGAGTTTACCTGAAAAGAGTCTCTGGAAGAGTTGACTTTCAGACAGAATTTTGAAATGCATAACAGACACAGGCTGATAAACTGGTATAACATGACGGCTAAGGTATTTAATCGTAGACAGAGAGGCGTATGACTTTGGAGGTTAGAGACGGACACGCTTGCACAGAGACTGATAAGATTTGCTCAGCCAGAAAACAGGCAGGAACCAAGTGAGCAGAGGAGAAATGGAGTGATCTGGTCAGAAGAATAGTACTAGAAGGTCTTAAAATGGAGAGTTTCAATTTAATCTGACTCGAGTAACAGCGAAGCTTCCAAAGGGAGATAATCCATAGCATTTTTTTCAAGTATAGAAGAACTGACTGAAATACAATTTTGAAACACATTTGTAGCTTTCATATGAAAAATGCTGACTAAAAGAATAAGTGGAGCTATCTCTTCCAAGCGGTTTACGTAGTAATTCCCCTATGAAAACCATAAAAGTCAGTTTCCACATGTGTCCAGTGGAGGGGGTCTGGATTTGGGAGGACTGTTTGACGCAGCGTGGAGCACATATCGGATGGTTCACTAGGGCAGTGATGTTGGTCTGTACCAAGTGTTTATGGAACCTTTCTTTTGTCCTAGGTTGTAGCTCACAGCTTCCACTGAGTTGAACACAGCCTCAGAAAGAATACTTCACTAGTTCTTTACAAGATGAGAAAGGGAGAAATCAAGCAATGCCTTCAGGCCATTGAGCGGCAGTTGCAAACAATTACTGGCAACATCAAAGTACTCCATTCAAATCATCAAGTCCTTCATGATAGATGAGAAACATCCACAAGTCAATTTAAGGCATTCTGGGCACAAATCTATGTGATTTATCAGCTGCATTTGAAACCTTTGATCATCCCATTTTATTGGATCATTCAAAGTCCCTGGAAGGTCTAGAAGAAGCAGTATATTATGGAGCCTCCGTGATCTTTTAGGAACACTGAAAAGATGGTCTTACGCCAATGCCTGTGTGCCCCAAATGTTGCCTTCTGTGTTGTAGCAAAGGGACCTAATGCCTCTCAGGGCCTTACTTCTGGTATGGAAGGCATAGTTTCTATTTAACAGCACTTAAAATTCTAAACAAGAGTCAATCAACTTTAGCTCAATCCAGACAACACAGAAATGGGGCTTCCTTGGCAAGGAACATGTCTCATAAAAGCACCACAGGAAAATGTGACTCTATCCTGTCCCATCCTGCATGGAGACTTTTCCAACATTTGCGACTGTGGTTTGAGACCTCACTTGTGTGACCCACAGCTACTCCCGGAGCCCAGGGGTCGGCACTGACCTCGGGCACCTTTTACCTTATGCATCCGGTAGGCAGGGGTCATATTCTATTCATGATGTGGAAATGGCCCCAGCTGTCCAAACCTTTGTGACCTCACATTAGATAACTGGAATCTAATCCACTTGAAAGCACCCTGAAGACCACCCAGGTGTTTCATATGGCTGCTGTCTCGCTACTAAATAGGCCCATTACACAAGCTGGAGCACATTACACCGGCAGACTAATTCACCCAGCGGCACAGCGAAGCAATGATCTACGGATCATTATTGACTTTTCTGTGTAAGTCCTGGCATCAGATTCAACATGCATCAAAACCCAAAGGCCACAGATACAAATCTAGGTTGTGTTTCTAGGATTCTTCATGAAAAGGAGCAAAACGCTCTTGCTAACAGCACTAAGGTGCTAACTTCCAAGGAAAAGGCATTTGAACACAGAAGGCCTGCTAATGCAAAGTATGGGGAATACAGAGTTTGGTTTAAATTTAACATATTTTCTACAAGTGGATTTTTGAGAGTCGTAAGAGTGACTGGGTTTTACTCAATTAAAAAGAAAAAAAAAGCCAAAGATTGAAAATCCATGACTACTCTAAGGGACAGAACAAGTAAGTTTATATCACTGTATCTTTTTTGCACAAGTCCTAGGAATAAACCAAATTATGCCAGAAAATGAAATATTTATTAACTCAAAGGTAATACCTGTTTTACCTAGCTTACATCAAAAGCCCACTATATCCATAAGCACTGCATTATATTGGTTAGGTATTTATTATAACTGAATAGCATGAAATAGACAATATTGACAAGAAGTTACAGAACAGCAAATTAAAGCAAACTCTGCCAAGATCAGGAGGGATCTAAGAATGAAATTTAACAACATGGACCTCCCACCTATGAAAAGCAGTAAGTTGCAGGTGCACAGAAGAGGCCAGTATCTAAATCAGCCAGTAATCGAACTTGTCAAATTGCTCTTGAGACAAGCTTCCTTTAATTTGAGTTGAAGGACCATAATCTCATCTTCAGGTCTTCTCAGGGCAAGTAAACCAACACAGTGTTGTTTTCCAAAAGAAGCGGGCATAGAAAAGGAGGACTTGCCCTTATAAGCTGTACGTGAGAGACTGGATGCTATCGGAACTGTCTTTGTACTACGTTTGTCTAGGTCACCCAATACTATGTTATCTATCTAGATTAGAAAACATACACACATGTGCACAACACAGAGCTGCTTCCACAGACGTGGTGTTTGGGCCTCAAAATGAAATAGGTGGAATGCTCAGCTACACTGGTGACCCTGCTAAATCATTTAATTTGTTTCTCCCATGTTGTCTCTTCACAGCTACACAGCATGTGTGTTGGGTATCTTCCCAGTTGGCAGCGGTCTCTGGTTGTATTCTTGAAGTCTATCCAACGTTTTCACAAAAGGTCTGGGACACTCCCTGTCTGTAGCCTTTGGTCATTTTCAAAAAGAAGCTTTTAAATGGTCTTTGAAGAGAAAATCCATCAATTTCAGACTAGACTTACAAGCCACAATAGAAAGACTTATTCCCCAGCGAATGCTGGAATCTTAGCAAAGCATATGAGAACACATTTTAGCAGGGGTGAGGAAATACACTTGCTGTCTTGATGGGAGGAGCAGCCAAGTCACATGGCACAGGGTCACACATACTAAGATGGGAGGACTTTGCGGCCATGGAACAGCCTACCACAGCCTATATAAGCCCTTATGTTTAGAATACAGATTTCATAAACTCACATGTTTAGAATAGATTGTTTCCTATCTAAAACAAACATATGGTATCAAACAGTCTTTTAAAGCTCAGATTTAAATTAGTTTTAAAGAGATAAAAAGACTGAAATAGTTCTGCTATCTGAGCACGCTTAACGGCAGCAATATTTATATAAACATATTGGCAGAGGAAATGGTAAGTTCTCTATATCTCAGTGGGCCCATGGTTTCATTTCAGAAGCAACACATTTACCTAAAACATTCACAATGTCATGTCCAGATACGGTGGACCAGATGCCCAGGAGTCCTACTTCCAACAACCTTCCAGTGCTCAAAACAGTTGAATTCTAGATTACGATGGTTCCTCCTCATACACAACCCAAGTGTCTGTCAATGACAGCATTTTTTATTTGGTTGCATGGTCACTGCTAGTTTTGGGCAAACATTCAACAAATCACCAGAGTACACTCAGGCAGCCTGAGTGCCAGGTAGAGTTCATGCTGCCTTCTCTGACTCTCATCTCAGGAAAATCTGTTCATCCTCAAAGCAAGATTTTTTCATTCTGTGAGATGCAACCCGCTCGGAAATCTTGAAATCAATATAAAGGGCTATAATCAGCATTTTACATCATGGATGGCATAGAAAATAATAGACTTTACATACGGTAAAGCTATGCTTTATTATTACTATTTTTAGAACAGTTATACCACAGGTTTGTGCTGACTTGCAATGTGAAATGCATTTTCTTGCTTTGAGTCATGGTCAAAAGTACTTGAAAAAGAAAAAAGAAAAAAAAGCCCTCTAAATCAGACTGACTTGGGAGGTCTCTAGGGGATGACCAACACCTTAAGGGAACACATGGAGTAGCCCAGCAGTGAGTTTGATAATCTGCTTCCAAGAGCCCATCTGCTGTTGGAGCTTCGTGTCCTATTTAACATTGATTTTGTGTTGGCATTTACTGGAAACTTGCTAAATTCTAGGAAGTGTGCTAAATCCTGGGGAAACAAAGAGGAGTATGACATAGTCCTTGACCTCCAAAGGGCTCTGAGGACACTGACCTGAACACAATAATGCATTAGGCAATGTCACTAAAGATATCCAAGCAGTCACTGCAAAGTGCTGTAGGAGGAAGAGAGAGAACTATTATTATAGATGTTGGAGAGGGCTTCCCAGGAGATCGACATCTTAGTGGGTAATTCCTTAGTGGGTATTCACCCATCCATCCCTCCACTCATCCATTTCCCACTGTTCAAGGGGCTGCAGGAGCAGTCGTTCAAGTCCTCATTTCTGACCATTTTCATTAGAATAAAATCACCTCTTTACCAAGACCTACAACACTCTAGATGATCTGGGCTTTTCTCTCTCCCAACAACTCTCCTTCCGTTGCTCACTAAGCTCCAGCCCTCTGGCCTCCTTCACGGCTCTGGATCTTCCCTGATGCCTGCAGACTGCCCCAGAGCCTTTGCACTAGCTGATCCCTCTGTTCTGAATGCTCTTCCTTCTCCTCTCAGAGCTCCTTTCATCTGTTTGCCTTTGTTGCAATGATACTATCAGAAATACTCTGTGAATTTGTTGACATGTGTAATTACTGACTCAGCCAGAATAGAAGCTTCCTGAGAGCAGAGACTTGTTCAGCTTTTAGTGTGATGCACCCAGACTCTGACATACTGTGGGCCCTATATGAATGTTTGTTAAATTAAGGAAATAATCCAGAGAGCTGGGACAGGTGTAGGTTGAGAAATCATGCAGGGATGTAGGTGAGCCTGAACCAGGATACACAGAATTAAATGACAAGTCAGCAAAACAGGTTGCTGATTCAACCTTTTTTGTGTGTGTGTGCAGTGAGGCAATTAGGTTTATATATTTTAATGGAGGCACTGGGGATTGAACACAGGACCTCGTGTAGGCTAAGCATGCACGCTACCACAGAGCTAAACCCTCCCCCCCGATTCAACTTCTAAGGTCAGATACAAAGCATAGGTTTGTTGAGGGATGGGGAAGTGGGGTGGGGATGGGAGACACCCTTGGACCTCAGAGCCAGGCTGCTATTAAACCCAGAGAGATGTTTAGCTTTTTATACATCTGCTCAACAGGAACCCAGACCACTGATCCAGTTCCATGGATACAGAAAAACCAACAACATGACATCTCGCTGCTGATTCTCAAGTGTGTACACAGCTAAACCAAGGCAGAGAATCTGGAAACCAAGGCTTCCCGAGAGAACATTGTGGCACAAATTCTGTCAACAGTCCCAGAGTATCCCTTAAGAAAAAAACAACAAAGCATTTATTCCAATTTATTCTTCAAGGGACTGGTGGGAGACAACACGTTCAAGATGATAAAAGCTACCCGTGATGTTTGCAGCGAGCTACTGAACCCAAGTAAAGGGCACCGTGCGTGCGTCCTAAGGGCAGGTCTGCAGGAGAAATGCTGACATTTTTGGCAATGACAGCAGTGCAAAAGGAAAACACAGCCCCAGTAAGCCCATCTAACGGCTGCTGTGAATCGCCCTGATTATGAGCCACAAGCATGCAATCACTGGCACACAGGAACTCCTGACAAATAGCCGTGCGCAGTTTGCCTTTGCTATCTAAGTGTCACAGACTGAACACACTCTTGCCTGACCTAAACTCGGCATTAATACCTGAATCCCAGCCTGCGGAAGCTCAATGTTCCACTGCTGGGAAGAAGATAAACAGCAACAAGACAAAGATGCAGCCCTTTTTAGTGCTGCTAGTTAAGCCAAATGCATTTAATCTTTCTCCTGTATCTAAAATGTCTGTCATCCTCTCTTCGTGGAATGAGTGATATTTAAACACTCCTGCAGAAAGCCAGTTTCTTGGAGGCTTTTCCACATCCCAAATGGCAAACAGAATTTAAAAAGTCTTGGCTACCCCCAGCATCACAAGACACAAATCATTAGGTTGCTGAGGGACGTGCTGTTCATGGTTCCACAACGAAAGAGAACCACATGATCATTAGTGAGAGTGCCTACCTGTAGCCCTGAAACATACAACTAATTTCTGTAGTATAAGATATGTAAAATCTGCTCTGGAAACAAGTGATTAATTGTCATGATATGAACGTACTATACATCTAAAGGGAAAATGCCCACATCAGCTGGTTTCTTCTCACCTTGGACTAGCATGACAAGGAGTTAAAACAAGATGTCTTATCAGGAAGAGCTGGTCAACGTATCTGAACAGACGCCCACTTCACCACCACCTCCATTATGACAGCTAGTTAAGTCCCATCGTTTGGGAGGAAAGTTACACAGATATGAGGAAGAATGAATCCTTGCAGAAAATGATGGGGATGGACCCATGATCACAGCTAGACCTCATCAGGAGCTCATCAGGCACAATTCTAAGTGCTTTGTTCATCTTCACACTGATTCAAGCGATTCAAAGCTTGAGGATGTGTTTTACCCCACTGTGTAGCTAAGGAAACAGAGACCAAGAGAAGGGTGGTCCTGGCCACACATGTAGTATACGGTAAAATTAGGATTCTAACCTAAGCTAAGCAAGTGTCTTTGAAAGCCTGCACTCCTATCCCTACGCACAGGGCAGCCTTCCAGGGAGACTCCTGTGAACAAATCAAAGCAGATTCTGCCAGACTAAAGTCCTAGAGATGCTAATGTAAATCCACGCTTGCTTTCTTAAGGGAGGACAAGGCAGTCTTACTAATCACCTGAATCGCTGAGTCCAGTAATGCACCCTTTAAAAGCGGAAAGCCTTAAACCCTCAATTATATTTAATTCAAGATGCAGAAGAAATAGCACTCTGCTGAATGACCTTCAGCAAATTTTTCCTGGCTGCGCTACAGCATAGTGTCTAGTTACGAAGCTGCAGTGCCATAACTAGGGTCCTTGGGAACTGAGAACAGGGTCAGGTTCATTGTAATCCTGCTCCATAAAGGTAAAGGTCACTGGTACTAAAAATAAATAAATATATGAAAATGAAAATAAGGTAGATGAATCGGGGAAGGTGTAGGCACCAAGAAAGATGCAAACTCAGTGACCAGTTACCCAAGGCAACTCTGCTCAGCCTTCCCTTTCTTCCATTTCCTCTGCTAGGAGGCCAAAGGTGGGGACCTATCCAAGCAGCATTGCGTCCGTGGACAATGATTATTTTAATCGACATTGTGCTTTGTTAATGAGTGCCAACCATGTGCCAGATGGTACTGAAAACAAAGCCTTCTCTGCAATCCCGCCCAGTGGGATCACCACCTCTCCTCTCTGTGAAAGCGATCACAAATGTGGTAATGAGCTAACTCCGATGCAACCGAACTTCTAATCCCCCCGACACTCTCTGATTGGGCACTGCACCAAGATTTGGCATAGAAAAGGCACCTGGAGTGCTGTCGGATGATCTCTTCAGGGATAATGGACCAGGGAACTGAGCCTGTAATGATTTCCTATCAGTTTGTTCAAGTTCAGTTGCTATTAATTGGGTTCAAGTTCAGCTCCAGTTCACACAATCTAAATAAATAGCTGTTGAAACCAGCTTAGTGCCTGGCACAGTATGTATCTTTGTAAGTAACAAGAAGCAAGAAAAAGAGAAAGATGTAGAGGGACGCCTTGCATGGATGTTGTGTGATACACACAGTCTGCCTGGTAGACCTGTGGAGTCAGGGAGGGGAAAACACAACCGTGGTCTGGTTTGTTACAATTGTGCATGGTTATATTGCTTAACAAATGATAATATTTTGAAGAGCTGAGACCGAAAACTGTTTTAAATGCAGTTTTGCACATCATTCTTGAGAATTACAGGCAAAATACTGGCTTGAAGTTAACATGACCTAAATTCTGGTCTTTCTCTGTGCTTTCCATCCACCCTGGCAATTTTAAGATGTTAACTCTGTTGTAATCTACGTAAAGTCTGGATAAGAAATGTTTTAGACAAATTCATTGTTAAATAGAGAAAAGGAGCAATATCGCAGAGGTTAAAAAAAATCTATTTAAAAAATAGGGCTTTGCATATTTTATGGGAAAAATCAATCCAAGATCTATTTTGTTCTAGCCCATTAAGATTCACTCTAAGTTGGTTTCACTAGAATGAAATTTAAAATACATTTCTAACGATCGTTTGTAGGAAATTTTGAATGGAGGCATTTCCAATCCAATGTTGGCTGGCAAAATCTGACTTCTGTTAGAATTCAGGCATAGATATTGTGTTTAAAAGTGAACTGGTTTGAGAAGATACTGGTATGCTTACTTCACAAAGTAAAAGAATTACATATGGAAGATAATATGTGTAGGTAATATTAGACAGGATGTATAATACATCACCACTTTTTGTCACATCGTAATATACCATTTAACATTCAACTAGTGTAATTTGACTTAATATAGTCATTAGACTTATTTTTATTATCTTTTTATATTGTTAAATCTAAACAATAAAATAAGCAGGTGATTACTAAAGACAGCAAATTATGGAAATAAGAGTAATATAAATAAAGGTTTTAATTTATTTGAAAAGATAACTTCTGACATTTTGAAGTTTTTTTTTTAAATTTTCTCAAAGTAGAAGCAAAAGGAGTTTGATCAGGTACAAAGACTCTGGCACTCTGACAATGCACCTTAACTAATATATACCAAAAAAACACAAAACAAACCCACCATGTGCTGTGGAATCAAAAGGATCCATTCCTGTGGTTTCCACCATCTACCTGAAGGTAAAGTTCCTTAACTTCCTTGGGTCTCAGTTTCCTCATATTTAAAATAAGGATTAAAAGGAAAGGCACAAGGTCACTGAAAAGAGTGAGCAGTGTCCAGCACAAGGCCTACAATATCATAGGTGCCCAGTGAATGTTGTCCCCTCCTGTTTGCCACACGGCAACCCCACATACTCTGGTTCCACTCTGTAGTCAGTCCTTCCAAAGTTCCCACTTCCAGCGGCAGTCTAACCAGCCGCTGAAAAATGAATCCTAAAATGTGAGCGACAGCAACTTATGGCAATACTTGCCCAGCATCAGGAAAATCTATAGTACGTAATTTACCTTCCATTTATAATAAATTTTATTGTGTCATAACAAAGCCTCAATAATAATTTTACCCTCCCTTCCAGCTACTCAGAATCTGTTCCCTACTCCTCAGGGAAAGTTCTAAAATTGGGGTTGAGCCCGTGTGGATGTATTTGTATTGAACGATTGAAATAGTCCTTCTCAGGACACCTTTCCAGTTGTATACCTATCTATTTAGGTTCATGAAACCATTCACATTTGCTTTATTTGCTAGATCGCAAATTTGTAGTTCTGAAGCAACCCACAGGTAATTGTGCTCTCTCAGCCCTTCTGTCACCCATCACCTCGCTCTGAACTCTGTCACCCTTTCAGCTGAGGTGCTCTGAAGCAAGGTCGCTTGGGGAGCTCCTTCCTGGTCAAATTTCCAGTTCAAGTCATCTTGGGTCTCTGAGGGAAGGCTCCTAGCGGGACCTCACTTCAAGGCTGATGCTCCCATCTGTTTCCTATTAGCCTGCCAGTATTAACCTTTGCCTCGTTTGCTTGACTTTGCCTATCTCTAATTTCAGAATGAGAGCTCAAGGACAGAAGTGGACTACAATGTTGCAGGAGACTAACCTTGGGGACAACTCAACAATAGAGTCTCTAAACTGAAGTGTCCCACTGCCAGGGCCCGAGGGTTTTAACATCTGGAAGGAAACATCTCGCTGAGGCACTATTACCCACCTGACTTCAACAACACACAGACAGACATTTCACAAATAATTCCATACACAGAACAAGCCCCCCAAACATAAGAAGCATTGATGGCATTCCTCAGATCCTTTATAAACTAGCAATTCCCTAAAGAAATGTTATAATTTCAACTGTAATCTGACCTAGAAATAGATTTTATCTGAAAATATAAAAGAAACTCTTCCCCTTGTGTTTATGACTGAATTTAAGGGCATTTCCCCCCTAAGGTCAGTGAGAATCTGTCTGTATTTGTGAAATTCTCAGAAGAGTTTAGATGGAAATGGAAGGATAACACTTTGTTTTAATTCCACGTTAGGTGCACTAAGCACCTCTATTATTACCAAGCGCCCATGTTTCTGGTTTACAGGCAACATTAAGCAGCATAAACCCCTTCCTTCCCTTTAAGGAACACACTGGGATACTTGAAACCTTACATAAAATAATGTGATCAACGCAAGACAATTTTATCATTAAGTGGGAAGCTGAACGGGGCAAACCTCCCAAGCACAGTGCAAGGGTGAAAAAGTAACACAGTGACGATGTCCAAAATGTCAGGAGTTTGCAATGGGCAGTGGGCCGGATGTTAATCCAAGTATTAAGAGTGGGATTGGGGTGGACAGGGAAAGCAGGGGAAGTCCTTCTAGGAGAAGGGAAACACGTCATCAATGACAGAGTGGCAGGGATGGCCATTCTGAGTTGGGAAGGGGGTTGGGGAGGAGTAAACACATCCAAACTATTCTGACTACACTGAAGAAGCGAGTTCATGCGGGGAGTACGGGGCGTGTGAGAATGAGCCACACACACACACACACAGACCCCTGCCTTTCCCTAAAGGACCACAACTGCACCACCACTGAGGCGCGTGCTGGGGCCTTAGTCCAGAACGGCGGGCTCTAGGGAGCACGGCCCTGTCTCCCATGGCCTGTCCCCAACGCCCTGCCTCCCGGCCAGTTCTGTAAGCAGCTCCCGCTCTGCATCTCCAGCCCTCATATTCTTTTCTCTCTCTCTACTTTTTCCCAGTTTCTGACACTTTTTTCCCAAGAACTATCCATTCTACCTTCAGAAAAATGCAAATAAAACCATACCACTTCATATCCACTAGGATAACTATCATCAAAAAGGCAGAAAACAACAAGCATTTGTGAGGATGTGGGAAAACTGGATCTCTTATGCACTGCTGGTAGGAATGCAACGTGGTGTGGAAACTATGGGACAGTAGCCTGGCAGCTCCTTAGATGGTTAAACTGGAGTTACCACATAACCCAGCAATTCCACTCCTAGGCATATATACAAAAAATTATAATAAAAACTTAGGTCCACACAAAAACTTGTACATCAGTGTTCATGATAGCACTATTCATAATAGCCAAAGAGTAGAAACAAATCCAAATGTCCATAAACTGATGAATGGGTACATAAAATGTGGTATTATAAATAATATGGAATATTACTTGGCAATAAACATAAATGAAGTATTGATACTTGCTACAATCTAGATGAACCTTGAAAACACTATGCTAAGTGAAAGAAGCCAGTCACAAAAGATCACTTATTGTGTGATTCAATCTACATGAAATATCCAGAACAGGCAAATCTATACAGACAGAAAGTAGGTAAGTGGTTGCCTGTGGCTGAGGACAGGCTGGGGAGTAGGGGGTGACGGGGTGTTATTAAGGGGTGCAGGGCTTCTTTTCGGCATGGTGATAATGTTCTAAAATTGATTGATAAAAGTTGAATAATTAGGTGAATACACTAAAAAACCACTGAACTATACACTTTAAATGGATGAATTGTACATTATAAATTACATCTCATAAGCTGTTAAATCAAAAAGAACCATCCATTCTGATGACTTCAGGTAAAAATCACTTTTATTATGTGAGTCATAAAAGGCCTCGCTTCTTAGAGCTGAGGTGGGTATCGCAGTGTGAACTAGTGATGGAAACTTCTAACAGCTGAACTCATTGGACAAACAAAATATTGTATAAAACACGATAAGTAAAACAGGAAAAAAAGTGTTATTTTATTAACTTGCATGTGCATTTTTTACTTGTACAGCTAACTCATATTTGTAACCTTTAATTTTTAATTATAAGCTTGGGTCAAGAACAATGAGGTTCTCCCAGTGAGGCAAATTCTAGGTCTAGAATACATTTATTTAAGCATGCAAATTATTTTTGTTACACTTTCCAAAAGCCAAGTCAAATATTTCTGCAGTCTTTGCAGAACCACTTGATTTGACAAGAGATCAGCTGAGTACATTTAATTTTGTCCAATACCCTTAGTTTGTAACTGAGAAAACTGAGGCTCAGAATAGGTGCCTTAGCCATCTGGCTACTAAGTTTCAGAACATTGGTCTCCCAACTTCTGTCCTTCTTTCCAGATTTAATAATCACATTTCAAATTCTGGATATTAAATCAAAGCAATTATTCTTTGGATAAATAAGTAGATACATGTACACAGATATATCACACCTATTTATTACTCTAGAGAGTGACTGCCTTTCAGAATTCCAAATAACTCCCATTTTTACTTCCAGGGCTTCACAGGGTGCCTGGCAACAGCATATGCTTACTAAACATTTAAGGAATGAATACCTGAGGCATGAACTTCATCTTTCAGTATTGTTAAAAAACACACATTTCCAAACTAGAGTTCTGGTCCCTTATCTCTAACCACCTAAATATCACCTCTGCTTAGACTAACTGTGTTGTAAATTATACTTATCTTTTCCCTCCTGTCAGCTCCCCTTTTGACCTCACTGCTTCTGTCAATGGTACCAACTTTCTGCTAATCACCCAGTGACAAGGCCAGGATTTAGAGTGCATACACAGGACAATTCAGTAGAGTCTAGGGCCACTTCATTTAGTCAATCGAGGTTAAGAAGAAGTTAAGTCATTAAGCAAAACATTGATGAGGGTGATGACTGGGAGGAGGGCTTAGGTGAGCATGAGAGTCCCCTGGTGAGACCAGTAGGCAAAGCCAGGTAAAATGGTGAGATCTTGTTCAAGACAGTGATCCAGGATGGGCAGATGTGCCCAGAATTAGAAAACAATAAATGCCTATGAGCACTGGTAAGATGATGCTGGAATTTGAGGTCCATAAACATTTACTGTTTACAGTTGTTTCTTTTTATTATTATTTTTAACAAACATAATAGATGAGCTTAGCTATCTGCCAAAATGTCCCTGACCAAGAATGGAACAAACAAGGTGTATCTTCAGAAGCAAGAACTGAAAAGTGACAAATTAAAAACAAAGAAAAACTTAGTTCATTCAATAATATTTTCTTCCAGGCTGGACATGATATTTATCACAACAGTAACTACTTTATTTGCATTTGTTAGTGAGGGTGTGATGCTCTGTCTGTGCTACGCAACTGGCCCAGCTCACTTAAGTGTCTGCAACCTCACAGTACATAGCTGTAAGCGAGGTATTCCACACACTGTGCATTCCTTTGACAAACTCTGCAAAGGTAGATGTGATTACCTGTTTTATAGAGAAAGAACCCAAGACACAGAGAAGATACGTAATCTAGCAAAGGTCCTAAAGGCCGTATGAGGCAGAGCCTGAGTCAGAACCCAGGTCTAACTCCCAGCCTCTGTTCCTTCCTCTACATCATGACAACTTCCAAACACGAATTCGCTCTAAATAGGAAAGTGGGTGGGGGTGGGGGGAGATAGCAGGGGCTGGAGAGAAAGGATTCACAGATCTTTTGCACAGCTCTTAGGAGACAGGATCCTCTGTTTCTAAACATAAAATCATGGAGTTAGAAGGATCCTTCGGAAGAGAAGAGTAATTTACCATGCTGCCCAAGCTTAATGGAAATATCCCTTAAGAATAATCAGTTTCCTCTTTTAATTCTTTTTGCAATGAGTAACCTGTGCCCTATGATTTAGTCTCCTGAGGAGACTTCCTCATGCAGGTTACCAACCCCAGTTCTAAAGACAGATTCTTTCCCCACAGTAAAGTGATCAATTATTGTAAGGTTCACAAAGCCATCTTTTGTGAGTTTTGGCTGTTGGTGTCCGGACAGTCCACCTTTGGGAAAATTAATAAAACTGTATGTGTGGACCCTCAAAGCAGAGGGGCTCATTTATATAGAAATTTGTAGCAATCAAAGGACTTTCAAACTAATTCTATGCCACAGTGAGGTGAATGTCTCTTGAATACAACCCTCTTCCATTTCCATTAACACCACTCTAAGTTCAATTATATTTAAAGCAGAGAATTCCAGAAAGGGAGTATTTTGTGACTGGTCCAAAGTCGTAAGTCTTGGTTTAGACCCTTCTCATTTCTTGACTTTGATTAATGAAAAAAATGCCCAGTTGGTTTTCCCACCCTTGTTTCTTCCAGCATGAATGTTAACAGAGAATCAAATCCTGCCTGTCACACTTATGAAATTTTTCTGGCTTTGAGCAAGTAGCATAACATATCTAAAACTCTGTTTCCTCACACATACGTGGAAATAATGATGACATTTTTCTGTAAGAATTGTTAAGAGGGGACATTCACACAAAGTGCTTGAAGTCGTGCCTAAAACACAAGGTTTATTCTGTACATGTAGCTCTCAGGTTACTGCTCTGTCAGCTACCTTGCACACTTCCAGGGCCCCATTCGTTTACAGCTTTCAATCTGCCTCCAGTGTGACATCAGTGCCTTTTACAGTGTGATGTCAAATACTTTTAAGTCTCTCTCATAGTGCGAGCGAGGACAATACAGCTCCCTCTCAATTATACAGCTTTCTCACCCCCTTTAAACTTCTGCTCAGATTATAATGCACAGGAGACTCCCGGGATGATTTCTTTCTATTCCTGACTGCTTTCTGATCCTCATCTCATGTCCCAACAACTCCATGAATTATTCCTGCATTTCTCTCACCCTCTCCAGTAAATTCTTACTTCTTTGGGCTCTTATGATGCTTTGGGGAACTATCTGGAAGTTACTCATATAAATGTCTTATTTAACTTCCATACGTCCATCTTATTTTCCTAGATTGTGTTAACTTTTCAAGAGTAGAATGTTTGGCCATGTAAGAAGGCAGGCTTAGAAGGCAGACAGTCAGGAGTTCACCTAGACAGGAAGCACATTCTGCATGCCCAAAAGGACAGTGGTCCAAGTTCAGAGAAGCCTGAGACAGTAAATACAAAAAACAGGCAGGTACCATGGGATTAGATCACTGTCTTGCAAACCGTGATTGATGGGGCCCTACGTTTCCAGGAGCAGCGCTGGCACCCAGAGGAGGTTCCCGCTCTCCGTGTTCCCAGGGGAGTCAGAGTAACACCACTTTCATTTCCTTGATATGTTAGAGCCCTGCATACGATTTCCATTTCCTTGGAAAAGAAATGGTCCCACAGGTCATACAGCAACTGAGGATCAGTAGACTAAATAACCATTCCTGTCTCCAATAGTTCCTGAGTGCCTGTCTGGGCAGGATCCTCATCTGGGGAATGAGAGTTAGGTATGTGGACAGCACGCGTGGAGGCCGGTGTGTCTGTGGCGTGAAGAACAAGAGGGAAAAGGGCATGAGATGAGCCTGCCAAGGAAGGCAGGGGCTGGCACGAGGGGCTGAGGCGTGAATTTCTTTCCATGTGCCAGAGGGCCACTGTGGTTCTCAGAGCCATGATCTGATCTACAGAATGCTTTAAATTCGACGTTTATATTTCATATTTTAAAAGATACATTAAGCTGCTTTGTAGAGAATAGACTGTAGAGAGATAAAAGAGGAGATCATGGTAGTTGCACTAGAGAAAGACGATGGTGATTTGGCCCAAGCAGAGAAAGAGACAGTTTTGAGATGTATTTTAAAGATAAAACCAATTTTTCATTTCTAGACAAATTAACTTAAGCGTAACTTTTGGGAGTGGGGGATGCAGACAGAGTACAGGAACGCTTTGGGCCAACAGGCAAGACTCTGGGTTTCAGAGGTCAGCAAGCAGGCTTAGGTAAGGCTCACAATGGGGACAGCAAACCCATTCTTTCATTCATTCACTTCTCACTTACTGAATGGCTCAGTGCCAGGCACTGTGCTCAATACTGGACATCCAAAGTCACATAGGGCCACTGTTCCAAACGAGGTAAGAAATCTCACTTCGTAAGAAGACGGGGTTTCCAACAGCTGGAGTGAGAAAGCATCAATGCAGAGGACAAAGCAGACACCAACTTCCTTTACTGCATCCTCCAATCTGTTCATTCATTAATTCATACATTCACTCACTCATTCACTTCCTTACTATTATTCAATTCAATGTTGAGTACTATTGAGTTGTGAAACTCTGGACTGAAGTATACCAAGATAAATAAGACACAATCTGTATCTTTCAGGAACTGTCTGCACCTTGCCGAGGTGAAGGACATGTAAACGTGTCGGTTCACGTGAGATGCTAACATAAAAATACATAACAAAACCAACAGCTCACAGGACATAGAGAATGTGACCTCTTCAGCCTGTAGCACTGGCCTCCGTCCAGAAAGGCCTAAGACAGAAACATTCCTTCTGCCTAAAATGTGCTTCTTTACAGAGGTCTCTGAGTCTCTCATTGAACTGGGCTCTCTGAACACTGTCATCTTTGTACCCTTTCTCAGAGTTCAGGTTACATGCTTGTTAGGTGACTGCCCCTCTGCTAGACTACGAGCTGCATGAGGACAGAGGCTGTGTGTCCCCGCCTTCTACTGCCTTCTCTGCTGCTAGCACCCTGCATGGCACAGAGGAGCTGCCCACGGAACATCTGTTATAATACAGTAATAAAAACCTGTCATAATAATACAATAATAAAAGCAAGTGATTCTTAAAACCCAAGATCACTGCAGGCACATTTGATTAGAACACACTAAATACCCTTACAGAAAAAAATTATTTGCCAAAACCTAGAAGAAAACGTTGATGAAGAACATTACTCAGGCATCTTCCCCCCAAGTCTGCAAACCAGGGCAGCGCAGGTGTGAAATAGATATCACTTCCTTCGTCACAACCATCCCCTCATGCTCTGTACCTGAGAACTATAGATAAGAAGGCAGTTCTACCCTGCAGACTTCAGTAACACTACACGTGACAGTCAGACATCAGAACCACAAATGCAGAATGACAGAAATATACTTGCACCTGCAGAGAGGTTAAAACAGCCATGGTGGAAGTCCAGCTGTCAGGAAATTTCTGGTTTTCCAAGACGTTATTTGAAAAGGACATAAGGAGCCAGGATGATACTAGGTACAGCATGCAAATGAAGCTACTTTTATTTTTATTTAGTGTATGGTTCAACTCTTATTTTCATTTAATTTAGAGTAGAAGCATGCCAATATGAATATAGGACACCCTTCCTAAGAATTCTCCAAATTCCCGGAGTGATGTTGGTTAGCGGGACAATTCAGATAGCTAAGTCTGCAGCCGGGCTGCTGACAAGGTGAATTTATAGACAGAGGCAAGGATGGAAAGATAAAAAGATAGATGTAATGCCCTCTCTGTCTACAGATTTCACAGTAGAGTGACACCTCGGGCCCCAAACTGTCTCAATTGCCGCACTGCTTCCTTCCATCACCTGTGGAAGCGCGACTGTCACAGTACAGGTCACGCTGCCCCTTGGTGCCGGTGGTACCTCAGCAGTTGTTCACCTAAAGAGGTTTTCAACCTCTGAAGCTGACTGTGGTTCTGCAGATGCCAACTCACAGCACTGTCAATCACCTCTTCTGGAGCAGCCGGGAACTCTTTTTGCTCCTTCAGTTCCTACACACGCCTGAGTCTCACAGCAAGACTAGATGTCAGAATCTTCTCAACCTAGCCAGTCCCCACCTCCAGTATTTGGCAACTCATCTCGGGTCTTCCCCCAGAATGAGTTCCACTCTACCAGTACGACTGCCCCCTCCCACCCCTACAGAGGACATCTGACGGTGACTGGAGAGAAGTTGGTTGTCACTAACATGGCGGTAGGCATTGAGTACCACTGGTGTCTAGTGGGCAAAGACCAAGGATGCTGCTCAACCACCCACAATGCACGGGGCAGCCCGTCCTCAAAGACTCACCAGGTCCCAAGTGTCAGTCCTGAGTGCTGAGGACGAGAAACCCTGCACCGCAGCACAGCAAACACACAGCAGCACGAGAAGATTCTCTCCCCCCCCAGATTAAACAGTCTCACTGGAGATGATGACATTTATACACAAGACAGTCCGAGGGAAAAAAACCCTCAAACATCTAAAAATAACTATTTTGAATAATTAAACTACAGTTATAAATTATGAATACTAGAAGACAGATGAACAAAAGACTATAGAAAATAAGTAAGAATTGGCATTTGAGGTACAGACAATACACACAACCCCGAGATGTCGGCTTTGTGTCTGCCTGGGGAGGTCTCTGGCGGGAAGCTGTCACCCGACTGAGGGAAAGCACATTTGGGTCTAAAGTCATAGGTGGACTCAAGATGGGAGAGGCAGGGGCTGAGCTCGCCTGGGCAGGGACAGTGTGTGACCAAGAATCAGAGTCGCAGGAAATACTACCTAGAGTTTAGATCCATCAGCAAGAAGATTAAAACCTTCAGTACATCTTAATCTTCTGCTTATGCTACACAAGTACAAGTTACTAATTTTAGAAATGCTACATTTCGGAATTACTTTCATTTGGGAGTTTAGGACAGCTTCTTATGTGTCTGATATCTAGCAGTGTCATAAATTACCCACGGAATGACTTCACTAGTTTCACCTTGCGGTATCATAATAAATATTTCCAACTTGTTTATAGCTTTCTTTCTTTGATCCTAACACTGTATAGAACAGGCAGGTTTAAACACTTAAAACTGGAGACAAATACAGATATGCTTCAGTTATATGTGCAGTTAAAACATTATCTTTTACGTAGTTGCGTGTGTTAAGCTATCAAGTGTTTGTCGTAATGGGTACTTTAAAGAACAGTCCAAAATAAATCCCAAATCCTTGGAATTCTAAGCTGATTCTCCAGATGTCATGCTACTGACCATTTCAATCTACTCTTGTTTCCTCACAAACCTACATTCTAAAGCAGCCAGAAATCAAGGGAGCCACAGAAAACAAAATCCATCTTATTATCATCTTGAAAGCTTGGGGCAGGATAAGCTGATTAGTCTGTTAACATTTTGAATTCTTTCTCTAAAAGTAAACTCTGTAGGAGACACTAAGCATCAAGGTATATATTGAAATTATATGAGTAGAAAAAAATGGAAATACATACTAAATGGTAGGCTAAATACAGAAATTCGTCTATCCTAACACTTTATCACAAAAGCAATGAAATAAAAAAAAAAAGATTAAGGCCACAAAGACAAAGAATACTGAAAAAAATGAGAGCTGGTGAGTGACACCAATGAAACATTGGAAGATGAGAAGTGGAGACATAAGTAATGACTTTGCCAGATGGGAGAAAGCTGACACCTAAGATTTCTCAGGGGTGGGGAAGCCAACAGAAGCTTCAGCAAACTAGCAAAGTTCAAAAACTGGGGAACTAGGTTCCTCTGAAGGTAGTGTGGGCTGACAGCAGGAGGACTGATAGAAAACCTACCAAATGCCCAGCAGGTCTTGTCCCATTTCATTCCATCAGTCTGGATGCTCTAGACCATCCAGCCCCTTATTCTCTCATCCCTAAATACATCAAGGGTTGCACTTTTTGGAGAGACTGACCAAAGAGGAGCAACACGGTGAGATGCCAGGAGTAACTGCAGAAGGAGGGTGTGAAGAACTGTACTGGGAACCAAAGAACAAAGCAAAAGCTGAATACTGAAAGGTGAGCCCCACTTCTCTCTTCCCGGGTTCCCCAAACACTGACGGCTAGGCTTCATACTCCAGGCAAAGAGTCTGGAGGAATTTTCTCTGGGGAATCCATAGTAGCCAGCCTCTGTGATGGCCCCCAGCGATCCCTACTTCCTGGATTCACACCCTCTTGTAGTCCCCTCCCACCATGTACCGGAATTAGCCCACGCGGTCAATAAAACATGGCGTAAGTGCTGGTATGTCATTTCTGAGATGAGGTTACAGAATCACACGTCTGTCTTGGAGACCTGCTTCCTTGCTCTCTCTCTTGAATGACTTGTTCAGCCTCATCGACACAGGGAAGCGATGAAGGACGGCCAACAATCACGTCACTACAATCGTGTAAGTGAACTTAAGAGTGAATTCACTGACCTGGTCAAGCCGTAGGATGACTGCTGCTCGAGCCCACAGCTTGGCTACAACCTCTTGGAAGGCCCTAAACCGGAGTCACTAAACTGTTCCTTTATTCCTGACATTAAGAATCTGTGAGATAGTAAACGTTTGTCTTTTCTAAGCTTCTAAGTTTTGAGTGATTTGTAGATAACTAACACAAGATCTGTGTAAAGACATTCAGGAGCCCCAGTAAAAAGGCAGGATTTCTGTCCAGTCAGCTCAAGAGCGCTACCAGCCAGGGGAGGCGCCCCATCACCACCAGACCTCGTACACAGAGAGCCTGCAATCAGATCCTTCTTAAACATGAACAGACAACTGAGGATAAGAGATAATAGAGAAAGATCTCTAAAATGAATGACCAAAACAATCAGAAGGGATTCAGAAATAACACAATGTGAGAAGCGAAGGCAAAAGTAAGACACTACGTATGGAACATTCAGAGAGTAAGGAAGAACTCTTAGAAATTGGGAGCACAGTGGTGGAAATATAAAATAAATAAATAAATACAGAGGTGATAGAAGACAGGTTTGAGGAAAGCTCCCCAAAAGTAGCACAGAGATAGACAGATGGAAAATAAAAGAGAAAATAGAAAAAGTTAGAGAATCAATCCAGGACTTTTAGCCACCAACTAATGCAGAATTCCAGAAAGAAAAAGACAGAAAAAATAGAAAGGAGTATTAATTATCTAATGAATAATATGCAACAGGTTTCCAGAATTGAGATCTCTGACTTTTTAGATTAAAATATCCAACTGAGGGCCCAGCTCACTGAAAATACACAAACCTGATAATAAATACTACTGAATTTTCAGAACACTAGAGATAAAGAGAATCCTAAAACTTCCCAAATATCAAAAAAAAAAAAAAATCGGTACACAAAATCTGGAATAAGAATAGCACCATACTTCTCTAAAGCAACATTGAGGGCTGGAAGATAAAAAAGCAATGGCTTCATAATTCAGAAGTAAAAAGATCTCTAGCTTAGAGTTATATATGCAGCCAAACTATAAATCAAGTCAATCAATCAATCAATGAAGGCATTTTTCAGAAATATGAGGTCTCAAAAATTGTCTGCTCCCATGCAATCTTTCTTAGAAAGTTACCAAAAGGTGTGTCTCATGAAAATGAGGGAATAAACCTCAATGGGAAAACATGAAATCCCAAAAAAGAGGGATTCAACCCAGGGGAGAGGTAAAGGGAATTGTCGGTACTGGCTGGGCAGAGGCCTTTAGAGGGGAAGCCTGAAGGAGGATGCCAGTAGGAATAACTTCAAGCAAAAACAAACTGGCAGATTGACATGACTGATGATACTGTGAGCATTTTTACATTTCTACTGGAAGTTTTTAATTAAATATTTTGATTGATATGTATTAATCACTTCACTTTAGAAAAATGGTGTAATGAAGGGAATGTGGTCTAAATGCCCTTCATGCTCTGTAGTGTATATATATACATACACACACACACACACACACACACACACTGCGTATACATACATTTATATATGTATATACATATATATACACACAGAAAACAATAATATAAGAACAAAGTACAGATTTGAACTCAATTATAACTATTTTTGAAAAATGAGGGAAAGAAAGCGAAGGGTGATTAGTATAAGAGAGTTTAAATCTTCAGCTTCCATAACTAGGAAGACAAAGACAAACTGAAAAATAAGTACCAAAAAGAGCACAAGCCTTCTACTTAGAAACAGATCAGCACTAGAAAAAACAAGCAGAAGAAATGTGAATAGTTGTCTAGAGAGCAGGAATTAGGGCCAGGGACTATGTCCTTGATACAATTCTAGACTTTTTAAGCTTTGCACATTTTTATTAATAAAGTTTAAAAAAATAAGATAAAAAGGAATGGGTTAAGAGATACAAAGCAAACAAAGAAAGCAGAAATGATGATATTCAAATGAGTAAAGGTGAATATAAGGTTAAAAGTACTAAATATGAAGAAGTAGGATATGAGGTCATAAGAGAAAGTCTACTCCCCTTCCTTCCTCCCACAACTCCCCCCAAAAAACAGACATATTGATCTTAAATTTACATGTACCAAAATATAGCACTCTCTTTTTTTTTTTTAAAGCACATGAGAGGAGTTTCAACAAATAAGCAAATAAAAAGAAGAGTAGAAGACGCCATAGAGAAGACACCGTAGTGAATTCTCAGGCTATAGATGATCCGAGATTTTTTAAGGAATAAGATTTGGCTTCAAACTTTATGGCACATCATAGCATTAAGTCAAATCTTCCGTTTTCAACTTGTTGCCTATTTGATGAGTTGGGCACTGAATATTGCACAATGTTAGTAAAGGAATGCCACTATTGTTTTACAGGCACAAGTCTTTTCTCGTTTCACAGAAGGGAGAAGACCATTCACGTGAAAACCAGCTCTTCCAATAAGAGTATTTCTGGGCTTCCTTTAATATGAGTATTTGATGAAAGTGGTGAATTCCCCCTCCTTGCCTTCAGAATAAACTTGCCCTTTTTCTTTAAAGAAATGTGCCTTTCTCTGCCATCAACTTCATTGACGTTTGATGTTGCTATTAATATTTTCAGAAAAGTATTTTTGAAGAGCCCATTTCCTCCCCTTTGCCTTCCACTTGGTTGCTCTACTATTGTATTTTCCAGTGCTGAACAATAAATGGAAATCAGCTTTATACATCCTTAGACTAAATAAACTGAGAGATAAAAGAGAAATATAAAAGCTAACAACCCTTTTTTAAAACATGAAGTAAAGTTGATTCACAACATTGTGTTAGTTTCTGTTGTACAGCAAAGTGATTCAGTTATAAATATATATATTCTTTTTCATATTCTTTTCCATTATAGATTATTATAAGATACTGAATATCGTTCCCTGTGCTGTACAGTAGGACCTTGTTGTTTATCTAGTTTACATATAATAGTTTGTATCTGCTAATCCCAAACTCCTCATTTACCCCCCACTATTTCCCCTTTTTTCTATGTGTTTCAATTTTGTAAATAAGTTTGCTTGTGTCATATTTTACATTCCACATATAAGTAATATCATATGATATGTATCTTTCTCTGCTTTACTTCACTTAGTATGGTAATCTCTAGGTTTTCCATGTTGTTGCAAATGACATTATTTCACTCCTTTTTATGGCTGAGTAGTATTTCATTGCATATATATACCAAAACTTTTTTTTTTGAACTTTTTTTATAGAGTTATAGTCATTTTACAATGTTGTGTCAAATCAAAACTTCTTTATTCATTCATCTGTCGATGGACATTTAAGTTCCTTCAATGTGTTGGCTACTGTAAGCAGTTCTAAAGCTAACAACCCTTTAAGCATAAAACAGGGCAAAAAGTCTTTCTCAAGCAAATCAATTTAAGACATGGTAGAAATAAGTCAGAAGTTAAGAAGTTAGAATTTCTTGTTGCAGTAACATACCACATACACAGTCTGTGATGCCTGTAAACAGATGCCCTGTTTTAGAGCTGACAATCCTTTGTATCAGAGAGATTAAGTGATTTTTCCAAGATGATGTAACTTCTAGGTAGGTTGCAGAGCTACTGTTACAGTCAAGAATCACATACACCAGAGAAGTTTCAGAAATAAATATTACCACCTCAGATACATTATGACTCATCAGGATGAAATTGAGACTCAGAAGGAAAAAAATTAAGTGAAGTAAAAGACAGTTCTTGACACACAGTAAGGGTACAAATACTTACCAAGCGAATGTATACAAAGCAAATTAAACAGGCTTATATGACACTTTATTTTTGTATTAGGGGGTTAGTTCTACTTTGATGTAACTTTTAAAAATAAAATAGAGTCATTTGGGATAGGCATTGTAATTAAAGTTACATAAAATTAGTACCATCTAAATATTTAACACTGTGATATGACTCTACACTGGAATGTTCTGTGCCACCTACTCCCAAAAGTTTTGTAGAAGAATAAATTGATACTGAAAAAGTCTTAGAGTATATTTACTGGGGATGAGGGAGTTATGTTACCAATAAAGTGTATTATGATCCCATTTCTATTAAAAAGTAGAGTTTAGAAATATATACACCGAAATATGAAATTGGTGTGTTTATGCTTAGTTGTGGGTGGTGGGATTATAGTAACATCTATATCTGCCCTTCAGTTACCAACATTTAAAAATTCTCCTACAATGGGCATGTATTACTTCAACATTACCCACTAATTTTTAAACAAGTGATTTAAAGGCATACTAAGCAAAGTAAGCCAGAAAGATATAAAATATCATAAGATATCACTTACATGGGGACCCTAAAAAAAAGAGACACAAATGAACTTATTTACAAAACAGAAAAAGACTCACAGACATAGAAAACAAACTTATGGTTACCAGGGGGAAACAAGGTGGAGGGATAAATTGGGAGCTCGAGATTTGCAGATACTAACTACTACATATAAAATAGATATAAAAAACAAGTTTCTACTTA
Organism: Camelus bactrianus; assembly: GCF_048773025.1. Lineage (NCBI taxonomy): Eukaryota > Metazoa > Chordata > Mammalia > Artiodactyla > Camelidae > Camelus > Camelus bactrianus. Next base: position 75,452,390 of record NC_133543.1, read on the forward strand.
TAGCACAGGGAACTATATTTGATATCTTGGAATCTACAATAAAAAAGAATATGAAAAGGAACATATATGTATATGGATGACTGAAACATTATGCTGTACACCAGAAATTAACAACAATGTAAACTGACTATACTTCAATAAATAAATCATAAAATAAAATAAAAGTATAGAATTTGAACCCAGATCCTACTACTGTTCACAGCTGGGTCCAGGCACTGCTTTGGGTTCTTCCCAGGCAGAATCACACTTGCTCTTCATGATAACCTATAAGGTAGGAACCATCTGTTCCCATTTCACAGGGAAACTGAGCAAACTCAGGCAGTCCCTCTCACCTTTGAAAACCGAACTTGAGTGAGCCAACAGAGTAACACTGTCCTAAGCAGGCGATTTTCACCAATACCACCATTAACAGTCTGAAAATGAATTACCTCCTTGAAAGGGAAGAAAGGGAGGAAAGAAGGGAGGAAGGGAGGGAAGTAAAATCAGCTTGATTGTTAAAGGCACAGAACTTAAACCAGAGGGTTGATTTTGCAGGATGAAAGAGAGGCTTAACAGAATGACACTGACTCTCCCACTAATTCTCAACAGAAATCCGGCTTCAGGAAGCAGAGGAGCACAGCAGAGAGGCTGCTAGAGGACACGGAGGGGGAGAGGCTGGAAGCCTGAAATAAACGTGACAGGAATCCTGAGAGCACGTCTGGTCGAACTGATGAATAGCGCATCTCGTTTTGGCTGAGATGCTTTAGAAATTTCTGGCTTTAATCCTAATAGTTATCCTCATGTATTTGAAGTGATAATAAAGAGAAATGCAATATTTATTTGCCGTATGTATCTTAATTTAATTTATGAAAATATTATCGCTATGACATTGCCTTGGCAACTTAACATTTCTTCACAATGGACATGCATTACCACCATTTCATTTCATTTCCTTCTGCCTTCATAACATTACCTAAGCATTGTCAGAAAGTTCTCAGGACAGCGATGCAAATCAAAGCTTCATTACAAAGCCCAGTGAAACAGCATTATTGCAAGAACATTGCATGAAAGGTAACTACAGTGCATGCTTAGAGCCTGAATTGAAATGATAAAATACAGATTTCATTTATTTTTATAACAAAACCTTCTTTTAAAAAAAAAGTAACACCTGGTCTTTCGAATCTTCATTCCTCAATTCATTTACTCAGAGGGAGAGGAACTCTTTCAGAAGCAGGAGCACAGGCTAGAATATACAGGATATTTCTCATCATCCACCCTGACAATGCACCGAATGATTAAATATTCTCCTCCGTGGCTCCCTCCCTGAGACGGGAACAAAAGAGCCCTCGGGGCTGAAGACCTAGAGGGGGTAATTTTAAGAAGCAATATAGTGATACCCCAAGTTTTAATAAGAATTCAGCCACTCTTCCACTACCTGGCTAACCTAGCCCATCTCCTCAATTACAATGACTCTGAAATTGCCTGAAACTCTCCTTAACTCTGTTCCTGAAATCCAGTCTAGACTCATAAAATGAAATGGGTTTCATGCCTCCCCCCAAGACCTTGTTTTGATAATTCACTTTGACACATACCAAGTGCCTACCACAAGCCAGTTCCCATGCTAGACACCATGCAAGGCCCCAAAGCAAGCTCTATCATGGCCCCTTCACAGAGGCTATGGGAAAGTTCTGATGCAGGCAAATAATTACATGTATTAAACAACAACAACAACAAAACAGTATTCAAACTCACTGAAGCAGAGAACAGAATGGTAGTTGCCGGGGACGGGGAGGGGGAAATCAGCAGTTGCTGTAGAACTGGGTATAAAGTTCCAGCCACAAAGGTGAATAAATTCTAGAGACCCGCTGGACAGCACAGTGCCCACAGGTACCAGTACCGCAGGGTGCATTTAAAACTGTAACAAGGTAGAGCTCATGTTAAATGTTCTTACCATAAAAAATAGATGAAAATATAAAGCAAGGGGACACACTAAGTCTTGGAGGCTATAAATATATTTAGTGCCTTGATTGTAGTGATAGTATCATGAGTATCTGTCTACACATGTCCAAACTCATTGATATATACACATTAAATATGTGTAGTTTTTTGCATATTAAGCATGTTTCAATAAAGGTGAAAAAAAATTAAAACAATGACAAGAAATATTTCATCCATGGCACAAATATTTATTGCTTGTCAACTATGTGCCAGGCACTAATCTAGGGGCTAAGCATGTAACAGAGGAGAAAAAGAGAGTTCTGAGTTCTTTGAGAGCTTACATTGTAAACAACAAGCAGAAAAAAGTCATTTACAATGTCAGATGTGGATACAACATTAGGAAAAAACAAAGTGCAGTGTGAGCTGGCAGTGGGCTGTGGTTTTAAATGGGGAGGTCAGGATGGACCTCAATGAGAAGGCGCCTTTTTTTTTTTTCTTTTTCTTTTTTAAGTATAGTCAGTTTACAATGTTGTGTCAATTTCTGCTGTAAAGCATGTTTCAGTCATACATGTACACACATATATTCCTTTTCATATTATTTTTCATTATAGGTTACTACAAGCTATTGATTATAGTTCCCTGTGCTATACAGTAGGACCTTGTTGTTTAATTATTTTATATAGAGTAGTTAGTACCTGCAAATCTCAAACTCCCAATTTATCCCTCCACCTCCTTCCAGCTGGTAACTGTAAGTTTGTTTTTCATGTCTGTGGGTCTGTTTCTCTTTTGTAAATACATTCATTGTGTGTGTGTGTGTGTGTGTGTGTGTGTGTGTGTGTGTGTGTGTGTGTGTGTGTGTGTGTGTGTTTAAGATGGGAAGGTGCTTTTTGAGCAAAGGCTTAAAGGAGGGGAGACAGTTAGCAATGTGGATCTTTCAGCGGTGACCTCAGAGTGAGCCTGAGACCTATGAGCGCAAAGCCTCAGAGTGAGAGCATCTCAGGAATCTGCAATAACAGGAGACCAGGGAGATGGGCACACAGGGGCCTGCAGCAAAGTAATGGGGCCTGAGATCAGAGAAGTAAGAGGGGCTGGACCACGGAGGCCTGGTAATCCACTATGGTAGGCAGACAATGACCCCTGCCCACCAAGATGTCCCTGTCCTAATTCCTGGAACCTGTGAATCTGTTATATGAAATGACAAGGGGAAATTAAGGCCACAGGTGGACTTAACATTGACAATCTGCTGAGACTCTTACCAGAGGAAGACTGTCCTGGACTATCTGGGTGGGTTCAATGTAATCACAAGGGTCCTTCACGTGTGAAAGAGGGAGGAAGAAGAGCCATGTCAGAGTGACAGCACATGAGAGACTCCACGGGCCACTGCTGGCTTTAAAGACGGACAGAGACCAGGAGTCAAATAACGCAGGAGGTCTCTCTATGCAGGAAAAGACAAGAAAACAGATTCTCTCCTAGAATCTCTCCAGAAAGGAACTCCGTCCTGCCAACCCCATTGATTTTAGCCTAGTAAAAAGAACTATAAGACAATAAATTTGTACTGTTTTAAGCTACCCATTTCTTACAGCATCAATAGAAAGCTACTCTACCCACTGTAAGGAATTTGATTTTTACTCTGAATGAAATACAGAGCCACTGGATGATTTGGAACAGAGGAAATACTTGATCTGATTTCTGTTTAAAAAATCCACACTTGTTGCAAGAATAGACTATGAAGCGGCAAAGGTGGAGGCAGGAGAGCAGGTAGAGGGGCTTCAGAGGGAGAGAGGATGAAGGCTTCGACAAGAGTTATGGAGGCGGAGGTGGTTGGAGATCAGGCAGGGTTATAACATTAGAATGAGGAAAAGACATGGCTGTGGAATCGCAGAGAAGACTCAAAGACAACTCCCTGAAAAAGGAAGCATTTGACTTGGACCTGGAAAGACCAGATGCTTTCCTCTGGGTAAAAAATGTCACTGGGGGAGGAAGCTCAGTGGGGGTGATCACAGGAAACACCTCCTATCGAAGAAAGAACAGTGAAGACACAGAGCTGGAAAGCTCAGCCTGGGGACCATTCAGTGATGTGGTCTGTCTGAAGTGTCAGCGCCAGACCATGAATTGTTACGAGTTTGGACTTTATTCTTTAAATCTAGTTCACAGTCTGCAAGGAGGTAGGGGCAGGACTGCCTGAGAGAAGGGCAGGACTGCCTGAGAGAAGGCCAGGACTTAATTGTGGCTTGTTTGGCTGGTAGGCTAGGAACACACACTTTCGCCTTATGAATGCTGTCAATCATGACTACTGACAAGCTTCAAGGGAACTGATGGGTCACTGAGTCTTTCAACTACTCAAGTGAGTAATATGAATGTTGCTAGTAGCCACTTACTAAGGAATGGAGTGAGTATGTTTGTGTTTAGGGTGAATTTCTTGATATTTCTCGTGGAATGTCACCCATAAAGGTACCCGATTAAATTTTAATGGTCTTCCACTCCCTCCATTCTTCATTCAATACTGTATCTGAGATATGTAAGGTGAACCGTCTTGCCCAATTCAATCAACACTAAAAAGTTCTCACGTCCTGGGGCCACTGACTTCAACAAGCTCCTCACTAGCCTAAGGCAAGCTTCAGGCAATGTTAGTCTTGGGTGGTGGTATACATACAGCTTTGCAGAGCTTGCCCCAGTCACTCCTCTCCTTCCTAGCACCTGGGGCGGTTGGAGGCGGAGGGCCGGGAACGTTCCTACCCCAACTGACATTTTCATTGATGAGTTCTGATCAATGGGTGTATAGCAGAAGCAGTGTGTGCCACTTCTGAGTCACAGTTTTAAATGTCTTTCTGAGACCATCCAAAGTTATCACCCATGATGTGCCAGTCAGGAAGCCAGGTGGTCCAGACAGCACAGCTACAGATGACAGTGCCTGTCACCCGGGATCACTGTTGCTCCTGAGAGCCACCCAGATCTGCAGTGGACTTGGTATGGAAAGGAAATGATTCTGTTGTATTCAGCCACCAAGATACGGGGATAGGGTGGGGTGGGGTAGCCTATTCAGACTAAAGACTATAAATCAGTAACAAAAGGGAAAAGTTTAACACAGAATCAGTATTCCTGGGGTCTGACCTCACAGTTTTAAGTATTGGATAACTCTTGTAAATTGGCATTTAAGTATCACTGTAAAAAGCCACAAAGTGGTTATCACACAGTTATACCTACAGGACCAAAAAACAAAGCAAAACAAAAACAACCCTAACATGCGTGATGTTGTGCAAAGGATGATTCAGGACAAAATTCCGAGTGACAGTGTCATGCAGAGAGATTCAAGAAGTTCAGAGCCTCAAACCAGAAAGTAAGGATGACAAAGTAACAATGCTGTGTTCAGGAAACCAGAGTAAACAACAACAACAACAAAATAGTTCCTATGATAGCAAGGTGTTAATGTCACTAATAAATTTTACGTATGTCATTATAAAAAAGTATGTTTAGTTAAGTTCATAAATTCAACTTAAGCAGACATTTGGCTATTCTTCCTATTTCCTTGAAAGTTTTCATATCCTCACTGGGAAAACGGAGGTCACCTTCTATTTGACTGGGCCATATATTCAGGGATATATGGTAGATAATATAACAAATGTGGAACTTTTAGGGAAACCTAATGAAAACCAGAACAAAGAGGGAAAAGCTACTCGTACAACATGAGGAACCAGCAGAAACCTTATCTAGTCCCCCAACCACTCCAGGCACTCAATAAGCATCAGCAACAGGTTTTATATGTGACACCAGAGCAGGCTCACCCGGCACAGAACGCAGGCCACGGCCGCACCGTAAACATAATTTAACAAGCCTAACATCGCAAGTTGAGCTGCGCAGCGCTGGTCCCACCAGGGGAGGCAAGGGCTTATTGCTAATGCTGTTCTGTCCAGAACTTCCCCCGCGTGTGGCATCTGCTCAGCCACTCTGTGACTGATACGATCACGTTTCAGTAGCAGAACAGAGCTGCCTTCCCCACATACCCTCAGAGACGCACAGCCTCTCTACAAAGGCAAAGGGAGCAAGAGGAAAGTATACTCTGACTTCAGCCATGCTTAGATTCCTCACTGGTAACAATTCCGCAAACTCCCAGAGTGGAAACACTTGAAATGCATACTGCCCTTGTATCCTAGAAGTATATAGACTATTTTTCGTCTGAACACTATTTTGTTGAGATAAATCTTAAAAGTTTCTTTGGGCCTGAATGCACACCAAACATTTTCCTTATCACTCTAAGAGCTCAGGTAAAATATATTATGTACCGCTTGCCTGCTGACAACGGCTGAATCCTCCGAAGTAAATTGGGTGGTTCTCTATACCACTCTCTCTGTGATCAGCGGCAGCACTCTTCTCCCACCGAGAGCACTCCAGCTCCAATTGCCTTCTTGTGACTATTGCAGCAATTAAGGAGACGACTTTAATGTACAGGGGAAAGGAAAATGGTTATCTGTGGGATGGGACTCTGGAATTAAGTTTAAACATCACAGGGAAAATGTTCTCATCTCCAGGGGATAGAAAAGATTTGGTGCACTTGGCATTATTATCAGGTGAGATTGAAAAAGAACACGTTCGAAGTTCAAAACTCAATTTTAAATTATTTCTATGCATATTCTAGAGCAAGTTGCTGAGACTAGTATAAAATACTTCATGAGTTAATATAAGAGAGCATGAAACCATGGGAATTCTAAGTAAATGTTTTTAAAAATTATTCTTATGACGGTGTCATAGTTTGAAATGTATTTCCACTTAACAGGGCAACACCAGACTTTCCTTCCATCTGCTACCCTTCCTAGCACTTCTCTAGAGAAGAGGTAAATGATGATGGCAAAGATAGTGAACTACAGAACCAACACATTTCAGGGTTGGGAAGAATTTTGTAGAGCATCTGTCAGCCACAAATTCTCTATATCACATCCAATCTATAAATGAAATACTTGTCTGTCTATGAAAAATGACCACACTCTTTTATACTTTCAATTGTGCTCCGTATTACAGTTAAATCTCAAATCAAGAAAATCTCCTCTCCTGAGCAAAAATTTCCAACCAAACTAGTTACAGTGCAAGAATGGAAATTAGAGGATAATCTCACTCAGTAACATAGATTTAAAAAGTCCTAAAGAAAATATTCACAAGCTAAACTCAGCAACATAAAAAAGCAGTAACTCTTTATTCCCAATTTAGAATTACCACAGGAATGCAAGTTTGATTTAAATTTTCAAAATCAATTAATACAATCCATTGTTTTAGCAGATTAGAGGAGAAAAATATTTAATCACCTCAATGGATATAGAAAAATGTTTAGTAAAATTTAACATTCATTCACACCGAAAACTTCTAGTAAACTAGAAATTGAAAGTGATTTCCTTAACCTGAAAAAAATTATTTCATTTATTCTCTAATCCTTACAATTGTCTTTCTTAGCTTACTATGTTAAGACTTCCATTACAGTTTTGAACAGAAGCAGCAACAGGGGGTGATCTTAATAATCTTAATAAAAAATAAGAATTCACTAATACTTTTCACCCATGATTATAATATATCTGTGCATGTATGTATATACACATGTATATATGTATATGTATATAAGCACATATATAAACAAAAATTAAAATATTAAATAGTATAAATATATATTTGTATTATTATAAATGTTATGATAGATGTTTATATACATAACCATATGACATAAATTATATAAATACCTAAATATATCAGTGTCAAATTTTATATACATATATATAAAATTGTACAGTAAAATCACAATCAAGAGTAAAAAGTTGAGCAAATTCTTATTAATCACGAATAAAATCACCTGCAATCACTACTTCTGTTCAACAATGGAGGTCTTAGCATAGCAAGGCAAGAAAGGATTAATAAAGAAAAAAAAGAAGAATTAGAAAGGAAGAAATGAAACAGTACTTACCTGCAGATAACTCCAACTCCTACAACAAACTGTAGTTAAATTATGAATCATAAAAGTCCTAGGAAATTTTCTGTCTTAAAAAAATTCAGTTGAATTCTGTACTCCAGCAACAAACAAAATACTTCAGAAATATTCTTTGCAATGGCATCAGAAGTTCAGGTATTTAGGAGTAAATCCAAACAGGCACAAGAACTTCATGAAGAGATCATCAACTTTCACTGAAGAGCAATAAAGAAGATGTAAATAAATGGAGAAGCAGCATAAAGGGTTGATAGATTCGACTCTATTAAAATCATAAATACCTGCTCGTCAAAAGACATACAGGTGTAAAAAGACTACTCATCAAGTGGGAGAAGATGTTTGTGCTATAAAGTGATTAGTATTCCGGGTATGTAATATTAATATGCAATATTATGTTTTGTTGACTATGTGGAACAACTTGAATTCTTCTACTTCATAGTAGAGAAAAAACTGATAAAAATCACTGTGTGAAATAATCTGTCATCATCTAACACACTTGAAAAGTGGCATAACCTATGAATAAACGATTTTATTCCTAGGCATATTTCCTAGATGAAACTCTTACACATGCTGATCAGAATACATGGAGGAGAAGGTTTATAGCCATGCTGCATGTAAAAACCTGGCCAAAACACAAATGTCCATTAAAAGAAAACTGGAAAACTATACAACAGTGAAAATGAATGGGTAGCAGGTACATTTAACAAAATGGATGCTTTTCAGCAAAGAAATACTAAGAAAAATGTGCAGATAAATTTTTATAGTAAATTCCATCTATAAAGTTAAAAATCTTATGAAACTAAATAATATATTCCTTAGGGATATAAAAATATGTGGTCAAATTACAAAGAAAAGCAAAAGAATGGCCGAGATAAAAGTGAAATAGGCAGGCTTGGCGAGGTGTTCACCGGGGACTTTAAAGGTAATGGCAATGTCCATTTTTCAAACCAGCTGTCAGGTACATGGGTGCTCACTGCATTTCTACTCTTCCCACTGAATGCAGTTTTTTGTAAGTTTTTTTTTTTTTTAACCTTTTCAAGACATGATAAACAAACTACCGTTTAGTGGCTTCTGAGAACATGACGGAGCTCCTTACGTTGGCTACCGAGGCCCTTCCAGAACCGGCCTCCTCCCCGTTTCCAGCCAACTCTCTCCACACTTCTCTCCCCATTTTATATTCCTTACGGCTGTCACTCTTGACATTATTTACTTCCTTTAACATAAAATTCTACTCATTTAGTGTGGAATCTTCTTTCCAATTTCACTAGCCTAGTCAATGCTCTACTTCCTCTGAGAAACCTTCCCAGAATCTCTCCTCTCCAGCTCTTTTCTCAGGTTAAGGGAACCTGGGTGGAGTTCTCATGGTAGCCCAAATTCATCTTATCACTCCACTCACATCCTTTCTGGCTATTATTTCCATCTGCCTTCCTGTAATAGGCTACATGTGCGGTCACAGCAAAGACCACTGAAATCTTGCCCACTGTTGTAAGTCAACCACGTAACCCAGTGCTTCCACGGGCAGCACCTGGTAAACATTCCTTGGTGAATAAATGAACGAAGAAATGAATTAATTCCTTTTGGAAGAAGCCCATTCTTTCCACTACTGGACAGATCTAATAGTTTAAAAAAATTATTTCTTATATTGCATGTGCCTCTGTCTCCATGCAACTTCCCTCACTGGTCTCCCTTGTGCTTAAACTGCATTCACAGAGCCAGGTACATAGCAGGTGATTCAAGGTGGTAGGAGAACCGGCCCCAGGTGATGAGTTAAGGGACCTAGCTTCTGGTACAGGGGCATTTACTTTCATCACCTCTTCCAGCCACAATTTCTCTATATGTAGTAAAATGGCATAGCATATTTCATGTTCTTTATTTCATAGTATTCTCAAAAGATCATACATGTATTAAACACAATTATCAACTAATTTGGTTTCAAAATTAGATCATCTTTTGGTGCACATGTGTCAGGGACTAGACAACATACCCTTTACTTACCATCTTATAAAATGTATGCACCATTTCCTGTAAATTTCTCTGATTTCTCTTTTGTCTTTACTCATTTTAGAGGGAGTGGGAGTTCAGTAGATTCAGGGGTGTGATATGAGGAACAATCACCAAATCAGAAATCCTTGAACAAGGTTCTTCCCTTTTTCTGTCATATCTAATTATTTAGTCCAGATATTTTTTTTTTCTTGAGAGCATGAAAGCACTATGTATTCGGGTGGGATTTCAATACACCCCAAATGCCAAGCTTCAGCTAGTAACTTGGCCTGATTTTCCACACAGGAAGGGCTAGTCTCATGTCTTCTCTTGCTTGACCACAGCTTTCTCTTTCTTTTCTTGTCTCTCTTTCCCTTTCCCTTCCACCCCCAGAATTTCTCCTCACCACCTCTTTAACTGAACTGTTTTTCCTTTCCACTGCAACAATCCCTCTTTTTTCTATCCTTTCAAAAGGGACTTTTTGGATTCTGCTTGTCAGCTGGATTAACACAGAGGCAAATCCGTAAACTCCCTAGAAATAAGCTAATGGAATGAAACCACCTTCCTGTACCGGAATCATAGATAATGTTTCTAACTATTCCTGGCACATGCTTAACATTCTTGTTGAATGAAAAGCAGTGAAATAGGATTAAGATTCCAACTTGAAAAGACTGAAGGAAAAAGCCTCAGTCTTGGGACGCTGAAAAAAAAAATACTAAAAGAAAAAAAGATGAAAATGTACTTAGAGGAAATACAGAGGTAACGTATCATAGGTTAATTATTTATTCAACTTTTTCATGCATTCATTCAGTGGATATTTTTTGACTGACCACTACCCACCAGACATTGTTCCAGGGGTTGAAGATACAGCAGTGAACAAAATGCACCGTGGCCCAACATCCATGCAACACGCTGCACAGAAAGCGGGGAAGACAAACACATGAACAAGCATGTCACCTTTATAATCTGTGGTCCAGAACAGCAGAAAAAACTTTTCTTTGATACTCTTGATGAAATATTCTTGATGAGAATACATATTTGATCAATCAATGAGCATTCCATTCTGGGGATACTCTCAGAATTAAAGGAAAAAAATCTTCCAGTCATTCTATTCTCAGAGAAAATATTGGTCTTTTGGATTTACATGTCACCCCAGGGCCACATTTTAAAAACACACTTATTTGCAAATTAATTGTCTTCATTTTACTAGTAAGTGCTTTTATTTTTTTTCTTTTTGGGTATTTCAACTGGGTACTTTCATAGTCCATATTCTTCCAAAGTCAAAGCTATTCCCTTGTTGTAAGGAAAGGCACCTTCGGCAGTTGTATTAACTCTTCCAATAGGACACAAGAGTGCCATTTAACACCAAACCAGTACTATTTACCATCCTTACAACAGAATCCCCAACACACCTGGGAAATTTGATTCAGCACCTGTACTATTGTTTTAGAATCCCTTCCCATAGGACGCATTTTCTCCAGGTAATGAGAAAAATCCCTTAAAGAGAGAGAAAGAGCTTTCAAATTTTGAGGAACTGCACTGAGGGAGATAGGCAACAAATGACTGAAGAGAATCTTATCACTGGAGTTAAAATTCTGCTCCTGCATTTTCTGGCAGGAACTATAAGGCTGGCAGAGAGATGGCAGAAGGCTGTCTTTCAAATTACCCACCAAAAAAGGTCATTCGAATGACAATTATTCTTCTAGCTGGTATCGTATTAGTTTTTGTCAAAGTAATTTTTATACTCTGTAGAACACCTGAGAAACTGAACAATCTTCCCTATGAAATCTAAGAAAATCACTTCAAAATGATAGTAAGAATACACAGTAATATTAACTGCACATCTTAGAAATATAAACTTGATAACGACGGAAACTAACAACTGCATGATCTCCCTTTACTCAGAAACAGCTCCAAGACCTGCAAAATAGGACCGTCACCATTCAAGGGGTTGTCATACTAGTCTTTACATTTAGTTTGATGTATTACAAAACTAGATTTAAGAGCTCAAAGAAAGGTGCTCAATATTAATATGATTTATGCTAGACAAAGTCGTGATTATTACAAATTAATAATTGCCAATGCTCAAATAAATCATGGTTTAGGGCTGCTGTGGGCTATCCATAACACTTCATAGTTCCTTACACAGGTTCTAAAGAATGATTCAGAAGCTTATTTTGAAGCCATTATTCCTTGTGTACTTTGCTGACTTATGTACCTGCAACCTCTGAGGCTTCTTTTCAGTCAGCAATGGCACCTAACAGGGCTTAGTGAAGGAAAGGAATCAGGACCATTTGCTTTGCCACCACAGGCCACTATCAAAGTGAGCGAAGGATGCAACGTATCGGGCACATCCATGAAGGTCTCCAGCACACGGCCCCAGTTACGTCCTTTTCAATACAATCCAGCTACTTCTCCTGTAGCATCCTTTGTCTACTGCATGCATGCCTCCCAAACTCTTCCAACATTTTCCTCCCAAATGAAACCAGTTTGGTATCTGGGGCTCCATTTGCTTCCACTTTGTTCAAGTGTTTTGTTTGTTTGTTTGTTTTTATTAATTTAATTACTGTGGCATGAGAAAGGTCTTCTGCTACTGATGTAAGACAGGGTGGTAGAGGCTCAGATCAGTTTCAGCAAGACTCTGTCTATCTGGTCCAACTCCAGGCATGTTCATGTCCATGGTACATGACAAGAATGCAAACACTGTGAAATTTCCTCCCCTATTTTAAAAAGATCTTGGCGAACTATACATGCTCCCTTGAGTTCAATGACTTCACACATTTCATTTCAATTAATGTGAAACCTTTCCTTCCAATATAAGAAATTCTACCTTTTGATTCCAATTGTGTCTACTCAACCACTTAAGCACTTAGTCTTGGTTCCCAAGTTCATAAAGAGCATCATTCCTCAGAAAGATGTGCATTAGGAATTGACTAATTTTGCTGTCTGGGCTTTCATGCATAATTGTCAAAGAAAGGAAAGAAGAAAGGAGAGGGGAGCAGAAAGAGGATGGAAAGAAAGAAGAGAGAGAAAAAAAATTGGAAGGAAGGCCTAAAATAAAGACAGAAGGAGAAAGGGAAATTAGAGAGGGAGGGAGACTAAAGCAGAGAGTTCTTAATCTGTTAGCCTACAACGTTACCAATTGGCTTTGGGGGCGATGCCACGCCAGATGTTCCAAATGTTGTGGAGAATGTTTTGTTGGTGACAGAGCTGTGTAGGACTGTTTGCTTCAACACTTGGTAAAGTAAGACACGTGAAGTACTCTGTGGTGAGGATGGAGCAAAGGTGGACATATTCCTTCCCCCAGTGACTTGGTCCACGCCTGCTTGACATCACTTCCACCAGATGGAAGCTCAGTAGCTCCACAGGGCTCTCATTTTTGGGATCCACACCATTAAACCCTCATCCACGTACATAACTGGATGGAAGGGATGCAATGCAGAAATGACACTTCTCTTTCTCACCACCACCGTCTGAATCCTCAAAAGAAAGCCTGTCCTTTAAATTCCAGGCCCATTCCATTTCCTTTTACTGAATTAAACATTCCTGGAAAAACTGCCAACTCACATATTCAGTAACATCCCTTTTTGGCTCACCTATTACACAAATTTATCTTTAATATTAATGTTATTCATATTAAATACAGACAAGGAACTCTACCTCTCCTAGGAGCCCTGGCTATGACTGATCTAAATTTGAAGCTTTGTGAAATCATTTTGCCAAATCTTCCCTTGAGCGTTACCCAGTTTTAACTCCATTCCCTCCTGAACATGAAGCTCCAACAGTTTTCGTGATAAAGTAGCAGCATTTATAACATCAAAAATACATAAAAATTATTTTAATTATTCTCAACTGACTACGGAGAAGATTGAAAAATCCTGACTGTTATTAATACATTTTAACAAAGATCTATTAATACTTGTCAAATACTGTTAAGTCAAGATCCTTCCACAAGAAATGTATTTTATTAGTTCTTTTGCTAATTTGGCCATTACACTGTAAATACAATGAAAATTTCTCAGATCTAGAAAAAAATTTTAATAATTTTCAATTTGTATTAATAAAAATTATTATTTTATTACAGTTGAATATTTCCTCCATACAAGCTGCATCATCTCCTCCAAATTATCAGCTACACTCAGTAGTCAAATTTAGTATCAGACTTTGACTTTATTATATTTTTACTTTCCTTGAAGAGAACTGTCTTCCTCCCTCACCTTCCTTTTCCCTTCTATCCATACAAAACACGTGCACTCTCACATTTTTGGATATAGTCTTTACCAAAACCTCAGTCTGAAACTTCATGAGCTTCGATTCACAACGCACTCTCAGTTGATTAGGGTCACAGGACAGACTTAGCAAATGTATTTGCTCAAAATTTAATGGCACCCATATTATCTCAGAATGAAACTACCGAATAAGGAAATTCTTACATGATGTCTAAAAATCATCAGACCCAATAACCAGCTGAACAACCAAAATTGCATTAGCTCATCAGCTTTTCTCACTATCAGACCTTTCAGCTTCGAGTCACTCTGCTAAGAAACCCTAAGTAGCAGCCTCCTGGAAAATACTCACGCATGTGTCTACTTACACTAAGTCAGGTGGAAAATAGAGGCAATTATCCAGATAATCCAAACAAAACAAAAAGTATCCCAATTATTTTACACCACAGATGAAGTATTTTCAGTTGTTCTAGACTGAGGTAATTACATCCAATATCATTACAAACATTCACAATTTGATAGACTCCCCTTAAGTAAAATCAAACACTCAAACAAACAAAAAGACAAGCCCTACAGCGTATATTACAAATTATAACGCAGATTAATGTTCATTAGATACAATGAGTAACTTATTTTTAGGTCTACAGTGATTTAAGCCCTAAGTAAATACACGCTATTTAATACTGAATTATTATACATCTTCTACAAGCAACGATATAGTTCTTTTTCCATTTCAAAAGGTTTAATTAGAAAACCTTTTTTTCTTCCTTCTGCCATATATATAACTCAAATTTTCAAGCTTGATTTTATATACTGTGAGTGTGACTTTATATACAAATGAAGTGACTTGGTAATGGTGTGAAATGTGAACCAGCACTCTCACGACACAGAAAGCAGTTCAGGTGGCAGCTGAGACATGCCACCCCTGCACTGGTGTGCTTAACTCGCGGTGGATCTGGGGGGATTTTGCAACTGTTCTCAGAGCTAGCCATGGTCATAGTCTTTTCTGAGCCTCCCAGCTTGGTCTGTGAGTTGGATAAAAGAGAGCAACTGACAGGTATGTTACAAACAAGGCCTTACCAATAATAAGTCCTTAATTTTGCAAATGATTTATCTTTTCCCATCAAGAGTGGTTTCAACATTCTCTAATAACGTCCCTGACATTCCTTGCCTACTACTTGTGTTCTAATGTGCCCCCCTCCCAATTTAAAATGTTTTATGTGTGTGTGTGTGTGTGTGTGTACAAGTTGCAGGTGTGCAACACTGTAGCTCAACACACTATATAGTGATCAGCACCACAAGTCTAGCTGTTGACCCCTTTCACTCATTTTTGCTCAACCCCCCAACACCCTGGTAACCACTAATCTGTTCTCTGTAGCTGTAAGTTTGTCTTTTATTTCTTATTTTTTGTTAGATTCCATACATGACTGAAATCATGTGGTATTTGGGTATTTGCCTTTCTCCATCTAACCTATCCCACTGAGCATAATACCCTCAGAGTCCATCCACATTGTCACAAATGACAGGATTTCATTTTTTTCATGGCTGAGTAGCATTCCATTTTGTGTGTTTTATGCACACACACACACAGACACACACACACACACACACACACCTCCATTCATCTGTTGATAGGTACTTAAGCTTGTTTCCCTATCGTGGCTATTACCAATAACGCTGCAATAAACTTAGGGGTTCACGTATTTTTTCAAACTCATGTTTTCATGTGCTTCAGTTAAACACCCAGAAGTGGAATAGCTGGGTCATATTCTTCATCTGGTTTCTCTTCTTAATTTTGTGAGGACTCTCCATACTGTTTTCCACAGTGCCTGTACCAATTTACAGTCCCACCAGCAATGTCCACATCCTCTCCAACATTTTGTCATTCCTCGTCTTTTTGATAATAGCCATCCTAACAGTTATGAGGTGATATCTCATTGTTTCTGATTTGCATTTCCCTGATGATCAAGTGATGCTGAACATCTTTCCATGTGCCTGTTGGCCACCTGTATGAGTTAATTCAAAAAACGTCTATTTAGATCCTCTGTCCTTCACCGAGTTGTTTGTTTTGTTGATGTTGTAAAAACAGTTCATACCATCACAATAATTCAAACTATGCAGAAAGAAGTAAGATTCTCCTTCCTGTGCACTGTCAGGCTCAATGTCCTAGAAGTTATTGTTTTATGCTCTTTTATAACTCTTCTATCTTTTGGTGGCTAACCATATGTGCACGTGTGTGTGTGTACAAAACTTTTTGATTTTTCAAACTTTAAGTAGCACTCAAGCTGCTTTAAGTAGCATCCTTTGCTATGAAAGAGGAGGACTTTCCCACATTCTCAGTTCCCTTCCTCTCTCCTCTAACCAATCTGAACTGCTCTTACTCCCTCACCTCCTTCAAGCGTTCACTTCCACGCAGCTCTGTTCAGGGCTGGAGGCTCACCCTCACCACCAGACACCCTCGATTCTCCTTACTCCGCTTCCGTGTTCTGCCAAAGTTCAAATCTTTCTAGCATACTATATAAATAACTCCGATTTTACTCACTTTCCACTTTCCCCCTTCCCATTTCCATTGTTTTTATTTCAATCTATACCATCCCTCTTTATTCTTACTTCAACTGTCGTTTCTATAAAACTTCGGGAAGGAGGAGACACAAAACAGTGTATTGAGTCCACGTGTTTGTGAACTGAACGCCAGTATGCTTCGCTGACTGAGTTACACGGGTAGTGGAATTATAGTCAGCACAACAGAATTATTTCATAAAGGTGGGCAATACATTTCAGTGTGTTGTACAGAGAAATATTACCCATGCTATGTCTCAATTTTTTTAAAAAAAAAGGATGAAAACAATTTTTTTTAAATTGTGAACAACTTGAAGGAAAGAAGTCTGCTTTAGTGAGTTCTATATTCCAGTAGATAAGTTTCATGCCTAACATATAATCCACTGCTTGTTCATTTTAACACATTATTGATCTCCACCAGGGCCTTATAAAAAGTCACCTCAGAGCCAGGCAGACTAGGTACTTGTGCTAGGTGGTCTCCATGTTGTGGCCTGGAGCCACTCCCCCATCTCCTAAGCCTTGTTCTGACCCCAGGAGACTGACTTCCACTCAGTAACTCGGTGCACCACACAGACCAGTTTCCCCCTGGCTACCTGAGGGAGGATCAGCAGGAGATCAGAGGGTAGGGAGACAGAGATACGAGCATGCTTATCCCCATCTCTGCCAGCTTCCCCTTTCAAAGTGGTGGCTGCACAACCTTAGGTCACACACAGGTTCTACTCCTTGAAGCCCCTCCCGCCCACATCTGTAGTTCTCACCATTTTGCTAAGACCTGTCTCCCTTTGTCCCTTTCCGGGCCTGGGCTGGGAAGGAGTCTCAAATTGTTTCAGAATTTGAGTGCCTCACTTTCCTAAATAATCTCATTATTAAATTCTCTTCTATTATACCTTTGAGCACGCCATCTGTTTCCTGCTGGCAACCTGACTCATATGGTATTCTAGGCCAGTTGGATAAGAGTAACAACATCAAAAATATATCCCCACTCCCTTGTGTGAAGGTACTGTCAAACATGAACAGCATGCACTTCTCAATTCCACAGGAAAATTCTTGTGAACAATATGCTGAATCAGGGAGAGGACATGAAAGTAAGTACTCGAGTTAAGTAAAGATAAGAGGAATCAAAGCAATTACCCTTCTACAAATCTCTAAAAACCAGCACAAAGGCATTACTTGAAAACTTTGCAGCAATTATATTTACACTGATTAATGTCCCTAGGTATTGTTCTGGCTTCAATAAACCATTTTCCCATTTATCTTGTTAAGTCTGAAGAGAGAAAAAAAAAAAAATTTATGGCTTAGAAGAGGGCCTGAGGTAACCAGAATCTACACTTCTGAAAGAGAACACAGTGCCATGGGATGAAAGTTGAAAGTGAGAAATAGGGAGAACAAAGAGCCAGACCAAAATAGCAATCACATAAACACAAGATTTTCCAATTTTCTTCCAAATGACCAATAACAAATATAAAGATGAAAACAGCAGAAGTGACTAGTAGTTATTTACCACTTATTCTATGGGAGGCACTATTCTAAGTGTTTTCTATTTACAGACACATGAGTGCTTTTGATGCTCATAACAACTCCATTTGGTCATTACCAATACTGCCCATTTTACAGATGAGAAAACTGAGGCACAGTGATGTTAAATAACTTACCAATGATCACCCAGCTTTCAAAGAACAGAGTGATATTTGACTTACATAGACCTGCTCCATGGCTTCTACTCTTAATTTCTACACTACACTGTTGTAAAGTAAACAGGTAATATGCCATCTATATCCTTCTCTATCTCTTGTTTTTTTTTTTTTCCTGGAAATAATGCATTGCCTTCTTTCTTCATTAAGATATGAAGTCAAATACATTCAGGTTATATCCTGGATATGGAGAATAGAACTAATTTTTAAGAAGATAAGAATTACAGACAAGAACTTTGCTTAACTTCACATAACTTCACCTTGCAAAGACAGGAAAGTACTCTATCAAATTGATGACAGCAACAAAACAAATGCTAAAACACGATTTTTAAAAATAAAGCATTAAGAAGGCAGTTGAGGAAGGTCTTTTAAAGAAAGTTAATTTTTGACTAAGGTTTTGGAAAAGTCTGAAAAGGAGAAAAAACACAAAACTCATTCTCTTTACTTCTCTATGGGAATCTTCTAACATGGTCAAAATGCTCCTCTTCAGTAGGGCCCCAACGTAGAAGGACTGAGACAGGGCAGTCAAGTTTAGCCAGTCTGGACCCTCACCTGGAGAATGCTACTGTCAGTCAGAAGAACAGAGGCAGTGAAACTAAAACTTTCTTAAACGTATCACGTACATCAATTAGGCTGAAGTATAGCATATAGATTTGGAGAAGAAAAGACCCTCACTGAGGTCCAATCAGTAGTTTATGTGACACTTAGTGGAAAAGGAGTGGGCCACTGAACTCCACCTCCTGTTGAGGGCACAGCTAACCCTTCTGAACAGTGTATTCCTTCAATTCACCAGGGCAGAAGTCTGGTCTCCAACTTCACTACCTAGAATTAAAAGAGTACATTTGACACGAGTGTCTTCGCGGAGAATAGATGCATGAAGACATAAATGCTCGTCTGTCAAGTCATTAAGTCCTTGGAGATCTCACTCGGGGAGCACAGGACACTGTGGGTGGTAGTGGAAAGACTAGGGATCCCTAGTTATTCTTTGTCACCTACTAGGAGCTACAGCTAACCCTGCCCAAAACAGAGAGTCAACGAAAACTACAGCAAAACAGGTTCCAAACTTGAAGTTTCATTATTTCCATGAACCTATCAACCAGAGACCCAAACAAGAGACAATTAACCAAGCTATAAGGACACGTCGCAGATAACTACTGGCACACGCAGCTTCTGTGCACATCTAAACATACTTATGAGGTAAGATCCCTTTCCACTTCACGGTTTTGTGATTGTGGGCTCTGTGTTATTACAACAGCAGTTGTAAAGTATAAAAATGGAAGCCTAACCAAGTTAAGAGACACACTCAGTAATTTGTCTTCATTCAACTGGATTGTAAGCTGCCTGAGATGAGCTCACAACTTGTGTTGCTGTCTATTCCTCTGGTTGCCTAGCAATGACACTTTTCATCTACTGGGCCAGCAATAAATAACTATCAATTAACTGAAGTCAGCCACAGGCCCGACACCACCTTCTGCAGCACTGCCATCAGGTACCAGAGCTGTAGTCTCCAGCACAGCCATCTGAAAGGAGCAGATGTCAGTTGTGCAAATGCTGAGCTCCCCACCCGGAGGGCAGTGAGCTGTAACACCAAACTGAAGTCATGAGGTCAAAGGACATTATTCCTGAACTGTGACCAAAATAAGAAGTTTGCCTCATGCTTTCAGATCTCTGGGGCAGAAAAGTCTATTTGCTTTAAAAACACAAGCAGAGTTTTTAATTGATCATCGCAATTATGCAGAACCAGATGACATAAAGCCATTCAGCCTGCTGTTATCCATGCCATTTTCCAGAACAAATAGTGCAAAAGGATATGGAAACACCATTCTTATCAACAGTTCTAAGAAATACGACGTTGAAGTAATGGCTTCTTTAGTCAATGTTATCTTAAAACACCAAATACAAGTGTTACGGTTTTAAAGAGGCTGTGGTAAGGCAAAAACCCTCCTCTCGTTTATTTTCCTTGATCATGTCATATTTCATACACATGCATTAAGTAATCACAGTCCAGTCTTCTGTATAAACAGAAAGAAAATAAGCAAGATGCACTGTATAATTTCCTTCACTTTAATTTTACACACAGAAAAAGGAATAATAAAGCCCAAATTTCTTCCATCTGTAAAGGAGTTTGAAGACTTTCAGAAAGAGTCTTATACAGGGCAGTCATTGGAATTTTTCTGGTATTTTTATAAGGTTACCTGTATTTTCTGATAGCTATCAAGATCTTCTCATTAAGCCTAAGAACGAACAGAATGAATACCATTTTCTGTGTAGCATATGATGGATGCATTGTTTCAATGATAAATTGACAGGGTGTGGTGGTGAGATCTAGAGGTTGTCCTATTTTATCTGGTAAACATTAAAAAAAGGGTAAACACAAGAGAGAGAGCGAGCTTTTCTTAAGGCAATTGCTAAGCAAAGCCTGTCACCTTTCCTTATCACCTTGGGATGTGAGAATGAACAGATCAAGCTGTTTCAGTATTTCTTACTTTCATTGGGCCAAATCAAGATCTTAGTAAAATTTCCAAATGGGTATAGATCAAGAAAATAACCAAATGTGCATAGGTTGGGGCGTAATTCATCATACGGGTTTATCAGATAAAGCAAATGAGAAAATCCTGAGCCAGTCATAAAAGCGTGTCCAACTCTGAGTGACTTGTCCTTAAGATGGATCTTCTGTAAATAATTAAATTAGTGGATTTTTTTTCCCCTGCCCATCTGGGCAGAAAGAGAAAAAAAAATCATGTGAACACGTGTACACACACACACACACAGAAAAAGTCCCAAAGGCTAAATCTTACATTTAAGTTGTTAGTGCAAAAGAGGCTTTACCATATTTTGAGTTGCTAGCAAGGTTCTTGAATTTCAAATTGCAAAAGAAAACCAGCATGGTTATCATAAATAATTTGTTTAAGTGTGATTAGAAATTTATGAGAAATGTATCTATTTTATGGCCACAAAGATTTATGTATATAAAAATTTGAGTCATACTGTTAAGAAATTTTTAATATGGATAGGTAATTTGAAAGTATTCTGTAACAGACACGTGAAAACCAACGAGGCTCTAAAAAGCAGCTGTTATATTTAGAGAACGAGGGCCATTCTGCTTGGTCCTATTTGACTGACTCAGAGTAGCTGACCAGAGAACTAGGAACTGGTTACAAAAAAGGAAGCCGGGAGTTGTAATGGGTGGGGAGAGGGAGGAAGCAAAGACTATAGGTGTGTGTGTTGGGTCAGGGGGAGGAGGATGGTTTCTTTTATTAAAAGGACAAACCCAAAGTCATTTTATCAGTGGTCCAGGGAACTACAAGGAGGTGAGTATGACAGTGTGGCTGAAAATATTTTCACCAGTCAGAGACTAGCGTTCTGCAAACAGGGCTTCACTGGGCTTACTATTTAAAAGCAATCTGCAAAAGAGGCTTGAAAACCCAGGGGTCTAATACCAAGTGAGCAGTAGGAAGGTGACCTTTCATTCCGTTTGTTTATGAGGGGATCTGCAGACTCTGTCTCAGTGTGGGTCTAGCATCAGCAAGAGGCCAGAGAGGAGAGATACGGTACACTCAGTGTTTTTTTTTTTGTTTTGTTTTTATTTTGAGGTCATATAATCAACTTAGAAAACATAGCTGGAAAAGAACAAGAATGAAAGCTTGATTTTTATATACTGTCTTACATTTGGGGGGTAAATGGCTAAATGCAATTTCCCTTTAATAATTTCTTTTATTATAGTACAATCAACTTAGTACCAATTTAGGTACTAAATTTAGCCATTGGCTAAACAACAAACTTAAAGAAAAGAAACAAAAGGGGGACTAAGCAGGTGTTTAAAAAAAAAAAAAGAACTGAATTAAGATTAAAATACAAAGATAAACTGGATAGAAAATAGAAAAAGGAAAATGGCTGTCAGGATATTATCAATTTTTATTTCCCCTTGCTTAACATTCTATCATTTAATAAACAATGTCTTATTTTAAAAAACATGTATAAGAATATGGAATATTTTCAAGCCAAATGCACCATGTTATTTTTACAAAATGTTAGATGAACTGATTGTCTAGGATGTTTACACTGACCATTCACCAGCTATTACTCAAGAGTCAATGCACACGTACTGAAAACTTCATATTTGAATTATCATTCACATCTGTACCTCACTAACACAACCAGAAGTCACTTCCGCGTAGTAATTACTTTTTATTATTTGTTAGAGTTGCTTGTCTTTAGATATTGATTTTATTTTTTCGTTTAACTCAGTACCTCAGGCCCTTTTCCGGAGTATTACATTTTGAATATTCAATGTGGGACATGACTTTCCCTGTGCCACCTCCCCCCCAAATCAAGCAACTTTTCACCTACTCTAAAAACAAACTGAAATAAAACCCAAAACAACAATAGCAAGAAAAAGAATGGTGCTAGAAATGGGTTAGGACGCTGTGACCTCCCCAGTTCTGATTTAGTTACCGACATGGCAGAAAAGCAGGCAGAAACTTTGTTGACTACGTGGCTAGGACTGATTGATGATCGCCTGGCAAGGTTACCATAGCTAATTACAGCATCATTCATCCAAGCCTGCATGGGAAAAAAACCAGGCTCCCAGGGAAGAAGAAAAGGAAAGCCATTCTCTAGCTGTTAACTTTTGAAGAATCAGCCCCAACAGGAAACAAATAGGATGAAACTCAATGACCAAATTATGACTTATGAATTCATCCAAGCAAGTGACCTCAGCTCCCTGGTCATTTCAGCTTGGGGTTTCACCGCCCACTGGAGAGAGCTTCCAGTAACAAGGGACCCTCACAGGCTTGGGTGCTTTGTAGTCAGAATTCAAAGGCTCCGGCAGAAGCACGGCCCAGCCCCAAGCTTTCGTTCCGCGATGTGTGTGGTGTGGGTGTGTTTGTCTAGGATCAGATGCCAATACTTAAACTCACATTATGGGCACAGCAGCTACCTACATGCTGCAGCCTAATTAAAGGAATAAACTTCCCCCTTCTTTATTTTTTCCTGAAGATCCGTGCCATAAAGGGATTTGGTTTCTTTAAAAATTCAGACAAACGATCCCATATGTTTCCCTTATGCGGTAAATTAGTCAGAATCAGATAGAAAACGGTCACCATTTCCAACACTAATCTATGGCTACACAGTATTATCTGGGAACTACCGAAAATAAAGAGAGAAGAACTCAGTGTTTTGAAAATAATTATATCATAACAAACATACAATCATAATTTTCATTTCAGTTTTGAAGCAGCACAAACACACATGGAAACAATAAAGCATCTGAGGCACCTTTCAGCTTTTAAGTCTCAAAAACAAGAATCACTTTCAAATAGAAAGTATCTCATCTTCAAAGTTTAACACACAAGAGCAAAATAAAGCTAATATCGTTTCAACTCCAAACTTTAATCAGATTGCTTTACATCTGGGTAATATAGATCACAAGAGTGGCAACAGCGAAGTTTAAAGTAGTCTTTATCCTGATACACTGTTTAAATTGCATTGTGAAAATAATTATAACTAAAGAGATGTTTTTTCATAGAAGTACAACCCAAAGTAGCAAATTTCAGCCAAAAAATAACAAGAAAAATTATCAAAAGGTCTGAGATAAAACTACTAATTAATTGGGGCCATGGGATGGAAATTGACAGGGGCATGGAGAAGATTCAAATTCTGCTTGGTGTTAAATGAAATTCTCCTGGGACAATCATAGCCCATTAGAACAAGAAAGGCTTATTTTACAGATTAGATAACTGTGGCCCAGGGAGATATGTTAGTGGCACAAAGAAGTAACCTGGATGGTCTCAGTTCAGAATATTCATTTCTAAAGTGCCAAGTGTGTCCTGATTTATTTTTCGTTTTGAAAAATGTAATAGATACCTGTTAAATGACCCGACTGGACATACAGACTCAATACTGTAGGGTCTGGACCAACTCCATATCATTGGTTCTCAAGGGACAAAGACGGGGCCGCTACCAAACAGAAGGCGCTACATGCAGATACTTGAAATGTCAAGAAGTACAACTGTATCCACAAAACAAACCAAAAAGTTACCCAGGTATCCCAAATATCAGCATATTTGTTTTGGTGCAATTTTTTTCCTGAAATATACACATGTAAATGCAGACACATGTGTGCACACACACAGGATGAAGAAATAAGAGCAAATTCATTTCTGAAACTTACAGAAGGATTTTAAAGAAACTTCCTCCATCTTAATTTTCTGGCCTTTATTTCCTTATTGGTGTTTCATTTACAACTATTCATAGTATCTATTTACTAATTTATACTCTCCTGCAATTCTGAAAGGATAAATAAGGTGCTATTTTATCCTATATAATATTAAAAATATATATAATTGAAACCTACAGTTAATCTAAAAAAAGTCATGTAGTTGAAAGCCCAGAGATGCCAGGTCCAATTCCATGCCTTTAACCAACTAGTTATTTGACATCAGAGCACATACTGAGTTTAAGCTTTCATTTGGTCATTTGTAAAATAATGTTAATTGCCTAGAAAATTGCTAATATGAAATTTTATGGAACTCTCTATTAACAGACCAGTACTTCACATAAGCTGTTCTAAGAAGTGCCAAGAATTCTTTGGAGTGAATGTGGGTCTCTTTCCTATAGGACTTCAAAACGGTATTATGGATTCTCTGTTGCCTCCTGGACAACCGTCTGCATCCTTTTCTTCCCTGCTACCATAACCAATTCTATTTGTACAGTGAATGAACATGAATGAATTAGAACAGCATCTAGAACTTAAATGCTCAGCAAACATTATTAATTGACTAGAATCAAGTATTTGCAGAAATCCTGAAACATTTTAAGAAGTACCACAGGGTTCCACAAAGAAGACTTGGAAAATTGGTGAACTAGGTGATTTTCAAGTCTAAATGGACTCTGCAAATGTGTTTGCTGTACTGCTTGGTGTTTGTTCCACCACGTCTCTTGTTTTAAATAGACTCTTAGGTTAGCAATCTCTATATGGTAAAATGCACTGGCCAATTTCAGAAACATAAAATCTTAAAGTGTTAGAATAATTTGCTAGTAAGGGCTGAGTCAGAACTTAGTTATTTAGCATTACATTAGAAAATCCATTAGAAAATAAATGGTGGGAAATAACTCAGACGAATGAAGTTAGAATTATGTGTTTGCCCATATGATTTAAAACTCGTCTTACAAATTAAAAATATATACCCCATTAGCTTATAGGACGCATGAATATGAACCCTTTCGGTCGGTAGAAAATTTACTCATGTTTGCATCCCTTCCTTATTGAAGAATTAAGAAACATACTTATGGTACACTTACTGTACTATCTTGAAGGTTTGGACAAGGCTTCACAAAGTCATATTTGAGCTTGAACTTAAAAGGTACATACAATTTCCCCAGGTAGAAAAGAGGCAAAGGGGTGAGTCAGGTGAAGGGAATGGTAACTACAAAGACACAGAGGTTTCAAAGAAAGTAGCAAATGTAGAGAAAGACACATGGCTCATGGTGGCTGTCAGTTAAGGTGACTGTGGAACAGCAGCCAGTATTAGAAGTGGGCAGAGAAGTGGCCAGATCAGGAAAATATCCTGAATATGAACTTTCGGCATATTCTGTGCATGAGTATTTCATCTTGGAAGATAAAGGAAAAAAAAAAGCCATGGGCAACCTGTGTCTCCATGTATGTGGGGCAGGTGGTCAATTTTTAATTGGCTATTGTTGATGATTATCTTGTGTTGGAAAAAGATATAAAAATTACACTGAACGTTGAGTGTATTTTTATTTCAGATATCAGTAAAACATAATTGTAAGAACGTCTTGATTCCTAACATCTATTCAATTGTGTCTCCTTAAGTAAGAAATATATGTGAATAGACAATGGTTACATTCTCCATCTTCCTGGATGGATCTTAAGAATGAGAGAAGCAGCGAGGATCAGCCCTGCGTCTGCTGTACCAGCCTGGGCGGATGAGCCCCGAGAGAAGAAAATCCAGCTCCAGTGGCCTCTGAGAGCTTAGTGAAGAGCAGAGGAAGGGCCAGGGCTTGGGGTTCGGCATTTTATCTGCAGCCGGTGATGATGGATTGCTAGAACACTTGTCTTACTCCCTCTCTGACCACCCCCTCCCACTCCTTTTCTAAACAGGGTCTCAGGGTGGGTGGGACAGCACAACTAGGACACACCCCAGAAGAGCCATGGACATGGCATCTGCTGCCAAGTATATCTTTCCATCCCCTCTGCCCAACCCATGATCACACCCCACCCTGAAGTCAACAAAAGGAAAACACAATAGGCAGATACCAAAGCTGGTTGTTTTGCATTCTTCTTGAATTTGAGAAACTCGATAAATACTTTTTCTTTGCTTTTTCAAGTTCCAGAAATGCAAAGAACTCATTTTGATGGAAGCAAGAGGGTAGGTAAGGGATGATCTCTTCATCACTCATCCCTACCCAAATTCCTCCAGCTAATTTGGAGGAACCACCTGCATCAGCTTGCTAATGAGTTTGGACCTGGTTCTCCTCACAATAGGAAGCCACTGGACGCTGGGAAGCAGGGGAGTTATCCAATCAGATTCGTGACTTGGGAAGGTGGCTCTGGTAGAAGCAGGGGTTGGAGAAAGCAGGCACTCACCATAAAGGAAGAGGTCAGTTTGAGGCCCTGCAGTAGTCTGACCGATGAGAAACCTCTGGCCTGCCGCAGTGGTCATGGACGAAAAGGCTGAAGAAAGCGTGGAAGGTGGGAAGAACGAGAAGGAGCTGGGGATAATGCCATGGTTTCAGAGCAGACGGTGGGAAGGCAACGCTGACCACCTAACAGTGAAGGCTGGCTAATCTTACCATGTAGTCTAGGGTGCCAGGCGGCATGGGGTTGGAAGCCAGGGAATTAAGCATTTCCAGGGTTTGGGATATACTCATGAAGCCAACCTCAGGAAAACCGTACCAATGTATTCTTTTACAAACAGCATATGAAAGGCCGCACTGCAGAACTGTCCCCGACACTGGAGTCAGGAATCCGTCAAACTCTGACCTCGCCACCGAATAGCTGCGTGACTTCCGAGGAGCTGCGTAACTGCTCTGCGCCCGTCTCCTCTTGTCAGAAATCAGAACTCAACTAAGCGTTATGAGGCTTAAAGGAGCTGTTATGAGTAAAGGATTTAGAATACTCAGTGCACTACCTTGAGCTCAGTGTCCGGCATATGGTCACCACTTAATAAATATTATTTTCTATCAGTATTGAAGAAGCAGAAAGTCCACTTTCAAAGAAGGGGAACCTCAGCATTCAACATTATATTGCTCAGATGGATCAACAAAAGAAACTGTGGAAAAGCTAAAGAAAAACAAACTTTTCCCCCCGAGAAAGCTCACAGGAGAAAGGTGAAAAAGCAGATTTCCAGGCACAGGGGTACTCTGAGGTTCAGCCCTTTGAAGACCACAGTGCTTGCTTATAAATAGAATATTAGCAAAAGCAAGAGCAATTTTCTCTTTTCGTCTTCCCTTATTGCCTAATTTTCCTCCCGTACCATTTGCATAATGGATAAAAAGGCATCCATTATGCAAATGAATGATAGGGATGTGAGGTTGCTGGAGCCACAAACCTCTCTCCAGATGAAGAGAAACTGCCACAAAGGCCTCCAAGGTCTGAGCTCCAGCAGACTTCACTAGCTTGGTTCCCAGAAAGACAGACAGAAATTATGAAGACCGCAGGTCATTAATTTCCACTTGGCTTATTTTAAAAGGGGCACTATAGATGCTTTCCAGAAAATTAGTACAAAATTTGGATATATAGTTTTGTGGTATGTAAAGTAAACTTTACAGTATATATTTTGTTTCATATGGCAAAAACTATCATAGGTACAATTTTTACAATCTTAAGCATGTGCTTTGCTTTAAAAAAAAATTTCCTTTGCAAAGTAGAAAAAAACCTCTGCTCTAGCTTGAGAATTAACCTACACCTGGTGCTTAGAGCTGTTTCAAAATGTAGGCATCCATTCAACAGGAATAAAAAAAACAGTTTTAAGTACCAAAACATTAGTGGATTTTCAAAACTTCAGGCTGTTAAACTGACCTAAAACTAACTTTGAGAGGTATCACCGATAACTGACACATTATTTACCTTGGTGTCATATATTCACAAAAACTTTAGAAGAATGTTTATTTTCTCTCTCTACCAACACTTTCAAACCAGATACAACAAAAAAGGACTCTCTGAGCAAAATCACTGGAGGAGCAGTTCTTGCTAGAGTAAATCATAGGACAGAATTAAGAAACTAAATGTTTCCCCCAAACTCTGAGATAAACAGTTTGTGGAGAATAAAAAGGTGGCTGACACAGAAAATGACCTTTTCTTTCTAGCCTGGATTCCTTGATAACCCTTAGCTTTTTCCAAATAACTTTAAAAAAAAAGTTAAGTGGTCCCCGTAGGCTACAGACAAACTTCATCATTTACAGTCCAACTCCTCCCCCATGTTACTTCAAGGGCAGGTAATTCAGATTCACCTATGGTTCACGAAAAGCTGCATCCACTGCCTGAGCGTCAGTCACCACAAAGTTCTACGTCATCATCATCATCATCATCATTATCATTATCACTATCATCATAATTTAGAGAAAGACAAACCAGGTTTTTTGAAAGACAAATACTGACAGGTTAAGCCATAAAGTAGAAGCAACTCATAGCCAACAAAATGATGTATTTCAACCAGATGAAAAGCATACCACTCAAAAATACACCTACCTAATTTCAGCGCAGAAGGGGTTACTTCAATTTCTCCACCAACTGGTTTAAACGCAGCCAGCTGGGCAGCCACTTCCATCTCAAAAGCATCTGGGCTCTGCCGGCCTGCCGGGTTTCCACCAGGGCTCTCAATCTTGTGGAGTGGTTCTTGTTCGTCAAACACAGCAATCAGCTACAAACAAACCCAACAACACTAATTACTTTGTGGGACACTCATATCACAAGGACACTGTTATCTAGCTGATTGTGATCTTTGTTTCGTTTTTAAAAAACCAAAGTTTTGGTTTGTATACTCCTTAAACAGAGATCCAATTTTGGCTAATTCTCTTGAAGGAATGAGAGGCTGCCTCCTCTCCCCTCACCACCTTGTTTTTGTTTGTTTGTTTTTAATTGAAGCATGGTTGAAAGGATGCCAGTATCTCTTTTTTTAAGAGTGTTGCCAAAAATGAAAGTTGACTATGTAGAGATGGAACAGATTACATGGTAGAAGAGGACATCAGCAAAGATGTTATAAAATCACACAACCATAATAAGTAGAGACATAGCTACACACCATTTGTCTTTATCTTGTACACACAGATATCCCAGTTTTTACTACATGCTTGTAATTTTGTTCTTTTCCTTCATGACTAGCTCCATGTGGATTGGTTAAGTCCAATGAAACTAAACATCAGAACTTTTAATAATTTCAATCTTCATCTCAATTTTATTTCATATGAGAATTTCCCATCATTGATATAAAAACTTTTAATTGTCCATCTCCACGTCATTTTTCTTAAAAATAGGGGCAACATAAAATATCACGTAATTGTGTAAACACTGCTGTATCAGTGGTGAAGGCTGCCCTGCTGAAAACACATTTTTGGCCAGCAGACACCATCATAGTAGGAACTTCAAATGTGCCTCATGAGCTGATGTGGAAAAGTCCAAATGTGAGTGCAGCAAGCAGCTCAAGGATGCTACTGTCAACTCAGTAAGGGCAGTGTGTGCAAGTCTGGAAAACTGCTAGTAAGTCTTTAGATATTTTCATTCATTAAATAAAACAAATCTACTTATCATTCAAACATTTATTCGGGAAAGGCACTCAAAGCCCCATTCACAGGGGAACTTTGTTGGTGATAGTATTAATACCACCAGTGCAGGGGTAACCAATCAAAACATCATCAATTTCAAGTTCAGTCTTTAAAAAGAAATGAATACAATTAGGGATATGCAAATTGGCTATTCAAAAATAATTTTCGTAATTGACTACTCATTTCCAGTATGGAGTCGTCTTTAATTGGAAAACCCAACAATCCTCTCACCACAGGAAAGAAATGCTACTCCCAAGGCATTATTTTTAATTCTTGAAACTGAGCACATACATTTTCTATTTTTAATTGGTAGCACTGGTGAACTGATTTGAGATAAGACTTAAATGGATTAATAATGAAAGATTATTCTAGTATAAAAATAATCAGGAGAACTCTATCTTCCTAATCTTCTGGCCAAAATGAAGAGTTTAACACATTAAGTCCTGAAAAGGAAAATAAAATCAATTTTTTTAAATGTGGTAGACGTGTTATTTTCATTACCATTTCTGTAACATAATTATAACTTCAATTTTGCATATTGGTGAATTCTAACACATATCTGTGACATTTATTTTAGTATACTAATCAACTCAGCAAATGGCTTATTATATTGGTATCACGAACAGCTTTGGTAAGTCTTCCTTCTTGCTACATCCTTAACTCTTAGTGTATCTTATGTGCCTAAAATACTGGGGAAAAGAGAAAAAGATACCCATCAGAAGTATAATAGAAAAGTTTAAAATTGATAACCCATAAATCAATCATTATCTATGGCTCCTATGTAACCTTCCCTCCTTAAGATGCTTCACTGTGTTCCACGCTAATTTTACATCCACATGAGTTTACAGCTTATGTAGTAACAATGTTATTGTCCCTATTTATCTAATGAGACAACAGGGTAGTTCAGAGATTTCGTTTCCCAAAGTGACAGACTAAACAGTAGTTTGTACTAGAATCTAGACCAATCCAGGGATTCAGATCACACTGTAACCATTTTCCAAAAAGAAAACTGTAGAGAGGCCACCTGGCGGAATACTGGCAGTCTGTCCAGGAGGATGTCAGGCCCTAAAGAACGCGTCTCTACTCTGGAGATACAGGCAATACATGACTTTCTCCAAGATGATGAGAGTGAGACCTGGGGGCTCCCCAAATCTCATAATCTCTTTGATTAATTACTGGCTTAGTCCCTCTCCCAATCCCATGATTGACAGGCATTAGCTCCGCAGAGCCTCTCTGGATGTCTGGATAATGGATGGAATAAAGCGTCTAGTCCTGGAAAGCAGAGCATCAGTTCCTGAATCCGAGGCCCAGACAAAGCCCCTGGCCCCACAGGTGCTCGCTGGTAAGAGATTCTTCATCTCAACATGGACAGTAGACACAGACTCACGCTTCCTTCTACACTGATAATTAATTTAAACCACATGTTGTAGGTCTTTGTTGGCTAAATTATGTGGTTCATCAGAACACCTACATTACCGGCTAACAGAGCTCCTGGCAGACAGTGTTAGAGAGATATGTTAATTAACATCAACCACTGTTCCAGTCCCTCGGCAGAGAAGGCATACTGGTTTCCAAAGTGTCCAGTGCATGAAAATGGCCTGCCTCCACCTTTAAAACTATTCAGAATTACCTTTCCCACAGAGATGAGTTGGTCATTAAAAAAAAAATTCTATTTAAAAAGGTTTTTGTTTTGTTTTGTTTTGTTTTTGCTAAGGTTCCATTTAGATCAAATTTCTGTGGCATGTGGAAGATTCTACACTCATACCTTAGGGACTGCAGTAACCTAAACTTTATGCAAAATGCAAGCAGGCAGTATTTGCTTTGGATGCCTTCCTTTTCTGCTGCCCTATCCATCTTCTGATGCCCCTTCTGTTCTGCTTCTCTGATGCCAGTATTCTCATGTCACCCAGTACAGCACTGACATTTCCCTAAGACCCCATGATCCAAAATGAGCTTTTCAAACAGACTTGACTTCCGATCAGAACTCCTGTCCCCACAGATCTCTATCAGTATTTAGGCATCTAATCCCTGGATACACACAGGAAGGTCAGACTACAAATATGCTATTCACTTTCCCATCAAAAAATAAAACCAAAACCACAACAACCTTTTCAGGACTCACCCCTACAGACACCACCCCATTTCTCAGTCTCCATGTGAAGTAAATTCTGAAAGCTGTCTGTCCAGACAGCAGGTCCCAACCTCTCTCCTCCCCCTCTTCCCTGAGGCCACGTTAGTCAGGTTCTCACCCCTCTAATCCACTGAAACCGATCTTATAAAGGTCAGAAACAATCTTCAGATTGCTGAATTCAATGTCACTTCTCTAGCTTGATTCTAGGACTCGGCGGATTACTGGCTCCTCGTTAAATGACTTGCTTCATCTGCCTTCCACGGCACCACACATTCTCCATTTCATCCTCATCCCTCCCCCCCCCCCCATTAAGCTCCCTCTCACTTATTCACCCTCATCCTCAAAATGTTAAAGACAATGTGTCTAAATTTGGTGATCACATTTGTCTCCTGGCAAAGATATAAGAAAGCATATGCTGATAAACTCCACACTAACATTACCAACCCAGAGCTTCTTCCTCAATTCCAGGTTCATATGGTCAACTGCTTAACCCAACAGGCCAAAAACTGATCTCCCAAAGTTTTCTCCATAATCTTTTTACATCCCAAATGAATGACAATCCATCCTTCTAGTTGCTCTGGCCAAAATATGTATTAGTCATCCTTGACCCCTCTTTCCTTCTCTTTCTCCCTGTCTCTCACACCCTCCCCACACACACACATCCAATCTGTCAAGAAATGTCAAGCTATAACCAGAGTTTGCCCACTTCTTATCACTGCACTGTCACTCTTTGGACACAGCTACCACAGCCTCCCCCATGGATTAGTGCAACTGTTTCCTGCCGGGGCTCCTTGTTTCCACCCAGGCTCCCTTTCAATCCATTTTCAACGTGGCAGCCAGCATGATGGCACTCAGACTAAGGTGGATGGTGTCTATCCTCTGACTAGAGCCCTGTAACACCTTTGTACCTCATTTAGAATAAAGCCCAAGTCCTAGCGATGGCCTGCACGGTGAGGGGCTCCCAGTTAGGGTTCTGACTGCATGTCCTGATGACTCTCCCTTGTTCTCAAGACTCTATCCAGCTCTGCTATCCCCTCTGTCCCTCTCTGTGTCTTTATATTTGCTGCTCTCTCTGCCAGACACAGTCTCCCACTAGATACCCACGTGGCTTGTTCCTCTATCCTTCAGATCTTTACTCAAACGCCAGGCTTTCAGTGGCCACACTACTGAAGTTGCAACGTCCCCCCTAATTCCCATACTTCCTTTATTTTCCTTTATAGCATTTGTCACCCCTCAATGCCAAGTCTTTTGTCATCTGTCTTATTTTATGGCCTGTCTCCCTGTACAACTCCCTAATAAACTGTACTAGATGGTGAGCTCCAAGAAGAAAATGATTTTTGTCTATTTTGTTGTTTGCTGTATCCTATGACCTAGAACAGTGAATTAGACAGAGGAAGCACCCAACATGTATGTGCTGGAACATAACAAGTGAAATGAGGGAAAACTATATACTAAAACCTACAGTAACAATGAAAGGACACTAGATTTTTCCTATGTTGTTAGAATATTAAAATTAATTTTTTTGAATGAATGAGTATAAACAACCAATATAAACCTGTATCATCACTGTTGTTGTTTTGACTTTGTTGTCACGGGGGAGAAATTCCTCATTTTCTACTCCACCCTGGGGAAATTGCTTCTGCTCTTGAAGTGGAGATTATGCGTCTTCTCGTTCCTCTTCAGGCTCATTTCTGAAAGGGAGGATCTGCTGATTTGGTCTCTGAATGGGAGCGGAAGTGTTGAACTAGGGGTGCTCAGTGGATGGAGAGACGGGAAGGGTTAGCAGTTTGGCCTCAGACACTTGCTTCCTCACTGGCTTTCTTCCACAGGCCACATCGACGGATCCGGTGTGAAGCTTCTACGTCTCTCCCCCGAAGTGGCTTAAAACAAACGTGGAGACACCTCCAGGGTAGCAGAAGCAGAGCCTCAATTGTCACACCATGAGCTCAAAACTGAAGTGCTGGGCTTTTTTATATTACACACTCACATCAATTTTACATTTTACCAGCTTTCTATGCTTGATTTAACATGAAAAGATTTTCCCCTTAATTGTCGGTAAAATTAAGGCAACTGTCCTCATGCGTTCTGTACCTCTATTTAGAGGTCCAGGTGAAGTGTGTTCCTCAGAAACATCCCTACCTCCTAAAATGAACTTAGGAAAACGCATGAAAACAGATACATGAATGTGGCAGGTACAAATTATTTTCAATAACTGGATCGCAACTGCCGAAGCCAGGGGTGTGCCCAGTTCCAAGACCAGGCATTGGCTTCCTGACTGCAAGTATCCCCTGACCATTCCCTCCCCGGGGTCTCTGGAAGGAACATCTCAAACTAGGATTTGCCTAGAAAAAAGTATCATGCATACGCCTTATTTTATAGAATAGTTCAATCTTTTTTCCTCATATTTACCGTGTAAAGGTCAAAATAGTGGAAAAGTCAACAACAATAACAACCTCAAAGACCAAAAAGAAAGAAAAGAGCTGTGGATAATCTACAATATCCATGACCCTGAATAACAGACTTGATCAGAAGAGCCATGTGTTCTGCACCATTTCACACCATCAATATCTCTTTAAGGACTCAGACCTATTTTTATACTCAAACAAGGTAAAGGTGTCTAAGTGCCTGCATGGGTGTGTGCTGCGGGGCGGGCAGGGCGGGGGTAGACTACTGAAGTCCTTGGTAATACCCCTAACAGGCCTGAATGCTTCGCAGAGAGCCCGGTACACAATGGCAGGTTAAATGTTAATTCCTTTTCCTCCCTGAGCTGGCATTCCCTGGCTCTCAGACTCAGTCCCACTTGACTTGTTTATTCCTATTCTGCTTTTACTTTGTTGCCTCCCTTTAATCTCTTTATCACAGGACTGACAGGGGAACAGAGACAGTACCAAGATCAAACACATCAAATAGGTAATTTTTGTTTTTCTTTTTTCCTCGCTCTTCATCACACGAGAACACACAACCTCCAGACATGCAGCGCTGCTCCTCCGCCGAGCAAATACATGGTTTGTGCTGTCTGCTCCACTTCTACCATAACTCGAAGCAATATACCAACGCCTTGAGTTTCTACACTGACAAGTAAATATTTTAATAATAAATGCCACCAAGTGCATTTATTGCAGAGTCTCTCAATATTCATGATGTGGTTTGCTCTGTCGTCAGCCTGTAGCATTCTGTCACTTTTATAGCCTGAGTTTTTATCATCTGATGCTATTATCTTTAGCCTACACAGAGGACAAAAGAATGATCCAAATGCTCATAGACCATAATAAACTGTATTTATAAAAGTAGTCTTTTTTGGATTAGTAATTACACTGAGAAATGTGTGGCTCTATTTTAATTACATGTCAAATAAACGAACATACTACTAAGAAAGGCTTATTTGCCATATTGAGTTCTTTGGGTTAAGCTGTTGAATTTAACAACATACTACTATTTTTTACTGTTTCATACATATTCCATGTTACCAACAACTATCAAGTAGAATTAAGACAAAAAACAAAACCCCAGTATCCTACAAAATAAAATTGGAATCATTTGCCTCAAATCTTAATAAACACAATTAAATCTAAGTAAGACTGTGAAATTACAACAATTTCACAAGTAGAGGAAAACACATTATCACCTTTGGGAAGAGAGTGAAACACTGCAGAATTTCATTTAAATGTATGCATCTGCTTGTAACTGAAGAACAATTGGCCACCGAGCTAATTTTATGCCACTTTAAACAAAGGTTTGAAAATCGATTCTTCTCCTTCATGGGATTTTGACAGCCAGCTAAAAGCATTTAATCTGGATTTTAAAAATTAGACGGATCATATTAGCCTCCTTGTCAAATGCTACCATCAGATCCAGCATCTCAGAGCACTGTATGCAACAACTCTGATTCTCAAAAAGTTCAACCAACACTCAGCAAGTGAGGTAAAACCGATTTTCATTTCCTCTCCCAACAGAAAATCTACAACAGGGGCCTTTACAAACTTTACAGCTCTAAGCGCCATCCTAAAGAAAACAACATGATTTATTCAGCTATACTAAGAACCCTATTTTTCCTTATCACTTTTTAAAGAGGCAGCTGCCTAAATTGAACCATAATAAGAAAAATATGCCTATTTAAAAACCACCCATATTTTAGCAAAAATACATCTGCCTCCTTTACTTATGTAGTTAAGTTACTAAGAAGCCAGGTAGACATTAGCCACATTTTATGTTGGATTATATTTTTCTCCTGACTATACTGAATTAAAATTTTAAAGAGGAGGTGTTACCACTTGACAAGTTTTAGAGAATATTGAGTTTGTTCTGCTGCATCCTTTACTTTCCTAACAACAGCTTACCATTTATGAAATGACATTCACAACTCAGATCTAATATTCACAGGGGAAGCCTGAGCACCTCTTCTCTGTGCCTTTCACCATCCATAGCGATGGTCAGGCAAAGGGTCCCGGTGGCCTAACGGAGGTCAGGTGGTCAGGCAGCCACCAAGCTCTAATCTTAGGGAACCCAGGGGGCAGCTGTAGGAAAAGCAAACAGGTACAGAAGCCAGGAGAGTGTCTCAAGCATTATCAGAGTAACACAAACGTCAGAAATGCAAAAAACATTCAATAATATACATGTCTTGTCAGTAATAATATTTCCACAGTCCAGAATTACACATATTAAAAATAACAGACACACAAGAAACTGAAGATACGTGGGTTAAATTGGATGGGAAATTTCAGAGCTGATCTCAGTCCACTGAGTAGCTTTGCCAGCCATTTACCCAGTATATCACTAGATGGTTCCTTGATTTTATCCAATCTCAGGGGCTCTGAAAGTCTTGGGAGCATGTACACTATTACAAATGAAGATACAACTTGGGTTGTTTTAAAATGCATGGACACAAACATACACAAATGCTTTTTCTTCAAGTTATTCTTATCTAAATCACATACGTCTAACCTGCATTTTTGAAAGACTATCCTATTTGAAACAAGTATATATG
Organism: Camelus bactrianus; assembly: GCF_048773025.1. Lineage (NCBI taxonomy): Eukaryota > Metazoa > Chordata > Mammalia > Artiodactyla > Camelidae > Camelus > Camelus bactrianus. Next base: position 75,489,624 of record NC_133543.1, read on the forward strand.
ATACCAGAAAACATAAAACAGCATGTGAGAAAATACTTTGTGAATTACAAGGCATACATGCATTTATGATGGTGTAACACCCACATTGAGTATTATCTCACTGGCTTTGTTTCATTTTCCCTACTTCCCTACAGTTCCTATTCTCTAACCAAACCAAAGCTGTAACTGTCTCAGAAATGTAGTTTGGTCATCTCCTAGCCAAGGCCCAGGGCTACCACAGCCAACCAGAGGTCTGTCAACAGATCCTTGAAGGCAATAACTTGCAGGAATGTGAGGGTGATCTCTCTCTGCATGGATTATCCCATACAATAAATGCCACACTGCCTCTGGCCAGGTCTTCACATATCCACTGCCAGGGCCCCGCCCACTTCTGGGTTCCAGTCTGAGCCGCCTGACATTTACCCACAACCCTCACTGCCAGAGCGATCTTCCATCACAGACTTGACAAGGTCTTGCTGCAGCTTAAAATTCTTCATTATATATTCTCATGGCTTTCAAAACGAAGTTCAAGTCTCCATTATGAAGCCTTCCACCAGGCTCCGTGTTTCCACAATAGCACGTCCCTCTCTGTAGCAACACTGGTCACACGGCATGGAGAACCTTGATTTACCTGCCTCGGTCTAAAAGTAAACTGTAAGCTACTCTAAACTGGGGGTCACATCATCTAAAAATATATATTTAATGAATACTTACATAGTGCTCACTACGCGCTAGGCACTGTTCAACGTGCCTACATATATCATTTGATTTCATATTCTTAAGTAACCCTATGAGAAAGGTGCCATTATCCCCATTTTACAGTTGTGAAAACTAAAGTAAAATTGACTTTTATATTCCAAGTTCTCAGTATGGTACTTGACAAAGAGTCAGGTAAATGAATGTTTTAAGGTCTCTGCTATATCCAAGAGGAGGAGCAACGTCTCTTTTACATGGATGTCAATACTTCTATGTTGACACTATCTCCTTGTGTTTTAACTTTCCATCCACCTGGGAATAAGGTAACCTCCATTACTGTGTGTGCTCCTATTCAGGGCAAAATAGCTTCTGCTCATCATTGAGGTTCACTCCAAAAGTGCATCTTACAATTTCTCCATCTAAACTCCACTTAGTACATTATAATCCCAATCTTGTTTCCTGGTGGACTATATTCATGTACTTGATTTTCTTTCAGAGGAAACCTTTTAAAATTGTAAAGCAAACTTGCACGTCAACATACCTAGTTTTGAAACAAATACAACGGCACAGTGTTCTCCATCACATCTGACTGTTAGAAGAACCCTGCTTGTTTGTACTGATGACTGCAATCCAGGGTGTATTGCTTAATTTTGTGGATTAATGAGTAAGCAATCAGATGTGATTTTAAGTCATGAATATAACAAACATACTATTCATTTATTTTGACAAGTATCTTAATTTATGAGACTTGGCTACAAATAGAACAGTCTATTTCATAAAAGAAAAAAAAAAGAAACCTTTCTGCCTTTTAAGACAACTCAACAGCTCTCAGATAATAAACCTTTGTGGAGAATGATGACAAAGCCACCCCCTTCTAAAGACAGATAAAGAATTGATAGGTTGAAAGAAAAAAACAATGAGACCTCACTCTATCATTAAATTTTTCAAATAGAGAATGTCTTTTGCACGCAGTTGAGCTATAAGCAATACCTTTAGGAGTAGCAAACTACACAGAACGTTCTGAATGTTCTAAATAAAATAGGTCAGTGCTGGCCTGAGGCAGGCATCCCCTAGCCAGTCACCCTAGTAGCCTCAAACATAAGTTTCAGCAGGTTCACATGTCCCTGAGGTGGCCTCATACTCCCAATCTGAGAATCCCCTCCCCTCACCAGGCCAGGTAAAGCTGTGAGTGGACTACAAATATGAGGAAGGTCACAACTCCCTAAAAATTAGCTGGTGATTAATGGATACTGCATTTCATCAGGCTGGTGGGAGAACAGACTCTTTGGCATGGACACATTTGGCAAATTGGCTGGAGCACCAGCTGATTGACCTCATGACAGGTCCAATGATGTTCTACCTTCTCTGACATTTCAAGACAGCTGAGCAACTTGTGGAGACGACCGAAAGGTCAGTGCATAGCCTGACTGAGGGATGCGGAAGCACTTCCCTCCAACATCCCATTTAGACTCAGATCCTCCGTGTCACGGGTGACAAGGTTTCAACGCCGATATTTAAAAAAAATTAACATTGTCATCACAGGTGGGTTTAGCTCCTGAACGCCTCCCGTCTGAGCATTAGAGCTAACCTTTTCCTTTAGCTTCTAATTGCTCTACGTCTCCCTAACTAGTGATAATGTGGCTAAGCCTGCTGGGACGGGTGTTGACTTGGGGAGCCTCTAAATGTCAAGATTTGTAATTATGATTGTGGGTGTACTAAACTCACATAGAATGATGCCTCCTCGCTAACTGGGGCCTGAAGACAGGCAGCCTGGGGTCCTTGCTCCTTGCCCAGTCACAGGAGGTGCATCACCTCTTCAAGGACGAGCTGCACCCTAGGTCTTGTCTCTAATTGTAGAAAGATGGTCTTTGTGTGTCAGTTGTCAATTTTTAGCTTTAGTGCAAAGGGCTTTCCTAAAAAATTGAAAACATCTTCTGTAGGCATAAAAACTATGATATCTAAATCAAAAATTAAAACATACCAGGTCTCCTTATGGCAAAAAATGGAATGCAAGTTTTGAAATTAGGAATGGACTCAAAAAATCCAGGTTGCTGTGACCATCCTCCATGACTGGGTTTCAAAAGCAGTCTTCACGCCAACACCCCCCAAACCCAAGGGCCACTTTTGCACTTTGCAGCTCTAGGCTGTTATGTTTTCCAGGCCAAGAGAAAAATGTGTGGACAAGAAAATGTGGGGATCATGAAGCCCCTCAGTTCCCTCCAGCCAACTGCGTATGAGCTGTGTTTGTGTCTTGGGGGCGAGAGGGAGGGAAAATGAACAAAACTTCAAAGGATGTCATTACCAGACTTCTGAAAATACACAGTAGAAAAGAAGACACGCAAGATCATCTCAAATTCCAAAAACACTGATAGAATATTGGTGCTTCTCCTCCACTCTTCTTTTTTACACATTTATATATACACGTTACCATTACATGACCCAGACTATGTAACACACAATTTAGTTTTCTGATATTTTTACCCAGATTTTCTTGTGAGCAATTTTCTCTAATTGTAATCTGCAAAAAAAATGGAGAAAATTCATGATTGAATAATATGTCATAACATAATTAGCCATATCATAAATAATTTAGCTTATTCAGCCATTCTGGGTGCAAGTCGAGGTTATCTTTGCACAGTAGTATCATTTTTCAGTATTTGATGATTTTGCAGACAAAATTATATCCTCCCATTTAAGGTCAATTTTTGGACTATTAGTAATATTGAAAATAATTTTATAAGCCATTTTTATTTCTTCAATGGATTGTTTATTCATACCCTTTGCCCTTTCATTTTGATTTTAATGTTTCTTAACATGGAGAAGCTATTTAAGTATATTAAGTTTGTCTTTTTTATCTTCGCAAATTTCTTTTTGCTAATTTACCTTTCAATTTTGTTTATGATGTAAATTTTTCCATTGCACGGTATTCCATTCACTTAAAACCCTCTATTAAATCTTCAAAGGTCCCTTGTAAATAGGTAGTCACCTGGAACCAGTAATACTTTGTGATGGGCAAGTAGAAAAACAGTGTCGGTTTCATTTAATTTACTACTTTGATAGTCCCTTAAGAGAGAGCAGGTGGGAAATGTTTGGATTGGTGGCCCTTTGGTTTTTAAATCATAATTCATATTCTAAACAAATACAGATGGATAAAAGCTATTCCAATTTAAAAATTCACAAATAAAATTTAAATATTTCAATGATTTTATAATCCAAATGTCTGTCACTGCTGTCTACAAACTTTGTTGAAATCCCATTCAATCCTTTATTAAAATGTAGAAAAAAAGAAATGTATGAACAAAATTGTTTAATTTTTTTCACTTCCTTAAAGACTTTAAGATTCCCTTATTTGTTGTCCCTCAGACAACAGAAATTTTTAGTGTTCATATTTTTTCTTTCTTCTATATCCCCTACTGCCCAGTCATCAAAGATGTTTGTTGCTTTTCTGTAAACTGTCTCCCTGCCCCTCAATACGCTAAGGATTAAAAGCTCTAGAAGGACCTGACTATTGACAGTAATGCATTAATAATAATAAAAAAAAAAATTAGGTCTTTAACTCTCACTCAAATCTTCTTTTCATTGTTTATTTAAAAGCGTAATTGTCCTGGGTCTGCTGACATTACCCTAATGATACTGGGTTGCTAGACACATTGCCCTGTTGTACCAGCACGCTTTCGGTTATATGCTAGCATCCATTCAGCTCTGCCACTTAATCCCCCTTTCAATAAATTTCAACCTAATGACATTTATTTCATCTATAACACAGAAGTAATATCTGGGGCACTTTTTAAAGAATCAAGAAACAAAAATTCTCTCAGAGAGTTAATGTATTAAATAAATATGTTAAGGTCTGTTTATAAGTACACCAAATCATCTTAAAAATATGCACCCAGGACAAATTTAATTCACTGTATAAATAAGCTACAGAAGTGGTATGTCAGTAAGATAAGATAAGTAACAGTAGTCAGGGAGATGGTGTCAGAGGTGATACACTGGCCATGTCAGTGTCAGTGTTACCCAGATGAAGGATCCACTGGATTAAGAACAAATCTGCAGTCTCATTAGGAGGGACAGCCTTACTGTGAAATGGGTGAGACATGGGGATGACAGTGTGGTATCATTAAACTCATGAGTCTAGGATCAAGCACAAAATTTCTGAGGCCAAGTGCAAAATGAAAGTGTGGGGCCCTGGTTCAGGAATTTTAAAGCATTCCAAGATGGCAACAGCAGAGTCTGAACCGAGCACGGGACCCTGAGCAACTGCACAGGTCACATACCCGTGAAGACGGCCCTGCTCAAACCATATGCCTTCCTAAACTTACCCTGGTTTCACTGACCTCAAGTCATCTGACCGTGGTTTGATATCCCACATCAGTCTCTCATCAGGGAGAGTATATGCTGGCTACTGGATAAGCAATTATCCAGTCCCCTTGGCAGGTATTATATATCTGTTTATAGTCCTGGTGATCTTTACTAGTTGGAGTCAGAATCCTTGAGTCAAATCAATCCAGAGCAGTGAGGAGGTATATAGTTTACGCAACTACAGCGCGTGGACCTTGTGTTGGGCGGGAGGTGGCGGGGCGGGGGGTGGGGAGGCTCAGGTACATGGTTTCCGGTGAGACCTCATATGTAAACTCCCTATCCTCCAAAGAGTCTCCCATCAGAACTTCAGGCTCATATTTATTCACTGGAAATACAAGACCGGCTTAGAATACAGCTTAAATCAAAGAGAAATGCTTGGATGTTTTTTCATTTAAATGTAAAAGAACACTGTAATTTTGTAATGTGATAAATACCACTACAGTGGCAATCATATTACAATATCTTAATGTATCAAAGTACCATGCACTATACATTCCTTTCCTAGAATCGTTAGTAATTGAGAACTTGGAGACTCTGGAGCCAGACTGTCTGAATTCAAACCTTTCTAATGTAGGGAAGTTATGTACCTTCTCTGAGCCTCAACCATTTTCTTTATACAATATGGAGGAGGACAGTAGCTAAACAATTATTGAGCATTTACCTTTTTTAAATTCATAGTATCAGACTGTATTATCTCACATGTTTTTCATACCAGCCCTGGAGGCAGCTACCATTAGTCTCCAAAATTGAGGGCACTGAGAGGTCAGATGGATTACACAGCCAGTAAGTGAGAAAGCCCGAGTCAGAAGCCAGTCAAACTTCAGCACCTCCTCATCATCCTAAGGTTCCCTTCGAATTGTATTATGTGAGCTATAACTTAGCAGAATGGCTACCCACAAAAAAAGTGTTCCTGTAATGCCAGTCCCTAGCTATTATTATAATTATCATCATTATCATTATTTTTATTATTGACCAAAAGCCCTATTCGTCCTTTAAGACTCAACTCAATTTGTATCCTGGATAATATCTGGTATCTAGAGATTAAGTGTGTATCGAGTGTAAGAATATACCCTACTATTGTCTAATTAGAAATGCACAAAGTCAATTTAAAGAGACTAAGTAATTCCCAGCCCAGAGCAATATTGGAGTGAATATTGACTAATAAGATAGGCTTGATTTATAATGTTTAAGTAGGCTAACATCAGAAAAATGTAGACTTTTTTCAATAAAATATATACATATTTATTAAACAAAAAGATATACAATGTTATTAGTAGGTACCTCACCATGTCTAGTGATAAGCACCGAGTGAGAAACTAAAAGAAAGGCAGAGGCCGATGAGGACTGGGGAATTACTAACTATAGAATATCTATCTCACGTTTCGTACCTAGTTTCCACTCAGGGGGTATTCACATTAGGATTAGGAGAAATATTTCCCATTTCCATAGAAATATAACCTAGTTTGCTAATAAAACAGAACTCCAAACATTAACTGATTGCAAAAATTGTATTTCCTAACAGCACCTTTGGATTAAAGGGGATGAAGATGCTGCTTCCCAACAGAATCCTGTCACACACGTTTCACGACTGGAAACGCTGTGCAGCGTTTTTCAAAAAGCGCTCTAGAAAGCCTGCACGGTTAATCAACTTTAGTTTAGAAAGTCTCCATTCTTATAATTTATTTTGTTTTTATAGAAGGAAAGACTTGGAAAGGTTCCTGTGAGACATGGAAAAATACCAAGATCTGTCAAGGATAAACATGTTTTCTTCCCCGAAGCCCTGAAAGTCAGTGAAAATGGTTTCCCATAATGAATCACCAAAAGAAAAAGCCCGATTTTTACTGGGCTAAAATGAGTAATTTCTATGAACCAACAGGATACAATGCAGGGAAAGTGGATGTAAGGAACCCATGGAGGATGCCTGACACTGCATTTAGAAAACCCCATGACATAAATACCAGAGGACCGGGGAAGAGTCTGGTGAGACAACAGCATCCCCCCCCCAACTTTTTCTTTTTTAATGTTCATGTGCAGACTCTGTATGCTGGGGAAAACGTTTTAAATGTGTTTATCGCTGGGAGCTTTTTGGCAAAGGTGAACCCATTTATCTAGTCCAACCCAAACGGAAGTCTAAAGTAAGCGCATGAGGCAACATGCAAATTATTCTCAACTAATGTAGCTTAACTTGACAAATGTGAGTCAAATATCACACATCTCTAACAGCCTTTGCTTCCAACTTAAGGGGGAAAAACATCATTTATTTGTAGCTGCCACATACTCTATTCTCACTAATTTAATAAGCAGGCACCGTTTTTTTCTACCTTTGAAAATTTATGTCGGTCTTTGGACGGGTTTGGCTGCCTTTTTAAATCTAGCGGTCTGTGACCACGGAGGGCTTTAGCCAAAGGGAAAATGACTCCATAAATCCACAGAGGCTGTCTTGCTTTAAATTATAGTTTGAAGGCTTCAGGACTATACGAAAAGACTTTGAACGAGAAAAATCAACACACACCGACACATATGCATTGAAAGTGGTCCTCTTTTACAACAGGAAGCATGCATGCCACAAGCTTTAGAAAGCATGCAGACACATGGGAAGACAGACTTGGCATCACCTGTAGGGATTTGCTACCTAATTATCAAGAGATGTGGTCACATTACATCTGGAAGCACATGAGTATACATAGTCACTTTTTGATACAAAAATATGACTAGGCTATTTCTGCCCTTGATAGTCCACAGAACAATGGAACCATTCACTATCACGTCACTGGAAAGTGGATCATGTGTTTCAGAGGATGGTGTGCCGCTTTTCTTTACAATTCCACTCAGACCTCTGTAACTCAGCAAAAGTGTTACTTCACAAGCTTCCAAACTGAACTGGCTGGTGAAGCACATGAAAATTATCTTGAGGTTATTCTAATAAAATAACTGAGTTCTGGAAAAATTGAATAAATTTCTGATGTCCTGTGGCTAGTTAATAGATAAACAAGGAAAGCACTTAGTCAAAGGCTAACTTGAAGTTACAACTTTAAAAAACGTGCATGCCTTTAAACTAGGTATCGCGTTTTCCTGTGCACCGCTGTTCCCACCATTCTGGCTTGGCATCTACTCAACGCTGTCCACTGATTACTAATTTGCAGAGCTCCTAAAATCATTAAATTTGAGACTCTTGCCATATGTCTGACTAGAAAATATATGGGTTTTCCCCCATTCTATACTTCTTCCATGATTAAAATGCAATTATCAGATGAGTCTATACTTCAGATTTCTTGCAAAGACCGTAATTGCATTATCAGTTCACAAAATAAGTGATACTCTTTATACACAGAACTCCTTCCTTAAGCTGATTGGTATCATTGGCAAAACACATATAACTGCCTCTGAATGGCTAACATTACACATTAACTAGACTGGGCCATGGGATGTCCAGATACTTAGTTAAACATTATTTCTGGATGTGTCTGTGAAAATGTTTCTGGATGAGATTAACTCTGGAATCAGTAAGTACACTGAGTAAAGTAGATTGCCCTCCCCTACGATCTGCAGAAATCCTGAATAGAATGAAAAAGATTAAGAAAGAAATCTCTCTCTCCTGCCTGTTTGAGCTGGGACGTTGGTCTTTCCTGCCCTTCAGACTTGGGCTGAAACACTGCTCTCTTTGGGTCTTGAGCCTGCCAGATTTCAGGCTAGAATTTACACCCTCAGCTCTCCTGATTCTCAGGCCTTCGAACTTGGACTGGAACTACACATTGGCTCTCCTAGGTCTGCAGCTTGCTTCTTAGCCTCTGTTATCATGTCAACCAACTCCTATGAATAAGCTTCATATATCTGTGTATATATGCACACAGACACCCTACTCACCCTACTGGTTCTGTTCCTCGTGAGAATCCTGACTCATACAGCTTCCCTACCCAGAGGTCAAGCAACTGGCAAAAATTAGTATTTCAGGACGAAGTCTCAGACCCAGAAGCAACATAGTTTTCTCAGGCTCTTTACGGTTAAGCACAACTTTTAAAGTGATCAATTATAAAATCTCCAGGCTAAGGTTGATTTTTAGGAAAAAAACTGAAAGACATGGAAGACCTCCTGGATTCAAAACAGGGCAAGCTGAGCTACAAGAAAACAGATCAACGCTCAAAAGCCAATGTAGAAGTGAGGTGTTCATCCTGGACTAAACTGAACCTCAGTGAGTAAGGAAACGTTAAGTTCGTTTCAGCAGCCCAGAACAAAAACCTAGGTAGAGGGCTTCAGATTCTGCAGTCAGGGAACATTTCTTGAATACCTACAGCATGCTAAGCACTGTGCTAAAAACTGACGACACAGCCCCTGCCCCCCATCTCAAGAACCTATCAGTTTAGTAGCAGGAAGGGCAGACAGACATGAAAGTCAATATAAACACTGACATGTGATGAAATCGCTGAATGAGGAAAATGCCAGGCAGGGGGACAAGTCATTCTACGGATGTTTGCTGGGAAGCTGTTCAGGAAGGTATAGAGGGCAGATGACATTTAAGCTGGGCCTTAATTAGCATGATTTCACAGGGCGGCAGGATTGGGAAGCCCTTGAAGGCAGAGGGAACAACATACACAAAGCACCTGAGGAGGAAATTGCAAATTCACTGTTTGTGAAATGCCAACCAACTAGTTTGATGTGTTTGGAGCGCAGGTCCCTGGAGGTTGAGAGGAAAAGAAATAGAAGAATGAAGGCTGGACTGAAAGGTTAGAGACAGGAAATAAAAGACCTTGTCTTGCCCACGGATAGGTTTCCTAAAATTTGTACTAGGTTATATGACTTTATAATATGCGCTTGTTAGACCTTCAGTGCCAGCAACGGCTCCATGAAGAAGGCCACCTTCACTCTTTTGGGGAATATGATTAGGTATCAACAGACAGCACTCTGTAAACGTGGCATCCTGTGTCCCTCGCACACAGCCTGGAGTCGTGATAAATACACGGCCTGGGAACTTGAATTCTGAGTAACCAGACATACGCAATTGAAGAGCGACTCCACATGGACTGCAGGTGTTGAGTGAGAGGGTGTGTAAGGATGTGTGTGAGTGTGTGAGAGAGAGAGTGGAGGAAGGCGGAGGAAGACGGGGGTGGGGGGGAGTCTTAATTAGGTCATGTCAGGTACAATTACAAGAAAATCATCCTGCCAGCCACTGAAAAAGCAGACCTTTTCAAAACACAGGTTTTCTATGTTTAGATAGCTCACTAATAAAGCAGCTGATTACAATGGGGTGGTGAACCCGGCATCTCGCCTCCACTGCTAGTCTGAAGAATACTGGTCTGATCGCGGGTCCTTCCCTCCGGGAGTGGGCTTCCCACGAGGATGGAGATGGCGTGGCGGCTCTGGTGCCTGTGCGAAGCCAGCAAGGGGAAGCTGGCGGCCGGCAGCTCGCTGGATAGCTGGTTACAGGGCAGCTCTCCTGGCCCTCTCAGGTGTCCTAGAGGGAGCTGGGGGACCGGAGCCAGTGGCAGGAGACCCCAAGAGCCCTCAGCAGCGCAGCTCTGCCTCCGCCCTTGGAGGTCTCCATGGAGCCCCGGGCACTGGAGCTGCCTCATTTCTGAGGACGCTTTTTACGTCGGGCATCTTACTTCTCCTTTTTCCCATTTACATTTCTTTACAGGGCTAACTTTGTAAAAAGTCACTTGGCTTCAATCTGGCTGCTGCTTGTTTTGGTGTACTTCATTTTAAATGTGTGTCAGTTGTTTCATTCTTTCTGTTGTGCTTAGATTGTCTTCTACTGTCTCACTTTTTCTTCTTTTAAAATCCTGGTTTAGAAAGAACTTGCATTACTCTCAGCGTAGCTCCCTTTAAGTGGCATAAGATTGAATGCCCAACCTCCTTTTCTACTTTTACTAGCTTACTTGCTAGTATTCTTTTTAAAGTTCCCTTTACTAGTTTACTTTTCAGCTTTCATTTTTTAATGTTTTCTCTGTCCAGTATTCCTGGTTTCCCTATTACAGACAGCAAGGACAGTGTCAGGATGACAGCAGAGAACATTCGCTCCAACAAGATGGATTTCCTCCCTACTTGCCCCAAACAGTCTCTTTCACTTCCTTTATGTGATCCTGCAAACACATCTTTAATATGGAGTCTAATAAAATAAAATACACTCCCAATTGGGTAACTCAAGCAGTCTTACTGCTTGTTTTCTCATGGCACAAATCATTTACATCCATTATGAGCAGCTGCAGGACCTAAAAACCTGGCACAGACCATCACTGGGCAAAGGGCAGTATTAGACCAGAGGATTCGCATGGGCAAAGGCCACTAAATCACGCCCCTCTGTTAACTTTGGTACCACTGGCAGTCCCCCGGGAGAAGGCACAATCAAGAGCTCACAGTAGCACCTTGGATTCTCTTGTGTAGCCGCCCGCTTGCCCCGAACCTGGAGTTGTCTCATCACAGGTCACAGGAACATCCACCTGGCACATGGGGCCTCTCATGTCACCTTCCTTTTGGGAGAGATGTTTGGGTTTAAGAAAAGCAGACAGAAACTGTTTCATTCTGTGAAGATCTCCAAACAAATGTGTTTATTAAAAAAAAAAAAAAAGGCAAAGATCATTTTAAAAAGAGGTACATTTACACAAGATACTTCTTAATCTTTTCCTCAACAAAAAGATAATAAACTCAGATTGCAAAGAAGTCAGATTCATTGTGTAAAAACGAGTCTGGAGATCTCCTTGTATTCCAAATATTTGTGCCAGTCTTAAATTTCATTACCATGGGTCATAGGAAATTGACCACACTGAAGGTTGTTCCTATTAGCAATCACTGGTGACCAGCACAATGTTTGGATTATCACTTGTCCTAGGAGTTTCTTTTAATATGTTTAGTTAATATGTTTAATATGTTTGTTTGCTTTTAATATGATCTTTAAAGAAGAAAGTTCAAGCTTTGTTAAGATGTCCGAGTCTCTGGAAAGAGAAGAGGGCTTTTCTCGCACTATGCTTCTCTCTTGAGAACGACTTCAATAAAATTCAGAATTCAGAAATGTTTCAAATGTTCTCAAAAAGGCTGTGATCCCTCAGAGTTCTATCAATAAATCAGTTCACAGAATCTGCTAAGGTTTATTTATCTGACTGGAACTAAGGAATTTGTACTAAATCACTACATTTTTTGAAATACTGGTTCTCGAATGAAATATCAAAACAGAGAGAGAAAGAAAAAAAATATTTTGACCTGACATCTTAATGCAGCGTTACTATAAAAACAGGGAAAGGAGAAGTTACATTTCCAGAGATAGCCAATTTCAATTGCAACCAACAACAAAAAATCCTTTAGTCTTCATTATTCATTTAAGCAATTGGTTTGTAACACGTCTCCTGTTTTGCTTATTATAGTCTGCAGAAGACTAATCTACATATTGAAAAATCCAACTTAGTCCAGCTGCACAAAATAGTAAGTACTGAATAACTACAACTCAGATTTTTTCCCACATATTTGAATGTTACCTGAAATGAACATCAAAAAAATCTAAACAACTGAGCAATCGTTGAATCAAAATTATATATCAATTACATATAAAATTATATAGAAGCAACATAGTTGCACATTTAGGAATGGCTATGTTCAAGTTCTGTATCGCACCTCCTTTCAGACCAAATATTCCAGTAGCTCCACTTGACACTTAGAACATATACAGGGATGTGTTTGCAAAATACACTCAGAATGTTGCAATAATGAGAGCTCTAAAAAATTAAGTGAAATTCAGCTTTAAAAAAAAAAATCCAAATTGTTTCTCCAACACTCCACTCACCATGTACAGTGTCTAAAAATGCCATCAGAGAGAGAATAAATCTTTCAAGAAAATTTCCTTTGAATGGAACCAAAGGTTAAAAGACCCACATTGGAAACCCTGCAGCACAATGGACACTGATATTACCTTCAGCAATTTACAATGAGCTTTAATTTACCCATTTAGAAAGCCTGATTTCCATAGGAAAGGTGCAGCAGTAATAAATCTTATCTTGCTAGGCAGTCTAAGAGAGGGAAACAAAACAAAATGTCCCCAGCTACTACTGTGCATTAACTCTTTCATGGCACTGATAGCTGTGTTGTTAAATTATGTTTTCAGGGCATGAATTACCATCCTAATAGGCTATAACATTATAATTTTCCAAAACAGAGCAAATTCATCCATTTAGCAATGAAACAAAGGTTTAAAAATATTTTGTGTTCAATATATGTATGATATTGAAATCTTTTTAATGCATACATCTTGATGAATTTTATTATTAACTCCTATAAAATAGGACGTTATATGGCTCTCAAGGTTATGCTATAAAACAAAAATGTTATGGCTAAGGCTAACCATATGGAAATAAATACCCAACAAACCCCAAGGTTTATAAGTGACAAAGATGACAGTTTCAACCCTCCCATGCTGACTGAACAGAACATGACACTGAACATCTGCTACTCAATCAACTAACTCTGAGATGATTAATCTTTCAGCACATCTTTTACAGCTCTTCCACTCGTTCTTACACTACAGTTATTTTTTTTCTTCGCTCCTAATAAATTATAAGCAACCTGAGGTACTAGTGGCCCTGCAAAACTGAGTCTCACACTTTGATTGTAGCAGGTACTCCCAGTGTATGTGTTGTTCTAACTGGAACATCAATTGGCATTCTCAGCAACTCAGGCCTGATGTCCAGTCTGCAAGCTGTGTCCAAAACCACTGTGACAACAGACCCACCCTTAGAACCGTCCCATCCATTTATGTCTACAGCCAGTGAGTTGTCCCTCAAGCTCCTCAGTAGTACCTCCCAACACTCAACACAATTGTATCTGTGTGACACTCATGTATATGATTGATGGAATCAATTCTAGGCACAAAACTTAGAGATAAAACAGACGAGTGAAAAAAACACCCAAAACTCAAGTACGTCACTGAAAAAAATTAAATCACTTACACTTCTGCAGTCATCTAACTATCACTCTGCAAGCTGGAGAGCCCAGGATGTCCCAGAGAACTGTCCCCAACTTTCTGATTTGACCCTTTACCTCTTGGATCACAATCGCACCACTAGGATAGTACCACATTTCTTAAGGAGGAATGAGGGACTGTTATCTTAGATGAACAGAAGAGCCAGGGTTCCTTGTCCTACTAATACCCTGATGGTTCACCTGGACAAGTCACTGAACGCTTCTGCACTCTTCTCCCAAAGCACAGATCTTGCTGCGTTACCCTCTGAGGTATTGTGATAGGAATTATGAACACCCCAGTGCCTGGTATGCAATGAATATTTTTGCTAAAAGGATCACTGTAAAAGCAGTACTTATCTTTCCTATTTCAGGAAAAAAATTATAATACTTCAACTTACAAATTTGTTTCTAAGGTAAAATAGCAGGTATGCTATTATCAGGGGATACCAGAAAACCACTGGGATAATGATGAACTTATGTACATTTGGGGACAGTCTGTGGCCTGAAAAAAACATGCTCATTGAGAAAGCATGGTATGATAAGAAACAGCTTTTATTATAAATTTCTGATAAGTGGTAGAGTTCCCCTGAAGAAATAAATACTTTATCAATGGTTTATAATAAGCTATAAGGTCCTGTTTGTAAAACCCACTTAAACTGTAGACACCAAGAATAACAGCATTATAATATCTTTTTTTATTTCTGAAGGATACTGTAAGCGCCTCATTACACAGTGTACACATAGGGCCTTTAAGTGATAAAATACTACTAGAATGCAATATTCTCTGCCTCAGATTTCAGTGGCTTTTTGAGTGACAAAAAATGATGAAATCTTGCTAAAATACATTATTTTCATTTATGAAATGATGTACATATTACAAAGGTTAACTTTAAAATATCAGAATAGAACATGACATTTATTCTTACAGCACAATCTCTCAATCACTGTTATTTTGTTGGTTTATTTAAGCATAGTTGTATATAGATGTACTGAATAAAAGACTTCTGTAACATACTGTCCTAAATTTCACCACCTGCCTTCTAGTGATCTAATCTACCTACAGTCAACAGCTCCCCTGAAGGACAATGCCACCCCTATTAGGAAACAATATATCTTATTTTTTCATTTTATTTTGGGTTAATGGAGAAAGATCCCAGCATTATCCTTACATGAGGTATTTAAAAAGACAACCTTTCAAAAATTTTTGATTTACAGGACAGTGGTGGTCGTAACTGATTTGGCTGTGCCTTATCCATACACTGTGGATCCCGCATGGGCTCTTCGTAAACAAGGAGCTGAGCTAGGCAGGGCATACACGGGCTGGTCAACAGATGCCATCTTTTGTGTTTCTGTTGCTTATGATCTGGCCCAATGGTTCTCAACCCTGGCTGCACATCAGAATCATCCAAAGAATGTTTGACAAATACTGATGATCAGGCTCTAACCTCTGCTTCAATTTGACTAGGATGACATCCGAGCAATGGCAGGTTTTAAAATTTTCCTGGTGACCTTACTGCACAACCATGGTTGAGAAGTACTAGTCTAGGGAATGAAAGAGGCGTGACAAAAATATAATTATAAAATTTGCAAGTGCTGTAAAGGGAAAAAGAAAGAAGTTACGAGATACATTAACAAGACTGAGCAGTTGAGGGACTTAGTAAAGAAAGTCCTCTCTGAAACAGTGATATTTAAACTGAGAGCTAAAAGGTGACGGCGGGTGGGGGCGGTCGGAAAAGCAAGAGCGAACTAGGGGGAGAATTCCAGCCAGAAGAAATCACATGTGTGTAGCCTTTAGGACAAGAGAGGCCTTGCAACGTAGGCAAAGTAGTGACAAAGTCAGCGCGGCCGGAATGCAGCGAGCCAGAGAAAAGGGGTGCAGAAAGAGGCTGGAGAGGCCAGGCCTCCCCGGCCCGCCGGGGACTGGGGGGAAGACGGCGGACTTCTCTGTGAGCGCACAGGAAAGCTATACTCTCCAACCCTGGAGTCCGAAGCTCCCAAACGTTATCAGGGTTTTGCCTCTCTGCAAAGTGAGGCTCAAAGGTAAACTGGTGCAAACGAACGATTAAAGAAAGACAAAACGGCTTCCTTAAAAAAAAAAAATATGCGTTATTGTTTGGTCAAGAAGTGACATTCAGATTAAGGGAGAGGACAATGATTTATTTAATATTTCTAACTTCACAGTTT
This sequence comes from Camelus bactrianus, assembly GCF_048773025.1. Taxonomy (NCBI): domain Eukaryota; kingdom Metazoa; phylum Chordata; class Mammalia; order Artiodactyla; family Camelidae; genus Camelus; species Camelus bactrianus. The sequence goes on from NC_133543.1 coordinate 75,505,785, forward strand.
ATTAAGAAAAAAATCTAGATATCCAGACAGACAGAATACACCAGACCCCACATTCAAGGCATCAGGCATCATTTTTGTCTTCCCCTGGCAGACAGCAGTGACAGCAGCTGACACAAAGCCCAAGGTCAGGCCCAGGAGGCAAAAACGCGCGCGCACACACACACACACACACACACACACACACAGTCGGTCTCACGTGTCTCTATCACAAGAATTTCTCCACTCTTTCTACTTGTGACCACAACATTGAGGTTTTTAACCACAGCTACCTTTGCAATGGGGCAGATTCCCCCAAAGAGAGGTCTCTTAAGACTGAAGCTGTTCTATGTTGTCATTACAAAGGAGAACTAGCATTTAAATATTTGAGGATCCAGGATTCTAAATTTTTGAAATTGCCTATATACTCTCAGTATCATGGAAACAAGAGGAAAAAAGGACCATGAACAGACAGAGGCTGAGGAGACGATGACCCCTGGGAACAGCTGGAGAGGAGGCGCGCACAGCCAGCTACGGGAGACCGTCGGCCCCACCGCAGCCCTTCAGCCGTACGGACAGACCCACATCAGCGGGGCCCATCTAGGCCGTGAGGATGATGGCATGTTCCAGGAATCAAGGTCTAGAAACACTCACACCTAACTTTTGGTAACAGCACCTTAGGTAACGGCACTGAAAAGCTCCTACAGCCTACGAAGCTAGTGTCCCCTGCGGCAGCCCGTCACATGGCAGAATGCCACACCTGCGCAACCACGACCAAGAGCTAAACAATCCTTAACAGAGAAGAAAATTCAAACGCACATCTGCAGTCTTTCTAGAAGAGAGATCCAAGGAACTGCAGTCGAATACCTATCAGGGATCCGGAGACCAGCTGAATGGACGCGGAGGGACAACAGTGCTAAAAATGTATGTTTATAAAATAAAAGAGGTGGGAAGGAGTCAGCCTGGGGAAGCAATCAAAAGGGGGAAAACAGCCAATTATAAAAATTAAATACATTCAGTAAAGAGTTTGGCAAGCAAGTCAGGCTCTCTTCGCCCTGGTCCTGTCACGATCTACGCCAGTGGTTCCCTTTACACACCAAAAAATTACTGGGGATCCGGCAGAGCCTTCCTTTGTGCCACCTGTGCAAGCTGCTTAAGCAGCACTGCCTGTACTCACTTCCGTGTCTGTAAATCGGGGATAATATTACCTGATGCCTGTGACTACTTGTGACTGAACCTCGTATTATTATAATACCTATTATCTTATAAGTGCATAGTACATATTAGCTATCATTTTTACTTACACATAGTCTACCTTTCTCAGATACTAAATTCCTGGGTGCTTTTCCATCAGTTTCTGTACTTTGATTCTCTTTCTTTGACCTACCAAACTGTATGTATACCCAGTATGACAGTTTTAAAGAGTCACCATTGTAATTTATTTACCTCCCGGATAAGGCCTCATGTCACTATTTAAACAAAACACGTGTATCCCCTAAACCCAAAGCAAAGCAAAGAGTAAGCAGTTTGTGTCAGAGTCAGGAGTTTGGGGTGTGAAGCCAGGGAATTCTGTTCACATCCTGGCTCTGTATCGCACTAGCTTTTACCATTTGGTACATTTCTAAGATGTCTAAACCTCTGCCTCCTCATCTGTAAAATCAAGACAATCAAATAATTTTTTCAATGAAATTGTTACTAGGAATAAATAACATAGGCAGTGTTTGCCATCTTGTGAATTCTTAGTAACCAGTGTTATATTTTAAAAAGCAAGAGAAAGTAGAAAAAACTGCCAGGGCAGATAGTCCAAAGCACATGAGAAGGGAGAAAGATGATGATCTAATATTTTAACAGATAATCTACAAAGTTTTACCTTTATCAATTTATTTATAAGCCATGCATTGTTTTCAAACCACCGCTGAAGAGAAAACTGAAGAATCCATCTGACTCAGACACGATGGCTACTAATAAGCAGAGAAGTCACCAGCTGTTCCCACTGATGACTCCCGGACCATATGGCACGTGGCCCAGGAAGAGCATTAGGTGAGGAAGCTCAAAGGATGGAGAAGGAAGCACATGGCTCTTACAGGCCCTGGAGCAAAGCTCTGTTCTGGGATTTGAGGCTTAACGGCCAAAAAGCATGCGGTCCGTTTCTCCCAGAGCACTCGGCAAACAGACCAGTGAAACGGAATATTTACAATCATCCCCAAAGAATAATGCGAGCAAAATCCTACTTTCTATTTAGAAGATAAAAGCTACACTCAGGGACATTCTGGAATCTAGTACACAGTGTATACTCAATATTAAGTACTTTGACATTTGTTTTTAATTGCTCTTTCTGTGAATTCTGCAGGCCTCATAATAGCATGCAATCAGCTATTATTTTACAACCTGTAATCATGGAATTATGAAAACTATAGCAATGCTGTTATTTAAAACAGTGCTGTTTTAAACTAGGGAAACTAGAAGCTCTGTTCAAACTATGCCCTCAAGGTATTACAGACTCTACCGTTTCAACGATATGGCCTGTGCCTGGAGAAGCAGCTTATTTCTAAAGAATATACATCAGTCACACATAATATACTCAACAAAACCCCCAAAAAATCTACTTCTTAAAAAATCAGAAAGAGAAAACTGAGTCTGATATATACATATATATATTCTTAACATATTCTCAGAAAACTAACACAAGACACATGGTGACCTTGTACAAACAGGACAAAGTTAAAAATACATATACATAAGGAAAGTAAGAACGAAAAATAGTCAATGTAGACAAGAAAAAAGAAGTGAAACTGTGGGATTAAAATAGAAGTCTGATTATTGGGTCATAATCAAGCATCTTGTAACAAACAAGGCTTTCTAAACCAGGGCAAGAGGGTAAAAATAAGACCTACTGGTCACCAAATTATACTTTATTGTCAATAAATCTGCGGTCAGAACAATTAAATCAGTTCTTTCTATTATTAAATCAATGAGTCATATATATTAGACTCAAACATCATGGGAAAACTTTGATGGATATACCTTTCAAGTTTTCCACCCTACCACTAAGTACCCCTGAATAAACAAGCTAATGAATACCCACTCCAGGTCCCACTTTGCTTTCAGACCGGATCCTTCATTCAGAGGAATGGGATGTGGAATGACCAGATAAGAGCTACAGTTTCACACCTCAATGTAGAAAGAATAAAAATTTTTAATTAAAAATCGGCACGGTTAATAGGTTGCAATTTTACCTACATTTTATATACACAGGTTTTCTATTTTTACCAAGCCTCAAAACCCTGACTACACAGCTGGATAATTGAGCATAAAAAGATACATCTGCTAATTTAGTGGACACTTCACTGAGTATCATTCAGTAATCAACTAATTGATCATGTTTTGCTTCAGTTGATTCAGATAAGAAAACAAGACCAATAGCTTCTAGGCAGCTGCATCATTCAAAAAACACCCTTTAGGGGAAAATGGACCCCCGGGGCCCCCCAAACTAGTGATACTCATCAAGAAACCAAAATCCTAACACCCTACCTGTCCTCCCATGAAGTGTCACTGTTTCTGTCATGCTGCATTAAACATATTTTTAAACAGTCAGAGTGTATCTGCTCCCTTTAGCTAATCTTGCAGTAAAATGATATTAAGTAATTAACAGCATGACAATGATGGAAACAGATGTCACAAGTGAAAAAAATTGGAGGCAAAGTGATGCAGAAGACAGAAAACTGGTCTAGAATCAGGAGACCTGGCTTCCTTCCCGTCAGTGTCACTGATTATGGCTTTACCCTAGGCAAGTTGTTTGACCTGGTTACACTTCAGCCTCCCTTTCTGCAACCATCTGCTTTGCTCATAGGAATGTCGTGACAATTAACAAGAGTGCCTGTAACAGTGCTTTGAGCTCACAAGAGAAAAGACTGCATAAATGCAAGGTATTATTACTCTGATTACAAGGAAGTATCAAGCAGACTTTTGTGTAAGCTGTAATTATAAGGGAGAATAATCTGCAACAGTAAAGGTAATACTGCAAATTACAATCTGTGTCATTTTTCAGACACTTGTCACTCTAGGCAATGCTATTAGAGACTTGACAAAAGAGAGGAGAAACTCTAAGTGAGATGCTGAGCAGATCCAAGAGATCTGACAGGCTAAGCTGGAAATCTTACAATGCAGAGCCATTTATTAAATGTAGGTTTAGACCAAAAGTCACTAAAAGATGAACTCTGATAGCTTATAATAAAGCAGGGTGGTTTAGTAGTCCACGCACAACATTAAAAGCAATTTGGGGCTTTACGGTCACAACCATTATTTCTAACACAGCACATATTTTTAAATAAAGAATCTAAATCCTCCAAATAGCACTGTTTCTTTTAAACAAAAGATAATCGTTAATAAGTTCTACATAATGTTTTCTATGAAATGAACAAAACATTTAATAAAGCCACACTTCATTAGTTAAACCTCCTCTATTTCCAATTACCAATATTCCAATTTGCCTACATTTTTACTTCTTAATTAAAGAACCTCTGATATATCAGGGTGTCATCAATTAAAATCAAATGTAAATTAATTGTGGCTTGAGAGCCCTAAACCCATACACAATTTTCATCAGCCAATATTCTACTCTTCCTTGAGAGTGTCTGGGTTAGTTTCATTTATCTATAGCTTGGGAAGTAATTTCACTCCAGGCAGATATGTAGGACGTGCACAGAGCCCTACACATGCTATTTATTCTAATGATGTAAAGTTACTCCTTTAAACAACTTTAAGTAATGTCCCCTACAGACACCTTAGAGCAGCCCGTTCTTAACACTAAAATTACACTGTGAAGTTTGAGACGGAGGTCACTTAGAGGCTCTCACAGCCTAGGGAGCCTTGAATTTTGCCAAATAGGATTTAAGGCTGTGGGTTATTTAATCATGCATAACCCTGTACAATTATTCTTCATGAGTCAAAGAAACTAGGCACAGGAATAGCTGCTTCACCTTGAAGTTACCACCACCAGTACCAAAAGCCTGACAAACAAGATACGTAAGCGCCTTAATGAGATACCACGGACTAAATGTAAAAATGAGAAGCCCAGATTTAACGACAGATCTTTAAGGACAAGACCAGATGGTTTTTATTTGTGTTTATTTCATCTACCCACCCTTTAATAAACATGCTTTTTTTTTAAATTAAGTTTTTTTAGGGCAGTTTAAAATTTACAGCAAAATTCAAGAACTTCCCCTATACTTCCTACCCCCGACATACACAGCTTTCCCCTTATCAAAATCCCCCACCAGAGTGGTACCCTCTTACAACAGATGAACTTACATTGACACATTATAATTACCCGAAGTCCATAGTTTTATGGTTTACTCAGTGTTCTACATTCTATGAATTGGGACTAATGTATAATGACATGTATCTATCCTCATGGTATCATACAAAGCATTTTCACTGCCTTCAACATCCTTTGTGCTCTACCTATTCGTCCGTCCACCCCCATCCCCCTGCCAACTCCTGAACAAATATTTTACTATCTCCATAGTTTTGCCTTCCCCAGAATGTTATATAGTTGGAACTGTACAGTACGTAGCCTTTTCAGATGGGCTTCTTTCACTTAGTAATATGCATGTGAGGTCCCTCTGTTTTTTCATGGCTCAATAACTTTTTTTAGTGCTGAATAATTTTCCACTGTCTAGATATACCACAGGTTATTATTTATCCATTCATTCATCTACTGAAAGACATCTCAGTGGCTTCCAACATTGTCAATTATGAGTACAGCTGTTCTAAACATCTGTGTGCAGGTTTTTGTGTGGATATAAGTTTTCATCTTCTTTAGATAAATAGCAAAGAGTACAATTGCTAAATCTTTGGTAAAAGGATGCTTAGTTTGTAAAAAAAAAAAAAAAAAAAAAAAAAAACTACCAAACTATCTTCTGAGGTGGCTGTAGCATTTTGCATCCCCACCAGTAATGACTCAGAGTTCTTACTGCTCCACATTCTTGTCAGCATTTGCTGCTCTCAATGTTCCGGATTTTGGTTATTCCGATAGGTATTTAGTGGCATCTCACGGTCACTTTAATTTGCATTTCCCTCATGACATATGATGTATAGCATCTTTTCATGTTTATTTGCTGTCTGTGTATCTTCCTTAGGGAGGTGTCTGTTAAGGTCTTTGACCCACTTTTTAGTCAGACTGTTTTCTTACTATGGATTTTTAAGAGTTCTTTATATATTTTGGTCAATAGTTTTTTTATCAGCTGTGTCTTTTGCAAACATTTTCTCTCAGTCTGTGACTTGTCTTTCTCTTGATCTTTTTTTAATCATAAATTACTATGCAATACTCCTGTTCAGCTGTTATACTATATACTATGTAACTTCCAGTTAAAGAATATTAACTTAATCAGAAATGCATTCTTTCCTGATAACATTATTTCAGATTTCTATTCTCCTCCATCACATTTTTGGTTTTTTTTTTTTCTTACAGTCAACAAATACACTTCAACAAACACTGAGTATCTGTCATATGCAGAAAGGATACAATACTTTCAAGTAAAAAATTCTCTCTCTCCTACTCTAGAGAGGAATGGCAGTTGCTCATAAGCAAAATAAAATTTTGGAATGAAAACTGAACAGAGATCATTAAAGGCAGATACTGATTTTATTGCTTTGGAGGAGAACTTAAGTGCAACTGCTTCTTTTACTAAAGGAAAAAAAAGGAAAACAAAATCAGGACATTAGGTTCATTAAAGAGACAAAACATAACCAAGTGTAGGGGATGACACTTCCTAAAATTAAAATCTAGACTATGACAAGAAAGTCTCCCACCCAAGCTTGAAATATATTTTGAGCTATTTTTTAAAGTGGCATAAAAACTGCTTAAACAACTTCCATATCATCCTCCCTACTGAAACAGTATGCCACAATAGATTGCAGTCCATTAAATAGGTGAATGATTGAAAGATCACTAAAATAATACTATGTATGTAGCCTCCTGGCCTAAAAGGATACAAATCCAGATAAAAGAATGGTAAATAGATCTATGAGGGTGTCTCTCTCCAAAATCAAATCGTGTAAGATTTTTGCAGTTGTGTCATTAAATACTGCTCATAATCAAACATTTTTCAGAAACAAAATGTTGATTCTAAGTATCTGAGACGGATTCCTATGTTCAGAGACGCCAGCCAAACTGAGGTGCAAATTTACTCTTCTGTTTTGACAATTTAGCAACCGGACTGCTCTTCTTTTCCGTCCTTAGTTTGTTTTTATTTCACAAGAACTTACAGTCCAAAGAGGATTTAAGTGAATTAACCAAAGTCATTGGTCTAGTGAGTTGCATGTCTGTGAGCTAGATCAGATTTGTAATATCTGAATGGTCTCCAAAAGATAGCAAAAGCTGGGAAACTTGCCACATACCCCAATCTGGAAAACTTTCCAATATTGTTTTTCCTTAAGAGAAAAAAAAAAAAAAAAAAAAAAAAAAACTTCCTAAGCTTTTATGTAAGGGTATAATTCAAAGTAATTTACATCCTCTGTTATAAGAAAAATAGTGGCTATTTCATAACCTAAAGTTTCAAGCTCAACCTATAGAAAAACCTCATGATGACATTATTTCAAAACCAACTACAATCAAACGGGCTTTTTCCTAACCCCCAAATGAATACTCCTAAACTGGTAAGAAAATTGACCTGCTGAACAGTACTGAGTACTCTCTATAGGGCACTATGTTAAAAGATATTCACGAATAATCTCATTAACCCCAGTAGTAAATGCCACGATTATCCTTATTTTACAAACAAGGTAACCGAATCTTAAAATAGTGAAGAAATTTGACTGATATCTCACAGCTAATGTGCTGGAGGTGGGATTCGAAGTAAGGCAGTTTGACTCCAGAGTGCTAACTCTTTACAAAACTCTTACTCTGAGAACATAAATGTCCTTGAAGATCCGCCATTTCTGCTTTGGTTCTATGTTAAAGCTAAGCCATTCCCTCCCTCAGTGCTCAGCCAGTAAATGGAACTGCGCCGGAGACCATGCCATCAGCCTAGAGAACGTTGCTTACTTCCCTGCTTGGCAGAACGAGAAAACAAAAGCACAGCAGATTTCACCTGTGTCCTTAAGGGCCTTTACAACTTAGGTGAAAAGATAAAATATATATGCAAGGGTTAAACTTGATTTTCAGACAAGTTTTATAGTAGTACGGAAAGCAGAGGGAGCAAGACAAACTACTGATCTAAGAGACTGGGAAAAAAAAAGGGGGGAGGGGGACTGGAGGCAGCCAATAAAGAGAGAACTGCCTGAACAAGCAATTGGGAGCACTGGATAGTTCTTAAACTCAGAAGCAATGGAGGCTGGAGCTTCAAAAGAACGTGGTAAATAGGTTGAGGGTTATAAGGGCCTAACAACAGAGCACAGGATTCGACCACTACATGAAGACTATTTCAAAGATGTAGTTTTCCTAAAGTGCTGAGGAAGCAGCCATGGAAACTGAAGGTTGGATTATTGGATTAAGGAGAGAATGGGAGGTAATAAAGCTGACTTGGTGAGTACAAAATACTCCAGAACTTCAGACAGGAAATGAAAAGGATCAAAACAACATGGAGTTTAAAAGACTGCAGTGTTTTGGTTATTTTTTTTAAGAATAAAGAGAGACTGAGCATGTTGGTAAGTAACAGGGAAAGCAGATCATACACAGAGAGGAATTAAAAATGTAAGTTTTCAAGCTCTCTTTAGGAAAATATCATTGTTTACATTTCTTTGAGAAACTTGAGGAAAAATGTAATCGTTTGAGCAAACGTCCCAGGGATTCAAGAAGATGTTGGATTATGATTAAAACCATAAATTAGAGGGTTGGGTTTGGCAAAGAGGAAGACCATTTCTGACTCAGACACAGTAAATAGAGGCAAGTGAAAACATACCAAGATTTTCATGTCATGGGAGGGGGGAATTAAGGGAGCTAAACTTGGGGAGCCTTAATACTCTCAACAAATTAAAAGTTAATGTCATCCTGTTAAGTATAATGGGAGTAGGGATAAAGCTGGATTTGGGAAGAATTAAATTGTCTGGGTAGTCAGAATAGCAAATAAGAAAAATAATTATGTCCTATGAGTTGAGACAAAACATTTGTTTTCATTTTCTGTTTCACCAGCATTCTAGGGAAAGGAACTTGTCCCAAATGCTCATGTCCCAGGGAAGAACCAACAGTTCTTTATATAAGTTTCTCATTTAGTTGATATTCTGAAAAATCTGTAAGAACCAAAAGGAAATTTTGTATTCAATTCATGTTTATTTAATCTTTGAAGATTGCCGCCTAGCCTCAACCCTTGCTGGTGAGCAAAATTCAGTATAAAACTTTAAGTCTGGAAGAATATTTGTTTCATTTTAGTACTTAAATGCAGTTTCTTATCAGTCCTTTCTGACTCATTTTATTATCAATTTCTAAGTTTTACTTAGGATAAGACAGCAATATTCAGATATTTTCTTAATAGGAAGGAACAACAAATAAGGTATCTTGATCCGTTCTTCAAGTCATTAACATTGGCAAGTTTGAAGCTTAGATTACTGGGGATCATTAGCTTTCAATGTCAATTAAGTGTTAGATTGTCCATTAGCAGATTATTTGATCCAACAAGATGACCTTTTTTGCTGCTGTTCCAAAAACAGTCTAGATACCTCCAAAACCATAACCTCCACATACAATACACAGTCATACTTTATTAACATCAAACTCTTTTCAGAAACATACTGAAGAGAATTCCATGTCATTCCCTGGAAAATATATTTAGTTGAGGATAACTAAATAGTTAAGTATTCTGATTAAGCAAACCAGCTGTGTAGCCACTGACCAGGAGGATGGAGGCTCAGGGACCTGGGGTCAGTTACAGATACTGGAACAATAAGCAAACGTCTCCTCTGTAAACGGGCAGCCAGGACAGATACCACGCAGGTCAAGCCCCAGTTTCAAAGCAGCACATTTTCATCTAAGAAACCCTGAGTAGGGTGGAAGCTGCACAGCCCTCACCAGCTCCAGTGGGTGACTTGGTTAGTTATGATCTCAGCCACTCCACTCTCACCACTGTTACTCTTGAATCAGGAGAAAATTCAAAAGTTAAAGGCAGGTTCCCACAAAGAGGCAAAAAAGAAGCAGAGGGAATGGTAAATTGATGGGTTCACAGCTCACTGACAGCCAGGTTAGGCCAAGTTCTCTTCTCCCTGTTTGGGTTGGGATCCCCACCCCACGACTGCACTTAGATGACGAGACTGACCAAGATGCCTTTGATGAATCTCCCGTCCGAAAGCAGTTATTTTCTTTGTTGCTCTGCAAAGGACTTATAACACCACTTTCTTAAACACCAAATCATATTGTGAAACTCTTTGAGAGTTTTAGGTATATGAGCTTTGTGGTAAGTTGATTTTTTTTTTTTTTTAAATATAGCCCAGTTACTCCTCTCCTTGGATTATTTCCCTTTGCAATGTGACTCTGAAGCTCCTTCATCAAAGGTGGAGTCTATTTCCCTACTCCCTGACTCCCAGCTGGCCTTGTGACTTACTTCATTCACTAGAATTCAGCAGAACTGACATCGTGCTGTTTCCAGGCTAGGCTGTTAGAAGACTTGCACGTTTCTGCTTGTTCCTTTGGAACTTTGCACGACTAAGAAAACAAAGGCTAGCCTGAAAGAGGGTAAAAGATCCCATGAAGAAGAACCCAGTTGTCCTAGTCAGGATCACCCTAGACCATTCAATAGACAGTTTAAACACCAAATATGGGAACAAACACAGCCTAGATCAGGGGATCTGCCTACTTGACCCACAATTACCAAAGATACAAGACTAAACCCAGACAGAACCCAATCTGCCTAGCTAGTATATGGATTCATTGGCAATGAAAAGCTGCTTGTTGTTTTAAGTCATTGAGTTTTGTGGTTATGTATTACACAGCATTACTGTAGCAACAGGTAACTGATACAGTATTTTACTCCTAGATATGTGTTTTTAAAAAAACACAGACAAGCATAACATGTATAATATGCATATATACATGCATGCATGTATGTGTATATGTATATACATGTATATATGTCTGTATGTCTCTTTTAATACCTTAGCTACATAGTTTCCAAAGGATTATTAGGACTTGTTAAGGAGCAAAAGTAACGGGCTACAGAAAAAACCTGTGACCAAGCCTTCATATTAGAATAGCTTGATGTGCTTATAATTCGTAACAGAATGGATTCATGTACCAATCCAAACCATTAATATATGGGTCTTAAGGTTATAATTATAACCCAAAATAGCTAGAGTAGTAATTCTCCAAATATACATACAATTGTATTATTAACATACAATTATGTTATTAGTCAATGCATTATCTGTGATTATTCATTTTCTCAGTATTGCCAAAAACATGCTATTCTTCAGTTTCAAAGAGAATAAAATAATGGTGAAAATTCAAACTTTGTTTAGTCTAATTTTCAGCCTTTCTTTGGATCATTAATAATAATTCTGGCTGCATTATGCTATTGTCTTTGAAAGAAAGAATCCCAAACATACTACGAGAATTAATTACTCCCCTTTCATTGTTAGCTTGGCTTTCAGGTAACAGATACAGATCTTTTGTCTCTTATGTTTAGAATTTAGAGTTTAGAAACTTTAAAATATATAACACTAATGTTTAATATCAAAAGAATGGTAAAAGTATCCACATGCACATAATGGGAAAACTAGCCTGAAAATTATGCTATACTATTGACCATTTAGAAACTGTTAAGAACTATCCTCAGGTTCTAGAATGCTGCATTGGAAGTTAGGAGTCCAATGGCCTCAAAGAGATTATTAACTGAAGAAACTTAAAAACTGCTGTGGAGGCTTGGTTTGCCTCAGAGAGAAATGACAAAATGCTTTCACAGATCATGCCCACATGCTGTGAAAGGATTCTGTAGGAGTATGGCACGGTGCAACACTGCATTGGGACTTCTAGCTGTTAAGTCCCCTAGCTGTTTCATTAACGTAATCTGAATTGGCCTTAATTAGGAATTCTCAGGTTCTATTCTTAGTGGTGAAGGGTGTGCTGTTTTCCTTGGAGAACTATTTCACCTAGGAACTTCACTAGAGAAAAAGAAGTTGCTTGATAAATATAAAAAGAGTTTGAATAAACTGATCAAGAGTTGCTTTCATATGTCAAAGACTCTAGGATAAACTTCTATTTCTCCACTCAAGTTCCAAAGATAACAGAGTGGACATTTCTCAGTATTTGGCCAGTCAACATCCATTCCCCATCCCTAAGAGGTCCCTGATTGTCTCGAGGGGATTTACCTTGTGTGTGGTCTTGTGTGACTGGTACATCCAAGTGCCTGGAACTCACTACTGAAGACAAAGGTTCTAGATATTGCCCCTCTCTTTGCTGTGGTACAATGTAGAGGTGGAAATGAGACCAAAGCTCAGAGAATACTATTCTCCTGGAACTTTAAATCTCACTGAAGGGACACAGGATGAAAAAAAATGCTCAGTGTTTGCTTACTACAGAATTGCATACTGGCCAGTTGATTCCTAGTAAAAAGCAATTTCAACTCCTGCTTCCTCATTTTGCCATGATTCCCTGCCCATTCATAAATTCTCAATTCTTAGCCCCCTTTGATTTTACAAACACTCATGTTTTTCAAATATATTTCCTCTTGAGGTAGCCAGCACCGGTTTTTGTCGTTGGGGATCAAGGAGTTCTGTTACAACTATTATGTCAAAAGAAATGGATACTACTTACCCAAGCAGGGGGAGGCAACTGAGGGCGGGGCTTTGCTTCAGTCCCGACTACAAAGCTAAGCAGTGTGCTCAATAAAATAATCACAGCGGATTTCTTACTTCTCTTTTTCATACTCACCGTATGAAGGGATAAAATTCCCCCTTCATTCTCCGTATTTCTAGCTGCCAAGGCTTAGATGTAGTGAAAAAACCACTCTGCCATTCTTATTCCTTCCCAAGGTTTCCTACCTATCTACTACTCAGGGAAGACTGATCACCATTCCCGTATCTACATCAGTTGTTGGCTTTTTCATATACCTTTACCTAAAATATTTTTCTTCCTTTTTTTTTTTTTTTAACACGCGACAGAATTTCTTCCTTCTTCAATTCTAATTTTAATTTACACTGTCTCTTCATTGAAGACCCTGTTCAGTATTCAGTTTCTGGGAAGTTGTCTTTTATTAACCTCATTGATTGATCATTCCATTACTGTAAATCCAGTTCGACACTTACATATATCATTTGCATTGTTTTTTTTTTTTAACCTTATTTTAGTTTGTGAATAGTTTTAGATATGTGTGTTTTAGCGCTTCCATTAAATTTCAAGCTCCTTAAAAGCTGGGACAAGATGTGTGTGTATGTGTGTGTGTGTGTGTGTGTGTGTGTGTGTGTGTGTGTGTGTGTGTGTGTGTGTGTGTGTGTGTGTGTGTGTGTGTTTTTAATCCTCAATGTTTCTATTACAGAATTCTACATACAGTGAAGGACTGATCCTGTTGAATAACTGTTTTCACAAAGATATTCAGAAGATATTTAAGAGGGAGTGGAATCTTGCAAAAGACTATTCACATATGATTTTAACAGCACCTAAATGATATCGTGATAGGTTTTTAATACATGAAATTGCTGTGAATGAATATGCTTTTAACTTTTCCCCTTGAATGTTGAAATTTAAAAAAGGGTAAAATATACATGAAGGTAATGCCCACTTATTTGAGAATGCCAGTTTGAAATTTTACAATGTCTCAGACCAAAACAGGCTACCAGCAGCTACCAGCATTGTTTATCAATGATCCATTACTAATTGCACGGGAAGATTTTACTCTCTTAACACTTCCAACAGCTTGAAAATGAAAGCATCTTCCCCCATGGAAAACTGGGATGGTTTTGTTTCAGGTTGTCTCTGGGTAGTCTTTTTACCCTTTGAGAACTCCCTACAGACTAATGTTCAATAGATTGCTGTTTTGGTTGCACAGTCAAACCACACATTTTCCAACTTTTAACTGTTTCAAGACAAAACTCATGGGATCTGACTGCTCAAGGTTCTCCTTCACTGACAGTGGCTTTAGTTCACTGTGTTATAGCTTTCAGAGTCCCTCTGAGTTTAGTAAGCTTTTTCCTGAAATATCATTCATCAAGTCCTCTATCACCAAGACAAATGCCACACTGATAACATATCATTAGTGCCCCAGAAGGTCTGGGTTATACTGAAATTCAATTTAGGTTATTAAAATTTTGACCTACCATTTTAGGTATTTCAGCCTCTGAAATCATGGCTATTATTTTTTATGAATCAAAATTACCTGTGTGTATAAAGTTTCTCATTAAGCATATATCCTCTGTAAGCACTGGGTCTCAAATGAAGTAGGCGTTTTTGGTAAAGTCAATGTTAGTGGTATCACAGCGCTGAGTAAATCTCACAGAAAAGGTATCATTCAATTGAAGAAGGAACAAAAACTAAGCAAATAGTAAGATTCCTCTTTCCCAGTATTTCTCAACCTTTCATTCACAATTGTCTCTGTAAAGAGCCTTTTAATACATTGTTTTCCTAATGCCACCTCACATGAAATTTTAATATCCTGTTTATCTGTTTAAGTTCTGTATGTATATCTATGCTTTATACATAAGAAGAGTAAATATAAGGCTTACAAATTTTATTCAATGCAGTTAAGAATGACTGAATAAATTCTTAAGTTAAAGTTTAATTAGAAATTAAAAAGCTATTAACATTTAACTTAGCTCTATAGCTACATTTACTGAGCAACTTTTAATGGCATGTATTTACTTAGATATATTACAATTATTAAATTTAATATGAAACTAATTTACATAAACATAATAGAAATGTAATCAAATTTATAAAAAATCATTCAAAATTGTTTTATTTCCAGCAAAAGTAAAATGATTAAAATTTTAATCGTTAAAATATATTCTTAGTTCAGTTAACTGTTGTTAACTGTTAGTTCAGTTAACTGTTGTTAACTGTTAGTTCAGTTAACTGTTTAAGTGTTGCTTGATTAAGAAAATGATTTTTAACTGAACTGGCTGCTAGCTAATCATTCAGATAGTACCAACTTTTTTTTTTCTTTTTGGCATTGGATACATTTGATGATGGGTTGAATAATTTTTATAAAATTAAATAACAAAATGTAAACTATTTCAGTTTAATTCTCAAAGCCCAAGTCACACACAAAAAGACTGAGGAACAAAATACACAGCAGTCACAAGCCAGCTAACAGGAAGACACAGACCACCTCTCAGGTTACAACTTTGAGATCCAGCAGTGGATCAAAAGTCTTCCCGTCACAGCTATGTAACTGCCATAACGCTACAGCCCTGATCTTGTACACAATGTGTGCTTTCCATGAACTCAGTTGATGCTGCTCTTATGATACCCAAGAATACTCAAAAAGAGAAATTAAACACTAAGGAATAAGATTTTATCAGATCAGTCGAACTTCTCTCGGATACAGTCCATTGCAATATTTAAGATAGTTTTTGCTCTCCAAGAACCAATTTTCAGTCCTTTGAGGGCAGCATTACCCTCATTGAGAATGTATGCCCCGTTTTTAAAAATCATTTTATGTATTTATGTGCTCTTCAAGCTATAAGCCCAGTGCTCTTCCGTCTTCTCCCTTACCACCAATTTTTTAAAAGAGCTGTCAACATGAGGGATCTTCAGTTTCACATCGTTCATTCACTCCTCAACCAACTACAACAGGATTTCTAGTTCTACCACTCCATGGAATCTGCCTCGGCTCTTGCTGAACACTCCATACTTAGGTATTAATTCAACCATCCCTCCTCAGTGCTCCTCCTGCTTAAGTACTCTGGTGCATTTGATAGAGCTGACTGTCCCCTACCCAACACCAGCTTTCACAGTATTTCCCTTCTCTGGATAATTGCTTATTTCAGTCTTTTCTCAGTTCACTTTGGTACACTTTTCCCCTTAAATATAGCTTTAATTCCAAGATTTCATCATTAGCTGCTTCTCCTTTTGCTTATATGCTCTCTTTGCAAAGCAACTGCAACCATTTCTATGATTTCAATTATTTACCATATGTATGAAAATGGCCACCAAATATCTCCACCTCCTGCTCACTGCTATTTGGATGTCCCATAGGAACCTCAAATTCAGCATAATCCAAACTGAATTCATGATCTCACCCTACCTACACTTACGGTTTTCTCACTTAAGAGGCATCACAGTCCACAGCACCCTATTTCACCTAGAAACCGGGAATATCTTTGTTCCTTCATCCCTCCTTCACCAAGCCACCCTCGTTCACCACATCCAACCCAACTGCGTAACTACAACTTTTAGTTAGTAATGCTTTTTACATGTGTTTATGTTTCCTATTTCTGCTCTCACTGTCCTGGTTTGGGCCCTTATCTCTCACCTGGCCTACTGCAAGGGTCCCTATTTGATGTTCCTTTTGGTTTCTCCTCTAATCCTTCTTCCATATCACCATCAAATTTGGTGGGGGCACTCAAATTTAAACATAACACAGACTCATTTGAAAAAAAGATTAGTTCCTCTTTTCTACAAAATCAAGATCTTCCCTTATGCTCCTGAATGGCTTTTGTAGTGTCACTGACCATCACAATAGGCAAGCCATCTCACTGAATAAATAATGCCCTCCCTTGTCTATGATTTTCATGTTGTTTCTTCTTCCTTGAGTGTGTGCTCTCTCCCTTTCTGACTGTCAAAGCATCTCACTCAGCTTCAAAAAATAAACGGCCATCACCCTCTGCCCAAATCAAACAAAACCCTCCCATCATACTCTGCCTAAGGTTAATCTCATGGAAGGTCTATTGTTTGGAATTTCCTCTAGGCTACAAACTAGCACATGATTCTGTAAATAGGTTTTTCTAGATTATTAGCTACTTTCATACATTTGATCAAGTATGTGATCTGAGACAGGAATACTCTTCAACAATAAAAATAACTACCTATAACTTGCTTTTTAATGGGAAAAATAACTCTCGTTCTTTCATACATGGACAACGAATGAATTCTATTAAAAATGCTGAAGGTCTAATGAACCAGCACTGATTACAGTCTCAGGTTTGTAAAGAGATATTCAGAAATGAAATAAAATTCATCAAACCTCAGCAAAGATCACCAGTTTAGCCTCACTTATCTATTGCACATCTGTCTGACCACATTATCTTAGTGCTTAAGCATCATTTTTGCATTTCAATGTGGCATTCTATCAGATTAATGCCCAAGATACTCCAGCTGCACTGCAAGTGAGTGAGTGGACATACAGGAATATTATGCATGGCTTGTATCATTGACATTGAGCAAAGGAAATGTGATTAGCACCAAATTGCATCTGACAGGGGAATCAGAAACCTGTCAAACACGATGACATGGATCCAATGTTTAGAAGGCAAAAGGGGGAATAAAGGAGCAGGGCAGTCTGGCATGGAGACAGCAATAAAACACAGCAGCGATGATAAATTAATTCATTTACTTATGAAAAATTAGAGGCTTCCACACACAGCTCTCATTTATAATCTTGTCAATCTGGTTGAGTAAATAAAAGGCCCTACAACATTAGTTGAAAACACAAGCAAGAGAGGGAAAATGCAAAAATTAGATTCTTGGCCTTGCTTTTAATCAAGTATAGTAATTCTTTGCTATGAGCCACAAAGGTCTTTGAATTTTTCATTGGAGGTTTTCTATCACCTTCCTCTTTCCTGGCTCAAACTTAGAGCCCTAGAACCCCAGGGCATAAACCCACCATGTCATGCTGAGCGCTGTGGTTAGTCAGAAAGGGTATTTAGACAAAAGGACACACCAAACGGCCTGCTCCATGGCTTGCTCTTGGCAACTCAGAGACGAGGAAGTACAAAAATTAAAGTAGAGTCTTTTGATAGCCAGTAGTTTTAGCCGTCCTATAGTTATACAGTACGGTAGCCTCATTCTAGGAAAAGAGATCGCCAGAGGCATCATCAAGGTCACATCCAAAATTCCCTTTATTCGTCAGCCTAACAGAGATCAGCCTCCCCTGGTGGCCCACAATCTCAGGATGGAGGCACAAACCTGCAGCCTTTTTTGTCCTGCCATGCTCTAAACTGGAGGGGGGATTAGACACACAATTGCCAGGGACTTTCTAAAAGTTCTTCAAACCCACTTCCACAAAGCGCTTTATGGCCGCCATACATGAAAGGAGGTAAGGCTCCTCTACTGCCCTCAAGTTAATTAAACGGGGAGTAAGTAAGAGCTAAGGAAGAGAATCTGCAGGAGAAATCCAATGTGCTTGTCTAAATGGGAGGACTTCAGAAAATACATGACTGCCTGGAAGAGGCAGCTGAAGAGGTTTCAGGGCACAAAAACATCACTGAAATCCTTCATTTCGAGTCTCAAAAAACAGCCTCCTCTCATACGCAAAGTGTTTTTAGAAACTCAAATAAACTATACTGCTTAGATTACATTAAACAAGACTGGGAGGGGCTATTTATTAGATGAAGGATGAGTTGTATTTGAAAGAGAGGAAGGTCACATTGATTTTATTAGTAATACTTCAAAAATGGAAATACCTCCAATGCCCATAACAAGAGACCAAACAGCTTGCAGCACATGCATACAGTGGGATGCTACTCGTCATTAGAAAGGAGCTAACTGCTACGTACCCAACAAGGGGCAAATCTCTAAGGCATGATGCTGAGTTGAAAAAAAAAAAAAAAAAGCCACACATATAGGAGGACATACTGTATACTTCAGTTTACATGATGTCCTACACCAGGCAGAGCTAATCTGTGGCAGAAAACTATCAAAGCAGTGGCTGCTGTTGGGGGTGGGGGACAGAGACTGACTGGGAAAAGGCGACTTTCTGTGGTAATGGTAATCTTTCAAATCTCCACAGGGGTTTCCATTACACAGGTGTATGTATTTGTCAAAACTCATCAAATGATACGCTTAGGATTTGTGCCTTGCATCATATGTGAATTTTACTTTAAAAAGATCCGTAAACAAAATTGAATTCTAGTCAATGATATGAATGCTAAAGTGTTAGGGATGATGTGCACTCATGTCTGTAGTTACTTAAAAAATGCATCAAAAATAAGGTGGACTGAAGAGAGGCTCAGACAGATGTGTTCAGAAATGACAGGCAAACCAAATGTTGTAAAATGCTGATTGTAAAATCTAAGTGTTGAGTATATGGGTCTTCACTGTGTAATTTTTTCCAGTTTTTCCTATATTTGAAAATGTTCATACTAAAATGTTGGCAAAAAGGTGTGTGAAGGATTGGGGAGTAATGAGTACTAGCTTTAAATGAAGACAGGGTATGTGCAAAGATAGGGGGGCTCGAGGATCACAGGGGAAGAAGAACACATCACAGAGGCATGGTGCTTCTGGGAAGTAAGTGGTCCCTAGGAGATGCAGGCAATGGCTGGACATCCATCAGAGTGGGACAAATGATTAAGCCAGGCAAAACACAAAAATCACAAACTCCTTCAGAAAGAACAAATAGCATGTCAGACCTTTAAAAATGACAGTACTTTTCCATAACTTCTGCAAATTTTACACCTCAGCAAAAAAAGTAACTGAAAGAGTATTTTCAAAGCAAGTTTCAAAGCAAGTCTAGCAAAGAAATTTCTCCCTCAGGAGAGGACACTACTAAGCACTAGGGTGTTTCAAAAACAAACAGTCTGTCTGTAATGTTTAAAATCCAACAGCTTTCCTTCTACGTTAAGAATGTTCTCAAAGGAGAAATTCAAAGGTACATATATTACATTTCCTTCTACTCATTTAAGTAACAATGTATCTCCTTCTTGGTGTAGCTTGATTCCACAAAATCTCTCTCCTGATGTCAGAATGTCCATCAAATCTTAGTGAAATGCATCAGGCTACACATGTGGTGCTACAAGCTTTTCTTAATTTTGTCAACTTTCATCGCTTTAACCAATAAAGCAAGCTCTTGTAAACTAATCTTAAAAAAAAAAGCTTTCATTATGTACAAATTCAAATACTTAACTGGACTAAAATAATGAAAATACAATCACTTTTAGTTTACTATTGCCAGAGTTCACTATTAAAGAAAAAAATAGTACCTTATGTTAGTTGGTATCCACAAATCATAATAAGCATCCACAATACCCTTTCAGAATGTAAAATAAACTTCTATTTGAACAACAAATAAAATGCTCTGAATAAAAATATATAAACTTAATTGTCTACATAGTTAATACCTTTTTGATCCAAATTTAAAACAAAAAGGTATAAAATGTTAGTATTTTATCCTTAGATCATTTAAAAAAAAATAGAATCCTCATATTTATATCTCAGTCTTTGTCTTTACTCCAAATTTCAGACTTCTGATAGCATTCATCACATCTGTAATTCACAGCCTTCCATGCTCAGTAAATCAACTCATCCTTCCAACTGCCTGGGGCAAAAATCTTAGTGTCATCCTTTGTTTTTGTTTCTCTCACTTTCCACATCCAATAGGTCTATCATTCCTGAATACCCAGAATCAAAGCCACGGTCGGGTCTTCCCTAAATTACTGCTAAGGAACACCGACTGGCTCCTACCTTCTGCTCTACACAACCTTCAATTCCCAAGATGCAGTCTGATCATGTCATTTCTCAGCTGAAAAGGCCTTGCTGGCTTCTCAGACTACAGAATAAAAGTGAAGTTGTTATAATAATTGTCAAGGCTCTATTTGATCTACCCACCTATCAAGCACTGATCACTTCCCAGGCTTCAAATCCTACCTCCTTAGTGAGAATTTCCCTGGTGACTCCCAGTTAAGTCGTCCTCCTCTGGCTCTCTCTATCCTCCCTCCCTCCTCTGTTTCTACAGAACACTTATCACCCTATGACATGTGATATATTTACTTATTACTTTGAATTTAGGAAGTGCTCTCCTCACTAAAATGTTGAAACCGAGAGGACAGGGATTTTCATCCATTTTGTTCATTGCATTATGTCCCCTACACCTAGAAAAATACCTGAAGCCCTCTTGGCGCACAATAAATTGTGTTTGTCAAATAAAGAATGAACTGAAATGTGTTTCCTATTTTAGAAGTTCAGAAAAGAAGGGGATCATGAATCCTGCCCATATTTGCAAAGGACTGTTCATGTAAATGGTCCAAAAATCACAAGGAAGAATATGTGATACACTTGCTCATTAAGAGAACTCTATGGACAAATGGATAAATCAGTTCTAATTACAGTTTCCTCACTTATTATAAAAAATATCTACAACTTTATACACAGAAAATATTTTCTAATTTAGCTTTTCTTACAAATGAACTCTTCTGGATTATTTATCACTGAAATGCAATTGCACTGATGGAAAAAAATGTGCATTTTAATAAATCCTCATAGCATTTAAAATTCAATATGCTACCCATATAAATTGGACCACTGTTACATTACTTTACCCATTCTTTGGGTTAACCAAGAAATTTTAAAATATTACATTTCTTCAGAGAATCTAACAGTTTTGTGAATGCAACAGAAAAAGCTGCCTGTGATTAGGAATTAATACCGAACTGAATCTAAAAATGACCTATGAAGTTCAAAATAACCATATGTATATTACATGTTTAATGAAAGTGGCATAGTGAGTGAAACAGTCTTTTTCACAAATCCATGAAATATTCTTAGATCTGAATGAAAGTATTTTTGCAAGAATAGTGAAAAGTGAGTAGGTATACACTACTTGACCCTAATTTTTTACCTTGAAAATAAAGTAACTGTTGAAGGTAAAGGGTTTAACAGTTATCTGCAACAGCTATCTGCGCCTGTGTGCACAGCTGTCAACTGTACTTTAAAGCATCCTACTCTCCCTTCACTGAAGCCAACTACAAATTACGCCAGGGCAGTTTCCAGAACTTGGAATCAACCACGCAAACCTATCAAGAACACATTTAAGCCCACCACTCAACCTTCTAAGTAGTCAAATTCACAGCCACAAACCACAAATGCATTTTTAATTATTCCACATTTGATTTTTACAATGTTTTGAGACAACAATTACGAAAGGGCACTTTATTTGTCTCATGTCATTAATAAGTATCAGTGACAATAAAACCACAGAAAAACCCAGTGAATAGGGTATCTTGAGTATTAACTGAAGACTTGCCAAAAATCTCAGAAGATGAGGGTTGTGGGAGCCCCCAAAATTGTTACCACTATTTCAGACTATGAGGCCATGTAAATTCTGAGAACATTAAGCTCTCTAAATATCTTATGTTTACTTTTAGGTTTTTCCAAGATGAAAGCTGAGCTTTAGTTTATTTAGCTAAACTTCAGTGGCCCACATATAACCCTGAAAAAGTTATCTATTTTAGTATATATTTTACATATTTGTAACTAAAATTATATGGCAAAATAATGACTATTAAAATAGCCACAATTCAAAATTTTCTTTAAATGATGCTTAACAAGTTTGAGCAATACAATGATTATCAAAGGAACAATAGAAATTACTCAAACTTAAAATGAAATACAGCTTCGTTGTGGAAGAAGACTTCTCTAAAGAGGGGAACTTTCTAAAATTAATAAACTATCTAATTAATAAAATTCAATTTTAAGTGTAGAATGGGCCCTTTGATGAAATGAAAAAAAAAAGTAATGCAATTTCACTTGGAGAAAAAAAGTGGTTGAAAGGAAGTAAAAATCTATATGATCATGTAGGATACTTAAAAGGAGTTAGCTAACAATATTCTCTATTTTCATCAAGGAAGTGTTTTCCAGATGTGACAAGTGTTTCCCCAGGCCATCCACTGAGAGGTACAGTAATGGTGCAGATAAAGAGATGAACAATTTTCTTTGTATCTCAGCACCCCCTCCCTTGATCCATCCAGGAGTCCCAAACAGGTGAGGGAAGTGAGGGAGAAAGGGGGGTCTCACCGCTGCCTTCCCCTCCTGTTTTCCTGGCTTTGGTATCTCTCCCTGGCTGAGTGCCTGGCACAGCTTCTGAGAATTAACTACCCAGCCCAACCACCCCCCACTCCCAGGCTGCCTAGGCTGTGGGCAGGAGTCCAGAGCAGCTGGCAGCCTTGGGTCAGGGGTACTGGAGCCTCTCCCCAGGCACACACATGGGAGCCACACCCCTCCTTCTGGAGGCTCTTTCCCTGCCCCACCATTGGCCTTAAATCTCCGCTGGTTTTTGTTCTTCTTGCACAGCTGCTCCAACGTTGGCGCCACCATGTCTTATCCCCTCCTTTCAAGGCTAGATAGGGGTTGTCCACAGGATGTCTTCTCCTGACTTCTCGAGCTATTCCTACATGATAAGCCCCTCCCTCTTCTTCTGCAGGAAGCAGTTTCCATCTACTCCATATCATGGGAGGTGGCTTTCATTCCCACACTCCTAGTTGGATTTATTCATTTCACTTCCTTCCCTCCTTCTGTTCTGGTTCTCTTCCTCCCTCTCCCCTCTAGCTGTCATTACAGAAGAAGAGTTCAAAGGATAACTGGAGGAACTTCAGTTACATTTAAGGAAATGGCTTCTGACTTTTCAACTGACATCACCACCAAAAACAACCAAACCCTCCCTGAGGGTTTACTGCATGCACCAGATAATGCTAAGCCACAGATTTTCAAACTTTCTTGGTGCACAGAGCCTTTCTCAGTCATTTTTTTCATGGCGACTTCAGGCTAAGTGAAACACCTAACAATTCTACTCATTAAGCAGCAAAGACCAAAGAATTAAATTATTGATAGCCTACAAAGTCTGCAGCAGCCATCTGAGGAAATACATATAAACTGAACAAAATATGTTTGTTTAATTCTTAAATAAACACAATCACCAACTAACGGCCATGCATGTGCCCACTGGGCACTGCACAACTTCTTAAACCAGACACCAGCTCCCTCATTTCCTGTTCCAACAGCATGATCACCTAGTACTTTTTAATCCTAACAACTGACAAAAACTCAGCTTTGAAAAGATATGACATCATCAAAAGGAACAGAATACGATCTAACATTGAAACTGAACTACCTTGGACTAGTAGCTCAGGTGATATTTCACAGAAATTTAAAATATTATGCAATGGCCCTGTGAGTTTTCTGTAGCACCCCTTGGGTACCTCAGCTCATGGTTTGGGTACCATGAGGACTCTGTCTAAGCACTTTTGCATCATCTCATAATCCTCTCATGGTCATATAAAGTCAGCACTATCATCAGAAAAGGAACTTAAAATGATACTACACAGCTCTTCAAAGATGGCACTGTATTCAATTCCAGGGAGTCTGATTCTGGAGCCCAAGAGTGTCACCCATCTACTCAGAGAAGATACTGAACTGAGGAACACAACAGAATATTCCCATAAAAGTTTATGGAAATTTGCCCATCAAATTTTGTTAGGAACCAATCTCTCAATCTCCATGTTTCTATGATAGTTAAGAATAGAGTTTGAGAATTTATGAGATGAAGTATCTCTTGTGAACACAGTATTAGATGCAATATTGCATCCTTAGAAAACATTGTTGTGAGAAAGTTAAACATTTGAAAACTTCATTTGATAAACATATGAGGCTCATTTTACCCATAAGCTAAATTACCATCAGTGGGTTGAATTCATTTCCATGATAAATGGTAATAGCCCCTTTGACAGTCATCATTTTAATGCTTCCAAACATCTATTTGTCATGGTTAGTTTTCAGATTAGCCAGGTGAACATGGAAGAATTCTGATAAATGTGAAGAGAAGAAAACAAACATGAGCTAAAATAAAATAGGACCCGTAACAATGCTCAAGACAAAGAACTCAAACATTCCTCACTTACCATCTTAGTTTTTCAGATAGTTTTATATAGCTATTCCCCAATTAAACTTTCAAGACTTTTTTCTCTCTTGCTGCTTAATAATTTGACAGACTTGTCTATATTCAATATCAAAAGGCAAACACACTTTGGGCATGCTACAAGATCAATACTTAACTCTTCTTAACAATTTTCTCTCTTTAAAACAAACCTCCTGCTGGAAATGCATCTAAAATCTGTATACTTAATACTTTTAAAGTTTGACAAAACTGTTACTAACGTATGTATTTACACTAAAAAAGATATCTTCTTTAAATACACAAAATCACTATGAAAATCAAGACAAATACAAATGATTCATAAAATATTTAATACAACATAATAAATGCAAATTTCAGGTCAACTGCTACTTTATTGACTTGGGTTATTCCTTTGAAGCAATATAAGGGAGATAAAAAGTTATAAAAGTGGGTGATTAAAAGGCTACAATCGTTTTTACACTGAATTACATAAACCAAGAATTAGCATCACTTCCAAATTGTCATGCATTTTTATGCTGCATGTTACTCTATTGAATTTCCTTTGAAATTATCGTACAATGTTTCTAAAATATTTAAACCAAAATATCCCCATTGCCTCTTCTGGAGAGAAAGCTAAACAAATAATCCAAATTAATACTAGTCTAGAAAACTGGGAACATTTCTAAAATGACCCTTTGTGATCCCAAGCTACCTTTAAACGTTAAGTATTTTAACCAAACTCAGATGTATCCAATAATATATTAGTTTATTTAAATATATGTTTTGTTTCCCTAAACTTTCAAGTAAATTGTTGCTATGAGTAGATGTTCTGGGCTTAGTTGTGACTTTCTGTTGATATTTTCAAACAACCACATATATCCTAAGGTACAAATATCAAAGGTTGAAAATCATAGTACTGCATCATGGAAAAGCACTGTTGCAGACTGAAATGAAAGTTTCTGAGCCCAGAAGCAAATTCCTGATAACATTCTGCCTTTATGAAATGGAGAAATCTTTGAAAATTTGAAAAAGAACATTTCTGAATTCCTGAAGTTGTGCTGATGAGCTCTTGGCTCCCCAAATACTAAAGAAATTAGAATATTTGACAGTATCATGGCTTTTGGCCATTGGTGCTCTCTAGACTTCCTGACAATTAGGTGAACACCTCTGATGACGGGGAGGCCAAGAATGCTGATGATGGTCACAGCAGCTCCCAAGCAGTGTACCTGGCATGGTGCTGGGCACTTCACGTACGGGAGCATCCTGAATTATTTAAGCTTCCTTCCTAACCTAGAATCATCAGAGTATACTCCATTGTCCTGCTCCAGCACAACGGGAAACAGTTATCTGCCACACACTGCCTTGTCTGTCTGCACTCTCATCTATTTGTTCTTTGACTTTTCTCAGGCATTGTTGAGCATGTCCATGTGCTTGGTGCTTGAAATGCTCATAAAGACGACAAGAATGTTAACACAATGCCATAAAATGAAGTAACTTATGAGTAATGTAGTAATGTTATTAAATCTGTCACCTTCACTTAATCTCAAATTATTAGTTCTGCACCCTTTTTACAGACCACTTGGCCCAGCTCAATAAAGATCCTATTGTTACACTGCTCTGATTCATAAACGTAGGCAAGACATTAATTTCTCCCTCAGAAGCCACACATGTTACGGTCATTTCTGACTCATCAAAATTTCTTTTGTATTTTTCAAATTTTTGTTCAATCTCACTGTTATTCTATGGCTTTCTCTTCTTCTGAATCTGCACTTCCCTTAGCTAGAAAGTACAGTCAATATTATTTTGCCATGGTTACTCCAAGTTTCGTTCCTCTCAGTTTTCTGTTTCCCTGGCTACCCTTTCTTAAATAATTCTCTTCCTTAACCAAAAAAAAAAAAAAAAAAAAAAAAAAAAAAGTTCTCTTCTTTAAAAAGAAAAAGTTCACCTAGGTCCAGTTTTTCTTTAAGACCTTGGCCCAGCTATCCATTACACTATGGAGACGAATCAAAGTTCTCAACCTATTTTATGAAACCTTCAAGTCCTGGGGAAGCTTGCTTCTCTTTACAGCCTCTTACCTAGTCCAGAGCTGCTTTCACTTCATTTCAGGTCACTATTATACCCTTTCTTCATCTAATCGTATCTTTAAATTCTCCATGTTTTCTTCTAAACACAGGTTCACCTATACTTCTCCCCATTCGTCACCTAATCAGCCCGTAATACTCAATCCCCTTCTACATCCTTTCCAGCAATGAGCTAGATCATGATTGTTCCTGCCTATATACTTAGGTTTTTCTATTTGGAATGCCTTCCCTTCTCTTGTATGGGAAAAATTGCTTAAAATCTAAATGTCTAGCAACAAAGGAAAATCTGTATTAATTATGGCAGATTTATGCACTGGAATACTGTGCAACAAATTTGATTTTCTTTCCAAAAGTGAAACCACCCATGTTCTCAACATTTTAAAAAATCGTACAAACTGAATGAAAGTCCCATCCAAAACTCTGAACTCCAACAACATGCCAACTTTCAGGGTAACCACTATTAACAATTATGTCAACTTTCGTGTTGGTACATGCATTTTCTTCATTTTAGGTATGATGGGAATTTGAAGTGTCACCTTATAGAGCCACAGAGTGCTCAGACATTTGGTTAAAAATGCTGAGTGTTTCTGTAATGGTGATTCTGGATGATAGCAACATTTACATCAACTGACTAAGTAAAGCAGATTGTTCTCCCAAATGTGGTTGGGTCTCATCCAATTAGTTGAAGAACTGAATGTTAAAAAAAAAATGTTGACCTTCTCCTGAGTAAGAGAGGATCCTTCTGCCTGACTGCTTGGGAACTGGGACATCAGCTTTTTGCCTGCTTTTGGATTCAAACTGAAACCCTGGTTTCTCCTGGTTCTCATGCTTTTTGACTGAAACTGGAAGGAAACCATCAGCTCTCCTGGGTTCCAGCTCGCTGACTCACCCTGCACATCCTGGGGTTTGCCAGACTCCACAGCTGCCTACACTAATTCCTTACAATAAATTTCTTTACATGCACATCCACACGCACCCACACATACACACCCTGTTGGTTCTGTCTCTCAAGATCTGACTAACAAAACAGCTGAGGACGCTTAGATACACACAAGTTGAGTAACATACCCTTAGCTTCACAGAGCCAAGATGTAGAAAACTTATCAAATCCTGGCTTCATAGTCTGTGTCTGTCAGCATTTCCCTCTATATTTACAATAGACAGGTTCCAAGAGCAGTGAACATTATCTTGCTTGGGGGCCGGGGGTGGGGAATGAACAGCAATAAATATCCTTGTATGCCTAACTTTATACATGTTTTATTTCTACAGAATGAATTCCTAGCCATGTAATTTCTATGTGAAAGAGCAGGTGCATTTTCAATTTTAACAGATGTAGACAAATTACTTTCCCAAATGACTGTACCATTCTACACTCTTGACCAAAGTATATGGCAGTATCTTTTCTTGTTTTAAGGTATGATTATGTGTGTGGTTCCTAACTACATAACCTCTGAACCCTTCTGCAGACTGTGGAGCTTATGTAAACATCTAGCAATAAACTCCCTTTTGGCTTAAATCTGTTAGAAGCAACACAAACCGGTTCTGGGAAAGAACACAACTGATAGCACTGATCCAGGGAACTATTTTGTCACCCAGATTCATGCCCTTAATCTTATCTAAGCCCTAAGGTTCAGGAGGGGTTTTGTTTGTTTGTTTGTTTTTAAATTTTACCTAAGTCAAATATACTACATGAAAACTCCCCAGTCAAATAATCTCAGATACCTACAGAAACAGAAAGAGCTACTCCAGCTAGGCAGTCCTTCCAGATCTTTAGTAGCATCAATTATTCTTTTAGGTGCTGCTAATTCATCTGGGTCATAGAGAATTCACGAATTATAAAAGGATGGCAGCGCGCCCAGCAGAGCCTAGGCTCTATTACATTTTCCCCTCTTGACTCTCTGGTACTTAAGCCAGTCTCTTGTACTCTTCTGTATCCCCTAGACTTCTATGCTTTGTAGAGTATTATGCAAATGATAAAGTAATTTATTTTGTATAAAAAAAGGATAGTATCGATTTCTCCCAATGTGCATCTCTGAGGATCATTAAAAAAAAAAAAAAAGATACCCCCACTTGATAGACTAGTTTGAAGATATCACTCATATTTTACTCCCATGGAAGTATGATTCACAAGAACAACCGTCAAGGAAGAGATCTGGTGTTTCAGTTCAATATCTTACACTTGCTTTTTTGAATGAACTTGAGTGACTCATTTATAGAGGATTCAATTTCATCTTCAATATGTGATAATTATACTTAAGTATATTTAAATTTCCTTTTGGCTCAAAAGTTTTAGGATACATTGGTTAAGTAGTCTTAACATGTGTTCCTATTTCTGAATGCCCTTACTAGTTCCTTTGCTATCATTATTCTGTTTCATTAAAAGCTCAAAGAAGGAAGAAATTGTATCTGTTTAAGTCATTTGGTATCGGATAGCACCAAGGGGCTTAGAAAATGCTTTAAACTATTATGATAGACAGGCTAGTAACAATATAATTTGCAGTGAATCCAATGTGTGTCAAAAACAGAGAGAAGAGGACTTTGAAAACTTCATAGAAACAAGTCTGAGAAATAATGTAAGTCAAGACAGTCTTTCAATATCAATAAAAAGACACAATTTTATGACAATGCACTGATTGAACTCTGAATCCCATGAAAATAAGGCTTTGGCTGAGCCCAAAATGTCCCTTTCATTAATATCAAGACCTACAGAGGAAAACCATCTGCAAAGGATAAATGTTTCTGTATTATCAGCAGGATGCTCTAGGGATATTAGCTGCTTTGGGAATTTTCCTCCCGAGGGATTTTATTAGAGTATAATTTACCTTCAAATGAAAAGTAGAAGGTATATTAAAATGTACGCTTTTACAGACAAGACCTAGAAGCACAGCCCCGTGGATTCAGATCATCTATCACAGACGCAGTCGTCGTCTTCCACAGACGCTCTTCCAGTTGCTAAAAAAGCTTAAATGCTTTTCACTTTTCAAAAGAAAATGTCATGTTGCTTCAATTTTTCGCAACGTACCTTGTTCTCAGGAGAAAAGCTGAAATTTCCAAAGAATGTTCATTATCTATAAGTGACATCCATTCTCCAGGATATCCCCCTACGCACTCCAATTCAAATGGCTTAGGGATCTATGCAGATTAAGTAATCCCATGTGAGATGTTTACTATGAAAGTAAGTCTGGGAGAAACACAACTTTGTGGCCATGCTACAAAGAAAGCCGCCTCCTCCACAGCTGGAGGTCAGGATGAATCTGACAACAAATTTTGAACTCACTCCTTTCACGAATATTAGTTGGGCTGCTAATGTATATTTCAAGCTATGGTTATTAGGCAGAACAATAGTTGCTAAATTCCCAACGTAAGAGAAGGCACTGAAATTATAGCCTGAATGCCACACGGAGCAAAAGAAATAATTATCAATAACAGTCCAAATATCACGTGTTCTCTGGTTAATAATAAGGTCTGCTGGCCACATACACAACTGGCATGGGAGAATTCTCTGGCCCTGATATTCATCACACACACACACACACACACACACACACACACACACACCCATGCATGCTTGCCAAGGAAACGAGAAAACAAAGGATGAAAAAGGGCTTTGGCATTCTAACTGCAATTTTCACTTTTCTGTGAGATGAGAGTTATTATGGGCATCAAAGCGTGGAAAGTCTGAGTCTCAACTAGCTGCATTCTCACAGGGCTACCCACTCTAGAACTCCACACAGAGAAGACGGGAATGGCTCATTTTACCTCTCTGACCAAATGGTTACGGTCCAAATGACACACTGCCCTGTAAGCTTAGTCACAGAAAACGTGTTTAAGCAGTTAGCCAGTCCAGGCAAGGAATAAAAAGGTGCTGCTACACGAAGCATTAACTGCGATCAGAAAGTCCTTCTCTATTCCAGCAGTCCACAAAGTCATTTTAACCCAAAGTAGAGTAACGGCCACAAATGCCCCTACAGTCCTGTCCACGTTACTTTCCACCTTATTTGGAAAGGCATCTCAATGTTCATTTTCTTAGATTAACCCATAAAAACATCTTAGTCTTTCACCTGCTATCCTCGTTTATTTCTGTTCCCCCTGACTTAGCAGCTTTTCATTTCTGGGAATGTTTTAAGGTGTTAAATGCTGCTGGATGGCTGCCACTGGTCCTCAATAGTCTCTTTTTCCCCCCATTAACCCATTTAAGTTGTGTGCTGAGTTCATTCATCTCAAACACTTTAGGAAATGGGGAGCAGCTGCCCAATAAAATCTAACTGTAACCCCTTCCCCCGTCAACTTCTAGCCACTATGCCTACCAGCCTGTTCCCACTGTGCCCACTGCATGCTCAGCCCTTCAACGATAGCAGAGATTTGAGACTCATGCGTCTTAGAGGCTGAGGTGCACTCCTTTGAAAGTCATTCCAGAGGGAAAACTTCCCTCTTCCCCCCCCCCCCCCAGTATTAACGCATCCTGTACAAAGTTTTAAAAACAGTTCCATTTAGCGATCCTGAGTGTATTTATATTTGGGTCCTCAAATATCTTACTTTTAAATGGTGATGCTGCTTTTCTTTCAGCAGAAATCTCAGACTGAGCCACAATTTATTAAACAGTTTTAAAGGAAAATGATAGACAGCTGTACCAGTGGAGAGCAGGGAGAAGGCTCAGAAACCCTGCTCTGTGACTACCTCTTCCCTTTCCTCTCCTCGCCACCTTGCCAGGCCCAAGGCCACCAAATATATCCTTCGTCCAACCCCCTTTGGTTCCTGCTGCTGAGAACATCACCACCCCTCCAGTTGCTTTTTGCTTAATATCTACCTTCTCTTCCACTCAGTTAACTCAGGGGCAGAAGGGGGACACTGAAGCACTGCCATGTACTGGGAATTTCTCTATGCTATCGCTGTTCATTCTCACAACAACCTAGCAATTTAGAGTTTAAGTGATGTTTTCCTCTCCAGGAACATAAGAAGCCAGGATTCAATCCCAAGTTCATCTTATTCCAAAGCCTATGTTCTTTTCACCTCACCACGCTGCCTCCCCAAGTCTTTAATTTTAATAAAAATCAACAGCCCCACTTACTCAGCACAACAGTGATTCCGTAACATATCCACAACCTACATAATAAATTTAGGAAATCTTAAAAGAAGATTAACAGTTTCAAGTGTGTAAACCTAAAATCAATTCTGAGTAAGATAAAGTTGAAGGACAAAAAAGCAGTGAAGCACATAAAAGGCCGTCAAATCGATCGATGTACTTTTTAAGGTGAAAAACAGAAACAAAAATAGGTAACAAATAAAAAGATAAAAGAGATAACATCCCAATTAACATCTCAATTTATTTTTTAAGGAACCCTTTTGGGGATACTACAGAGTTTCTGAAAAATGAATAGAAATTAAAGAAGCTGCTATAACCAATTTATAGGTAAGTATAACCGAATGACAGAAAATTTGCCTCTCAACCAAGAGGTAATTAAAATTAATGTAAATAAAACAGAAGTCAGGGTTACCCACAGAATATGAACTTTACAAAATCTCCAAATGTCCTTGGTAAAGTTGCTCAGAAGAGGATATAAATAAAAATCACCTCTAGGTTAGCAGGGGATACCTGAGGTGTATTATTAACTGTTAAGTTTGGGGGGAAAAAAAAAGCCAAATTAAGATCCATTTCCAGGCCTCTATCACGATAGCAGTTAATAATGGTAACGGTCAATATCTGAATTAACATGTTTAACAATGATTATAAGGTATTTTAATAGCAATTAGTTGAGTAGTGGTAAAGTTAAATTAATTAATAAAACTATCCAGGACTATGAATACAGAAACAGTTTAACAAAAGAAAACAATAAAGACCTTAAGTTTAACAAAGGGTAGTGCTTTATTGAACTTAAAGAACTATAAAGCAGTTGTTCACAAAAACAATATGAGAGCCTCTTTTATTTATACGGGTGTAATATCCTCTGATGGGAAGATTTTAAAACTCTTGCGTGTGGCCTAGATCAATGATGTTCTTTCAAGTAGCATTCAATAGCAAATGGGATGCTTTAGCCAGGAGAAATTACAAATAGTGGACTGATATTATACATTGACAGCATGATGAATAATCTCAGCATTGAGAAAAGGTGGTCATCTAATTTCAAAGAGGATTCTATAGAGACTGAAAATATAGCTAAGCCTTTTCTATTTGCCACAGGTTTTTAAAATTTTAGCTTCTATAAAGCTTTATAATGGCTAGAGGCAAAATAAGATTTACATATAAAAGGACACTGCAATGATTGCCTTTTCTAATGAAAAGGTGGAGAGAAAGAGATGAAGACTGTCAGAATTATATTTATTCTTCATTTTCTTTCAGATCAATAACAAGAGAATGAGGAACTTTTTCAGGAAATTAAAGAACAGAGAACTTGTGAACCAATTAGGAAGGCTTCTGCAAAAGTTACAGTATCCACGGTTTGTGGGATTCAGAGCAGCAAGAAGTTACAGATGTTAAGAGGGGAGGGTATAGCTCAGGCTTAGCATGCACAAGGTCCTGAGTTCAATCCCCTGTCCCTCCTCTAAAAATAAATAAACAAAATAAAATGAACCTAATTACCTCCCCTGCCCCCCCAAAAAGAGGTTACAGATAGAAAAAACAGTGCTAGGTTTCAAAGAGATGGTAAGTTTAGCACAATACAATGGTTTTGGCCAATGTGGTAAGGTAAAACAAAATACAAGCTCCCACAAGGGTGTAGAAATTCCCACAAGGGTGTGGAAATTCATATACATAACACAATGTGTCTAGAAGCTTGTTGCTCAAATACTGAATGTTGGCCACAGGTCTTATTATAAATAGGAACGTGATATTTATACTTATATCACACTTGGGCAATAAGAAAGGAATATTTTATACAAGTTGTTGCCAATTAGTTTCAAACTCAAACTTCTGTTTCATTTCTCAGTACCCAAGTACTTTTTCCGTTCTGCAAGATAAGCTTAAGAGAACCACAACTTTTCTTATTTTTTAACATAGCTACTCACTTAAAACCATAAGTACCATAAAGGTCTAAAGGAAAAATGGCTTTCCTTGTTGTATACGATTGCTACAGACTGAATGCTCGTGGCCCTCCAAAATTCATGTTAAATCACAATGCCCAAAGTGATGGTATTTAAAGGTAGACTATCTGAGAAGTGTTTACATCATAAGGGTGAGATCCTCATGAAAGGACTAGTGCCCTTATTAAAAGAGACCCAAAGAGTTCCTTTACTTCTTCTTGCATGTGAAGTTACAGTGAGAAGACTGATGTCTGTGTATGAGGAAGTGGGCTGTCACTAGACGCCAGATCTGCCAGCACTGTGATACTGGACTTCCAGGCCTCCAGAACAAATAAATCTCCTTGGCTTATAAACCACCAGGCTCTGGTGTTTTTGCTATAGCAGTAGGAACAGACTAAGACAATGATAAAGGTGTATGTATTATCCTCTCATTCAAAGACCTCAATTATTCAACCATGTTTCAGCCAGCTCTGTTCTCAAGAGTTTCCTGCCTCAAACCTTTACTCCAGTTTGGAGGTTGTCTCGGATTGTTCTTTGTGTCATCACCAATCACCATTTCTAGGAGTTTCACATAGTGACCACAACTCCAGTGACCAGTGGCCCACCATGGAACTAGAAGCACCGGGAAAGTACACATTCAATTCAGCAGTTGCTGCTGGGTGAATAACTTCATTTTGTCCAAATACAGTAGAAAGAGATGAATTAAATTTAATTTAAGTTTCAAAAAAAGCAGGGCATTTCATGTAAAGAAATACCTAGAAGATATAGAGAAATGCTGTAGGAACAAATAGCAAACCATTATTCATACAGCTTGAAATACGTAGCTCCTCAGGAAGTACCTCTGAATCCTTAAATCCCAAACCTAGAATTTAAACCCTAAGATGATGGGTGAAGAATACAGATCAACTAATTTATAGAACCACTTGAAGCATGCCTTAAATTTCCAACAGCTCTTTAAAGAAAATAATCCTTTCTACTTAAAATATATTTGAAAAACTAATGTTTTTAAAAAGAAAGTTATCTGAAAAAAAGCTGCTGAACTGTAGCTAAAAGACAAGAAGTAGTCAATGTCATCTGTTGTGGTTGTTTGCTTGCTTCCTTAGTGGTTTTTATTGTAGTAAAATATCCATAAGATTTACCCTTTTAACTATTTTTAAGTGTGAAGTTCTATGGCATCAAGTACATTCACAATGTGTAACTGTCACTGTTGTGCAAACGTCATTACTATTTCCAGAAACGATCATTCCATACTGGTGCGTGGTTCTTAGTTAAGTTTTTACCTTCAGTCCTTCCATTATCTACAGAAACCTTTTCATTCCTTGTTCATTCAATCAAGGTCTATCAGATACATTAGTGTTTGTTTGTTTGTTTGTTTTTTCACTACTTTAAAGCGATATCAGAGATAGTCTTCTGTTCTCTTCTGGTGGCTGCTGCCGGATTGATGGCCGAAACATTCCATTTAAGAGGTGGAAACTAATGATCGATGTTCTCTTGATAAATGTCTGGCTTGCTTCTTTGAACTAAGCTCAGTATTAAGTTGATCCCTTTGAAGTGACTTAGCCATCAAAAATCAAAGTTTTAACAAGGAATCCTGGATGAGACTGTTCTGTATCTTGACTTTATCAATGTCAACATCCTGGTTGTGATATGGTACCATAGTTTTTGCAAGATGTCACCACTGAGGAAACTGAGTAAAGGGTACAAAACCTCTTTATTATTTCTTATAAGCATATATGAACATATAATTATCTCAGATAATGTTTAATTAAAAACACAGGAATCAGAGTTTTAGGATACAGACTATTAACCCTTTCTCTCAACTTTCACTTGACTTTCAGGTATCTGTCCACTTCTCCAATGGGACCTAAAGTCTAGTAGTTCTGTATTTATCATAGCCTACAGACTGAAATGCATGAACCAACTCTGTCCTCCAAAATTGATTCAAGGCAATTTTATTGAAATCTAAACAAGAAACTTAATCAAGAAAGACATATGTATAACAGTCCCTCCTAAATCTACAAATTCTAGGATGTCTAAGCCCTACGTTACAGCAAAAATAAGGCTTGGAGAACTAAAGCATTAATAAACTTGTAAAAACCTCATAAATTTACTTGTTAAAGATATTTTTGAAAAATAAAGAAAAACACTAAAAAAGGATATCCATGACACCACAACACTGAGCAAATGCTAATACTGAGTAATGCACATTAATTTCCTTTTATCGTTCTTCACTTCTTAAAATCTTTTCAACTTCCTCCTTCCCTGAAGATGCAATTAACTACTAATACACTCATTTTGATGTGTTGGAGACCATATTTCAACAATTTTCAATTTTAGACAAAAGCTCAAAGCCTTTCTAATTTTATGACCTTCAAACAATTAGGCTCGGCCTTGGTCTCAGAGAATCAAGTAACAAGGATGTTAGTAATGGTTAAAGCTTTAGCTAACCTTTATTTAATGCACTAGACCTGGCTGAATAGATATTTCTCAGCTCCCTTCCTAATTAATAGGACTGTTGAATTTTATTCATGCTTGCATAACTATCTCTCAAATTCCATTGTCATTAGTCTCCCTTATAAATAACACAGGTAATAATAATAAAAACAGTATTAATGATGACTTTAATTGCTAACATTTATTAAGCTCTTACACTGTGCCAGGAACTATATTAAATGATTTACATATATGATGTTCATTAGTCCTTTCAGATCTGTATGGTATATGTCCTAAAATTTATCTCCATTTCATATATATGACAACTAAAATTTAGATGGACTGGTCAAGTGTGCAAGTTGTCACCACTGAGAGAGAGATTCTTCTAGCCCAGGTGGCCTAACTCCAGAGCCCTTGAGCTGAATCTCATCAACACATAGCACACCACCCTTAGGTAAGATCCAGACAGAACCAGGCACAAAGCAGAAGCCAAGAGCCACTTGGCCTTTCCTTCATTTACCTTCACTACTGCATTACTGCAAAAATCCCAAACTTTGCTGACACTGAATTCACCCCCTCTTTTCAAAACCTAACCTCTAGTGTCCTCATTTACTACTTATCCCAAAGTAGAATCACACATAGTAACAGCAGCTTGCATTTGCAGAATCCTACTTTACTGAACAAACAGGCACATAGAACAGTGTCAAAGGACACGTGATAGAAAAGTTTGGTTCAAGCACAGTCTCAGTAGAAAGCCTGGATATTCCAAAATCGAAATGCTCATAGTTGAAAAGTCCTAAGGAAATAAATTATTTATTGCTCGGATTATATATGAGGACTATTTACTATAGAGCAAAATCAGTAATACTGTTCCTTGTGTCCCACTGCTTACCAAAAAGAACAGATAGCACTCTTTTCAGGGGGACGCCCTATGTGCTGTAAGAACCATCCCCTTCAGCTTAAGTATTTCTTATTCCTTTTCTACTGCTCGCTCTCCTGCACATATTCTTTCAGTTCTTACAGTCAAAGTGCTGTCGAAAGAAGTGAGTTTAAACAGAGGTAAGAGGTTGTATCTATGAAGAATCTGATTAAGGAGAAGAAAATATTCTGGAGATAAAGCACAATGAAGCCAAGTTAATATTAGTTCTTTTCTTTTGGAATTCATTAAGTTTGAATTTGTTTATTTGAATAAAACAGTAAATTTTTAGTGAAGAATGTAATGCAAGAATAATAGAGTTTCTTAGCTTTTATTGCAAAAATAGCACATTATAGTATGAATGTTTACAGAATAAACAAATGTAAATTCAAGTAATTGTATTCATATATAACTTTTAAATGCATGATAGAGTGAAAAAGACTCTTTGGCTAGACTGTAACATTATTTTTGTGAATTATCTAAACTATATTCTGAGTGTTAAAGGGCTACATAATGCAAAACTCTGAAGATATGTATGGTTATAAAAATATGATAAGCATTACTTTTTAAAAGTTTCATAAAAAGCTCTTGGTTTAAAATTGCAAAAGACATTCCAAACTAGCCTTTTAAAGATGATTCTAAAAACATACATGGTTAAGGGAAGGAGATAAACAAATTTTATAACATAACCCAGCATCTCCTAATCTTCTAGATTTTTATTTCTCCAAATTATTCTGTTTTTAAATGCACTCCTTGATTTTTCCCAAGAGAAATGCATTATCGGTTCATCCTCCTCTTCAACTGCCCTATGCACACTTGAGTTATACATTGTTTTAAAAAAATTCTCCTTAATTCTCTACTTGTCAAAAAAAAAACATTAATTTAGTACAAACATTTTTAAGCCAATCTCTACCTTAAGGGGATAAAGCCCATTTTCCTTTTTAAAATACATTTGTTTCTTCTAATAAAGTTTATTCTTTTTGAATTATCGCTCTTTTTATGAACTAAAGGTGTTCTTTTATTGTTGTTTAAAAGGCACTATGCCCAACACCTATCTACATGGTCTATCAGTATATTTAATATTTTAAAAATCTGAAGAAAAAAATCTGAGGAATTTATTTTCATGAAATTCACTTTAAATGTCCATCTCTGAAACACCAATAACTCAATCCAGGAGTGGCTTCCATGGAGTGTTTACCATGTTTATTTATTTCATTTTATGCTTTCATTATTGGATGCAAACCATTTGTACAATTGCAAAATTTGTACATTATGATTTACTGTAAACTTGCAATTCAGTGTAACAACTTGCATTTCAGAGACTCACAGAATTGCTGTATTCTAAGGGGCACTTAGTCCATTTCCTCTTTGTAAAGAGGAACTGAGGCAGGAATGTCTGACTTATTTAATGGACAGAAAGTTAAGTGAAAAAATAAAAATAATAATGCCTGTGACCATAGCATGGCTCTAACCGTATTTTTCTAGTATTCCTAAAAACCGAGTTTCAACTTATTTGAACCCCACTTTGCACTCCTTTCTGTTTTTCCTCACCTCAAACTATTTATTTAAAGAAAATGTCTGTATTAACATACAACCTTGCAAAAATGAAATTCCATTACTATAATTTCAACAAATTCAAGTAGAATACACACATTCTTTGCAAAGGACACCATTAATCTCTGAGTAGCAACATGTATAATTCATCCAAAAAAAAATTTAATGCCCTTTAAATCATCCCAAACTTTATAAATGTTATAAGTAACATTAAACCCATTTCAACTTTTACTATAACCACACATTTGAAACGGCAATTAAACTTTCTATTTTAGTAGGGAAAAAAAAGTTGAGAGAAAATCTTAGTGTCTTTGAGAAAGGGACACAAGTCAAATGTTCTTTTAAAAATAGTTTCCTGTATTTATATTACCTAACTAAAAAAAAAAAAACTAATTTCTGTATCAATTTCTTACTCATTTTGCATCAGTTGGTACAAATTATACACTCTGAATAAATGAAATGATTTAATAAAAATATTTCGCTTGACTTACAACATAGCTCTTTCTTATTTGTGAGGTACAGCATCAAGGACTGTGCTAGCCAACATGGTAGCCACCAGCCACACGTGGCTTCTGAGTACCTGTGATGCAGCTGCCCTAAACTGAGAAGTGCTATATACATAAAATGCACATGGATTTTAAACACTTAGTATGAAAACAGAGCATGTATTATCTCAAGACATTTTACGTTGGTTATATCTTGAAATATTATTTGTATAAGTTGAGTTAAAGAAAAGTTTTTACAGAAATCAATTTGGTCTTTTTACACTTCTGTGTGGTTACTAGAAAATTAAAAACTATACACATGGTTCATATGCTTTTTTGGCGGGGGGAGGGACAGCACAGCTTTGGAATTTTTAACTATGTTCATGTGATCATTTATTCATCTACCATACAAACACCATTTATTTAGTTTCTTAGTGTTGTCTTACAAGAATCCCTCCTTTGACCCTGTATTGCCCTCCCAGGACATTCCCATTCCTCTAACTCAACCGTAGAGCAGGGCCCCTTGAGACAGAGCTTTGCTCTCACTGTTTTACTGAAGTAGCTCTCCTGGAGGGGAGCTATTACCTCCAAGTTCCAATTCCAGTTGCCATTTCTCAGCTCTCCCTTCCTCATCACACACAGGTGATCCTTTCCTCCTCCTTGAAATGCTTTTTCCAGGACACCAGGCTCTCTTCCAATCTTCCTCTATGCCAGTTCCTCCATTTCCCCAACACTTCTCTGCTATTTAGATACTGGAATGTCCCTGGGCGAAGTCACAGACCTACATTCACTTCCTAATCATCCAGTCTCATGATTTAAAAAACATTTCTATGCTGAAATACCCAAATGCATTTTTCTATATGGACTTTTTCTACAAATTCTAGTTCTGGGTAACTATCTGTTCTTTTTGCCTACATGTGTGATAAGTGTCTCTAACTAGACTCGTACAGTCAGGACTGATCAAGTTTCCCTCCCCCCAGCCCAGACCCCTTCAAGCAGGCTTTCTCATCTCAATAAATGGAGACTCCTTTCTTATAGTTGCAGGCACTCTTAGAATTGATTCTGTTTCTTCTCTTTCTCATTTCCCCATATCTAATCCATCATTAAATCCTACTGAGGATGTTTTCAAATTGTGCCCAGAATCTGCCCACATCTCTTCATCTCCTCTCATTATCAACCTGGTCCAAGCCACTGACATCACCACCTTTATTCTTGCCTCATTACTAGTCTTTCTCCATCACTGGTTTCCAGTACAGCAGCCAGAATTATCCTACATCTGCCATGATATACCAGATGATTTCATGTCTCTGCTCAAAACTCTCTAATCTAATGAGTCCTCAATTGACTCCAAGTAAAAGCCAAAGCCCTTACTGTGGCTCACAATGCTCTAAAAGACCCTCCTCCTCCCAGTGCATTCTACTGACCTCAGCTCCCCCACCCTCCCTCTGCACAGTCAACTCAGCCACAGATACCCCCTCTTGCTCCTGCTGCACGAGTCCAGGCACGCGCCAGTCTCACTGCCCTCTCCACCTTGACTGCGCCTTCTGAAGAAAGCCTTCCTCTTCACCCCATATAGTATTTTCCTGCTTACACTGCCCTCCCCATGTCTCCCATCTATCACCATCGGTTACATAATTATGTTTTAATTATTTCTCTCTCATCAGAATGTAAGCTTCAAGAGACACTCAATACATACGTTAATAAAAAGGAGCTGCTAAGCATCCCACTAGTTGCCATGTACACAGACATAGTTAATTATTAATTACTGCCTTCAAAGAGTCCTCATTCCAAGGCAGAAAGGCATGGCCATATAAAACACAGGATCAGAAATATGGTAATAGAAGCCACATACAAAGTTCTCGGGGTGCTCAGAGGAAGGCACTGCTCACTACTGAAGACTGGCGGATGGGCAAATTCAGAAAAACTGTCCAAAGGGAGAGGTTTGGAGCTGATATTGGCAGGCAAATGTTAGCTCTCAGGTATGGTGGTGACAAGAGTGGGGGAAACATTTCAAGGAAAAATAAAACAACGTATTGGGGGGCCAAGAGGATGGAAAAGAATAGTGAATTTTAGAAATAAGTAATTGTGTTTGGCTCTGGTACTAGGTGTCTATGTAGAAAAGAGCAGCGGAGTAAAGGAAATTGGAAAGGAAAGGAAGAGACAAAAAAAACCACGCATGGCAGGCTAGACACAAGTAAATATGGTACACAGAAACACACACACATGCAGATATATCTGTGTGGGAGTATGAACTGCATGTGTATGTGTACATATGTATAAATAATATACGTGCATATGCACATGTACATACACACAGATGACAATTCTCAGGAACATGTTTAAGATCATCTACTCATACTTCCTATTTTTCTATTATAGGCAGTATGATCTAACAGAAAATTTAGAAGCCCACAAGATTATATAAATATGAAATGAGAAAATGTCTCAACTCCAAATATTTTCTTTTCTCAAAAGAAAGAAAAGCAATCTCCTGCCCTCCACCTCTCTTAGTTTCCAGAACAAGTTTATAGAAGTATGTAGATACCAAGATTAATGCTTAATGTCAAAGCAAGATCTTTTTCTAGGAATGTCCTCTCTCCACTGTATCCCCAGCAAAAGGTTCATCCACTTACACAAAACTTTCCTTGGCAGAGACTCCCTTCTGTTCACACAGACTGCCAAGAGCCAGCCCCCAAATGGTGGCCAGCTAGATTCTTCCTTCACCCGCAGAATCCAGATCAAGAAGTGATCTTTAGCAAAAAAAATTAATCAAAGTAAAAATAGGTATGAAAGCTAAATGTTAAGCTTGATTATGTGGTGTGAATGAGAAGAGGCTGTGGTGCACAAAACTCTGGCAGGTCTTTCTATAAAACACGGGATGCGTTATAATAATAAGGTAACCTGAGGATATGGCTCAGAGAAGAATGTGGCTGGTTTTCAATGAGACTGCAGTAGGCTTTCCACTGCAGTGTGGCAAGCATCTCTTAATAAAAGCAAGATTAGAAACTGTCCGGTGAAAATATCTGCGTTATTTTGAATGCTGATTAAAACATTTTGTGCGGATCCCGCACAGGAGCGCCATATACTATGCAAGACCCACCGTGGCACTTGGCAGAAAATAAATCATCGCGCTCTAAAAATCTGCTGTGGT
The DNA here is from genome assembly GCF_048773025.1 of Camelus bactrianus. NCBI lineage: Eukaryota > Metazoa > Chordata > Mammalia > Artiodactyla > Camelidae > Camelus > Camelus bactrianus. The sequence continues at coordinate 75,548,144 of NC_133543.1, forward strand.
TGCTGTCTTCATTACAGAGACCTCGCACACAGCATACAGAAACATCTATAATGTTTACAGCACCTGGATGCCTGCACTATTAAACATCAATACAATCTGTGTTCATATCATCTCCATGCTAATCAGATCGATTACTTCTGATATAGTGTCTTGTCACAGGAAGGTAATGCTAATCCAACAAATGGAGCTGGGGGAGATAACTCAGACACAGAGGTATTTAATAGCTCACTGTAAAACAAACAAACAAACAAAAGGAATCAACAGAAAACATACAAGGTGCAGCAGCATCATGGGCAGGCTGGTTCCTCCTCGAGTTCTGGGTGGTGCTGCAGTAATTTTGTCAGCAGCCATTAAAAGGGGAATATAATACAGTTTGATGCCGTAAAATGGACTTGAAAGGGAAATGAGATTACTGCTGCTGCTTAACATGGCAGAGGTAATTAGCTGCACAGGTAATTAGATACAGATTCCTAGCATATCCTAGTGGAGTCAGTGGCTGATGGCAAGAGATGATATCTCTGACCCGCTGAAAAGGATCAATGTCACGGTTGTTTTAGATCCAGACCATCATCTGCATCAAACATTCTAATCCTCCAGACAGGAAAGATGCTGTAGTAGCTGCAGTAAAACGTGCTATCACTTAATAAAAATGAACTCGGGATGAGTGGATGGGGAGGGGGAGAGGCGGGGACACCCCTTGCCTCCCTGCAGCTGTCAGGCCTCAAGCCGTGTATGTATCTATCTCAGCTGTCACTCTGCGACACTCTTAGTGGAGAATGTCCTCCTGGCTTGTCTTCAGCTAATTTCATTTATAACTAAATTCTCAGACAAAGACGATGAGAAGGGGAAAAAGAAAATCAATGACAGTACCCCAAACATGGAAAACCCATTAACATAGTCATCCTTTAAATAATTACCCAGTGAATTTAATCTATGTTTAATGTACACACATTTTGGCCAAAAGCTTGTATTTCATCAAATGAGATATCCCACTGTTGGATGTGAAGGCAAATGAAACTTCTTGACTAGTGAATGAAAATTAATTTCTCCTACTATTCGCAAAGCAGAAGCATTTCCAGTACCACCATGCTGTTCCATGCTCTGTCATCTTCTGCTGAGATGTTGATGGGGAAAAAAGACACATACACACATATCAAATAAAGTTTCTCCATTTATTTATTCAATAAATATTTAAGAAATGACTGCTTACATATGTAATCCAGAACCAAAGCACACCTTCCCACACACACTCGGGCCACTGAACCATTAATGTGGCACCCACACTGCCAGCTGAGAGCCACACGGATCAGAGCGGCGGTGACTGCTACCCACCCGCCCATGGAAAAGGCAACGCAAACACAGTAAACCATGCTTTCAGCTGCAGTGAAACAGAAAGCCCCAGAGAAGGTAAATTTAAACTTCCAAAGAACAAAACACAACCCTTCACATCTTCCCATAGGAAGAAAAAAAGTCATCACATCATTCAGATGGTTTTAGAATCAGCAATTCTGGGTAACTGACCATAGCACTTCCCATTTCAGAGCAAGGCTATTAGAAAATTCATTCGTTACTTAAGTGGGAAGAGACTTGCAGTTGGGGTACTCGAACAGAGACCTAACACCTTCGATTTTCTCTTCACCTTCCCTAATTTGTGGGATCAACAGTGGATGAGATGGAAAACACAAGAGTAATTATGCTGACACCTTGAATGACTGTCAGAGGTATGTCCAGCCAAATCCGCCAGCATGGATGGACTTCAGTCAACAACATTCACTGTTTTGCTCTGATGTGCTTCATACTACTCTGCATCATATTTTTTCTTAGGAGGACAGAATGGTTACTGTCCTCTTACTAGCCTTGAACAGTCTCCACAGACAGGGCCAGCTTCACGCCTATGCAAACCTCTGCAGTCAAAGAGCCACCTGCCTTCTTGGTTTAATGCTTGGCTTGTTGCTGTCCTGTTACTAAATTTTGAACAATCCACTCAGCATTTTCATTTTGCACTGAGCTAGCAGATTATATAGTTGGTATCACCCATTGAGGAAGTTGTCAAGTGTCAACATCCATTTACTATAGGGTAGGAAGACCATTCGCCTCATGGCATTCACTATTAAAACCTGTTTTTGTCTTTAATTCTTAATGTTGTAAGATGAATTGAAGTGATAAAGAAGCAGAGAAGATCTTTAGATGGAGCCAAGTATTATGGGTGTAAGGGATGTGAAGCAACACAGTTGGAGGGCTCGTCTCTGGCTTGAAATGGCCCTAAAGAGGTAAAGGGTCCAGAAACCAAATCTCAAGCAGCCGAGAGGCAAAATGAAAGAAGCATGACGCACTTAGGGTTTCTTAAAATGGTGCAATGTCAACAGATTCATGCAGCATTGAGCTCTGGGAGTTCAGTCCTTTCAATCTACTTATCTCACCCTTGCATTTGCATATAATACGCTTATCTGGGAGATAAATAACCTATTAACAGTATGGACTGTAATTCTACCAGACTTAATATTTCCTAACATACCTAGCCATGCTCTCCTACGCCTACTCAATGGTTTGCATGTTTCTTACTATTTTATTGCATTCTCAAAAGGTTTCTGTCATCATGACCGAAGGACTCTTCTCAGACCTCAACATCTTGGTCCTTCCACACCTTCTAACACATCCACGTCCCCTGTGGCACTGACTTCAAAGCCATGTCCTTTCTTTGGCTGCGAGGCACGGAGCACTCTTCCCTGGGCTTTGTCTACCCTCTGAGTGCCACTCTCTCTTCTCCAAGGACATCCTGGTCCATTGCACTTCTAACTCTGCATCACCACCCCCTGTCCCAGCTGCCCGATACCCTCCACGGAGAAGACGAAGATTCAAGCCTAGCGTCCTCCACCTCAGCCTCACTGCTGATGACACACCAATGCACATCCACCAACATTTGGTCGCCACTTCCATACAGACTTCTAGAAAAGCATAGATCTTTGCAATCCTTCCAACTTTCTGTTCTCCCTGAAAAATCAGTGCTCACTCCTGTCTAACATTCCTGCTTCTGCCCTTTTGATCCCAGCCTCCCATTACTCTCCTGCTTCTCAGCTCTCTCTGGGGCCCATGCCACGTACCTCCCTGCTCTTCTCATATCCTCCCTCCCAGCGGGAACATTGGGGCCTTAAGCTCCTACATTTTCCTCAGGCTCGGCTCCAATTTCACCATTTCTCTGAAGACTTTTCTGGCTGTTCAACTCCACGGTGAGCTCTGACATAAACTCAGGACACACCAAAGTGTAACTTTCTGAAATGTGCGCTGTCCTGTCTTACACCTCTTGTGGAGTTGGCCAGTACTGCTATTTAGGTTTTCACGTGGGTTCTTGTTATGTCTACAATTACTCTGTATTATGCTTGAGGGAAGGGATGTGATTGTAAATTTGCGAAAATTCCCAAAGGGAATGAAATGGAGCCAGGTAGAGAATAGTGCTCAATCAATATTGTTAACTCTAAGAAAAATAGCTTGCTCATTTATAGCAGCCTGGCCTTCTTTTTATTTACACAGTAGTGTGCCACCATTCTCAAACAACTTTTATTTTTAAAGTGGTATAATTTCTTGAGAGCTTTGCCTTTAAAACTTGCCATAACTAGCCAACAGGCAGAAGAGGGACCCCAAGCGTGGTCAGGCTTTGTCTGGATGAACAGCTATCGCCAATTACCCCTGCAAATGACAAATGAGTAAGCGATGGCTACAGATGTAGGAATATTCCACTAATGCTTTTTAAACAAAGATGTATGTAGGCGGCGGGTGACTCAGCTTCCAAAATAGGCTTAAATAAAAATAATCACATTGTTTTAGAACAGAAGATTGTGTTTAATTGGTAATTTGTGGATTCTAAGATGGAAACACACTACTGTGGATTCTAATGCTCTCTTAATAAATGAATTACAGTAATATAATCCAATTACTATCCGTCTCTATTGAACAGATAACTTTCCCTAAACAAAAAACAAAGGAACCAAAGAGATCCAGTTTACCTAGTTTTGAACAGATGGGATTGAAAACTGATTTAAAAAAAATCATGCCTCGATGGGCTTGCTGCATAAAATGCTTAGTGTAATGATACCTACCCTGCAGGCCTTTGAAGATGCAGGGACTGCCTGTCAGACCCCAGGAGTGACTTCTGGGCAGTCACAGTCATTAGGCTAAAGCCTCATCTCAAAAAAAAAAAAAAAAAAAAAATCGCCTTTGTATGACGCCCTGATGTTAAACAAGCCTCATCTCAAAAAAAAAAAAAAAAAAAAAAAAAATCGCCTTTGTATGATGCCCTGATGTTAAACAGACCAACTGTCTGACAAACCCTCAAAGGACAAGAATCCCCAAGTGTCCTCATCTGGAGATCATTCTCTGTCCATAGAAAACATTTTTCTTTTTCAGCAGTTCACACCAGCCCAAGACGAACCGAACAGTTTTTATGGTGCGTCTGGTACTGAAGATATACTATCGATTATATTTGTTTGTCTGATTTCCTATGTTGCCTAGACACCAATCTCAAATATTTTTAATTTCTGTCTCCTGCTTCCCAAAGCACATCCAAGAAGGCTCTGCTTAATAATGTCAAGTATTTTCCTTTGTTTAAAACTAGTATTCAGCCTAAGGACTATTAATCAGAACTGTCAAGTGTGATAGAAATACACAGACTAAAGAATAATTCATAAAACATCAAGACCCCAAACATGGACAAGCAACAGCCAGAAACTCACCATGGGAGCTCACAGAGCATTTCTAGTTTTTACTGGAGACACTGGTGCTAGAGCAATGGTGACAGCTCTCTTGATGCCTCATCATGAGGGTCAAATGCTTACGTTCCAATGGCATGATTTACGATGGGAACTCATAAAAACAGGTTGAAGACATACAACCTAATTTTTGACCCTGGTTTATGGAAAGCACGAAGGTTAGTCTTCTTTCCCCATATCCCTGTGTGAACCTACCCAGGCAAGACTCATTAGAAGACTCTCATGGTTGACAGTTGGCTCAGCTTGCTTTGCAGTTTTCATAAATAAAACCAAAAGCTTTCAAATAGTTTGAAGAGTTGTTTTAAGTCACAAAATTGTGGAAAGAAAACTGGAAAACTTACTTTACAATTCAGCTCTTCTTTACAGGTGTCCAAGTGCACCGTAACATCACTTAGAAAGTGAAATGTGGAAGAAATGAATCTGTTCTGGTGATGACCATTGTGTCAGGAAGCTGTTTTCACACACAGCAAATCGTTCAAAGGAGTAGCGTGTAGCCCATTCAGCATTCGGTCCACAAATATTTCGTGAGCAATTGTAAGGTATGCCAGCCTCTACCTGAGGTACAAAACTAGAGCCCCTGAATCTTCAAGGCTTTCACAATCAGACTTTGAAATCAGACACATATATGCAACTAACTAGATGCCTGAAACATGTTATAATATATTCTCCACAATAATCAGGTTCAACAAACTTGGTCTCCAATCTCTATATCCTTTCTAACAGTCAACCTCTAAGTGGGACAAGCAAAGATCTTGAATCAAGTTCCAGTTTACTCATCTCTAAAACTATTTTCTTATCTTTAAAATATGAATAACACAGCTTATCTCACAAGACTTTCATAAGGATGAAACAAAACACAACACATGAATGATGGCTAAGATAAATGGCATTCAAAGATTATTAGTTCTCTCTGAAGAAAAATTTATGCACACAGACAACTGCTTTATGTCTATAAAGAAAATTTTGCTATTACCAGATGGAAATTTTCTATTCTGCTTACAATTCCATTATTTCTTTGGGGAAAAAAATACAGAAGGTTTAAAAAAAAAAAAGTCACTCTACTGGTTATGAAGCCACAATTCTATTCACAAAGTACTCAAATTATGTAACTTACCTTTCATTTATCCTTACTAAGGTGGGACTGTTGCATCTGTTTCAAATGTTGCACTTCAAATATGCAGACATTATCTATTTGTACTTTTCACCCCATCAGTCTTTGTCTACTAAGCAGCAACCTCATTTGCAGTGATCTCCTAGGATTAAGATGTCTTCTACCTGCTTCTGTTCAAGGTTGAGAAGTCTCACTTTTAGCCCTAAAGAGGTGGAAGATTAGCTACCACCTTGTATTTATCCCCACAAAGAAAATGTATGCATGCATCTGAATCCAGAAGACACACCAACGATGGAAAAAGGAACAATGAACAATAATTCAGGTTTCGACAGTACTTTGGAAAATAAAACATTAACACAGGTTCCATTGGAAACCCTTACATGTTGGTGAGGATGAGGAGGAGATAGCGATGGTGGTGGTCCTCTCTACCATGCCTTAGCAACATAACACGTGTGAGCTACAAGGATCTTCTCAAATGCTTCCTTGGTATTTAACCAAAGTGCAGCAAAGAGACTGTAAAAAGTTGATCTCTCAGTCCCATTTTACAGTTGAGGATATCGAGGTTTAGACATATTAAGTAACTTGTTCTAGGCTACATAGTTCTAGTAATCGGCAACTCCAGGATTTAAACTCAGTTTCCAAATGGTTCCAAAGTCCATAGTCTCCTTGCTACTTCACAATGCCAACATAATAAACAGTTCATGAGGATGACACTGGTGATTAAACAACCACTGAGAAACTTATTTTTACTAGTTTTTCCAGAGAGACAGAAAAAATATCAGTTCTTATTTACCCGATATTCCTTCTAGATGTGGACTACAAGATGTCTTTACAAAAGCAAAGTTAGCTCATTTCTATTCATAGAAAAGTCTAGTCTGTTATTCCCTGTAAAGGCATGCAAAGAGTGGGGTTGGAATAATCCCCCAAATTCCACAAGGAATTTTATGGTACTGAAGGGTAACTCTCTGAGGTCCCATTGTAGTTTTGAATCTCTGGAGACTTACATCACTTTACCTTCCTCAAAAGTATTCTAAGTCAGTGCCTGAGAGGAAGGGCACAATTCTGTATTTCTAATAAGCATTCAGATGCTGTCCACCACCCACAGGTTTAGTAAATTCTAAACTTTAAGTCCTTAGAATCAACCCATAGCCTTAAGTGTAGATGTTTTGTCAGGGAGTCTGACTACCAGCACATTAAACAATCCTTTGTGAGAAATGAAGAGAGGTAAATAAGAGACAATCTACAGATAAATTTTTTGCAAAAATCAGCCATTTGCCAAAAAAAAAAAAAAATCAATCCAGTGGTAAAGTGACTCCTGACATTTCTAGATTACCCAACATTATGTTAAATTTTAGAAGAATTATAAAAGGATTATCAGTCCGTTGTTCTCAAGGAAGATGCAATCTAGAAGAATATTTAGAGCACTCTGGCACTAAATTTAATGGTAACAACTTTTTGTACAATGGGATGAAAGTAGTGGCTGGTAACAAAGATTTCTCAGTGGATTCTCACTTCTGGAAAACAGAGGAATGGTACAGATTTTTAAACATGGGGAATTGAGACAATTGCTTTTCTTGAATATGCAAAGTTTTCAAATTAAAATCAACCCCAGCCATTGTATTCCAAATGCTGTGCAAGTTAGTTCACAGCTTCATTCTTCAGTGCAGCTGAGCCCTTGCTCAAATGGAAAGGAAGCACGCATGCATATCTAGGTGTGTCTAAGAAGGTGTTTTTGCTGCCTGATAGAAGAAAGTGTCTTGGACATGCTTCAGATCAGGCTGTCAACTATCTCCCAGGCCCTCTAAAGAATGATAACCACAGCCAAACACCAATTCTTGGTACCCGGGTCAAACTTTGCCCTTCCTAGCACACTCGAGATTCTGGGCAGTGCAAAAGCACCCCTTCATATCACCCTGGGAGAGGAAGACTGATGCCGAGCTGGTAACTCATGACTGCCCATAAGATCAGTATTCTTGATGCCTGATTACAAACTCATTCTCTCTGAACAATCCTCCCCTCTGCCATGACCCCAGACTAGGCTCTTGTGTCATATATGCAAAAGAGCTCAGATCGTCCATTAGCCTGGCCTAATATCCAGTAGAAATTTGCCTTTGAAAAAAATCCAATTAGCATCAGCATGTCACTGTTGGGGACCATTTACCAAATCCAAGAGTTGTTATTTTTCAGACTGGGATATACCAGTTAAAACAATTCATTTTCCCAGCCTCTGAAAATGACAGTGTTGAGTCACTCATGACAGAAAGAAAAGAGAAAAAAAGACCTTAAATCTTCCTAGTTGTTTTTGAATTTTATTAAGCAAAATTCCAAACGTTAGTCTATATTATCAGTGTGTAAGCAAAGTTATACATAAAATAAGCAGCATCCTGAAAAAATAACTGACAATTAAGGTTTACCAACTTATAGATGTTGAGCAATGTTTATCTACTCTTCATTCAGCAAAAAAAAAACCCTAAGCATTCAAAAATGATATTTTACATAGACAGACTTAAAAAACAAAGAAAAAATAAATAGCTAAAGATAACATCTGATAGGGTCAAGTTTTTCTCAAGCACAGACCTCAAGAAAATCCTTGCCTCTGCTTAGCTATGAGGGAAACATTAATTGTTTTCAGTGGTGTGAAATTATTTTGTCAAGATCGAAGAAATTTCATAGAAATGTCCTAACCTTACACAACAGATAATTCCAATGATTTTGCTTCCAAGGCTTCTCTGGCTAATTTTTTTCTTAATGAAATATGATAAAATATTAATTCGAGATGCCAAGAGACATACACAAACAGAAACACTGCAGCACGTTTGTTCTAATATAATTGCTGGATGTTGGCTCCTCTCCTAGATAATTACTGCATTAGTTAGCTAGGGCTCCCTATAGGATTATGCAATTTTTTAAAGTAGTTAGACCAGATATCCTGTCCATGGGAAAGTCATTTGTGTGCAGCCCCACATAAGCTGTACTTTTCTGGAAGATAACAAGGCTCTTGCATACTCTGCTGTATTCCAAACCACTACATATATGAAACTTGCAGGCAACCAGCCAAAGCTAGAGATGGAGAACGGCTGATAACTCCAAGGAGCTAAGTGATGTTCAAGCCCAAACAACTCCTCCAGCCTTTCTCAAAGAACATCGACAGCACACCTTTTCTTTCCTTGGGCTCTGACAGCCCCTTTGAAAACAGTGAGAACGATCTTTCAGAAAGGGGGTCATTTCAGAGAGCAATCTCCACATATCAAAAGTTGGCAGTCTAGAAAAGAAAATCAGGGTCCAGTCTATTCCTTTCGAGAAGCACAATCCAGGTACATCAAAGAAATGAATCCTTCAGAACAGCCACATCATGTCTGATCAATATGAAAGGATGCTTAGCTATTTCACACTTAATAAAACAATCAAAGGGAAAAGAACCTCGCCTTTCTTTCCCACTGAAATTCTGCTAATCAGTGAGAGTCCATTTAAATCTGACAGCCGTCTGGCACCTGGCTTTTGCTGGCCAGTCGATCCAGCACTGGTGAAGAGTATGTCAGTGGTATTCAGCTCTTGCAGACCTAATTTCAGCATCAAGCTATGAGCTGTAAGTACAAAAACTGCCCAGGCACAAGCACAGAAGCCAACTACTGAGACAGGGAGGGGGCAGGGCGCAGCCATTCGCGGAATGCCACAGCAGTTAACATCACAATGGTGGAAGATTCAACCCCCAGTAGGCCTTGAGGCTCAGGATGATGAGAGATTTAACTTCTAGCAGATCTTGAGCTTCATTATACACCCATTGTAATATATTAACATGGTGAATAACACGCCCACAGGCATCATGGCAGTCCCAAGGCTAGCCACAAAAGGTCAAAGGGTGGGAAATGGCCAACTTCCAGAGAATTCCCAGCCCCTTCCCCTGGCTACTTGGACTGGTCCTTCCACTTATTAGCATACGAAGCCACCAAGCCCGTAAAAACCAGCACCTTAAGGCCGCCTCTCTGTCCCTCTTCGGAGACAGCCCGCATTCTGTCTATGAGGTGTGTACCTACTTTTAATCTGTGCACCCAACCCCCACACCTTGTGGCCTTTCTCTTGCCTTTCAATGTATCTCTCTAAATAAATCTACCTTTACTCAACTGTGGCTCGCTCTTGAATTCTTTCCTGAGCGAAGCCAAGGACCCACGCTTGGCGGGGCACATCCCAGAGGCTCAACCGAAACCTGGGGCTCGGCCCTTCTCATGCCTCACATCCGTTTTCCTGCATCGCTACCACCAACCAGTCAGTTCCTCAGACTTCTAAATGCTGGTAAGAGACAATTTCTAATAGCTTTACAAAGGACAACATGCAATAGGAGAAATGAGATTTTAGAGTCTTGCACTAGCCACCACCTATTAAGGCATTCCATTCTCAAAATAATGCTCTGGCCTAGATTCCTATAAATTATTTTTATGTTGGTTTCCTCTATGAGTGTCACGTTGCCATAGAATCTAAGCAGTCTCAGAGCTGACCATGGCATTTTAAGGCACGCACAGAGGTAGGTAATTTGGTTTTTGTCACAGAACATGAGCTGGGATGAGGGCACACGCCATACCTCGATGACCTGTACTCACATTCATGAGCTCCATACCTTCAAGTCTGACTTTATGACTTCAGAATCACAAAATCCATATCTGAAGCATGCCCCGAGACATTCTCCCACCCCAAACACTTGAAACAACCTCTTTGTTGGCTGCCCTGTCACAGTCCCTGTTGGATTTCTGTCTGGGATGTAGAAACAGGGAGCTTCGGGAACCATGCCAGCATCCAGGAACCAAAATGAGTTAATTTCTCTCACATTTGTAATTTAAAAAAACCAAAGGGTCACCACTTTAGAATGCTGCCAGAGATCACTTCTTCACCCACCTTTCCTACCAAACAGCTATAATCGGACCATTCTGAAGTGATGACAGTTACAGGAGTAAAACACCCATAGCATAGACCTTTCCACATCCCAAACAGCAACCAACCACAGCTTTCTGCTTTAAGTACAGAACCCTCCGTAAGGAGAAAAAAAAAAATTGTCAATTTTGGAAACCTAAGTAACTACTACATGCTTCACTTCTTTCTTCCTGCACAGCATTCCTATAATTCACAATTTTCTAAAAAAAGACATCACTAATAATCACATACATTCTGTCAAAGCTGACAATAAAAAGTTCCGCTCTTAACCCTGAAATACAAAACAGCAGGACTCATTTTGTAATCACCCGCTCTTCAAAAGAAATAAAAATTAAGTTCATACATATTGTGTGTGTACGTGTACAGGTGAATGGAAAACACACAGACATATATACGTATCAAAAGTAAAAAAATATTTGGGTAATTTATTACCCTAAGTTACAAAAATGGTGTTTTTATTTTAAGGACTGTATAGTTTATTCTTTTTATTCTAGCTTTATCTAGATTTAATTGACAAAAATTGCATATATCTAAGGTGTACAATGTGATGATTTGATAAACCTATACATTGTGAAATGATTACCACAATTGAGCTAGTTAACCCATTCATCATCTTACTTCACATAGTTACCTTTTGGGAAGGCAGTGGTGGTGAGAATATAAGCCCTACTCTCTTAGCAAATTTCCAGTGTACAATACACTATTATTAACTGTAAATACCATGCTTACACTGGGTACCCAGAACTTATTCATTTTATAACTCAAACTTTGTACCCTCGAACCAGTATCTCCCCATTTCCTAACTCCCCAGCTCCCCGGCAACCTGCTTCTGCGAAATTGACTCTTTTGGATTCCACATATGAGATTACACGGTATTTTTCATTGTGTCTGGCTTATTTCACTTAGCATGTCTCCAGGTTCATCCACTTTGTCACAAATGGCAGGATTTCCAACTTTGTTTATAGATGAATGATATTCCCCTGTATCTAAAGTACACACACACATACATATACACACAAATCATGTTTCTTTATCTATCATCTGTCAATGGACACTTAGGTTGTTTCCCTAACTCGGCTACTGTGAACACCGCTGCAGAAAACACGGGATACTGATTTCATTTCCCTTGGATAAACATCCAGAAGTGCAATCACTGGATCATACGGTAGCTCTATTTTTAATTCTTTGAGGGACCTCTGTTCTGTTTTCCACAGTGGCTGCACCAAATTGCACTCCCACCAACAGTGCACGAGGGTTCCGCTTTCTCCACACCTTTGTCAACACTTGTTATCTCGTCTTTTTGATTACAGCCATTCTAACAGATGTGTGGTGATATCTTTTTGTGGTTTTGATTTACATCTCCCTGATGATTAGTGATGCTGAGCATCTTTTCATGTACCTGTTGGCCATCTGTATGTCTCCTTTGGAACAATGTCTATTCAGGTCCTTTGCCAATTTTTAATTGAGTTATTTGTTCTGTTTTGCTATTGAGTTGTATGAGTTCTTTATATATTTTGGATATCAAGCCCTTATCAGAGATGGTTTGCAAATATTTTTTTTTCCGATTCTGTGGGTTGCTTTTTCATTTTGTTGACTAACAGTTTATTCTTTTAAAAGTCTGCTGTTCTCTTATTTCAACATAAAATAAAAACATGCATGACTATCAGTAAGTGTCAGGAAAAAACTGAGACTGTACTTGGAAAAAATGGAGAGAGATTCAATTTTAGATTAGACTGTATCTCTACAGTCCAAAACCATTGTTCTGCTTTTCATGTTTAACTTTTTTTTTTTCTCCTACAATATGGGACAGTAACATGTCAATTAGCTAAGTCTAATAAGAATTTAAAGAATTTATATAATTACATACCTAGTTTTACTGCTTTGCCTCAGATCATTGTCACCACTTATAAAATACTTTTCATTAAAAAAGGCAATTTCTTCAGTCCTTTGATGGGACATAATTAGCTTTTCTGACATATCAAAGTCACCTTGTAACACTAACTCTTTGCTTTAACACTGAGGCCAGGTGTGCTGTTACATGACTTTTTTCTTTACAGCCTCAACAGAACTGTTGATGGATGCCTCTGTAGTTTAATATCTGACAGTAGGTGCAAGTAAATAACATTTTTATTTTAAAAACTATAATACATAGTGATAATGAAGAGCAGAGGCAGCTTTTTCATTTACAACCTGTCCATAAATTTTGGCAGGAAATTGAAACTAATTTAATATGTTCAGTCTGAGGAAGTTACTCAATTCTGAGAACACACAGTCATAGTTAAAACTGCTGTAGCCAGAATTATTCTCTCTGAAATGAACGAAACAATGACGTAGGGCACCTAACTGGATGTTTTCAAACTGTTACACGGTATTTGGCTAAACTTGAGTAGAAACAGAGTTTGCAAATATACTGGAATTATTACTAAATAAATCTTAATTGCTGACCCTCATTACTTGAAAGCACTATTGGTGTGCTTAAGAAAGTCATGCTCTGAGCCCTCGTAATATACTGGCACTGTTGGTGATCCTCTGGTAGACTGACAGAATCACATACTTCACTTTAAACCAACATGCTACTCAAAATTTCTAGACTAGAGCGCTTTCATTTACATAACTTCTATCTTCAAATTAAGGGCTTTTCAATCAAGACTTCAGATAACGTAAGGCAGTGGCCCCTGCTGGTAAAATCCAATACCTTAACACAATTTAAAATTTTCTAAGAATTGGACATGATGAAAAACTACTCCGAGGAAGCCAGATTCCAAGTGTCCGGATGTCTGCAGGCTCGGAGAGAGGGATCTGTGTGAAAGCAACAGAACAGCTCCTGGAGCAGAGGCAGAGCTCCCTCTTGTCAAAAGAACTCAGATTTAAAAAATCAAGATGTGTAGCTTTCCTTGCATTGTATCTGCTAGGTCTACATGTCTGCCAAGGGTCGCACCAAGTAACTTCCACTTCTGAATTTTTAATAGAAAATCAAAATCCTTAACTCTACCCCACAATCGTTTTGTCCAAATATATCTCCAGTTACATGAAGGAGAACAGTAGGAAAAAACCGGTTTGCTCAGTAGAAGGGTACTTTATGGCCAACTTTTAAGAAAATATTTGCATTTAAATTAGATGCACCAATACAGAGCTCTTACCAAGCACTGGCTGAGTCGAGGCTATTACATTTGCAAAGAGAGCTCTGTAAATAAACCCCTGGATTATGGCACCTTATAAGACATAATATTTAAGCCAAACTTAATACTTTGAGTAATTATTGAGCATAGCATTGTCCTTTTGTTCACCATTCAACTAACAATCCACTGGCTGAGGCAGGGAAAGGAGGCTGCTCTGTTTCCACAGGCCCAGGCCAGCATCTCTCAACTGCCATCAAGTCTCAGTAAAATTCCCTCTTCACCCTAGGCCTTCTGAAAGCTCCAGGAAAGACAGGTGAAGAAGTGGTTCCAGAAACTGAGGGCAAGTCCTGAAACCCTAAAGGATTCTCCCTGGACAGTTGTTTCTCATTCCTTCCTCAGCAGGGTCCTTGGTAAGCTATCAGCAAACTAATGGCATGCTGTAAGATTTTTAAGACCTTCTTCTTAATTCTCCTTTTAAAATTCTTAGAACCCATTCCCTTTTTATATACGTACAAAGAGATGTGGTGAACTTTTAAAAACCCCAAATGGATGAAGAACTGCTCTGAGAATAAAAATGTCCTCTGCTTATAAACCATCAGATAAAAAAAAATGTCGCAGCACTAATGCAGCTTCTCTCACACTGTCCCTCTTTCAAGACATCTGACCAAAATCTCTTACCATGCAGCTCAATGTGGCCCCAGGGACCCACAGCACGGGCATCATGGGAGAACATGTCAGAAATGCAGTCTCAGCCCTCTGCAGACCTGCCTAGTCAGAATCTGCACTAGAACAAGATCCTTAGGTGACAGGAATCCACATTCAACCTTGAGAGCTCTCCACCTACAGATTTTCACAAGATGCTCTGCACAGCAACTTGAACAGATGAAACTTCAAGGAAATGTGTCATCTTCATGCTTAGCCTGGACAAGCCAATAGAGCTATTTACTAGGACTCTGATAAAGAATATACAAAATTCTAAAACAGCAGCTGAAAATACACAAATTGGGAATGGGGAGTGACTGCTCATGGGTACAAGGTTTCTTTCTGAGATGATGAAATGTTCTAAAAATAGCTTTTGGTGATGGTTGCACAACTGTGTAGTTACACGAAAAACTAAGGAATTACACACTTTAAAACAGGTGAAATTTATGGGGTATCTCAGTAAAACTGTTAAAAAACATATAGATTAAATAAACTTTTAAAACCATGAAAGGATCAAAGAGCATTAATCATAAGATAAATGTAAGTTAAAAACACCACAAAATATCACTTCACAAAAACTTAGAATAGCTAAGGAAAATGATAAACTTTAGTATATCCATATAATGGAATATTATTCTGCAATAAAAAATAAACCATTGATACACACAACTATATGGATGAGTTTCATTACGTAGAATGACAGAAGCCAAATCCCACAGGATGATTTCTTTGATAGGAAGTTCTAGAAGGAAGCTAGCAGGATAGAAATCAGAGCAGCAGTCGCCTCTGGGGATGAGGGGAAACTGACATGGCAATTTATTCAAGTGACGGAAAAGTGCTACCTTCTTTATTGAAGTAGTGGTTACAAAAGTGATTACATTTGGTAAAACTCACTGAACCTTTTACTTTAAATGTGTCTTCTATTGTATGCTAATTATGCTTCACTTTAATAACAATAACAAAAAAAAATCTTGCCCTGCTTCATACATCCATTTATTCTGGACACTTACAATCTGGGAAATACAAATGTTGCGATTAGGTCTCCCTTCTCTGTCATCTTCAGTACTATGGTATTCTCTCTAGGTCAAGTTTGCACTAATGGTTCCTTATTCGTTTTAAACGTCAAAGTTTATTTATTCTAAATGTATGATTTTTCTAAAATTCTTTAAAAGTGCTTACTCTCTGAAACAGGAAGTACACAGTTCATCTTTTTTCTGTGTGACTTCTTTCAATCATCATGAGCACTCAGTAGAGCACCCTGCTGGGATGCAGGGATATCCTGAGAGGCATCTGTGTTACAAGGGGCCCTTTACTGTCTCTATAATGAGAGCTCCTATACTCGTATTTTGTTGTTATTCCTACCTGCTCTGCTTGCTTGCTGTCTGGCTGCCTCTTCTATCGCTGCCAGCTGCCTACTGTCTTTTCTTTCTATTTGCTTCTAGAATTGTAACGTGGACTCAGGTATGTTTTCTGCAGAGAGACATTCCATGATCAACCTACCCGGTGCTGTTTCTAGTCACTCTCTCACACATCATCCTGTCCTTTGTTACCACATTATAGTTTTATACTGTTTTTGTTTCAGTTTTGTTTTTCCGACTTGTTTACCGTCTGTCTCCCTTCACAAGCAGACCTCATGGGGGTCATCTTGCATTAAATGCTCAGCAGCTTAAAGGGTGTCTGGCACAAAATGTGTATTTAAGGAAGTGCTACGGATGGGGGTGGGGTGTCTGGCTGGACAAACGCAGGATGACTAGCTGGGGACAGCACTGACTGGAAAGTCGGGTAACTAAGTCTAGATAGCCCAACTTTAGTAAGCTGTATGATTGCAGACCAAGGGCTCAGGCCCCCTGAGCTGTATGTATTACAGTTCCCTCGCTTGTAAAAATGGGACCATGCCTCGTGTACCATACACCACTGCTGTGAGGGCTGAATGGCCTTCAAGCCTTCTGTAGGGAAAGAGACTGATAAGTCAAATTGTATTTAAACAACGAACAAGAAGGGCTTGAAGAAGATTTCGCCTGTAAAGGATATTAGCTCTAGTGCAACCCTTTTAATGCGTATTTTAGGTGCTCAGGTCTCTCAGATGTAAGACTTCTGTCTATTTAACTGTTAATTAATCTTTTTCATTTATCTTACAATTATTTTAATATATCTATTGTTTTTTGTTATTTATCTAATAACTAGCTACCTAGATTGACAAAATATTCTTTGTACTTACGAAAGCCAAATCAAGAACCACCTCTCAAGCCCTGAGAGCCTTTAGGGACGATCTGAAGCACTGTCCACTACCCCAGGTCTGAAAAGCAGGTAAAGCCTGCAGCATGTAGAGGGGGAATGAAGCTTAAGGAGATGTAATTCCCAATAAGAGACTCAGGTTAGACTACGTGTGACTCAAAAAAAAGAAAAAAAAAAAACAAAAAAAAACAAGACAAAGAAAGTGTAGAATTCAAATAAGTATTTGCCAAATTAAGTAAATGAAAATCATCCACAGAATCACACAAATATCTGAATAGCACAGAGCTAAAGCTAATGCAACCAGAGAATCACACAGAACTATTTATTATAATTACTTTCTCAAAGCAAACAGATGACCTTTAACAACTTCTGCCCTAACAGACATTAAGCAGTGAGACGGCGAGTCTGCACATATTTCTCAGGACTTAAACACACTGAATAACAAGTGAAGAGAATCGCACAGCTGGCCCCAGAGAGCTGAGAGAAAAACAAAGCAACATACACAAAATAATAGCTTTTTTTTTTTTCCCTCCAAAGCATTCTGTAGGCATGGACAAGATTCACTGATGAGACCCTCTAAACCAGCCTACACACAGGGGACTCTGCAAGTCACTGGTCTCTCAAGTCTAACCAAAACCTTTCAGGCAAAACTTTTCATCTTTCTTGGTGAAATATTTTCCACATTCTGATACAATTATATGAACCTACATTACGCATATTACGTATATAATTACATCTCTCTAGCAAACACATACGCATATGAAATGTGGCAGATGATCCTGAAACAACTGCCTTATGTTCCTTTTTCTATCATATTCTGTGTTTGGTGGATTTCTCAGAGAATGATGCTCTTTTGGAAAAGAAAACAAATGAATATATTTTTATGACAAAGCATTTAATCTGGCTTTCAGTTAAGGGTAGGTTTATCTAGCTTGTGTGTGTGTTTCTCCTTTTGTCTTGTTTTTGGGAGGCTGTCTTTTTAGCTGCTCAGTAATACTGGGTAATTAGAGAACTGTGGGATTATCTATCCATTTTGATGACAGTGTTTTAAAAAGTCCGGATTTCTCCTCCACATTCTCTTTAAGAATAAAGAATATATGTATGTACATGCATGACTGGGACATTGTGCTGTACACCAGAAATCAACACATTGTAACTGGCTGTACTTCAATTAAAAAAAAAAAAAAAGAGTAAAGGGGTAAGAGGCTTAAAGGGGCAACAGACACTGATTGTCACAAGTAGACCTGAAGAAGGACCACTGCCCTGGAGTACATTTACAGAAGATCTCATAGCTCCATCTAGCTCCAGACTCGGGAACTCAGGGAGTAACACAGAATTATCGCCCACAGGACTACTGAAACATAAAAGGGAAATCAGAAACAGTCAAAATGAACCCATTATGCAAGCACTGAGTTTACAAGTGCAGGAAGTTTGTCAATTAACACTGATTAAAAAGAATATTCATTAGGTAATTGACAGCTGATTTTCTAAATAAAGAAATCATATCATTATTATTTATGTTTTCAGCACTTCAGTTTTTAAAAATAGAACAGAGAAGTGAGAAAGGATTAGAACTAAACTTTTCTGTCCCATTGAAAATGTTCTCCTGTCTCACCCATTGTTCTGCATGTTCTGAATTCTGCCTTGAGACCAGGAAAACAAAGAGGAAGCCACTTCCAAAGTTAAAATTGAAGGATAAATCAGGATATGATGCAGAAAATGACATGATTAGTGTTTTTTAAAAAAATCTAAACAATAGAATCTGTTTTGAGTTGTTTATAGTCTACAATAAATCAAAAGGAAATTTACACAAAGCCTCCAAAAGGGGTTTATGTAAGAACATAATTACAATTGGTGAACAATCTACAAATGTCCCTTTCATATGAAAACATAAAAAATAAGCAGTAAAATAAAAAAACAATGAAAATCCAGCTAGGAAAATAACTCTAGACCTTAAAATTTTAAAAACACCAGGAATAAAAATGTACTTGAAACAGAATTTGTTAAGGCAAATTTGAATAAA
The DNA here is from genome assembly GCF_048773025.1 of Camelus bactrianus. Classification (NCBI taxonomy): domain Eukaryota; kingdom Metazoa; phylum Chordata; class Mammalia; order Artiodactyla; family Camelidae; genus Camelus; species Camelus bactrianus. The sequence goes on from NC_133543.1 coordinate 75,567,020, forward strand.
ATCAGTACATCAAAACATACGGAGTTGGAGTTTGCATTTGATATTACAAATTTAAACAGTAGTATAATCCCTTAATTATGATTTTTTATAAAATGTTTTCAAACATTTTTAAACATATTTAATAATGGATAGACAATTTCACATTTCTCTAAATATCATTTATTACTGAGGAGCTCAAAACAAAAATCTCTGAAACCAAAACAAATTGGTATTTAACTCAATTCGACTAGAATCCAAATAAGATATTGAAGAGGCACAAAGGAAACATTCTATATAATTCTGTATACTTCTTCACTTTAAAAACTAACTCATTTTTTGTTTATTATTTTGCTTCTATTGAAGTCCCACAAAATTTCCAAATTAATTTTAGTGCAGCTTTATAAAAGAGTATGAGAGTACATAATTGTTATTCTTACAAGCTCAGCATGAGCGTATGTCTTCCAATTTTTAGCAACGTGACCAGATGACCCCAATCAGCTAGGACAGCAGAGATCTGGACTCTAGTGCCCATACTGAGTGAGCCAGTGCTTCCAGGTAGGTTCCCACCGGAGCTACCAGCAGAACCACGTAAGCATCTACACGAACAACACAGTGGGGATAATTGTGACTTCCAGGTAAATCTCTTCCACTCTCCCCTAAGCTTTAATTCCATTGATGTGTTTCTTACACTTGGCAGATAAGCAAGATAAGCATTTGGCAAAAACTAATTTTGGGGGGTGGGGATGTCGGTATGTATTTACCTTCTCTTCTGAGTGGTAGCATCTATGTCATACTTGACTAGCTTTTCTGGTTCTGGTCAGCCACTCAACTCTGTCATTCGCTTCTCAAATCCGCTTCTTTTAGTGTATTTTCTACACGACCACCTAGGGTCACACTTTCATTATCTCAAGGCTAGATTATTTCAATCATCTCCAAACTGGCTTCAGCAAACCTCTAGTATGCTATTCTCACTCTCAGTTCCAACGTGCACACATTCTCATGGTTAACTCTGATCTTCCTCATGGCTGATGTTTGTTCAACAGAAAAGTGTCCCATTACCACCGTATAACATCCCACCTTGTAAGCCTGACATTCACGTTTCTCCCGGGGTCTCCTACGGTCTCCCCATCACTGGTCCTGTCCTTCGGCCACCGTCATGGGCTCTGTCTCTGCTGTGGCTGAAGTATATTCCACACCTGGAATGGCATCTCTGTCTCTGCCAATCCATCAAGACCCTCCTTGTCCTTTAAATTCATTTCAATTCTTATTTCCACAATGACATGTTCTCATGATGGCCCCAGCCCAGCATCCTATCTCATTCCTCAAAACCTCCACAGCATTTCTTTATATTACCCACTTGCCCCTTAATAAAAATTTACAAACCCTGTAATTTGTGTGTATGGCTCCTCCTCTCTCGCTGGAATACAAACCCTTCAAGACAGAAATTATAGCTCTATTATTAGTGATATATCAGCACCCTGACTCACTCAGAGGTAATGTTAAGTAATGAGAAATCCCTAAGTTTTAGACATCAACAAACGCTGTGGGACCCTCATTTTCCTCATCAATGATGTGTAGACACAGTTACCCAACTTCTTGTTGGAAGGACTAAATCCCCAGCACAAACTAGAGCTTTACTAATTTATCAGTCCCTCCCCTTGCCGGCAGTGTCCAAACCTAGCATGCAAACAGTGCAGACATTTGGTGAGTACCCCTAGAAACATTCCAATTAATTAAGTAATATCATTTTTTAACTTCAGCGAGGGATGCTCTGAATTACAGTTACAGTAAGAGGTATTTTGGTAGTTATCCAATGAATTGTCATGCATAGCATTTCATTTGGCTTGGAGCCTGACAGCTTACTTAGTTTACTTGCTTCGCAAACTAAGGGGACTTTCTTTGCCACCCCAGTGAACGTGCTCCTTCTGAGGCCCTTAGAAGAGAGAGGGAGACGGAAAAGGAGAGAAAGGGAGAGAAAAGGAGAAAAAGGGGCTATTCGTGTAAAGCAAAAGCCTCATTTTCCCGGTGTGCCCAGGTAGGTGTGGAAACTGCCAGGAGAAGTGGCTTCTGCAACCCACTCTCATATTAGTTGCAGCCGCAACAGAAACGCTATGCTAACCAAAGGCTGAAAAACAGAAAACAGGGAACCAGCTGGATATTCCTCCTCTATAGCCATTGTGGAGAAAGGAGCATTTTGATATTTAGGTATGAACCCAACGTTAAAAATACCACACATCCCTTTTAAAAATCGAACTCCAAAATACCGGAAGAGCAAGGGAAGGGGACACAAAGAAGTTAAAGGCAGAAAAAGATGGAAAACTCAGTTTTGTTTTCTCGTACCATTTTCAGTATTCTTTGATCCCGGAAAAGCAAAATGTTAGTCACCTCCATGTCCCAGTCCAGTGTGATATGACTGGATCAAAAGAACCCTAGCCAACAAAAACTGCCTACCTTAGAAAGCACCTCACACCGCATCAAAGAAGTCACCAGAATATTCTGTTTTCTTAGGTTTCTAGGTACGTAAATATAGTTTCGATAAAGACAAACTCAGCTCAAGGCTCCAATTTTATATATGGCTAAAAATAGAAATTGCCCCTAGCCTAACAAGCTAAGTATTTCCTTTTTTACATGAGGGATATTCAGAGGAAACTTTATCTTGGAAAGATCAGAAGAACAATCCTACCACAACATTTCTCTAAGTTTGATTATGAACCACTCACATCAAAATCTCTTAGGGTGAGATGAGGGGGAGAAAATGAACATTCCTGGGCCCCAGTCCAGGATTCTTACATGAAAATCTTTTAACATGTCCCCCAAGTGGGTTTCCGCCCATAAGTATATACAATTTCTTGTAATGGGCTGTAGTGGAAAAGAATCTGGAAAAAAAAAATGTTTATGTATAACTAAATCATTTCGCTGTACACATGAAACTAACTGTACACAGCCTACACTTCAATGAAAAATAAGAATAAAAAAAAGGAAGAACACTGAAATGAAGCAAAGAGACTGAAAGAACAATCCTAATGGTGGTATAGAGTTGGGAACAAACGGTATCATACAATATGCCTCAAATCGTTTCCACAAATCGTATTTGATCAACGTAAAAAGCAGGTAATTGGTAGCAATAACAGCCTTTAAGAGGAAAATATACATCACATTAGCAGCCTAAAAGTATGCATCATATCTTATTTTGCCTTCTTAATGGTGGTTTTCCTAATTCGTGTATGGATAGATACAGTTTCTTCGTTGTTGGATGTTAAACACCAACTGGCAACCGGTAGTCGGGTCCTCCTTCCATCTAAGCACCACTGCATGGGATCTCCATCATAGATGCAGCACCTCAACCTCCCCAGCTCAACACCTGCCCCATGCGACACACCCCAACTCAACAGATTAAAAAACTCTAAACCATCAATTTAGCACACCCCATCCACTTCCTATCTAAATCCGAAGCACTACTAATGAAGTAGTATTAATATAAAATTCAATAAAAGCAAAAGCCCTCCCAAGAAATTGTTAAAAGTTACAGCTTTGTCAGGGTATTTTGAAGGAAAACTCAAATCCTCAGTAATTCAGGGTGCTCCTCTTCTGAAACATTGGAGGTAATGGTAGTGGTGGGGTATGGATATTGGATAGTTTCTGGTTTCTAAGGGTTTTCTAGATTTAAAATTCTATGACTGAAGCATGACCATGGATGATTTCTAAACCTTATATATTACAATCTGCATCTTCCTACCACAGCACCACCCTTTACAGGCACCACGTCTGTATGTAAATTACACAATCCTTATAAATAGTCCTCCCGTTTATAAAACGAAGATAATAATGATGCTAATAGTGGAATTACTTTGAAGGTTAAATGAAATAAAACTTGAAGCACTGGGCACCATCTTTGGCTCATTATAAATACTCAATAATATTATTATACATAATCTGATTTAAATTTTTCTCAACAAAACACGTCCGATTCACTGGCAGTTAAGCACAGTCCCCTTATGTACATGGAGCCCAGGGGAGCCAAGGCCATCGAGAGTGGTAACTCCACCTGGGTAGAGACCCAGCTGAAGTCATTCACATAATCCCATCACCATCCCAGAAGTGAGTGACATATGATGCTTTCCACAATATTCGTGCTTTAACCAGGAGGACACCGTGGATGTCTCTCTCTGGGAGTACTCATCCCTCCAAGGCCAACCCCACCTCTCTAAGACCTATTCCACACGGATGCCTCGCCAGCCCAAGACGCTCCTTCGTCTCACGTGCTCAGGATGGGAGAGTTGGTTCATCGGTTTCAACATTTCAAACACCTCTGTTTGCCTCACAGCACCAGCTAAAGACCAGCAGAGCAGAGGTGGGATTTTCTTTTCTTTTTCCTCCTTCCCCACTTTCTTTCTAAACAACTGAGTAACACCCATTCAAAACAGACAAATGTCTACTAAATACATCCCTGGAAACTGAAAGAAGCTATGTGAAATGAAGTGGCAAAACGTATAAAATGGTCAGGGATTTCTCTTTCATTACTGTTATCAAACTTCAAAATTAAAAAGTCAATCGGGGTATAATATTTATTCAGGGGACACAAAGCACATGGAACAATGCTCACAGGTGCATTTTAAAGACCTTCAAACACGTTAAGGGAGCCAAAGTTATAAGATAATAAAAATACTATTACAGCCCATTAAACATGTTGTAATGGTGCTTAGGGATGATGCAGTCATGTTTTGCAAAAAGTTATTTTCGCCCATCTCCCAGAGAGGAAATTCAGTGCAATCCAGATATTCTCAGACAGGAAGATACACAAATATTTCCAGATAATACAGAAATGCACTTCACCCCCAATGCAATCTCAAGCACTAATTTGAGTGTTGAGAGTGCGCAGAAGTACAATAAACCAGAAGGGAGGATCAAACTGAAAAGTTTTTTGTTTTTTTTTTTTTAATGTTTAAACCACTCCAATTTGTCAGGGTCAAAAGCTCAAAACTAATTAGGTCAAAGGTTCAGGCTTTCAATATTTTGCATTAGTTGTTTCTAAAAAATAGTCATGTCCTTTACCACAACACTGTTTTGACAAGGACAAACGTTTTGTGTGTAATAAATAACAATAGTTCAAATGATCATACTCTTGAATCAACTGTTCCAGAGTGATTCTCAATTTTGCTAGTTTTACCCTATACACAACTCAGTGGAGAACATAATCTAAAATCCTCAATACTATTAATGATTGCTGTTGATATTACCATTTTTTTAACATTTTTTATTGATTTATAATCATTTTACAATGTTGTGTCAAATTCCAGTGTTCAGCACAATTTTTCAGTCATTCATCGACATATCACACTCATTGTCACATTTTTTTCTCTGTGAGTTATCATAACATTTTGTGTATATTTCCCTGTGCTATACAGTGTAATCTTGTTTATCTATTCTACAATTTTGAAATCCCAGTCTATCCCTTCCCACCCTCCACCCCCCGGTAACCACAAGTCTGTATTCTCTGTCTGTGAGTCTATTTCTGTCCTGTATTTACGCTTTGTTTTTGTTTGTTTGTTTTTGTTTTTTAGATTCCACATATGAGCGATCTCATATGGTATTTTTCTTTCTCTTTCTGGCTTACTTCACTTAGAATGACATTCTCCAGGAGCATCCATGTTGCTGCAAATGGCATTATGTTGTCGGTTTTTATGGCTGAGTAGTATTCCATTGTATAAATATACCACCTCTTCTTTATCCAGTCACCTGTTGATGGACATTTAGGCTGTTTCCATGTTTTGGCTATTGTAAATAGTGCTGCTATGAACATTGGGGTGCAGGTGTCATCCTGAAGTAGATTTCCTTCTGGATACAAGCCCAGGAGTGGGATTCCTGGGTCATATGGTAAGTCTATTCCTAGTCTTTTGAGGAATCTCCACACTGTTTTCCATAGTGGCTGCATGATATTACCATTTTTTCATTGCTCCATTTCCGGCATCTATAACAGTGCCAGAACCTGATAAATAGGCAATCAATAGATTTTTTTAAATATATTAATTATTGAATAATTATCCATGTAGACATTTATGAACAGATGGAGGTATGAATAGATGAGTATGTATACACACACACAAATGGGAAATTTAAGGGGAGGGAAGAGAGCTTACACTTTTTAAGCACCAACTCTATGCCCAGCTCGCAGTGACTCACATGGTTTCACCTAACCTTCACAGTAACTCACGACCAAAGCTCAGAGAATAAGCAGTGAGAACATACAGCCATCAGAGCCACAGCTAATCAATGGTACAAATAATCTCTGAACTCTCTGGATTTTACTTAGGTGAATAAAATGCAGTCTATAATTCCTACCCCCACCCCCGGCAAAACATACTCATGGTAACAAAGACTTTTTTCTTATTATACATGTAGTCTTTTCATCTTTTTAAAATTTTTTTATATTGAAGTACAGTCAGTTTACAATGTTGTATTAACTTCTGCTGTACAGCATAATGATTCAGTTATACACATATAAATTCCTTTTCATATTCTTTTCCCTTACAGGCTATTACAAGATACTGAACACAGCTCCCTGTGCTATAGGACCTTGTCCATCTCTTTTATATATAGTAGTGTGCATCTGCTAATCCCAAACTCCCAGTTTATCCCTCCACACTCCCCTTCCCCCTCTGGTGACCACAGGCTTGTTTTCTGTGTCTTTAAGTCTTGTTTCTGCTTTGCAAGTAAGTTCACGTGTGTCATTTTTTTTGACTCAGCACTCCACATGATACATGTTGTGATTCACTCTTCCTCCGATGGCTACTAGTACTTGTCGATCAATTAAGAGCAAAATAAAATAATACAGCAGAATAATAGAAAGAGTCTATGTGCTACATATGACATCATGATGATCTGGTACAAGCCCTCAGTAAAGATACATGATCAGAATGACTGGGGAGACCTGATGGATTGGGAGGCTATTTCTGGCCACAAGCAGGATCTGTCTGGAAAGCAAGGGCTTCATGCTGGTGATGATATCTGAAGCCCTTTAACTCTCATGATAACCAAGGTTCAAAGATTCAGGAACCAGAGTGTGGGGTCATACAGCTCCTGATGGAGGAAATGGATTCCCTGTACCTCTGACTTTCACCACTGTAACATACAAATCTTGGGATTCGCTCTTCTACCCCCATCAGGGATTCTCATTCAGTGGCAGTGTCTGGTAACATTTTTTTATTGTTGCATTCGAAGGGTTCTACTGGCATTTAGTGGGCCAAGAATCTGCCAAACATCATACAACGTGGAAGATCGCTCCCTCACCAAGATGTTTTATTTGGCTTAAAACATCAACAGTGCCCAGATTGAGAAATCTTGACCTATACAATCAATAGCCAAAGCACTCAATTCACTTACATATGTGAGTGTCTATTATGTGCCAGACATAATAGACTGTTCTAAGGACTAGGGAATGGTGGTAAGCAAATCAGATAATGCCCCCTGTCTGAGGGTTTATATTCAGAAATGGGAGATAGACCTTAAGGATGCGCAAGGATAGAAGTACAAGGGTGACTCTGGAGTATACAAAAGCAGTCCAAGAAAACATAATGACTCTAAGACACTGAAAAGCAGACGTATCAAAATAGAACAGGAAGCAGTCTATTTGCTACTGTACGATTTCCCCAGTGAAGCATTATCAAAATGAAAGGAGCACCCCATGGAAAAATCAAATCACAGATGACAGCTTAAATGAAAATAATCCACTTATATTTTCTTTTGAACCATAAACAATGGGGATTGGCAAAGTTTGTAATAATGAAGCCCTTATTCAAATTCAATTTTTACAAGATTTCACTTTACTTTGCTCTTGCGGTAGATGTGTTCTGGAAAGGTTTTGCTTCACGTGAAAATGCATATATGTGAGAAAAGTCAATTACTGACTGGGGAATAGTCTCTTCCTTTGTCACAAGCCACACAGCTCTCTGAGGCAAGACAAACTTCACGTATGTCAACACCATTCTTATCTCGATGTACCTTTCTACACCTACTGCCAAAGGACCATCTCGGCTTACGAATGGGTAACTTTACAACAGTTCATTTGCAAATCATTTGGAACCCAGAATATATATTCCCTGAGAAACAATATTGCACTGTAAATAACGGTTAAATTTTTCAGCCAGGAAACTAAAATGTGTCTAACTTACACAACATCTATAGGACAATATACCAAAGCTAACAACATTTTTAAACATTACTTCTAGGGGAAAACAGACTGAAAATTCCAGTCCCTAATGCATCATGACTGACAATGAGGAGGCGAACAAGCCTGCCTGGCTGTAGAGTAAGCAGGGGGAGGAGGCTTAAGAGCTTTGTCAGCCTGAGGAAGTGATGGCAGGACAGGGACTCTGGTGGCAAACAAGGGACTGAGAGTCAAGTAACAGCTAGAAATGTTCACAGTAATTTATTCAACAAGTATCTGGCTAGAAATTGGAGGTGTAGTGATGAATAGGGACGGCTCCATTTCTCTTGTCCTAACATATAAAGACTTAAAATGTATCACAATGGTAGAGGAAGCCAGTGGCCAAGGGGAAAAATTCAGGAATGATGCAGGGGTGCAGCTCTGGGCCCAGAACAGCTGAGTGAGTCCTAATAAGAGGTTCTTGGATGAGTGTCCTAATGAGAGGTCCCTTTTCTAGACGTAAATGGAATTTAAAAATCATACAGTCTTTGTTACAGTTAAAACCTTGCAGATTTTATCCTGCTGAATCAAATCTCTCATTTCACAGAGGAGGAAACCAGCATTGAAGTGCAAAGGAGTCTAGCTGTAAATTGGAGTAAGATCTGAGATGCTTGATAATCAAACATCTATCAGTGCATACCTTCTGGATCTCGCTTTCCTTTTCGTGGTCGCAAAACAGTCAATACCAATTCTTCCTCCTTTTTATAAGTTGTACCCTGGAGTGGCAGGAAAGGCTTCAGTGATTAAGAAAAGGAGAAAGGACATTAAAAGCCAACTCTTATTTGATAGGTGAGAAAACAGAGGACTAGGGAGACAAAGTAATGTGGTCTGCCCAAGACTAAGGCAGAATGACAGCTGCCTGGCTTGTATGACCTAGCAATTCTCATTGTACCACGACTGCCACCATCATTATAAAAAATGAAGATGACAAGGAAGAAACAATTCTCTCTGGGAAGTAGATACAAGATGTGGACTATGAAGGCATACTCCTCTAAGCAAAGATTTTAAATATAATTTCCAATTTATGGAAACTATAGGTTTAAAATCATACATAATTTAAACTCTCTTTAAGTATGAAAGTCTCTAAATTAGCAAACTGTCCAGAAAATTAATGTCTGCCCCTTAAGTGACCAAAAAACTTGACCACATTTTGGAGAAATTTAAGTGTCTTAATGACAACCTACTGAAATAAGTTTTGTTCTCGTGAGTTCTTGAAGCCATCATTTCATCCCTTAGTAAACTGAGTTGTTTTTATGGTTTCTCCCCTATGTTAGGGCTGTGCCTTGACATCCCCACACTTGTTATGTAAGCCTCTAATTCCAATCAGAAATCAGATCATGAAGACTGACAGAATACCGTGTAAAGTAAGAATCCATGAGCTCTAAGAAGGGGCTTATCAAAAGTTAAATAATCATGAAGACAGTAATTTTGGTGGCTTAGAGGCATCTTGGGTGACATCACTTGAAATTACCTTTCTTATCTCTTGATCTCAGTTCAGCAGCACCTTCAGTTATGTCCAGAATCTCAGCAGTTTTCTGAATAATTGAGATACTAAAAGTTTAAACTTCAGTGAGCTAGGGAGAAATAATTATTAGAAATTATACATACATATATATATGAACTCGGTTTTTCTATTCCTAGTGTTTCAATTTAAAATTCGATTGAAAAACACTACTACATTTTTTTTTCTTAATACTGTCTTGATATATGAAAATAGTATTATTTCAGAACAACCAAGTTATATATTTCAGTTTAAATTGCTGCTTGTGGATAAAAGTTATTAGGTTAAAGTCATCTAAATTAATTAATTCTGGAAACAAAACACCTAACAAAAAGCCTGTGAGGGAGAGATATTAGGTAGCACTAGGTGACAAAGATACAAATGAAAAATTGTAGCAGCCCCAATGAAATCATAAGAAGTAAATGCCGATTTGTTATACGGGGCTTCAGAGACTCCAGAAAACCAATGTGGCACGTGTGGGGATGACTATAACCCCCAAAGTAATTCAGTGACAACTATGTACACCCTTTGCTGATAAAACTCTAAGTCTATGTGTCACGTTAGCCAAACCTGACCTCAGAACACAGGATTCTAGCACGCTAACCACGGCTGAAGGGCACTTTCGGTTGGCAAACGAGAACCGCTCCTAAGCCCTACAACGTACAACTACAATTTGACCACACGATATGGAGCCAGGGAAATGGAATCGTCAATAAAGATTTTTTTAAGAAAACTTATAAAGGGACACACGGATTACACCTTTTGTAAATAAAACTTTGAAAAGGTATCTTTTCAGTAATAAAACAGAACGAGTGTGTCCCAATACTCAAGTCAGCATAGTTGGTTTAGCTGATCTCTAAAGGGCTCTCCCATATGAAAATATGTTCAAATCACACCAGACGAAACGCATTTCATGAAACTTAATAACAACAACTCTTTGCTTTCCTTGCAGTTAACAATTGAGTATCTTTTATCAGTCTCCATTCTGCCAAAACGTTTTCTGTACACAAGCTGGCAACACTGGAGAAGTTGTCGTCTTCTTTCTTTCCAGCTCTTCACGTTGATAGCCAAAAGTGTCTTTGTTGCTCAAATAGTCCAAGCCATCTGCCAGCAGTTTCTCCATCCTGCAGTACCATCTGCCAGCGTCTCTGCTTCCCAGTCCAGGCCATGTTGCCTGTACGTATGTTTTTCAAATGGCTCTTTCTCCAGAAGAGAAAGAGGGAGCAAACTAGCACCCTTCCCTTTTAACCACTCTTGGTAGACATCCCAACACTGTCCTCTGACCCACTGGTTCTCATGGGGACAGAAATCTCAATGATTTGAATCGAAACAATTTTCTTCAATTATTTTTTGCTTCCCTGTTGGAATTAAGAATTAGACAGCTATAATACAACATAGAATCAGTCATTAATGTAACAAATTTTTATTGTTCTGTTCCCTTTTTGCTTTTATAAGGTATTCTTAACTATAAAGAATTATTCTTCGGATAAAGAAGCAAAGAGGGGAAAACAATCCTTATTCTGACAGTTTATCCTGATTATTTTAAAAACAACTTCTGGTAGAGGGAATTCAGTTGAATGTTATTAACAGTATAATGTTAACTTTATGCGGCACGGCACTGTTCTTCATTCTAATCTACTTAAAATTCCTGACTTTAGAAACAACAAGGGCTGCATAACAGTCTCTTAAAGAGGTTAAGCCTAAAGAGTTCCATTAATATCCTCCCTAAGGCCACCAGGAAATTCCTTAAAGCAAGAGGGTTTCAGGCTTTGCTGTGGATTACGCTCAAGACATTTCTTTCTAGACTTGTTACTGCCGGGAATTTATCTAATGTCTCCATCACTGTCCAGGCTTCAGAGGGAGGCCCCTTTTGTTCCTAATCACTCATCAGAATCCCAGGATAACTCAACTGTCATGAAATTTGGAAGCCTTTCTTATTCCAAGGGCCAAAATTAAATTAGCATTTAAGTGAATGTCAGGAATCCAGTTCACTTATAAGAAAAGATATCATTCTACCCAAATGTCAGAAACTATACATATTTAAAGCCACAACATCTGAGTTTTTCCAATTTTTACAAACAGATGCTAATGTTCTCTGTACGCATATCTGATGTTTATAAATGGTGTAGGGTGCTCTTATTGTATTAACCTTCACAGTAAAAAAAAAAGAAAATCTTTTAGCATTGTAAACCACAAACCATTAAATTAGGGCATATGGCTTTCTAATCAATTTCTTAAAGTATTCCATATTTTCTATACTAAATGTGTGTAATAAGAAGTTTCTAGTTTTGATTTCCAAAATTTCTATTGACAGCGGAATAGTGTCTATTATTCATAGTTTACTTATGAATATTGCTAAGCACATTTTCACAATAGCTATCATTAGTCATATTTTGACCACTTCAAGAAAAAGGGAAAAAGTAAGCAATTAGCTGTTATATTTTGCTCTTAAATTTCACAAATACCTTTTGCCTTAAAGTACTTAATTTTTAACAAAAATCCTGTAACAGAATTCACTTGCACATTTAATATTTTACATTCCAATTTCATTGAAACTTGGGAATGGAAAAAGTCCTTAAACACTTTTAATATTCCTCAGCAATTTAGGCAAAACCATGTAGAATATTAGAAACAGGAGGATGATAACTTGGTTTTGTGAAGGTTAAAAGCCACAAGTGTTCTGAAACATAAAATTGTTTAAAAAATTCTAACTGTGATCAAAATAAATGTATCTTCAATCAAGGTGATCCTCTCTGGTACTTGAAATTGAAAGGAATTTTTACCACATGATGAAAACTGAGAGGTTAATATGATGGTCTTAACAAATTATTTGATAAATTGATTAAATAGTGTCCAGAAGTTTAAAGTTATTAATATACTATTAGATCTATTTAGAAGTTAACATAAAGATAGCAGCTCTGAACATAGATGAATTCCACTAGGGGTTAAGTTGAAAGACATATTCAAAATAGCATGTTCAAATCTGGCCCTCATGTCTCCAGGTGTCTAAGAATCTGTTTGGGAGACAAGTTTGTATCACTGTTTCTCTCTTGGGGTGACCTCTCTTCCTAACAGAACCACCCACAAAGGCACCATGTGTGTGAGAGACTAATACAAACAGTCTTCTTTCTCAGGAGTAAAAGTTATTTTCTCATGAAGAAACCCTCTCCTAAAATGCATGATGCAAAATCATGAGCTAATAAAGACAGCTGTAACTTCATAAAGCTTATCAATGATATTAACTGAAGAAAACTGAGAAAAGATGTCAGAAGTTCCCAGGGGATTAACAGGCAGCATTGGGATGGTGATATAAAGACAGGTAATAATTTGAGTTTCACTGACTCTTCAGCAAAAACTGATGAATGGGGAATTCTTTAAAAATTTTAAAGGAGGATGGAGAAGGAGAAACTGTTCAAAGAATATCATCTAATTACATCATCACAGACTTCATGCACTTGTATATGCATTTGTCTGACCTAAAACCTTAGCAGCCTACTTGTCTTGGAGGGTAAGTGGGTGAGAGGGGATAAACTGGGAGTTAGAGATTTGCAGATACTAACCAGTATATTTAGAATAAAAAACAAGTTCATGCTATATAGCACAAGGAACTATATTTGACATCTTGTAGTAACTTATGGTGAAAAAGAACATGAAAACGAATAGCACAGGGAAATATACACAAAAGGTCATGATAACTCACAGAGAAAAAAATGTGACAATGAGTCTGTATATGTCCATGAATAGCTGAAAAATTGTGCTGAACACTGGAATTTGACACAACATTGTAAAATGATTATAAATCAATAATGTTAAAAAAAAACGAATATGTGTTATGTTCACGTATGACTGAAGCATTATGCTGCACACCAGAAATTGACACAACATTGTAAACTGACTATACTTCAATAAATATATATATAGTCTACTTATCTTTATGATAAAGATATAATATTCCTTTTTCTAATATTCCCCTTTTTAAACAGAATGATAGAATACCCTCTGTTCAGCAGACATTTAGCGCTGTGTCCCAAGGACATCAACCATTCTGAAAACCACTGCATGTTTGCTATGTGCCCAGCATTATGTTTTCACTATGGAATATTCACTCAAGTGTACTCTCCATGTATTCTTGGTAGAAAACAATGATACCATCATTAGAGTCCCCCAGACACTTCTCCTGAAAACCCTTATTTCCTGCTTCTTCAGCAGGTTTTTCAGACTTCCTTGCTAACCTTACCACCTCTTTATTCCAAACTGGGTTCCTTCCATTTTCTCAGAAAAATCCTGGATAAATCCTTCTTCTAACCTGCAATCTTAGCACAGATTACTCTCATCACTTCACCTATCCATCTTCCTTAGTGCATTAAAGAAACTCCTCTGTAAAACTGTAATAAAGGAAGAACAATCCCCCTGAGCTCTGACTGAACAGCATCACTTCCTTGCAGACCTGAAAGAGTTGGCTCCCCCAGTCTCGCTTCTAATTTACTCTTCGTCTTCACTTTGATCCCTTTGGGTTCTTTTCTACCTTCCTCCCCACCCCACCCCACCAGCCTCATCTTACATCCCTGGTTCCCTTGTCTGCTTTACTTCATTCTCAGAGTTTCTTTCGGTTCCTTCGAAGCTCTGTTCCACCTAGATCTTGACACACGCTCCTCACTCTCTACCTAGAATGCTCTACCCTTGCTCATCCGTTGGTATCTCCCACCTTTTCCTAGGGCACAGCGTGATATCCCTTCCTCAAAACAGATACACATTACTATGTATATGACAGATAAACAACAAGGACCTACAGTAGAGCACAGGGAGCTATATTCAATTTCTTATAATGAGCCGTAATGGGAAAGAAACTGGAAATATATATACAGATACGTATGTATATGTAAAACTGAATCACTTTGCTGTACACCTGAAACATTGTAAATCGACTACACTTCAAAAAATGAGAAAAGGAAAGAAAAATAAACAAACATATATTACGGAGTAAAAAAAATGCTTGTTTGACCTTTGCTACATTTAAATGACTCCTCCATTCTCTTTCTTAAATCCTTTACTCTAACTAGCAGATTCATAACTTGTAATTACATATTTATTTATGCAATGATTTACTAAAATATATTCCTCCTGCTAGACTAAGGCCCATGTGAGCAAAGATTGTATTTACTGTGTTCATTACTGTTTCCTCAGTTTTAGGCCCCATGTTTAGTACATAAAAAGTGCTCAGTTAATATTTGTGAAAACATTTGAAAAAAGTAATTGAACATCTTCTCCAGCTATTTTTCTTTTTCGCTCCAAAGTTCATTCATCAGTCATTTCATTATTTGGTACGGTTGTCACCATGTCCCTTTGGCTTGCCGAGCTTGTGTGTATGAGAAGTTCCAACACTGACTCTCATTTCCAAGTTCCTTAATCCTGATTTATTCTGTGTAACTCAAGCACGTAGTGAATGAAGACCAAATGAAGACTGTAGTTTGCTGAACCCCTGACCCGAAATGCCCTGACCCTGCCTACCATTCTGCCCTAGCTCTTTCATACGTCCAGGTTTCACCTAGTAAGCACTAAACTCTTAGTCTCAACTCAGCCCACATGTGACATTTACCCAGACCTCTCTCACTCCTCAAGCTGATTGAGATGTCCTTTTATGTGATGCCAAAATCCCTTTTCTATTGAGCTATTATGGAGCTTTTCACATAGTACCACAATCAACAATTTAACCAACCATCCCTCTAGTAGACTTGCACCATATGCTGTTACGCATCATATGCTGTTCGAATCAGATCTGGTACATAGGAATACTTAATGACATTTGATGAGTGATAGATGCCCATGTGGATAACAGTAAAAAAAAAAAAAAAAAAAAAAAAAAGTAAGTGGTTATCAAGAAAATAGGGCACCAAAAATAACGCCCAAGAGCAGAGAGTAGGAAACTCTGGCAAATTCTTGTGTATTTTGATGATCAAATAATCCAAAGAACTCTATGACACTAATATTTGGTAAGAATGAAGATGAACAATCAATAAATACAATTTAATGACTTAGGAACTGAAAGAACTTCAACATGTTAACTTCTAATACTAAGACATCAAGTCATATTGTAGAGGGTTCCTCTTTATTATTATTAGTGACAGATCCATATTCAAGAGTCTTCATTCTATCTTAAAGAAATTTTAGCTGAGTTAACTAAGCTTCTAGAACTTAAATAAATTGCACATAAAATGGAATAATTGCAACAACTTTTATAATTAAGAAACAAGACATTTAGAGCACTGCATTTCTGCAGAATTATTGCATGTCTCAGGCACATTACAACTGCAACCAGAGATGCAGAGCATTAACCTCTTGGGAAGTTAACTAATCCCTGGAAATCCACTGCTTAGAGAAGCTAATTGTATGTGGAATTTTTTTCAGTATTTAAATTTCAACTCTGATAAGATGTTTGCTTCATGTCCATCACTTAATTCCAATTTGTTTCTTGGAAAAAGTATGTCTATTCTTTTTTCAATATGTATATTTAAAGATTGGACAAAAAGCCACATGGAACTATATGCTTTATTATATTTATATTTATGTATTATAAGAAGTTATAACAAGTCTTAACTAGAACCATACCTATACACATACATATATGTAATATTTTGCATAATTATAATTACGGAAATTAAAAAGCACTGCACTCCACTGGAATTTAAAAGCAGGGCAATCACCTAACAAACTCTTGAAGAAGTTTTTGACAAGCAAAACTTGATGCAAGAAGCCCCCCCCCAAAATCTTCTGAACATATTAAAGGGTAGCCACTTGTAAAACACTAGTACCTCTCCTTATATCACACTGTGCGAGTTGTAATAATTTCATACTCAAACTGTTTCATCAATCAAAACTCCCTATTAAAAAAAGTTAATTCAAACACTTGGTCCATGTCATTTTGTTGAGATCATTATGCTGGCCAGTTGATAATGGGCATTTTTTTTTTGCAGTGTGTCCATCTAATAATAAGTATATAGAGCTAGGATTATGTATTTAATCGGCATAAAATACATAATGCTAAAGTCAAATACAGTTTGGTAGAGAAAATAACTATCAAGGAATCTCGTTTTAAAGGTAATTTTAGAACCAAAATCTGTAAAACATGTTTTACAGCTTACTACCATGCTTACTTACCACTCATGCTGTCAAGAAGTTAAATTCTATTCTACTTACAGTCTCATATTGTTCTGATAGTCTCCCCATATTCTATTATTTCCCAAGTCTTGAGGAAAGTCACTTGGATTGGTATGGAGGGGATGGAGGACAAGAGTCACTTCTTACCACACTCTTCCAGAACTTACAAACAGCAAAACCGCATGGGCAGGCAGACTTGAAATGTTTCCTGGTCTTGTTCAGCTAATCTTTATTGGTGACTGAGGAGGTAAAGCAGGAAAGTATGTGCCTCACCAAGATGAATAAATGGGAAATAGGGAATCCACTGGTTTGAACAAGGGTAAGTCACTATACTTCATTTTCTGATTTAGACAAGTGACATGCATTTGGGAACTTCATGTTACTCAAGTTCCTCTGACCTTTAGAAGCAGTTTCCCAGCTCTAAGGGGAATTAGCAGAATCACAGGCACAATTTGGTAACCAAACACAAGCCTAATTCAACTGTTTAGTGCAGAAGTGAGGGGACCAACCGTACTTCGGCAGTCCTCTGTCTTACTTCACCAGATGGTAACAATACGATTCTTTCAACAGCAAGCACTCAGTGCAGTTTGCCAGACAGTCATAATCATCAAGCTGTCCATACAAAGGCGGCAGAGACCATTTGTGGAGCACTGTGAGACTTTATGCAAAACCAAAACAGATACATTAAGCCCAGCCCCCGTCCTCGCTCAAGGTATGCAAACTCACAGGTGGAGTCATATATTTCAGCATTTGGTCAGCGGTTGCTTCCATGATGAAGATAAAGCATAATGCACCAAAACAGGAGTCAGGGACTGGGAAAACCTCCCAGCATTGCCTACTGAAATTCAGATAATACAATGAATGAGCTCATGACACACATATCAGCAACTTCCTGCTAAGCCAGAATCACCCAACGCAGCAACTGCCTCAGCTTTTAACATGTTTTCATCACATTCACCCCATTACTCATATACGCGTGTGCATACTTGGGCTGATTAAGGTAGTTTAGCCAGGTTCACGTCTCAAAAGCTTACGAGTCCAGTCACAGTAAACAATAAATCTCAGCTGTCCCAGAAAGGTTAACTTTCTGCAAAATATCAAAGAGACACAGAAGCTTCAATTACTTCTTTTCTACTGGAAGAAAGAATAATGAGATAGTCTTCCTTCAGAAGAGAAAAAGTATAAAAACAAGAACACCACATTACCAAATCTCACATCAAATAATGTTTTCAATAAAATGAAACAAAGCAACAAGATATAAACTGAACTTCAAGCAGCAAATCTGTACTCACCAAGTAATGGACTTTTGACAAAGCAAACCATCCTGTTCAATATGACTGACTACCATTTGAGACCTGGACCAATGTGTACCAGCTCAAAAAGAGTACGAATGTGTGGGCATATGAATAGACGTATGTGCATACATAATATTATATGTTAACTATTCAGTTATTAGAAAAATACAAATTTATTTTCTTCTCTATGCCCTAATTCTCAATCTCCCCATTAGCAGAAACCACCACTACTCTCAGAAACATGAAATGAAAATTTATCTTTCTATAAAACAATATACTTTAACTCCAATTTTTGAGGATCACATATGCTGATCAAAAAAATTAAAGCTAATTTAAATATAGGTCCAACTCATAACTAAATATATTTCATCAGGGATAGGAAAAAGAGTATTTTGAAAGACTTTATCTTTTGAAGTTTTCTCCATTCTCATAAATGCTAAGTAAGGTGTCACTCATCAGCCCTAATGTGGAGAAATGTAGTCTTTTAAAGATTCTTTAAATGAAGGTTCTGTGATACCATTGTACTAACATTTAAATTTCATAAAAAGGTTCACAAGTTAGATTACAGAGATGTCAGTGCTTCACCCTTCCCTAAATGCCAACTTG
This sequence comes from Camelus bactrianus, assembly GCF_048773025.1. Lineage (NCBI taxonomy): Eukaryota > Metazoa > Chordata > Mammalia > Artiodactyla > Camelidae > Camelus > Camelus bactrianus. The sequence continues at coordinate 75,585,759 of NC_133543.1, forward strand.
CTCCTCGTATTAGTTAGAATTCAGCACCTCAAACTACACTCATTCAAAAGGTCGAGAGAAGGTCAGTATTCAGCTGAGTCATGTGCTGAAACACACAGCAGACAAGCTGAGTTTAGAAGACTTATACAAATATATTCACCAAAAGAGTTTCTATTTTTAAAGAATATACATATAGTAATTTATGAACTAGAAATAGTCATAACTCTCAGGAGATTCTGAATGTCCTGTAAGTCCTACAGAGCATTAATTTTTATATCTGCTTGAAAAATGACAGCATTCTAATTATTCTGTCAAGGTTAATAGACCACGAATTTGACTCTTAAACCTCAGTGGACATCTTTTTCCAATAGCCACTTCTTTTCATTTGTGACATTTTTCCCTTCCTGAAATTATGGTTGCAAAAATTTTCATGGAGTCAATTTAAATACCCAAGCAACCTCTACATCAAAGAACTACGGTGATACAATCTTGAGATAAATGAGAAAACAACCTTAAAGAATCTTAACAAGTGCTTTAAAAAGAATCTTAAAAGTGGATTTTAAAAATTGTTAATAATGAGCTTGAAACTTCAACCTCTAGTAAGATGAAAGAAACTCTAAATGAGAGATAAAACAAAGGCAGATAACATTTTTCAATTAAAAAATGAAAGTTATAAATGAAGGACAATAAGGAATCCACATAGGCTATAATCAAACGAAAGAGGGATCCAAAAAATTAGTAAACACTGAAGCCTAATTTTATTTTGAGAGTATGTGACAAAACTTAGTAACATGGACCCTACTCATTTGCAAAGGGTATAGGAGAAGGAAGCAACGCCCAGGAAACATTGAAGGGAAAGAGACAATAGTAGACATTCATTGCAGATATTCACAAAAAGGTAAGACGTAAAAACTCTATACAGTCATTGCAACACTGTTGAAAAATAAATTCACCACGTGGAGGAGATCAGGAAGCAAACATGACTATTTTGACACTGGCAGCAGGTGAGAGGGAGTGGGGGATCACACACGGATACACCCATCCTGAACTCCAGTCACTAGAAGCTAAGAATTTAATTTAAAGCGATTCTGGGTCGTAATGTTCCCAAATGGCTAGCAGGGAAAAAAAGACACACAAACATTCTCAAGTAAGTTCCACAGAATTCTAAAGAATTGTAGCTTAGAAAAAGAGGAAGAAAAAAAAAAAAAAACTCACAAGGCACTGTGAATGAGATTCAGACTGCAAGAAACAATAAAATCAAGTCTTCAAAGATACTGCATATTAGAATGTTAAAACTGAGAATGTAAAATATCTGTGTTTCATGTGTTAAAGAAATAAAAAGAAAGCTTTAGAAAGAAAGAATAAGAAATCAAAAATGATAAAGGTGGTAGGACAAAGGAAAAATATAATAACTGAAATAAAAATAGGATGAATATGTAAAATAGCATATTAGATATTACTGAAGAAGAGAAATTCATGAAATGGAAATAAGATATAAATAAGAATTAAAGATTAAACAATCCAGATGCAGCCCACAGACACTAAAAGATGCAAAATATAAAAGTAGGTGATTAAAGCATCATGAAGAGGAGGTAGATGGTCTAACGTGTATCTAACACAAGTTTCAGAAAGATAGTTGCGAAGAAATAATTGATTTAAATTACTAAGAGTAGAGCTACCAAACTTTTATCCAAAAAAAATCCCAAACAGGATAATTTTAAAAACAAAACTCACTTTTATATGCATAACAGTGAAACTTAATAAAGAAAAGAGAATTTAAAAATCATGAGAGCCAAACTGATCAACTACAAAGACACTGTAAGGACACTAACAGTGATATCTTGGCATCAACGACAAAAATAAAACAAATACTGGAATGGTGTTTTTCAAAGTGCTGAAATTGTCAATTTATAGCCCTATATCTACAAGAACTATTTTCTAAAAGTGAAATAAAAGAACCAAAATAAAGTGTATTTACTATTTATAATTTTATTAATTATGCAGTCAAATTATCTAGTTCTTTCATGATTCTAGGCAAGTAAACTCTAAATTCTTTATGGGGAACCATATAGTGGACAATAAACACACCCAGGAAGAAAACCAAGATGAGAGGGCCTGCTGAACCAGCAGTCTCCCCTGTAAAACACTGCAACTCTTCCCCCAACCTTGTCCATCTCAATCCTTTGCTTTAGTTTTCCTTTCTTTCTCAGAGGCAAGAATAGGATTTATCAACTTTTAACATACTATATAGCTTATTTATTTAATACTTAGTATTTATGTGTCTGTCTCTCTGTGTTAGAATCTATGCTCCCCTAGGCAAGAATCTTTATTTTGTTCACTGAGTTATTTCATATGTCTAGGAAATAGTTCTTTCAAATATCTAGTAAACTGCCTGTAGGCACTCAATAATTACGTGTTGAACGAATAGCTAAAACGGGAATTTTAAAAGCTACAGACAAGTTGGCCACTGACCCAAACAGAGAGCCCAGAAACAGATCCATACCATTTATGGCTTGTTTGATTACTGGGGAAAGGGTGGATTTTCATTAAATGGTCATAGGTTAACTAGTTATCCAAATGGAAAAAAGATTAAATTAGACCTCTACATAATATTCAATCAATTATAGGTAAAGATTTTATTTACTATCTATAAGATATTGAGATAAGAAAGGATTTCTTAAACAAAATTAAAAAAAATTCATGAAGAAAAAATGACAAATTCAACTATATTAAAATCAAGAAATTTTCTTTATCAAAAGAGAAATGTGAAGTGAGAAGCCTCGAAAAGCCTTCAATTACAACACTGACAAAGAATTAATCCTCAGGACATAAGAAAAAAATGTTTATAAATTAAGAAAATCCTTCCATACAAAGGAAAAATGTACACAAGTCATAAATACATCTCACAGAGGAAACAGAAATGACTCAATGCATGAAAATACCTAATGTCACTGAAAATTAGAAGAATATAAAAATGAAGCTATTACAAGATATGATTTCATACCCACCAGATTGGCAACAATTAAAAAGTCAGATCAATGTTATTACAAGGAAATAGAGCGATGGCAGGCTTTTTACACTGGTGGGAGCGCACACTGGAACCAAACACTCTGGAGAAGAGTGTGAGGGTATCCATGAAAGCCAAACAAGCGCACACCCAAAGACCACGCAATTCCATTACCAGAAGGAACCTAGCAAGTGAGAACCTGGAGATGTGAACAGTCTTCACGGTCACACCACTCAGGAGAATGACTGCAGAAAACCACCCAAATGTCTGTAAACAGTAAAACAGATGAAGGAATATTTGGATATATTCCTACAATTAAATACTATGAAGCAGCTGAGATAAAATCAATTTACTGGGTTACAATTTTTTTAAGAGAAAGTAGAATGGACTAAAAAAGACACAAGTGTACTTGACTTATAGTAAATGTATGTACCGTTTGTGAAACTTTCGTTTCAAGTCTCGCTGTGTGTACATACTGATTCGTAATTAAAACATATTTCCTATATCATCAATCCTTATCAATTTTGCCAATCTTCAGAAAGTACTTTGCATTAATTTTCAATTCCGGAACAGTGAAAATGAGCATTTTTCCATCTGTCTTTCTTTTCTATTATAAACTTATTGTTCAAAACTTTCATATTTCTTTACTATTTTTTCATTCTTTTCTATTTTGATTCATAGACTTCTTTCATATTCTAGACATTAATCCATTGTTAAATAGCAGATACTCTTTACTATCTGTGTCTTGTCTTTTAATTATGTGTGGTGGTTCATCACATATCTGTTTCCCACTTTCATACAGGCTTATACGGCAAACCTTTCCACAGGTGAGAAGAATGATAAAATCTGAAAGATACTTTTCAGATCAATTACTATCTATACAAATGAAGAAAAAAGTTTTAAAATCATAAAAGCTCTCTAATGAGTTTCAGGTTGATGTGTACTTGTGAAGGTTACAGTTTTATGTGAAATTAAATCAGCTGAAATCAGAATCTATTCACTCCTAATCTATATAAAGGCAAGGGTGTCTATGCCAGGTTCTCAGAATTGAAAGAAATCAGCCACACTCTTTTATTCAACAAGAGTAAATCAGATTTGATGCATGTGTGCAACCTTTAGAACCCATTTTCCCTCTTATAAAACAGAAACAAGGACCATCAAGAGTTTAAAATACATTTTATTGCTATCCCTTACATACCTACAAATGTAATTTTGCATCTGTGAGCAAAATCTGGACAATATTAAAATAAAGTTCCTATCTGTATTTTATGATTTCTACAATAAAGCTTATTATGAAAAATTTTGTATTGTGCAAGTAACAAGTTATAGCCATTTAAAGTTAAGACTTTTTACATGAAAAAAATCATTCAAGACAGAAAGTTAAATCTTGAATTAGAATATACAGCTTTACATAAACTAGTTATTTTCATCTTCATGCTTCCTTTTACCTTGGTAGGAACATCACAGAACATAACGAGTGGTAGTTACGCAGACTTTCACGGCTTCTGGTTTATTCCCTTTGAGGGTTACATTAACATCTGTCAGGCTATGCTCTACTACATTCTCCCAAATTGACTTTCAATTCAACACATGCTTCTATTTTCAACTCTCATTTAGCTATAGGTAATCCTTAACATTCACGATGCATTTTCCTATTTTAAGATGTGTTCTCTGAGAGAAATGATATCTCGAAAATCTTACATCTTTTCTCACCTTAATCATTTGGCCTAGAAATGTAGCCCATTGTGGGGAGAAGGCTGGGTAAGAGATGGTGGGGTCAGAGGTCAAATAATAAAATCACATATAAAAACATAGCCTTGTCATACTTAAAAATATACCTATAAGGAGTAAATCAATAATGTAGGTTATAATAGTTTAAAATAAAATGGCATGTCAACATATTTGTTCAAGTTCTTATTTGAAGCTATTATAAAATTGTTTTTCTCACACAAAAAATTAACAGGTTGATCTGCACTAAAAAGAAATTTATAACTCAGCAGAAGCAATATTTCATCATTTTCAGTACCGACCCCAAGCACACACATGAGACCACGCAGGGCTATACGTCTGATATTAAAAATACATAACATGTATCCACCACCACCAAGATGCTCACAAGGTACTGCCAGAAGTTTGACTTGATTTTAATATTTTTAATAACATATGTGACATCTCAGTGAGAACATATTTCAGAAAGCTGAATTTCCATGTAAACTCTTTATACAAATTAAAATATTAAATTAAACAAATTATCATTTTAAACTAGTATTTCCAATTAAACAACTTTCAGTGCTATCAGCACAGCTCAGAATGGGTCTCATATTGTTGTTTTCCTACCTATGACTTTTTAACTTGTGGTGGTACTGAAATTATTCACTGTCTTAAATATGGATAGATGAGTAACTTGAGAATGATTTAAGTGACATTTGCACAGAAATATCATACAGCTCCCTGACATCAGTTTCAATAAAAAACAAATGCAATGAGTGTCAACATTTCAAAGGTAACAATTTTTGGGGGGACAGGCTCATTTGAGATTAGGTGAGATAATGTCTGTATTGTTCTTAGCACAGTTCATGGTCAATGAGTCATCTCTCACTGAAGAGACAATTCTATATCCTCTCCACTAACTTGCTAAAACCATTTGAGAGTTTCAGCTCCTTTCTCACATTTGTACCTTTCCATTACTCATACACAAATTGCTATTAAATAATTAGTGTTGCCTGCCAGTGAGAGCTATCAGGTCAGAATATAACTTAGAAATCATTGGTATAAAAATAAACACAATGTTGAAAGCTTTTGAACAACATGTGAACAAAACAAACAAAAAAAGGAAATAGAGATTGTTTGGCAACAAGCACCAAAATATGTTTTGATGCAAAGAGGTGAGACTTCAGACCCAAAGGCTGACATTCAGATGCAATTGTGTCCCTGGCTTCAAACTTTGGCTAGGTTAATTAAGGAAACCGAGTTCGGTACAGGTGATTTGGTAATACAGATAAACACAGAGCAATCTTCTCTATTAGGAGTCAGGCTTAAACAAAGATTTTAAATGTTTTAAAGTTTAAAAATAGATACAATGTTTCAAAATCATTCTTTTCAGCATATTTGCTCAGAAATCCTAAACAGTTATTCTAACAGAAATCATTCTCCTGATTTTTTAAACTCCAGGGAGTCTTTAGAAGAAAAATTTTAATGGGAAAATCCCTCACAAGGTTGGATGGGCGATGGAATGTCAAGACCTAGCAAGGCTTTCTTTTTTCTTTTCTTTATAGACTTTTTTATTTTTTAGTGGGGTAGATAGTTAGGGTTTACTTACTAATTTTTTTTTTAGCAAAGGTACTAGGAATTGGATCCAGGACCTCATGCATGCTAAGCAAGGCACTCCACCACTAAGCTAGATCCTCCCCACCAAAATACCGTATGATATCATGCGTATGTGGAATCTTAAAAAGACAAATGAAGTGAACTTATTTACAAAACAAACATAGAAAACAAACTTATGGTTCCCAGGGAGGAAAGGGGCTGAGAAGGGATAAGTTGGGAATTTGAGATTTGCAGATACTAACTATATATAAAATAGATAAACATTTCTACTGTATAGCACAGGGAACTATATTCAATACCTTGTAGTTACCTGTAATGAAAAAGAATATGAAAACAAATACATGCATGTATATGGATGACTGAAACATCACACAGTACACCAGAAACTGGCAACATTGCAAACTGACTTACTACAATACAATAAATTTAAAAAAAAAAAAAAAAACAGAACTAGCAGAGGATCTAGTAATTAATAAAGGGTAGTTCCCGTACTCATCCAATGGGAAGCTGACTACCAAACTTTTGACCAAGGTTTTTGTTTTTTCTCCATGCTTCCACTAGTGTAGAGATTCTCAAAGTGTCTGCCGAAGACTAGAAGCAACAGCATGACTAGGGAAGCTGCTAGAATGTAAATTCTCAGGCCCCAGCTCAAACCCTCTGAATCAGAAACTCTGCAGACGGATCCCAGAAACCAGAGTTACTAAGTAAGGCTCCCAGGGGATTCCAATGCCCCTTTCAGGTTGAGAGCCACGTTACCATGGATCTGAAGCCCATGAAAATGCAGCCGAATCTAGGAAAATGACTTACTTTCCCTTATTCTCGTAGGACTTTTCCTAATGACTCGGTGTCCCTTCAAGAAATTTAACAATTTTGAGGCCTGAAGGGAGAAGCTGGTAGTGAATCAGCTCTGGATAAACCAGGAAAGCCACACACAGGGCAGGCCTGTCGTACAGAGCAAGTGTCTTCATCAGCTTTGAACAAAGACTTAAAATGTTTCAAAGGGGAAAAAAAAAAAAAGCCGCTGTTTCAAAGTCATTTTTTCCAGCACATTTGCTCAGAAATCCCCACCAGCTATCAAAAACATTCTCCCCACCCAAGTGAGTTTTTCAACGACAAATTTAAATGGGAAAATCCCTCTAATTTTTCAGGTGTATTTTTAAAAATGTAATTATTAGATTCTCCCCCTCCATTCTTTAGGAACACGTTTTATTCTTTTCTGACACTGATCCCTCATCGTTTATAATAACTCTTCACATCAAATGTCAATATATCACTTCTTTCTTTTTTGAGGCTCTTATTTAATCCTCGTTTGAGAAAACATTATTCTTTAAAGGGAATGAAAGCATCCAAGGCCACCTTAATTCTGCAGCATATGAATTATGTAGAATCATTTTCTCCCTCCCACCATCATCCATACACCCCTGCTGGTGTCAACATATCTAATATTTAGTAGCCACCTGGGAATTGTATATTAGCTCATTTTAGATGCTAAAGAGATTAGAGAAGGACTTGAAAGACTACTGCTTCAAAAAATAACTACTATTAAGTGCATACACACGCAAACTCATTATTCTGCTATAAAATCAATCCTGAGAAAAGAAACCTAACTAAATAGAAAACAGTTTTAATTTTTCAAATCTTTAGTCTGACTAGGAATTACTCAGATATTGAATTTTCCATGAGGCAGCTGAATCTTCTGGAGTATTACCAACCTGAATTGCGTTACTCATTTAGACTCAATTCTAAAATATACTTTCTAACTTCCTATACTGTTAAAGGTTCTCTTTCTTTACTTTACTTTTATATGTATATTTTTATTGAAGTACATTTAGTTTACAATGTTGTGTCAGTTTCTGGTGTACAGCATAATGCTTCAGTCATACACGAACATATACATGTATTTGTTTTCATACTATTTTTCCTCACAAATTACTACAAGATATTGAATATAGTTCCCTGTGCTATACAGTATAAACTTGCTGTTTATCTATTTTATATATAAGAGTATCTGCAAATCTCTAACTCCTAATTTATGCCTTCCCACCCCCTTTGCCCCCTGGTAAACACAAATTTTTCTATGTCTGCGAGTCTGTTTTCTGTTTTGTAAATAAGTTCGCTTGTCTTTTTTTTTTTTTTTTCAGATTCTCCATATAAGTGATACATGGTATTTTTCTTTCTCTTTCTGCCTTACTTCACTTAAAATGACAATTTAATTACAAATTTCTTAAATTGTACTAGCACCAAAAAACTCTTTTGCAAGTGATTATTACTGTGATACAATGTTGACAATTTGTATTTTACACAATGATCTATTTCAAGGGCACAAATGTCTTTAGTATAACTGAGGAAACTTTCATAGTCCCCATGAAAATAAAGAGGGAGAGAGAACATGATTTTCACTTGAAACAGGGAAAGATAAACCATAGGAGATTTGCCTTCATTATCAAGCAAAGTCAATATTCTAGTTCCCATACAAAAAATCCATAGACTCTGTTTAAAGATCTGCACCTTCAGAAATAAAACCATTTAAGCAGCAACAAGCTCCAGGCACAGTATCACCTGCACAGACACTTAACAAGGTTCCTTTTTTTTTTTTTTCTGGAATGCTACTTGTGTAGCTCAACAAGACACAGTAGTGGCATTTTTCAGCTTTACAAATAAGTAAAGCTGAAAAGCCAGTTACCCTTTTACAATGGCTGCTGTCACCTGCACACTCTCTGGTTTCTAATTCACAGTAATTTTGTACTAGCGTCATTCCTCTCAGCGTGGGCTGACATCTTCTTCTGGGACCCCTCCTCAAAGATAGCTCTGGGCCTGGAGTTTTCCATTCTGCTCTGTTTGGGAGCTTTCAGGCACTGAAATCCTCCCACCAGAGTCATCCTATCACATAAGGTGGTAGGAGCCCTACATGGCAGAAATGAAAAGTAGTAGAAAACTGTGGCTTTAATCTTAGAAAACAGAGCAGCAGAGTGAGCTACCCTTAGTTGTCCTCATCGATGTTCTGCTCATGGGGAAAGTGTGACCAACTCAGAAATGTCCTCTATTTGGGGGGAAAAAGAAAAAAAACTATAGGATTAAGTTCTAGTAGTTGTCATTGTGGTTAGATGGGACAAACATATTCGTTTTCCTCATGAAATATACAATTATGCTCCCATAGTGTACTCAACACTGCATTATTCAAGCTCTAGTTCGGGTTAGAAACTGTCTTCTAAAATCTATAACAAAAAAAGAGAAAAACAAATTCAACTATTTTTCTTTGCTTTTTTAAAACCAATTTTAGTATATTTAAATGGGTAATTAGGGAGGGCAACGGGTAAGACTCTGGATTGTTTCCACTAGAGCTCGCTCAACCTCAGCTGAGCACTAAGTGGTTTAGTCACTCCAGGTAGACTAGCAATTGTAAGATACAGGTCGACAACCTGTGGGAGATCATATACTTACAAAGGTTCTAGCAATAAATGTTTTTTTCTGAAAGTAAAGAAATGATGTTTTCAGTATCTCTGCATTTCTAGAATTCACATTAGCTAAAAAGAAAATGAAAGCTACCTCTAGGTCACACAGTGGCCAGGTGGAAAGTGTTGTTTTTCAAAGCATAACACTGACAAAGAGTGACATTCAAAGTTTTACAATTTTATAAAATTAATTTTACCAGGCATGATCTCATGTTTACACAGTACACAATTAAGTTTTCACGGCAGTCTAGGAAACAGTGTGCTTTACAAAGGATGTGAATTGTTTATCTCCATCTTTATGTGGACTCCATTTAAAAAAAATTAGATGCTGAAAAACCATACTTTCGTAAAGAGTTTTTTGCTTTTGTTTTTTCCGTATATATATGTATTTTATTGACATATAGTCAGTTTACAGTGTGTCAATTTCTCATGTACAGTATAATGCTTCTTGTAGTAACTCATGGTGAAAAAGAATATGAAAATGAATTTATGTATGAAGAGTTTTTTAAGGTGTGGATTTTGGCTATTGTACATGGTATAAAAATAAAGGAATTAAACCTCTGAAATTAAATAATTTGATGCATTTAACACTAATAAACTCAACCCCACTCTAATTCAATTGATTCATTCATCTCTAGTGAAATTATACTACCTTCAAGATCAGCTTTGTCCCAGATTGAACCTTAGAACATTTGGACATTAATTCATCATGCATGTTAACTTTCATACGAAGAAAACTATAATCAAAATCAGTATCAAAGTGGAAACTACTAAAAGTACTCATACTTCAGAAAAAACATTAAACAAGAGGAAAAAAAAAATTCCGTACAACTTTTAAAACATCCCATGAAGGGGATTGGTTTGTGTTGGTGCCACAAAGAATGTTCCAATGGCAATTAGGGGAAGCCTGACGCTAAGTATTAATTTTAAAGGAAAAGACTGAAAGTTGAGTACAGATACATTATGCGTCCTCTATGCTGTATTTTGTAAAGGAAAAATGGCTTTCGAGTGGAATTTTCCCTGTAGAATTGTGAAGGTCCTCAAGTTGTTTCTCTAGAGCTACCACAGAAAATCAGCATTTGAAAATGCTTCTACATCTTTAAAACTTTCTCAGCCCTTAAATGTGCCTTACATTTTTTTCAACTATTTTACCCATGATTTATGTACTGCTACTACTGAGTAACTTAATATAAGCTATTTCAATAATGTTAATAATACTAAATTATATTAACTACATAATTGTATAAATTCCAATGTCCTGATGGAGAAAATGAAGGACATCTCTCATCCTGTCACTCTCTGAATGCATGTATATGGGGCTAGGGGAGAAACCTACACAAAGTGGAAAGGGATGCCTCTTTTAAGAAAAATACATTCATACATTTTCTAAGTGGCACTAAAATATTTATTGCTAAATGAGACAGGTCTTGGGATACCTGGAAATCACCAGAAACCCAGCATTAGACAATGAGAGCTTTCTATTCAAGTTTTCAACTTGTCCTGAACAAAACAAGATGTTCCTTGTGGATGATTTGGTTGCCAGCTTTTAAGATGATCTGTCTTCGTTTTCATTACACTCCAGTTTATTTTTCTCCCTTTCTCCTTAACCTTGAGTGAGAGAATGCTGAACTGCCATAGAAATATAAATAAGTAAGTAAGTAAAAGTAAAGAGGCCCCGGAGGAACCGAGAGAGTAAAAGAGCAAAGTACCAGGGGTGGAGAGAAAGAGGAAGACAAATCATCTCTTTCTCAAAGAACACAAAGGGAACTAAGGATTTGGGTGGCACATTCACATCAGCTTCCAGCAGAGAGAGCATCAAGAAGTCGCCCTCTTAAATGTTTCTAAAAGCAAAATGGAAAATATGAGAGTTAATCATCGGGAAGTTTGACTTTATTGAGTTACACATTTAATAGCTAGGGGTTTTCTTAAAACTAGCTTACTGGAAATAAGAGAATACTTTTAACTATGTCAGTCAAGTATCTGCTGTCATAGAAAAAGCATAATTGACATGATACCAAGTTATGTGCCTTATTACCAACATTGACCTTGCCGTGGAAATTTACGCTGCTAGAAAGGCATACAGTTGGTGCTCTGTAAAGCGAGATAAATATACGTCATCAACATTGTAATACCCGGAAGCACCAACTTCACCAAACTGTAGTAACTCAAACAGGGCTGGACTTCAAAAGTTGTAACAAACAGCTCCTTCCTGACAATTAAAGACGAAGTGGAGCCCAGCAGGGGAAAAAAAAAAAAAAGTAATTCCAAATTGAGCAAAAATTAACTCCAAAGCCAACATTTTGTTTTCTGTGGAGCATCTAATGCGAAGTACCATATAACTTTAACTTTATGGTTAAAACATTCTTTCCTTGAATGATGTTCTACAAACAACTAGCAGAGAAGGATACTCTAGGACCAACTCACGCAGATTCTTCTCAGTAGGCTGGGTAGGGTCTTGAAACTTAGTTTTTGCCACTGATGTTCTGTCTACACCATGTGCCCTTCGCTTTGCTTCTTTGGAAATAAATTCCTATTTGACTCAAAGTCTGACACAACCACAGCCATCTGTGAGAAGCTTCCTCTTACTTAGTACTAAGTTAGTTTGCAAGATCTCAGTATTTTCATAGCCCTCGTTTATCACTCTTCACTTGCACTTACTTTATTACCCACTTATCACACTGTAAGCTCCTTGAGGACATTATCATGGTCATCTTGGTAGCCCCCAATCATCAAGTTCAGTACTCAAGATAGTTTTGTTGAATAAACCAAACTGGGAGTGGGTGTTGGGAAAGTTAAGATCGGACGGATGGTGGTCTTCTAATATGTGATGGGTTATCTCATAGAAGACGACACAGTCTTATTCACTAGTACTCTTGAGAGCAAAAATTAAAAAGAAGCAAATATCATGGGAAAATTTCTCAACAAGTAGAGCCGCCCAACTAGAGGATGGTCCTTCCACAGTGTAGTGAGCTCGTCATTGGAGGGGGGTCAGCAGGGCCTCTTCACAAACTTGTTGAGAACCCAATTCACCAGCTTACAAAGCTGAGTGTTACACGCACAGGAAAAGCTCCCTTTTGGATATAATAAATGTGTGTGTATTTATTTATCAAAAGAAAATCCAAACATTTAAGATTCTTAGGCCCTCGAAGTCACTGACACCAAATTTAGTTACTAAAAAGTTGTTACTCCAAACATGTTTCTAGATTTTAAAAAGATGAGGTATCTTACAAAATCACATTTTAAACTGTTTACTAGCTTACAAATACATAAAAGGAGAAGCTTATATTCTCATATAGTTTTACTAATTATGCAAATTCGCCAGCTACACTTCCTTGTTAGTATTGTTACACTATAATAATTCATGTGGAAGTATGCTACATCAGGGGGCCCAATCATACACCATTGGATGTTAATTAAATGCCTTATGTTACAGAGGATGAAACATCTACCGGGGCACCAGAAGCGTGCTTTAAAAGCAGGGAGAGATGCTGTTCGTGAGGAGATCTTTAATTTCAAAGGGAAATTTTTCTTCTTTAAGTATGTTGGTTTTATACAGCATGTAAAAGTTTACTTTCATAACCTTCTTGTGATCAACAAAGTATATGATCATTGTAGAAAATCCACTAAATAAAAATCATTAAAAACTATCATCCATAATCACATATCCCAGAAATAACTGGTGTTAGCAGTGTATTTTCTTCACGTACATCTGCATACACACACATACTCCTCTCTCTTCACACATATGCCCTAACACACACCCTATTTTTGCTCTCTGGTATAATTTAAAGGTATTTTAAAAATGCATATTATCATCATTGTATCTATTACATATAAGTTCTTAAGTTATGTGTAAAAGAGAATTTTAGAATATTTTTGATTAATGTGCTTCATGATTTCAGAGATATAAAATTCTAATTTTTGAGATGCAAAATAATCTGCTTTAAAAAATAAACCACCTACTCTGTGTCCCTTGATAAATCCAATAGCATCTATGTACTTAATTATCCCACATAAGCCTTTTAATTGGTCAACGGAAGAAAATCATAAAACTGTAAGTGAAGCTAAAAGCTTCATTCATGTTAAAAGCTACTACCAAAATACATCAGGAAATATGTATTTATATTACCTCATTCTCAGATATGTTTTGATAATTTTTACAATAGATTTTAAAGTGGGTGGGTAAATGGGTACTTTATTTCAAAACTGAACTTGTTCATGCCTTAGATCTTCCTTTTCCAACCATGATGCTGCTCCCCCCACACGTGTACGTCAAAAGGAAGAACTATGAAGAGGCAAAATACACTGTTTCACACATGCATGATGCCACGTTCTGCATCAAAGTACATTTCTTGGTATGCGTATCACCCACCAAGTCTGCTCAGAACAGAGGACCAGACAGGATGCAGCTCCCTCATCTGTGCCAAGTGCGATACTGAAGGACAACCACATACCCAACTCCAAAGAGCTTATGTTAGTACCGCATACCATTCTCCAAGAGCTCTCCTGTGATGATCTCGTTTGACACATACAAGGATCCTCCAGGACACCATTTCATAAATCCAATTACCCTTGGTGAGGTTAAGTGCCTTGTCCCAGGTCGAACATATAAGATAAGTGATGCCAGGGCTTAAATCCAGGTGTGCTAGCTCTAAACCTAGTGCTTTTTCAACCACATCACACTACTGCAATCAACAGGGCACTCACAATCAGAACTAAAAACAATTACTCATCAATTCATGAAATGCAGGTGTCTTTTTCAGCCCACACTCAAACAGTAAAAGTGATTTGATCACTTTTGGTTTAATAAACACTCTTGCTGCTGATCCGTGGGAGGAGGGTTGGGGTAGGAGAAATTTCCTCTCTCCTTGTGTTTTAAGCTTTCACTCTTATTTTCCTTTTTCCAGCTCCAGTCTATTAATTTTCAAAATCCCTCTCCATTGTGGAAACGCATTCCTCTTAATTAACTACCTTGATCTCTAATAAGAGTAATACTTAATAAACATATATATGCTACTCAAAAGATTTGAAGTTTTTTTATACTTCTTCTCACGCTTCAGTAATGGCCAGATATATGTACCATTTGCTTCACTTAAATATATTTTGTCCGGGACCACTGAAACATAGCTCCTTTACAGGATTCAAATTTGTCTCAGCAGATATTTGCTTGGTAATTTAAAGTTGAGGAATTATTTCTATTTCCAATTATATTTTAATCTTACACTTAATACTCCCTTCTCTCTGTCCAAACACCAGTTTTAAAAAAATGTATTTATTGACCCTCTATTCTGTGCTGGGCACTAGGTGTATGGCAGAAAATCGGTGCATTTGCTCATGAAGACAGTAGACCAGTTGAGGGACCAGGTAAGGCAAATACAAATAAATACATCAAAGTAAGAGCTACCACGAAGGAAAAAAACTGGTTAAGTTTTGAGTACAGATATACTTTACTTAGCCTGAAAGATCAAGAAAGGCGAACATCTTTCCCAAGGAGATATTTCATGAGTATGGGAAGGATGTCATCGCCAGGTGAAGAGTGGAGATCAGGATGAAGTTTGGAATGGAAGAAGGGAAAGGAAGCTTCTGTGGTGGGTGCAGAGGAGCAGGGAAAGAGCAGTGGTGATGAATCTGGAGAGGTAGCAGGGCCAGGGCATTTAGAGCGGTGAGCCATGTTAAAGACCCTGAATTCTATTGTAAGAACATTGGAAGGGTTTAAGCACAGAGAAGAAATGAGCACTGTATGGTTTTGGTTAAATTAACCCAATGCCAATACTAGTCTGGGAAACAGGGTCTTTACTAAAGAAGCCAAGTAACATGGGGCTACTCTGTAATGGCTTGTGGCCTTTCCCTCCAACTGTGGGAGAAAAAAGGGAAGGATAACTCTCATCTTCCCAAGCTGTAACATTCAAAGATGCTACACAGTGAATATCAAGTGCTTTTTTAAAAACTGACATATAGTACTAGTTTCTCACTGTAGGTTTGATTTGTACTACTCTGTTGATTAGTGATGTTGACCATCTTTTTTCTTGAACCGGTTGGTGATATATATGTCTTTTTTGGAAAAATATCTATTCAGATCCTCTGCTCATTTTTCCATTAGATTGTTTATTTTCCTGTTATTGAGTTGTACAAGTTCTTTATATATTTTGGATATTAACTTTTAACTGATATATGATTTGCAAATATCTTCTCCCACCTATTCAACAAATGAAAAGGCTACCTTTTCATTTTGTTGATGGTTTCCTTCACTGTGCAGAAGCTTTTCAGTTTGATGTGGTCCCATTTATTTTTGCTTTTGTTGTCCTTGCCTCAAGTGATTTTAACACTGAATACTTGGACTCTTCAA
The DNA here is from genome assembly GCF_048773025.1 of Camelus bactrianus. NCBI lineage: Eukaryota > Metazoa > Chordata > Mammalia > Artiodactyla > Camelidae > Camelus > Camelus bactrianus. The sequence continues at coordinate 75,601,870 of NC_133543.1, forward strand.
GATTTATCTATAACATGGTGTCCATTTATATAACTATAAAATTCCTAATGATCAAACCATAACAGGGAATGCAATTTGCATTCACCATTTTTCAAGATAAATGAAAGCATTGTTAGGTAACAAGCTAGAGTCTGAAGGTATTTTTAGTGCTATTAATCTTCTGTAAGTTCAATTGCCTGCTTAGAACAATGCTTTTTCTTCTACTATAGCAATAATGCAAACTTACACCTGTAGAGCTCCTTCCATTTCAAAGCATATTAGTTCTTTAATGATAGCGACCAGGTGTTCATTTTCCATTTTCTCTTGAGAGTGCCCAGCATACTTTGATATAAGTACTTTGTTTATTTAAAGACAAGTAATAACTGTTCATTGGAGATGTTATTAAAAAGGAAATGCAATACATTAACAGAAAAAAAAAAAAAAAAACCTCCTCTAGAATACAGTTCTGCCTGTGTCACAGTGTGGTCCTGGACCTTGAGTGGTTCGTCACTGCTCAAGCCCAGGGCACTCTCCACAGCCTAGAATCCACTTATGCTCACAGATTATTCTCATGCCATCTCCCTCACCAGTCTGCTTTTGCGTCTACTGCACCTCCCCACACACAGCTGTTCCCAAGGATGGCATGAAAGCTTTCGCTCTGGCTGTTCTTCTAGAATGGCCTGTCCATTCTTCCCTATGAAATTCAACTCCTTTCAACATGAATCCAGTCCACACTGACAAGGTGTGTACCACGAGATGATTCAACATCCCCTCCCTTTCTGTATCTGAATGGTGGTTTAATTCTTGCCCATACAGAAAAGTCAACTACCTTCGCATCAATTCTAAACATGAAAGCAAGCACGGACAAGGAAATCTGTAAGCAAACTGAAAAAGAGTCATCCAGAAAGTCCAGAATATAATTACTAATTTTTAAGATCATTAAAATGATAACGGGACACTGCGCTTGGGGTTCTCCCAGTTAGCACCTACAACACTCAGGAGTCCATGGAACCAGTGTGACAAACCCTATTCAATACGACTGATTTGTATTGTAGGAAAAAAAGCTCTGAAAGCTTCTTTCACAAAATCCTGACATCCCTGTTGATTGGAATAGTTCCCTCTCAAGTAAGAAGGTCCTATTAGTACCAAGTAGGGACTACAAAATGAGCCACTACAGTGAGAAGGCTTTTGTCTGAAAGGCAATCCATTCTTTAGCTGCCAAAAATGTACAAAAATAAGCCAAGTAAAATCAGTAGATCTGCTTTGGGACCAAAGAAAATCCTGTTTGCCTTTGATTGTAATCAAACTCTCTTCTTATATATCTTTGGCACAGCATCATTTTCTCCTTTCTCTCTCTTCTAGACTGGATTTTAACATCTCTGCCACGTAATACTTAAATAAGAGCAGTTTCACTTCTGAACACATTATGAAAACAATGAAATGTCTTTATAGTAGCTAATTAAGACATGTGGATTGAGTTTGTTCAAGTTTTTATATAAACGTGGTATTTAAAGAATACTGTCCTCATTTTTAGATGCAGTACTAAGAAATTGTACTTATTTTCCAATTACCTGCGCCGGACACCCAGGTCACCCCTCACGTGCTTTTGATCTCAGCAACGTAGCTCAAAGAGTAAAACTGCATTTCCCTTTGAAGTGCAGCTTCTTACTCCTAGTTTTTCTATTCATAGCAAAGTTCAAGTAAAAATTGTAAACTACATAGCATCTAAGAAAACAAAGCTATTGGGCTAAACTTAGGAAATGAAAGTGCAGACAACAGAATTTGGTTACCTTGATGGCTAAAACCTATTACTTATTCAATTAATGAATCAAATAGTAAATCATTTAAATAAAAACAGCTAACCCTTTTAAAGTATAATAGATAAATTCCAGCAAAAATAGCTAGAATTCTCTAAACTCAACTTGCCCACCAAGTCCAGATTAGGAACTATATTTCACACATAGAACAGAGACTGAATGGAACAGCAGCTGCCCCAAGGAAGTGCTTTCTCCTCCCTTCTCTCTAGCTGCAGAGAATGGAAGTCATCCTGGGTCTCCTGTGCCCTGGAAATTGACACAGGAAGTCATTCTCAACTGGACAACAGCCATCATGGGAACATTAGCCTCATTTCCCATTTCAAAGACACAGTGGTGGGAAAATTAATTCCTTCTTTTGAAGGAAATAAACTTGGTCTACATGGTCTTGAAATCTTCCTTAGTCTAAATACTCAGACAACAATGGCAGAGTTCAAACCCTAGTTCATTAAAATAGTTTATTGGAAAATTCATATGCTAGATAATTTGTGAACATTTTCAGAATCAGCCCCCATAACAAGGCATTATTTAAACAATGCTGTTAAGTTCAAGGCTAGAAACTACCACTCTTCCTGGTAGCCCTTCTGATTTGGACTGAGTCTAGAAGGGCTTCTGGAGGAGGGAGATCTGGAAAATCCAGATTACCCTATGATCCTTCTCACCTTTCACTTATTTGCTAACACCTTAATGAGCACCTGTCATGTTCCCCGAGTTTCAGGAAAGGAAACTACTAATGGAACAGAAGCGCAACCTCCTAACCCCTCATGCCATCCCGCCTCCAAAAACCAAAAGAACAACAACAAAAAAAAACTCACTAGAGACCAAGCACCAGATTTCAACTTGTAAGACCTAAAGTGGAGTCCCAGTTATGCCCATGATACGCAGAAAGCCGATGGATGTTACTGGGCCTCAGTCTCCTCCTCTTAAAATTGAGATAACACTGCTTTATTATTTTATTTTTATATAAACATTTTTTATTGAGTTATAGTCATTTTACAGTGTTGTGTCAAATTCCAGAGTAGAGCACAATTTTTCAGTTATACATGAACATACATACATTCATTGTCACATTCTCTTTCGCTGTGATCCACCACAAGATCCTGTATGTATTTCCCTGTGCTACACAGTACAATCTTGTCTATCTATTCTACATTTTGAAATCCCAGAAATGATGAAATAAGATAATAGGAATACAAAGTTCCTAGCCCATAATAGCCATCCAGTTAATGTTGGTTGACTATATACTTGTAGAAAACATAGATGACCCTTGAACAACATGGATCTGAACTGCACAGGTCCACTTACATGTGGCTGTTTTTCAACAGTAAATATTACAGCACTACCCAGTCCGTGGTTGGCGGAATCCATACCTGCTGAGGAGCCGCAGATACAGGCAAAGGGTTGACGGTGCGTTACGGAGGATTAACCCTGACATTGTTCACAGGTCAGCTGTATTTTATAATAGGCGTTTTCTGTTTTTAACATTCCCATTCCTTACGTTGCTAATGTAATATTTGAGCTATGTCTCATCACCTTTCCTGAAAAGTGTCTCTGATAAAAGGAAGTGGGCAGTCACAGTTAGTTTGGGGACAAGATTAGTGAGGACTTTGTCTTCTAGGTAACAGCCTAACCTCAGTATGAGAGTTACGTGATTCAGTGCACTGTACTATCCACAGCCCTGAAAAGGAAAGGCGGTCATGTCTTGGAGAAGTCAGGGAAGGCTTTTGCAGAAGGGGGAAAGGCACAGGCCCTCCTAACCGACAGCTGAAACAGATGCTCTGAATGGAAGCTAACCCGTGGGTCTCGGTGTTGGAGCTTTGTATTCTACAATAAGACCTTTCAGTGTGACCCAGCAGGCAGCAAAGCAAGCGCACACGGGCAAATGAGTGGCTAGCACTAACCTCATGAGAGTTACCCGGATCATAATATGCTAAAAACACTGAATAGAAGGAAGGAAGGAAGGAAGGAAGGAAGGAAGGAAGGAAGGAAGAAAAGTCAAAGATTACCACTTATGGACTGGAATTAAAGAATACTTCAAAGAAATTGGGAGGTAAGGCTATTTTGGAGATAAAGCACAGAAGTGATATTTCTAAATGGAACTATCTTCTTGGCTAGCCAGAGGCACGAATAGGCACTTAAGTGAAAGGATATCCTGGCATGACACTAATCAGGAGAGACAAAAGTGATGTTTTGAGACACAGGCAATTCCCTGGATTACAGTATAAAAAATGCTCTCAACTCCAGCGATGCATCAGAATCACTTAGGGAGCTTTTAAAATGTGTCCATCCTTGGGGCCTCACCCCAGAGGTTGTGATCATAGCCAGGGGTGAGAATCACCAGAGCAGAGAAAGAACAGAGGGCAAAAACTGAGCCTCAGGGAGCTCCCAAGGCGAGGTCAGAAAAGGTGATAGAAAAAGAAGCAAATTTTACAGAAGTAGAAGGAAAGCCAGGAAAATAAAATATGGCAGACTCCTAGGGAAGAGGAAACTTCCAGAAGGAACAGGTGGCAAAAACAGTAACGATCCCCGTTTAAGCGGTCAACACTGATGCATCTACAACAACGCCTGGCTCCTAGGAGGTGCTCAAAAGATAGGTACTGAATGAATAAATGAGTGCTGAGAAAACAGCCTCCTGCTTTGGTGTTCAGGTGCATTACAGCTTAGAAATTCTGCACTGGAACCTCATCATTGTGGGGCGAATAGTCTTCAGGGGGTTGAACGGGAGTGATTAAGCTAAACTTGGGGTTGCAATGCCCCACTTCCTAGAATCTACTTTGAATATAATCAAAAACTGGCCCTCTGGCAGAGAAGAAAATGTAACAGCTTTCAAAGCAAAGAAAAGATTCAATCATTCATTCACTCACTCGGCCCACCAGCCAGCCAGTCAGATATTTATACATCCATTCTTCAACAGCCATTTACTCCAGGGAATGAAGATAGCACTTCAAAACTTAATCTTCAAGCCACATTATTTGCATTAATTTGCATAGAATTTTAATCTATTTCAAAACTGTAGTAAAGCACATTTAACATGCATTTTTTGAAATACTTGGAATTCCTTCTGACAGATTCTCAAGCAAAAGCATATTTTTATTGTGATCAGATTATTTTTTGCCTAATATCTACCACTGTTCTTCCACATGTTTCAACTTCACTAGAATTTAGTTTTCTTATCCTAAAAATGTCAGACTAATGGGTACTTTTAAAATTATCACATTAATGTTCTTAATGCAAATTTTAGCTTTGAAGTCATTCATTAACAAAAGAGAAGGCCAGATCTCTTTAACTAAGCATGAACCTACTTCTATAACTATCACTGCCATTTTTACAAAAGTTTTAAAGGAAACCAATTACATTAATATTTCCGTGAAATACATGAACAGATCCTTACCTCTGTGACAAAGTTCCCTAAGTATTATAATTTCATGCATTTCTATCACTGTACGGATTTGCAAAAACCTGTAAATAAACAAGGCATGATGTTGCCAATGCTGGATTGCTAACATTAGCTCCACACACGATATTTCAACAACTGTGAATATGGATCATTGCTGAGATCAGATTTTACAAATAGTGACTGCTATTTCTTCAGTTTTTGATTTACATGAAATCAATCACTAGAAAACTCAACAAGCCTCACATTATAGGACCACAAGTGAAAAGCATGGGAATAAAACTTGCAAAGAAACAACGGCAAAATGATTTACTACTTTATAAAGATGTACTCACATTATATGTGGCAATAGGCTGAGGAATAAAGAAAAATTTTTATTTCCAAGGGAAAAAAATACTATGTGTCAATATTTTAATAATTAAAAAAGATACTACAGGTATAACAGGCAACCCTTTATGTAAATTAGGTAGTTCCAAGTTATATAAAAATAAGACTCGATTCTTGCCCTTAGGAGCTCACAGGCCAATGAATGGAACTCATGCACTGAATGGAATGGAATTATAACCCGTCTTACTCTAATCTGACAACTTGGAACCTCTGCCTTTGCCAGCTGCTGGAGAACAGCTGCTGCAGGTGGACCCATGCTAAGTCAACACGTGGAATATTAAGTCCCAAAGCAGACCGATAACTCTGCTCCACTGTGCGAGCAGGTAACACTAGTTACGGAGACGTGGCTCCCAGCAATCTCCGCCAGGAGGCCCAATATGTATCAGGAGAGATGAGGGTCAGCTCCCATTGCTCCTAACCTATATAATATCTTTCAGAGCTACAGTCAGACTATAATATGTAATTTCAGAGGTTCCTCTCTGCTCTGCTTTCTTCCCAAAATTAAACTTCCTATATGACTTTTACTGCCCAGAATTTCTTTCAAAATGGCAATAAAACTCAAAGGAGTCTGGGGACTTTGGTGCAATGGGATTGTGTCTAAGGAGGAACCTGACTCCATCACTTGACTGTGCAGCCAGTCTCTTGACCTGATGCTGCAAAAAAAGTGATTCAACAACAAACACAACTGGACTTCTGCGGGCCTGCCTCCAGCTTCACCCGGCCCATGACCCCCAGCAAGAGCATACATCAAACTTCTTGCCATTAAAAGGCTCTCCCACTCCCCCTGCCTGCCTTGGCATCTCTGCCAAACAAAGTTATGGTGGCTGACTCACTCGCTCCGACAATCTCTGAATCAACACCTCTGTTTGTTCTCATTTGGGCACTTTTCATTTATTTCCACATGCTCAAAAGCTGAACGCTGGAATGTTCATTGCCTCAGCTTTAAAAGCCTAAAAAAGGAAACATAGTATTCACATAATTTCAAAGCAAATGAAAAATGAGAACTAGGAAGAGTAGATGCTGGCCTAGGAGTCTGGCACGTCTAGATTCTAGACCAGTCATGACCATTCACTTAGACACCTAGGAAAAGCTGACCTCATTTTTGTCATCTATAAAATGAAGTGCGAAGGCTGAATGAAGATTAGCTCCTTGTGGTTCTGATTTTCTGAAGGTGCCAGTCAGGAAGCCTATGATGCACTCCGATAAGGACAATTCAAGAAGAGTTTAACACAGTGACTATGTAAAAGGCGTGGACCAGTGAAGAAAAACACAAGACGTAAAGGCAGTCCTCCAGGGTGTGGAATGGCCACCAGGGTGCCTGAGCTTGAAGCAGCAAGAGCAAAGTGTTTCCAGAGCTAGGAAGGAGAGTGTTGGGGCCAGCGCTACCTTAATGGGAGTGTGGCCTTTGGCAGAGGGACACAGCCACCCTGCAGAAGGCAGCGGGAGGGAACAGGGATCAAACAGCCTACCTTCCCTCCTCCTCTTTTCATCTCCATCTGGGGTTGCCCATTAGCCAAGCCCAAGTGGAAACTGGACAACAAGGGATCACGGCAGCTTGGTTGCCCTACGCAAACAGCAGAGTGGAAAAGGGTGGAAAGTGGGTCTGGCTGGGAAGAGGAAAAACATCTGATGGACAAACTGCAGTTCTTTGAAACTGCATCCTGCTGTGGCTCACAGTGCTTTCCTTTGGAGCTCAGATTTGTACAGATACGTTTTCAGCACTAGAATCCCCATACCTAACTTCCTTCCTCCTCTTATCTTTTTCATTTTCACTATTTCTTCTTATTTCTTGCTACACGCCACTGAAGTTTTGTGCTTTTTTCTGACATTAATAAGGAAGTAAGTATCAATGACAATAAGAACACAATTTCTTAATAAGCGTCACAGACATCACAATAAGCAGCATCTCCTGGCTTGTACTTTATTTTTTAATCCTGTGTTAGTTACATTTATGTATGTGGCTACCAGACCATAAGGTCCATGAAGGCAGAATTGTTCTTTCTCATCTCTGTTATCTACCATGGCACATGTTTTACATAAATGACAAGCAAACAGTTAAAAAATAAAACAGTCAGTGATTCTCCACAATACTTCCTAAATATTACACCATCATTTCCTTTATTTGTTTTTCCATTCACAAACTCCAGCATCTTTATGTTGATAGTCAGCTAAAATAAGAGCACAAGATAACCAACTGTCTTATAACAAATCTGCGGAGGACACGCCATTCTGTTTCACCAGAACAGAGATAAATATAAAACTGTAGAAAAAGCTGGCTATGGTAGAAGAGAAACAAATGGGTCCAAAATTTTGAAACTTGAACTGCCACTCCTTCAGAAGGGGATAAAGATTTCAAAAGCAATGCAGAGAGTGGTTGAAGCTGATGGGAAGCGTTTATATGCAGTTAGTTAATATTTTTACCTTAAAAAAATCAAGAAAGTTAGTATTTGCAAAGGGTATTCCAAGTGGCAGCACCATCATGGCACAATGATTCTCCAAAAGGCAACTCAAGGGCTTAAAAATTTTGTTTTCAATCAAGGAAGTTAGTAGAAGAAATATGTTCTGCATTACACAGCATGAGACAACTCTTATTAAGCTAAATCTGTTTTCCCCATTTCTTCTCTCTCAGTATTTACTCAGCACTACCAATAAAGAAAGGTGAGGGATGTTGCACTCAACTCAAAATAACTGGGAACAAGTTGTGCAATTTAAGAAACATGCTTATTATACAGATACAAAAATGCGTTGAAGCAAATTTATTATTTGATTTGAACATTCAAGTCCATTTGTAGACTGCTTATATTTTGTTTCATCATAACTGAAAACTGCCAAAAATAAGACTAGAAATAAACTAAACATATTTAAGTACTTAAAAAAAAACTTCAAATAGATTTAGGTTTATAAAACCATTGTGAAGCTGACACAGTTCCCATATACTTTACACCCAGTTTCCAGTTATCTTGCATTAGCATGGTACATTTGTCAAAATCAATTAACCGATATTGACATATTACCATTAATGAAAGTCCACGCTTTATTCATGTATCCTTACTTTTTACTTCATATCTTATTTCTGTTGCAGGATCTCATCCAGGATTACAGTTAGTTTTCGTGTTTCCAAAGGCTCCTCTTGGCTATTACACTTTCTCAGACTTCCCCTGTTATGATTAGACTGCTTATGATTAGGCTGGGTTTATGGGCTTTGAGAAAGAAGGCCACAGAAGTAAAGTGCTATCCTCACCAAGTCACAGCGAGGGCACCTTCTACCAACACGACTTGTCACTGTCATGTTACTCTCGACCACCCGGCTAAAGTAGTGTCTTCAGTTTCTTGCACTCTAGACAGAGGTCACTATGTTCAGCTCACTTAAGGAATGAGGACCTATGCTTCACCTCCATGATGGCAGAGTTCCTTTATGATTTGGAATTCTCTCACACAGGCTGTATTCCTCCCCATTTACTTCCTCACTAATTCATTCACGTCAGTACAGACTCATGGATATTTATAATCTGGGTTACATTCCCCAAGCATATGTTTATTTTGCTGCTCAAATTGTTCCAGCTTTGGCCATCGGGAGTCTTTCATTTGGCCGTTGTGTCCAGTTGACATACTCTTATCACTGTGGGACTTTTTTTTAAGCATTAAAAACACACTTTCTGTCTGGCTCTCCAAGATGCTCTGGGCTTAGCATCAGTCATTTCTCTAAAAAGCGCTGCTTCGTTTTATTCAAATATGGTATTAGAAGATTTGGGTGTTAGGCCTGCTTGTTGTTACTGGGTTGTTGATGTCGCTTGTAGGCACTCTCAGATCCCAGAGCAAGGACATATGTATGTACATACTAATAACATATACATATGTAATGTGAATATATATGTCTCTATATATGAATATATATGTATGTAAACATATATCCCCATCTGCATCTATATTAAGTGAAACATAAGTTTAATACTGATTAGAGTGTCCAAGTCTAATCCATTACCACATGGATCATTCTAGCCTCCTCCCTTGCTTGTCTATAACCTCTCACTCTGGGTTACTTAAATTTAACACATCCCAAAATGGACTTCAGCCTATTCTCTCAGGAAAATAGCAAGATTTTTAAATAAAGAATGATCTTCCAAATGATAGTTCAATCCACATATATAATACATAGGTTCTAAATTATATCAAGGTATTAACAGCATGAGATAGTAACAAAGACTTCCTTTCTCATTATGCAGCCTACCTCGTCTCAGTCAGCACAGGCAAGGATCTTAGCTGAGACTGAAATGTTCAACTTTCAGTTGATATTTCTCTTGGGGCAAGTTATAATTGGATGTCACACCTATTAGCTCAACTTCATTCTGATAATTTTTTAATAATTTTCCTCATATTTCTTTTTACAACTGCATTTTGAATAGCATTAATATATGCAATGATAACATTTTCAGACATACGAACTACTTAAAATTGTAATTACTGTATGCTCATCCCACGGGAATCACTGAAACTACACTAGCACATTCAGATCAATATAAATATAATACTTTCCTGTATCCTAGGTATCTAAAAAGCTCAATGTTTCTATAAAACTTGTTTGGATAAGAAACAGTTTGCATTAACATCTTATATCTTCAAAATGAAAAATCAGTGTGAATAATTAATATCAACTTTAATTTGTACTTATGAGCTGATTAAACCAACATTTCCACTTATTCCTGAAAGAACTGAGGATTATAGGTAAAAAAAAATAAATAAATAGTTCTCCCAAGGTCATGCATTTCTTAAATGAAAAGTTAGGCCATAAATCCAATCCCTTTTTCTCCGAGTTCTCTTACTCTCTTACTGAGGCAAGAACTACTAGTTTATACTTGTTACTATACTTTTTGGATTTATAACCATTTGGAAGTCTTTGCTAAGGAAGTCTTTCCACAGTCTACCCAAGAGGCTGATGAATGCTAGTGCAGATACATGTATGTGTAGTGAAATTACTCTCGGCAGTAGGCAGCTTATGCCATTAGAATAGACCTGCACCAATCAATCCAAAGAGAAAGTCTTCAAAAGTATACCTTTATAAAGGCATATTTCATCTTAAAAAAAAAAAAAAAAAAAAAAACTCCTGGGAGACCTTAGTTCCAACCAAGATCAAGTAACAGGGACTGGACAGTTAATCTGCTTGCCTCAAACAATTAAAAAAAAAAAAAAAAACAGGGAAAATAAAACAACAGCTTGCAGGACACTCATTAGGGAACAAAAAGCATCTGAGACAAGAAACAAACATGTTGAACACCACAACTGCTTCAGTTCCCTGCCCTAATAGAGTTTGCAGGCTATCGATAAAGAAGATGCATCCAACGTGAAATCCAGCAGACTTCCTGTGTTCAGGAGACGGAGCTGAGAGTCTGAGGAGTCCAAGGCAGGCAGAGTTCATAGGAAAGAGGAGAGCGCTGAGTGAGAAGTATCTCCAGAGATCTGCAGAGGGTCTCCCTCAAATATTCAGCTGAGTATTGATCAGCCCATGTCTACTAGGAAACAGCCTGAGAGGATCAGAAGTAACAGAGTCACCCACACACAAGGCCAAGAGAGTGCTTCTTCCCAGCAGGCAGACTGAAACACCCCAAAACCGGGCAGATCACAGAGGAGGCTCATGGAGCAGGAGTGAGGATTAGAGCTCGACTGAGCACAGCTCTGGTCCCAGCCAACAAACTTTAAAGCTAAGACCAAACAGGATTAAACTGTTTCCAGGAAATGTAACTGTGTGCCAGAACCACGATCAAGAACATGAAAGTAATACCTAGCATTCAGCAAGGTAAAACTTACAATGTCTGACATTCAATGAAGAATTGCCAGGCATTCCATGCATGCGAAGTGGTATAATACCACATAAAGGTAGACCCTGATATGCTAAAGCTGAGGAAGAAAAATATAAATCTTAAAAGCCACCACTAACATAATAGAGAGTTGCAGATAATCAATCAACAGGGTAAAAAAAAAAAATGAAATCTCAAAATTGCTTAGTTAATGAAAAAGCAAGCAGAAAATTAGGAATATGGAACTAAAATAACAAGATGATAGATCTACATCTAAACATCACATTAACTGCATATAGTCTAAATGCCCTAGTTAAAAGGTACATGTCAGATTAGATTTAAGAAGTTAAGACTCATGTACATGCTGCCTACACGAAATTCACATCAAATGTAAACACATACAAATGGGTTAAAAGTAAAAAGATGGAAAAAATGACATCAATACTAATCAAAAGACAGAATGACAACATTAAAACCAGATACAGTAGGTTTCAGAGCAAAGAAACATTGTCAAGCATAAAAAAAAGACAAATTCATAATGATAAAGGGGTCAAATCATCAAGTGGACATAAATTACCTGAACACTCCATACCTAACTACTGATCTTCACAAGCAATGAAGGAAAAACTGGCAACCAGGAGAAACAGACAGACAAACCCACAGTTAGAGTCATAGATTTCAGTACTCTTCTGTCAGTACTTTAGACCCAATACATTTATCAAGACAGACTTATGTTCTTGGTCATAAAACAAGTCACAACAAATTGAGAACAATGAAATCATGCAAAATATGTTCCCTGGCGAGAACAGACTTCAATTAGAAATCAATAATAAAACATCTCCAGAAAACTCACAAATGCTTGGGAAATAAATAACATGTTTAAACAGAGTCAAAGAATACAACAAAAAAAAATTACAAAGTACTCTGAACTGAGTGAAAATTAAAACAAAGCACATCAGTTTTGCAGGATGCTGCTAAAGCAGTGCTTAGGGGAAAACTAAGCACACTAAACAAGCGCGTATACTAGTGAAGAGCCAAGACCTCAAAGTCAGTGACCTCAGCTTCAAACGCCAAAAATCAGAAAAGGAAGAGAAAATTGCAAACTAAGCAGCAAAATGGAAATAATAAAGATAATAGTGGAAATCAATTAACTAGAAAGTGGAAATAATAAAAGAAAAATCAAATAACCAAAAGATGGTTCATATATACAAATATCATATATATGGATTTATACACACACACCTCTAGGCAAACTGACCATGAATAAAGACCCAAATGAAGACAAAAATTACCAATAACAGGAAAGACAAAAGTAATACCATGACATAATCTATAGATAATACAAGAATAGTAAGAGAATATTATGGAAAACTTAATGCCAAGAAATTCAACAACTAAAAGTAGTGTAAAAATTTATTTAAAGACACAAACTACCAAAGCTCATTCAAGAAGAAATAGACAATCTGAATAATCCTGTTATCTAGTAGAGAAATTCAATTTTTATCTTAAACTCTTTCCACAAAGAAAACTCCAAACCTAAACAATTAAGGAAGAAATAATGTTTATTTTATATTAACTCTTACAAAAATTTAAAGGAGCAAATACCCCACAACTGACTTCATGAGGCCTTGGCAACCACACAGAGGCAGGACAGGGACACAGAACTATAGAAATAGACACAAAAATTCTGGGCAAAATCGCAGCAATTTGAATTCAATGATATACAAAAATGGTAATACAGCATGACCAAGTGCAGCTTATTACAATTCTACTTGTATTCAAGGATGTTTTACATTTGAAAATGACTCGATGTAACTCCCCATACTAACAAAATAAAAAATAAAACCATACAAACTTCTTTAATAGGAGCAGAAAAAGCATGTGACACATCTAACATCCACTTCTGCCCTTAAAATAAAACTAAAAAAAGCCACTTCTTAGCAAACTAGAAAACGGAGAAAACTTCCCGAACCATAGCAAAAGCAGCTACGAAAAAGCCTATAGCTAATAATTTACTTAAAGGTGAAGGACTGAATTCTTTCCCTCTAAGATCAGAAATAAGACAAAAATAATCATTCTCACCACTTGTGTTCAATATTGTTTGTACTGGAGGTTCTAAGCAGAGAAATAAGCCAAGCAAAAGAAAGAAAGGCGACTCAAGAATAAAAAAGAATTAAATTCTTTATTTACAGAGGACAGGACAATCTATAAAGATGGCCTAATTGAAAAATACACACACATACACACATAAATCTCGAGTGGATTTAGCAAGGTTGCAGGATACAAGACCAATATCACAAATCAACTGTATTTCTATACACCAGCAAATAAAACCTGAAATTAAAAAAGCAATCACATTACAACAGAATTAAGTGATGTGAAATGCCTAATACACTAAAAATTAGATTTCTGGGGGAAAAAAATTGAAGAATTAAATAAATGGAAGGACATACCTTCTTCATGGATTGGAACACTTAATATTGGCAAGATGCACAAATCTCTCTAAATTGGACTATATGGTTAACGTAATCTAATGAAATTCCCAGTAGCCTTTTCTGTGAATTGGCATGCTGATTCTATGAAAATGCAAAGGATCCAGAATAGACAAAATAATGTTGAAAAGGGGAACAAAGTTACAGAACACTTATCTCAAGACTAATGTTATTATAAAGCTACATTAATCAAGACAGCTATGAGTACAGGACTATGGATATATGGTCATCATCCATCTTTCAAAAGAGTGCAAAGTTAACAAAGATACAGACACATGGAAAAAGAATGTGCAAAGGCCATACAGTGGAGAAAGAGGAGTCTCTTTAGAAACTGGTACTGAAACAACCAGACATCCATGTGCAAAAAATCAACTTGAACCCATGACTTACCCATTACACAAAAATTAACTCAAAATGAGTTACAGTCCTGATTGTAAAGCCTAAAACTAGAAAATTCCTGGAAGAAAACAGAAGAAATCCTTTGCATCCTGGAATTAGTCAAAGGCTGTTTAGCTATGACACCAAAAGCATGACCCAAAGAAAAGTAAAGGAAGTTGAACTTCATGAAAATCAGAACTTCTACCCTCAAATAAATTTTTAAGAGAATGAAAAGATAAGTCACAGACTGAAGTACTGTCAAACTATTTATCAGATGAAGACCTGTACCCAGAACCATTAAAACTAAAGTAACAAAACAACCCAATGAGATGGGCAAAAGTTTTGAATGAATTCTTGACGAAAGAAGATGTATAAATGTCAAATAAGCACATAAAGAGATGCTGAACATCATTTGTTACAAGAGAAACATGAATATAATCTACACCTATTAAAACGCCTAAATTTTAGAAAGCTTAACCATACTAAATTGTCGGCAAAGACGTAGAACCACTGGAACTCTTATCACTGGTGGGAATGTAAAATCATGCAACCATTTCTGCAGTTTGTTAGTTTAAACATACACATATAGTATGATCTAGCCTTTCCACTCTTAGATATTTACCCAAGAAAATGAAAATATCTATTCATAAAAATATTTAGCTAGAAATATCTATAGCAGGTTTATTTGTTATGGTCAAAAATTGGAAACAACCCAAATGTCTATAAACAGATGAAAAAACCAATTGTGGTATATCCATATAAAGAATACTGTTTGGCAATAAAAAGAAATGAACTGTTTCTGCAGACTGCAACATCAATAAACCTCAAAATAATTATGTTGAGTGAAAGAAGCTAGACACAGAAGAGAACATGACACAGCTTCCACTTACATAAAAACCTAGAATACGCAAAGTGGTATGTATGAGAGAAAGCAGTTCAAGGGGGAACAGAAGGGTGCATGAGGGAGAGATTATAAAACAGCTGGTGGAAACACTTGGGGAAGTGGGTCTCTTCATCGCCTTGATAGTTTTACAGGTGTGTACATGTATCAAGAAAATGTACTCCAACAAAACAAGTATTATCAGGCAAAATGTTCCCCACAGAGCCAACAGGTACTATAATAGAGTGGTACAAAAGGGAAAAACTTACACAACTGTTAGTTTTTAATGTAGGTGAAGTCATTTTGAGGCTGGAGGGAAATTCCCCAACCTGCTGCACCTCTAGGGAGAGACAGCACTCCTGCAGACTCCCTGGGCTCAGATGCCAGAGGCCAGCCATCACGAGGCCTGGGGGTTGTACTCCACTCTGTTCTCATCTGCAGGGGGTTTTCTACCTGCTCTATTAGGAGCTATCCTTCTACAGAACTTTTTAACGTTTTATCAGAAAGCTTATATATTTTCTGTATTATGCTAAAATATACATACCATAAAATGTGCCATGTTAACCAAGTTTTGATGTAAAGTTCAGTAGCATTAATTTCACACACACACAAACACACAATTGAGTACCAAAGAAATAAGAAAGCACCAGGGGAAAAAAAAAAGAAAACAACAAAAAAGGACAATAGCATGAAGCAGGGTTAGAGGCTTTCAATTTAATGTCAATATAGAACAAAAGGAAAAGGAAAGACAAAAAAAGAAAAGGAATAAACATGTTTAGAGCCCTATCAATTAAGGTAGGAGAAAGCATAGGGAGGGACCAAATATATATTAAGATATGTAGGACAGCAGTTTGAATTATTGAAATTAATTGCACCATCTGCTTAAAAGGGGAAATGGTCACAGAAAGAGAACACTGGGGGCACCAACAGTATACTTTGAAGTCTCTGGACAAAAAGACCTTCTTTAGTTACCTAGATTATACACAGACAATCACCCAGAGACCAGACTCCGATCCCACTCCATGCCACATCCCCAGTTTAGTAGTCACTTTCAACACCTCAACCCAGCCAATCAAGAACCTAGAAATCCCCTAAAAGACCATGTCACTCAGCATCAAATTCACAGCACTGATGGTCCGAAACTGTACTGAGAAATCTCCAAGTCAAGGCAACCTCTATTTCTGTCAGCTGCCCCCAAACACTGTGTTAGGCGCATTGAGAGACAGAATAAAAATGTCAAACGTTGTACAGTATAAAGAACCAGTAGAGTATAATGCAATATGTAAACAAAGAATAAAACGAACAATTTGTGCTAAGTACTTCAAAATATTTCGTTACAGCAACAGACACAAAAATTCCATTCCCCTTTCCCCATCCAGACAGAACTCCATGAACACAAGTGCAAAGCACAAATATGCAAGGGATAAACAATCTGCAAAAATAATCATACAGTCAGGTGATTTTACTCTCAAGTACAATGGAGATAAAAACAAAACCCTCCTCCAGGATAAATAAAACTGCTTAACAAATGCAAATAGAAATGCAACCTAACATGCAGGAGGTTTTATGAATCAAAACTTAATAAATTTCTTACAGAATATTTCAGAGATAATCTCAGTATCCTTGAATGTGACGGTATCTCCCAAGAGAATTATATTAATTTTTATAATGGCCTCCTTAGCCTTTTAATTCACCTAAAGAAATGTGTTTTCAAATTATACAGAGCATTTCTCCTATCTCATTGGGCCAATGGCATTCTTCCAAAAAAACTCTCCTGCTGTAGAAACCCTGATGTGGCAATAAATTTCATTTTTAAAAGTCCAGAAATTTAAGACGCCTCATATGCTAATATAAAATATATTTATTTCATAAAAAAAGGAAGTCAAATAAACTACCAAGAGCAGTGAAACAGCAGTGTCTGTTTATAAGTTAACATTTTTTTTAATGTATTTGTCCAAGCTCCCTTCTTTGTATCCACTTTTAATGTAATTTTCCAGTAAGCCTGAATTATTTACAGTATACTTTCCTGGTACAATATTTATTTTAATAACTTTCCTTTATGAAAATAACATAATAACAAAACAACCATGCAAAATGAGACATTTCGCTTCTCATGCTGCAAACTTTTTTTTTAACTGATTATATTTTCGTTTAGGTAATAAACCTGTTCATCAATGAATTGTAAGAATGTATTTCAGTAGTCTACTTAAACATAGAATAGAATAGAATGTTATACCTGGACTCATAAAATCACCATATTTTAATTGAAAAATTTTCTCATGTGCTGTAACTCTCAAGGCTGTTAAATAATGATACACAAACCAGGTTACTTTCCTGTGAAAGCTTCAACCGTTCTATAGGGTGATTTTTTTTAATCTAATGAATAGTTTTAAAATGGTCAAAGAACAATGCAAATAGAATAGTATATATAAATACAGCCTAGCCAGAGGCATATGGCTACTCAAAAGAGTACGTGGACTTCAATACATGAGACCAGAAACTGTTCATTATTTTATGAAGTATATTACCATGCTAACCACAAATGTCACCCAGGAATGGATTCATCTAAAAGATGACACACTTCCTAGGCTTCACAAGGTGGTCTTGTGTGACAAGTAGGTCAGTGAGTCTTAATTATGTCAGGATGCTATTCCTGGCTATCCTCACGCAGCTCTTCTGAACTGTGGTAATGAGAATAAAGGATCCTAACAGCTCACCATGTGCCAGGCGCCCCGGCATCACCTGAGTGGTCTATGTTGAAATGCTCCGAGGAAGAAGTTGCCGCCGAGTTTGTTTACCTTTCAAACAACTTCTTAGTCTTGGGGGTGGTGAAATTCCTTTCTCTGACCTGTGTGCTGGATGCTGGTGACATTCTCCACATCGGGTCAGTGCCATTCTTCCCACTGTGGTGATGAGCGGCACTGTCAGTCGCCCTGTTGCCATGTAATGTCTCTTCCCATTTGTGACCCTTGACCTGTCTGTGCAGTGCTGTATTACTCCCTGTGAAACACCAGGTAGTGGTATCTCTCAACATTACTGCTCAATCACTTCACGTATTTCTGAACATAGTAGGTCAATCACAGCTCTCCCCAAACCAGGATTGTATAGGTCAAGGAAGTGATGGAGAAGAGGATGGTGACTGGGAACAGCAACTAAGATTACAGACAACCACCAATACTTACTGGCATGGCATATTAATCAAACACACTACTATCATGTCTTCCATTAACAGCTCTTTGAACTAAAGTGTTTATAATGTCTGCCCTATCTTCTGATTTGGTGTTCCTTATAAATAGTGACATAGATACAAAAGAGAGAAAAGTAGTTAAACATGTAGAGTGATCAGGAAACAAGTCTCAGTCACACTTATTAACACAGACCTGTTAAATTTAACTTTCAATTCCTGGTCACCAAGACAAAAAAATGGGAGGATTAATATGTTGCATAGAATCTTCATCTTAAGAAAAAGAAAGTATGTTGTAAGGGAAAGAAGTGACCTGCTGTCAGTAAATTCTAAAAATAACTTATCATATTGGCTGTAATACAAGAAATATGAAATATAAAGCAGGAAAAGTATTCCATATTTAACTGATGCTCATACCTGTCCTCAGTAAGAGGAAATGGGAAAGCAGAGTTCAGGAAATGCATTTCTGGACAAGCTCAGCTAGCATATTCTCTAACGATCTAACCATATAAAAGGTTAGACATTTCTATAGTGTAAGGAGAGCTTGGGTTGCTACCAAGTATTCTGTTGGTAACAGAAGAGAAAGTCACACGCTGTGGTGTCCAGTGGCGAGACTGGCTTCTCACAGTCATTTCAGACCAGGCTGCTGAGCATTTTTCCTTCAGTAAATGGAAACCCCTCCCCGCTCTGTTTCGCCAACAAGCACAAGACATTGTTCACATATGCCCTGTAGTCTCAGAAGTCCATCCTGGGCAGACCAGGGGAGGGAGGGTCCTGTGCTCACTGAAGCTTCTCTAGCATATCTAACAGTATAATGACGGACACTGTTTTCCTGGCTGGAATGCAAAGGCATGTCTCCAAAATCACTATCCGTCTGTACAAAAACTGAAAGAGACAGGGGCAGGGCTCCACAAAATATATTTTAATCACCAAAGGCATCACGGAACTATGAAAATGTAATGGAACATCTTTTCTTTACCTGAGTTTGGCCAAATTTGAAGATTTAACTCAGTCTTTGTTCACTGCTTACATTTTGAATGTTTCTGTGCTTTCCATGACTAGTACCGTATCTTGGATTTTAAGTTTCTGAGGGACAGTGACTACCTATCTTTAACTTACTTTATGTAGAAACAAGCATATCATCAAACCTCAGCAGCTTATTCATATATTTATACTCATGATGATAATAAAAATGGTATGTATCTAGAGAGAGAGTAAGCAGCAGCGTTTTCAAAGGTGAGGACAATAATTAAAGAAACAAATCACACATATAACAGGACTGGCCACAAAGCATTGACAGTTATCTTCCAAAGAGGACTTACTCCGACTTGGGGCAGACTGTTAAATTTCAGGCATTTTGTGAGTCAATTGTTAAACCATATCCATGATCAAATATCTCGTTTTATAAAATTACAATTAAATAAATTATGCTCAAAACGAATATAATAAAAACTCAAAACACATCACTTCCTAAATATTTGGTGACATTTTACTGTGACCCATGGTTCTGAGGCTGTTTCCATCTGCTGTCACCTGTGTGGTAAGAAGACTATTGATGGTGAGCAACTGCAAGCCTTTACCCACCTTCCGCCTAGTGACATCACATTGACAGGCTGGAATTGTCCACAGGAGGAGTAATTTCATCACGGTAAGTGGCACATGCTACAAACCAGTCCCACTCGACCTCATCTGGCCCTGAGTGCTGGTAAATAAACATTTACCAACACACCTCTGCAGACACTTCACCAAAGTGAACTGAGCGCCAGTGTCAGTGCACCACCATATGAAGAATACAAGTTACCTTTATTAGAGTAATACTGATGTCAAATAAGGAAATAATTTTGCAATACTATAATTCTTTTTCTTTCTTGAAGTAATACATCTCCTTGGTTACGTGGAATTTACAGAGATTTGAACTTTAATATGGGAAACTGATTAAAAATCTTATAAAAGAAAGTTCTGCCCTTCAGAAAAATACAACAGTGCTGCTTTGAACATTGCCAATAACATTCAAAAAACCCTGAGGTACCTTCATTGCTTTCACCCAAGTCTACTAACCGCCCATAACACAGCAGTTTTAGCTTCTTTCTATCTCCCTGAGCTCCAAATAAATGGCATCGCCTAGGAACACACCCATAGTGGGATTACACAAAACCAGGTGGTCTCTAGAGTTGTAAAGTGCCACAAAAAAGTTATAGATCCTAACAGATGCAAACATGCCCGATATGAGTATATTCAGTGAAAGCAAAAAACTCACTCTCAAAGTTATTTTGACATGTATAATGATAAAAAAGGAGAGAAAGGAGAGCTTCATAGTAAAAGAATAAGATAAGAATAAGAATAAGAATAAGAATAAGAATAAGAATAAGAATAAGAATAAGAATAAGAATAGAAAGCTGATAAGGGAAAGCATAAAGGGAAAGAACTTATTGGGAATACTTGAACTATACCCTCATTTAAAGAACTTTCAGATTTATAATCCTGACTATATTTTTTATTAGCACTGACACAAAACCAAAATACATGTATGACTAAGGAGTCTGCTCATTTTCAGGAAAAATGAGGAGTTTTTCACAAATCAAACGAGGGGATAGACTATCCCCACGATGACAAAGGTAAAGGAACTAAGGAATAGTCTTCTAAAATCTGAACAAAATATTGTAGCTATAACTAAAACTTTGTTACCATCAAAGAGAAAAGAAAAATGAAAAAGATAAAGAAAAAGTTGGAATAGAGCCAGCCTCATACATTTTGCAGATACAAGTTACTGTCAAAATCAGTCCCTACTAATATTGGGGACTTCTTTTGATCACTACAGATTAAACAAAAACTGGTCTTTCTTTTTCCTGTCTTATTCTTGCTCAAGAGAATCAAGGGTTAAAAAAAAAAAAAAAAAAAAAAAACCAAAAGAACTCTAAAAGAATGTTAGTGATACTGCTTGCCACCAGCTGTTTGTGAAGTGCTAAATGATCAGGGTGATGAATGGGTCTATTAAAAAAAAAAAAAGCAAAATCGTATTATTATGTTCAGTAACCCAGAGTAAGAGAGATGTAGGAGGTAATCAAGTAATTTGTGTTTGAGACATCTAGGAGAATTAAAATTAGCTGAAACACACCAGGTTGCAAGCTCTCTGAATTAGAAGCCATAGGCTATTCTAACTGACATACTTAGGACTTCATCATTGGACTGAGTTTGTATTTTAGCTGGTATTTGAAATATATGTATTGTTGGGGTCAAGTTTCAGCTGGGGGGGGGTGTTGGGAGTAGAAGGATGGACAGTGGTAGACACAGTATATGTAATTATAGGTAGGAAAATCCTAAATTCCAAATTTTTGGCCTTTTTCCTTCCACTTCTCTAGCTATTAAACAAATCAACCTTATTTCAAAAGGAAACTCAGGGTTTTGTCTGGTTTTCTTTACAATACAGCACTATGAAAATAAAAGGTACATATTATTGTTCTTTGGTCAACATAAAACTTGATAAAAAATATGAAAGCTCTGGTCCCGATGATTTCTCTTAAGATTTCAAGTTTAAAACTATTATTGCTATATTCTTTAACAAGCAAAAACTGTGAAGTAGGTTCAAAGGGATATTTTAAGTACTTTAAGAAAAAATATGATAGAAGAATATAATATGTTCTGATATTTGTGCTTTTACCCATAAAGTTCAGCACACATCCATAACCAATCAAAAGTCTAATAAATTTATATTTGCTACCAGACTCACTATTTATAATTTTTCTATTTACCAAATTGGTGAAGTCTTTCTAAATTAGATTTTTAACACCCTTCTGACTTTCATTATCAAGTATCCCAAGGGCATTAGCTCCAAAGAACTTTTTTGTTAAATGTAAAAGATAACAGTCTAGCATTTTTTCTAAAACCATATCCCTGGACATATTTTAGCAAATGTGATAAAAATAAGTTTCAGACACTGTTAGGCAAAGGATTGTTAATAATGAAGAACTTTTAAAAAAGCATCCAAGTACAAAGTTTCTACTTCTCAGATCTGAAAGGCAGGAGTAATGCAGATTAATAAATAAGCAGGCATAGGCACTGACATAGTAAAAACCAAGGTGGGATCACGATTAAGCACTTCTACTTTCTTTACTGGAAAAAAGTTGGGTACAGGATCAACAAGGACATAGACAAGGTCAATGACATCATGGCCCTGATCTTTAAAATCTGATTACTGGTACCATCGTTGGTTTAAAAGAGGGAGGCAATCTGATATACTCCAAAGGAGCAATGCGATGAGAAGTAATCAGACGACTGAGACCTACAGTCACTACTTCCATGAACTCACATCCTCAGGTGAGCCACTGAAACAGTTTTGCTTTCTCTAATTGTAAAGTGAGCCTCATGACTCAAAATGGCTTCCAAGATTCATGCTACCCTTAGAATCCTCTGATCCTCCAAAACTCTTCTTTCAGAAGGCAAAATGGGAAGTGAGACATATTTTAGAAATTCATTCCAAGAAAGTCAGTTTTCTTTCAGAATAAGATAAAATAAAATAAAGTTATTTATTTAAATTATTATAAATGAATTTTAGGATTATGAGGAGCAGAGTTCTTACATGTATAAATAATAGGAGAATGATACAATAGTGGGAAGACACTGTCGATGAGAAACAGCGCTTTAGAAAATAATATTGTGCAATAATACTAGAGAAAATAAGGACTACATTTAAATCAAGAGTGAATTGCCATCATTTTCATTCTGATCAGGGGGTAAATTACAACTCTGGCTGTGGCAGGACCCGTGTTCACATTTCCAAGGTGGCCATAAAATGACTAAAGAAAAGCCTTTAAGCTTACATCCAATTCTAAGATAAAGAAGGTTTCACTTTCTATTTTCTTTTGGGTGAGCATTTTCTCTCATACGATAAACTGAAGTCATAAAAGTTAAGGACAATCTTTTCCATTTTCTGGACCCTTCACAACACTGACAAACACTAAATAAAAAGCAAGAAATAAAAACAACCACGTAGAGGCCATGGCCTTAGGAAAACCTCATTCTCTCCTGTATTGACCGGTTATCTCAAAAGTTGCTTCATCTAAATTGGCAGATTCTTAGATGGTGCTTTGGGAATAGGTGATGTCAGCTCCATGTTAGAAAATTTGTGCAGGCAGCACTGGGACCAGGATGTAAACACCAGAGGCCTTCCTACAACATACTAAGTCCTTATCTTTTCTCTGAACCTTGACTGCAGATGAAGTCATTCCCAATGCTTGAGTTTATCTAATGACTCAAGGACTTGGTTGGTTTGCCGAAAAAAAAAAAAAAGGACTGTGACTTAAGTAACTTCAACTGAAGGGGCACTAAAACCTTCATAACGAAATACGGCAGGTAGAACTCTGGACCCTCAAGACTATAGGGAAAGTTTTTGGAGTGGCACGCACCCCGCAACTTATGACCTACACAACAACTAACCTGAGATCTAAGGAGAGAGGCAACTCAAGAGATCTGAGTTGTTTCATGAACTGTTTTTCAAACAGTTACTAGCAAGCTGAAAATTAACCTTCACCCAGCTGGAGAATTCAGGTAAAGGACTGGTGGAGGACACCACTGTTCTTGGAAATGGAGCACTAAAACTACTATTGACAACAACAACATGATAGACTTAAAACTTCTGAGAATAAGTAGATTAGCTTTATGAAGCTACTATATCCAAAGTTTAAACATTTAATTTTCATTTTATAAAAAATGACTGAGTTTTGTTTGTTGGCTCTCCTGGTAGCTTCAGCTCAGAATTAAAATCAAACCTTCATGGTAACACTTTCCTTAGCTGTCATTATTTTCATATCTTCTGGGTACCACTTCTCTGTCTATAGCAGGGAATTCAACTGTCCCTGTGAGGCAATAAAGCAGAGCTGTAACAGAAGACTATGTCCCATAAATTCTGTTCAAGTAGAATGTTAGGCTGGAGGAGGGGGGCAAATTTCCTTGGCCAGTATCAGCATATCTCAGCCTAATCCTCTCTGATCAGGGTGTTCGCCTTTCCCAGGTAACAGGTACCATTAGTCGATGTGCATTCTACTGCCCCAACACATCTAGTAAAATGCAAGTGGATATCCAGTTGGAAACTTGAGATTCTCCTACACACAACCATTAGGAAAGAAACCTGCCACCTGGTATGACATACAAATTGTTCAGGAGGCATTATAAAGGCAAATTTACTCATAAAACACGTACTAAACATCAACGACAACCCAGGTACTGTACAAAGCACCGAGACGACAGTCACGATGCCACAAGGAACTCGGTCTCGCAGGATCAACGGTTAAACCCAGTTCAGTCGCCACGCTCTGCCAAGACAGACAACTTGAGGAGGGGACACCTACCCACCCACCCACCCACGGTCAGCAGGAGGGAGAAGGGGGACACAGCATCACAGAATATATTCAACCCTGTCCATAAAGTTGGTGTTCAGAGCCCTCCCCAAAGTTCTTTTTCCTTCAAAGTCAGCAGACCAATTAAAAACACGTTTTCTCTTTGAAAAGTAATAGAAGAAAATTAGTTTCCACCCAGTAAGAATATAATGAGGTTTCAAATCCTAATACCTCAACTTGAAAGGGCTGCACTAAAACGAGAAAACAGCAAAACTCTCTTACTGACAAGGTCAAAGGGAAAACAAGACCTGCTCTTGCTAGCATCACACTGCTCTCCAGAAATCCTGCTTACTGAGAGGGGACCAAGTTTAACAAGACTGAATACACTCAGTACTGAGCCACGGGTAGCCCTCCAGAATAGCCACCTCCAGCAGTCACGATGCTGACTACGTATTTCACAAAAGGGCTGGAGCTACTGTTCCTTTTAACACTCCTGCCCCAACAGCTGTCTGTACTTAGGGAACAGATTTGCTCTCTAACATCGGAAAGACTGACAAAGGTTGGGAAGTCTCTAAGAAGGGAGACGGTGGGATAAAAACTGAAATATACTATCAGGTACTTTCAAAGATGAAGACCAGGGAAATCCAAAGGTAGAAATGAAACCTGCAGCAGGTGAAGGGATCCCTCATCCTAAGAATGAGGACCAGCAGCACTCGGAGATGAGCAGTGTTCTCAACAGCACATGGTAGGGTTCAAAGAGATGTGATGTGTGGCTGTCATGGAAACAAACTCTCCCCTTTCAACTTCGATAAAAATGATGCAAAAGCTATAGGATCAACAAGAAATGTGTGTATGTTTAGTTGATCTGGGCTCTACAGAAACAACACTGGCACCCTACGTGCCCAAAGAACAAAGCAGTTCTCTGACTTACAATCATTGCAGATTGCCTGGCTGGAAAATGGTTTTTAGTCTTATTGATATTTTTTGTCTTTATTAAACTGAGAATGGGAGCAAAAAGCTCACAATTTTCACAGGATTTGATACTCCAAGTATCTATATTTTGATGAATATAGATTTTCATTGCATTGGTGGGACTGCCATGTACCATCACTGAAATAACTTATTTTTAGATGTGATGTTTTGTTATTTGCTCCTTAAAAAAATCAATGTAGATGATTTGTTAAGTTAAAAAAAAAAAAACAGCACCACATTCTTCATAAATTCCTAAGGAGCCCAGAGCAACACTGACAAGGGAAAATAAATAGGACGAAAAAACTTATTAGCTGGACTCAACTCCAGTGACCTCCTTTGGTACCCTAAGATGCAGTAATTTTTCAAATGTTTAGCTTATTGCCATCCAAGGAGATGGCAGTAAATTCAGGCCACTACACAGAGTCTGAAAGTGCATGTAGGTCACTGGAGCTCTGGGCTTCAGTAATTCAGAGAAAGGACTAAAAGCAAACAAACAGAAGGCAAACATGGAGGACCTTAGCACAAGAAAGGCATTCTTCAGTTTCTAAAGAGTCCGAAACAGAATCCAAAATATAAGACTTCAAGGAATAGTAAGTTACATCTCTGTAAAAAAATACACCGTGACTTTCATGAATGTAAGATGTCACTGAATGAGGATGTGCCTATCACCGTATACCAAGTTTCTGTTGCCACTTGAATAACTTGCTCCCCATACGATTATGTGAGGCTCCAAATTAAAAAAGCATCAGTTTGCTGTTTCCACACATTTATACATCTGGATGCATTAAAGACAGCCAATAAAGACTCTGGCTACCGGTGAACTAAAACACTCTGGAGAGAGAAGAGGCAAAAATATAACCTACGAATTCATTCAACACACACATATTTATTGAGTGCCTCCTACATGTCAGTCACGGGGAAAGCACCTGGGACTAAATAATGGATAAAAAGCAGCCTAGTGGTCCAGATAAGGGGACTAGTAGGCACGACTCTTTGTGGTAAGGACACATCCCAAATATTTCTGTAGGCTTGGTAGGGCCTGCAGGAACACCTTTGTAGCCTTGCTATGTCCTGTCAAGGAGGGATGGCCAAGAACATCCGACTTCTAAGCTGAGTCCCGAAAGGGGAGGAGTTGTCAAGCTGGGGATGGGGATGGGGAAGGGGAGACAGCAAAGGCTAGAGATGAGAGCTTGGCTCATCTAAGGCACTGCTGGTGTTTCATTCAGTACAACTCACCAGAGGGGCTGGAAAAAAGGGATGCTGCAGGGATTGAGGAGCCGGGTCACAGGAGGAACAGAAGCATTTACACAATTCCTGGGGGAAATCGTAGATTAGAAAGAAGTTCAAATCATGAGAAAAGTATTACAAGACATAAAGAAACCCATCTCAGATTAATGGAAATTAGTAAAAACTCATTAAGCATTTAGAAATATCATTTCTCATAGCATGAACAGTAGGTCAAGTCTGACTATACTTTCACAGTTTGGGTGCTTATTCTTGCACTGTACTTGTTTTGTGATTTATTTTCATACACTTCATACATTACTGTCAGTTTTTTGAGTTTTATGGTTAGTGTACATACATAACTAATTATTTAACTTGTTACAACAACGTAGGTTTGATGTGCATGTGGGTTCCACAGTTTACATCTTTTTCACAGCCACAGACTGTGTTTAACCCAAGTCCTGCAAATGCATGATAATGGTCAAAGCAGACATTGAGCGAGAATAACGGGGCACTCATACAACTCCATCACCACTGCTGAAAAAAACCTCAGTGTGAACTTGATGGGAAATTTCATCTTCATCAATAATGAACGATTACATAGGAGCAGTTATAAAAACAATTGTATTATACCAACTTACAAATGGGTTGTATGCCAGTGGTACATTTGTAAATAAGTTGCTTAGAACCCAAACAACTTCCCCCAGGAGGAATGCCGTCCTTGGTAGTTCGTCTCCCTGACTAGCCTACAGATGGCTACCTGCCACCGAAGACAACTCAGAAGGAGTTCAGTTGTACCTAGCAACCAGTAACCTTGGCAATCAACCCTCAGGACCCAACATAAATGACTTCCTCTTCTTGTTGATGGTTTCCAACACCCCAGAGCAGAATTAGTTCCTCTCCCCTGGCATTTAATACGCTGTGCATGAATGTCTACATGCCATTTCCCCCAGCAGGACTCAGCCTAAATCCTGGCACAGAAATTAGTCACGACTTCCAGAATTACACTTCTCCTGGGGGAGCTCAGAAACGTCCAGGAGGTATTTCCTGCTTTTCCTACCCTCCATCCCTCTGCCTCAGGCCCTGCCTTAGGAAACGAAGGGCAGCAGGGCAGAGTCGCACCAGAACCGCAGTGAGCGGGGAAGGGAAAGAGCAGGGGGAGGAGAGGGGTCTGCTCCTGCTCCCGCGGCAGTGGACTGTGTGGTGGTAAAAGGACGCATGTGAAGCGTCCGGGCACAGGCAGAGCACCTCAGCGGCTAACCACGCCAGGAGCAACGCAAAGCTGAGGCTGTGTGTATGTTAGAGATCTGGGATCCTATTCGTACACCGGAAAGGCACAGGTTGTCCTTTAAAGATGTAACATGAAGATATGTAACATGAAGATCTGGCTTTAATAGGAATTTAATAACCTACAGGTCAAAGGAAAATAATATTCCCATGATATCTTCAAAGCATTTAGAGGAAAAAAATTGCAAATAATATCTGCTTTATAAAGTCTTGCCTAACTGGCAAGTTTGCCAGAGCATATAAATTCTGTGACGAACCCTGTGCTGCCATTAGTTAGCAGGTGTGTAAGATTTATAACAAAACACTTTCCATCAGGTAAGCCTTCCTAAGACAGGGAGAGAAGATCACTCTTGCCTGAGCTCATCCTTTATTTACTGCCCTATCTTTAATACTCATTCATATTTCCTGTGTACCAGGCACCAGGCTCACTTTCTAAGTCCTTAATAAGTGTTCTCTCACTGAATTATCACAACATCCCAACTACGTAGTTGGTATCTATTCCCTGTTTTCCAGAAAAAGACACCTATGAACCCATAAACTCTGTCTCTGGAGTCTGCCCTCTTAACTGTTACAACAGGTAAAAAGTGAATTACAAAAGAAAAAAAAGAAAGGAAAAAGAAAAGAAAAGAAAGAAAGAAAACCAGTTTTGTATGTATAAAAAAGCCAAAAGGAATCTCATCCAATATTAGGCCAGAAGTAAATTTAGCAAGGAAAAGCTGTAAATATGTCACTATTATTTTAAGGACAGAATAACCAACAGGTAAGGCCTGATTATATGGATTTGAATCCCAACTCTGCCCCTTGTTATCTGTGACTTTGAGCAAGGTACTTCATCTCAGGATCTGTTTCCTCATGTGTAAATGGTTGTCTGTAAATGCGTGTCTGGCACATGGTAAAAGTTCCGTATGTAGTAGCACTACGCTGTGGGCTGAAATGTATGCCCCCAAAATTCGTATGTTGAAACCCTAACCCCCATGTGACTGTATTTGTAGATAAGGCCTTTAGGGAAGTAATTAGGTTAAATGAGAATATAAAGGTGAGGCCTTAATCTACAAGGATTAGTGTCCTTCTAGGACGAAGAGACACCAGAGATCCCTCTCTCCCCATGTGTGCACAGGCCATCCGAGGACATGACTGTCTACACGCCAGGAAGAGAGCCTTCACCAAACACCAACCCTGACTTAAACACACTGACCGTGATTATATAAAGTTTTCTGCACTTAGGTCAGTATTGCTCATTCTACAACATCACAAGCATGTTCCAGACTTAACTGTCTCCCTCAGTAAGTAGCTCCAGAGGTGAGGCCATGTGAGACAAATCAGGTTGCCAAGTCATTTACAGTTCTCTCACTGCCAGACCAGCTCAGCATGAGAAGTAGAGTTTGTGGCATAGACATCTTCCTCTTGAATCCAAATTAAAAGGAAAATGCCACAAAAGGCAGATGGAACAGACATTTTTAGGGAACAAGTAGTCTTTTGAAACAAACAAAAAATCACAAATCTGGTATAGGACACTTTTGTCAGCTGGAATTTGAACTCACCAGTATTTGATGTGGGTCCAATAATTACTAGTAACCAGTAGTATAAAAATAAATTAAAACTGTATCAGAAATATCCATACTTAATCCAGAAGGATAAGGAAATTATAAAAATAAAAAAAGGATAAATGTGTTGCCTAACTAGATATATATGGTGGAGAAATATAATCTTTGCAGAATTATCAGAAATAGCTTAAGTTGCACTAAATTTCCTTTTCATATGGCTGATTCAAAATATTTCAAAAATGGATCACTGATGTGGCTTTACTGGAGCAGATAAACAATCAGGAATGTCTTAATATATATTTAGTAAACAGTATCATTTAAACAAGGAATAAAATTCATAAGTGATTTATTAATATGAAAAAACATTCTGTTGTACATATGCAGTATGGGAGATAGTTATTTCTGAGACAAAGGGAAAGTCACAGCTGTAGCACGCCAAAGAACCGGAAGATTCTTAGATAATTAGGCTGAGCAACACTCCAGCATAACAAAACCAGTGACACTACGCTCTCCACACCAGAGTTCCAACACACTCTCAGCTCCCCAAATTTGTGACTTCAGTAGTTTCAAGTAAGAGATTCAATTCTCATCGTCACTCATCAAGCAAATTCTAAACAGCCTGCCGACTTGTAGAGTTAGAAAATGCATAAATATTAAGAGTAGAATCTGATAATCAAAGCTGAGAAAGCTATTAGTATGTAGTGAGGGATTTGAACAATGACACAACAACAACAATCAACTGCCTGTTGATTCAGTTTGCCTCAGACTATGATGTTTAGGTAGGGCCTGTTAAGCACTTTGGGTCACCGTAGGAGAATTATACTAAAAAATACATCAACGAAAAAAAGCTTGATTCGGGCTAGGTGTACCTACTGGACTTACTCACTACAGGATCACCTATCTTTAAAAAAGCATCTCTTTTTCAAACCAATAAATCATTAACATCTGCAGTGACCTGCATTTCTGATGAAAATAAATTACTTAATTTTTAAGTAGCTCAATAATGAAAAGCAATTGTTACCACTGTTGCAGACCAAGTCAGCTGACAGCTGAGTCCTTATTGCCAAAACCTCTCTGTTTTGAACTGAAAAGTAAATGATCAGTTTTAAACGTGACTTTAGCCTGTGATGCAAACAACCGTGGAAATCAACTTTAAGGATTCAGCTTGGGTAGTCTTAGCTGACAAAGTGATCCAAGTCTCAGGTACAGATGTTTACATGTACACTTTCATTATAATTTTATAACAGAATTAAATTGGGCCTTAGGATTTCATTCACTGATATTTTGATACTTTGCTTATATTATCTGCAATCGTGCATTAAAGTCATTAATCTGCTCTAGTAAATTTCCAAGAATCTAGCACCAAGCTACAAGGCAGATTAAAGTTCTGGTCACTACATTCTCCTTGAAAGTAAACATGCCCCGAAATACAGGAGGACCATAAAAAAGCCGTTCAGGTGTTAGACCATGAAAACAAATCACTATTATTAAATGTCACTAAACTCCACTCATCCAATGACAGAGGGCAACACACTTTAAACACTGCCTCCTAGAAATGGGATGTTCCCTGTTCTCTGAACGATGTGACAGACTAAGGACGGTACAGATTTGCCAGATTTCCACTGTCCATATTAATGTTCAACCCCACTCAGATTATAATGCTTGTTGAGCTTCACATTAAAAAAAATGCAATGATATATCTTGCTTTCTTTCTAAACCAGATGGAATTTCTCAGAATAGGAAAAACAAGTGTTTTTACTTCTGTTCTCTTCAAATGACACTGTACAATATTCATGTTGTCTGTATATGCAGAGGTTTATAGCCCCTAAATTTAGCTGTTACCAACCCAGATATGTAGCTGCTATTCACTGTAATATCACTGGACCAGTGCAAGTCAGGAATTACCTTAGACTTGTACTAAAATGGTTCTAAACATTATTGGTGATAAATACAGTTTGTAAAAAAGCTCTGTAACAAATATACAAAACTGTTTAACAAAAGCCTTTAAGCTATCATCTGAAATATTCTATAAACACATTTTTATTATTTATAAATTATTTAGAACACACTTCTAGAATGTATACATTATTTTAAAATCTTCGTTTCATGCAAGCTTTCCTTTCTTTCTAGATGATGACCAATTATTTGCCCATAACTATCAAAGGCTAAAATGCTTTAGAAACCAAATTCTATAATTTTAGATAATAACCAGTCCTGCTAAGGTTTCTATAGTTACCCAGGAAAGGGTCATGACTGAAACACATACACTCTCTCTGATAATTAACCACATCATGATAGACTGACAACACTTAATGATTAATTAGGCTAAGAACTCAAATCCTTAGCAGGAGGTAAAAGCACAGAATTTCATAATGCAGCGAACACCTCCTAGAGAGACAAAGAATACAAATAGAGCTAAATTTTAAAATGCAGGTTTGCAAATTCAGTATTGCTAATATAAATGTCTCCTTGGGAGTCTCACAGCAGAAGAAATTAGGAATTCTCTGCTTGCCAAATACAGCCACACAATCACAATGAAGCCTTTGCAAAATAGCTCAACTTGATTCATTCAATGCTACCTCGTATACAGAATTCACCATTCTCCTCTCCACCATTTAATGAAATACAGTTTATAGCTACTTCAGAGAGCAAGCTGGATGTATCATCTGTGGGCTAAACCTTACTCTGTTTAGAGCCTTACAGCTTACAAAGTATTTTTGCATCATCTTACACCTGATTCAATAGGTAAGAGTGCCTGAGCCCAGGATTGGGAACTATACCTCAGTCTGGCCTCAAACATCACCCACTCTATTGCTTACTAGCCACGTGACCTAGGATTGCTCAGAAGGTTATTTTGTCATGATCTTGCTTAATCAATACAGCAGTCGGCAGGAAACAAGGGAAGGCAAAGACCATGAGACATGTTAAGTCTTCGGTTCTTTAAGTTTCCAAGTTCCTCTACTTTCCTATCAAATTACCAGAATGTTCCATGTCTGACTATATTGTTCTGGTCTTCAAAAAACTGTCAACCAAAACATGATCCACATTATGTCCTCGGTTTAACTGAGAGATGTAAGAAATGACTAGTTACTAGACAGTTTATTAAGTATTCCTAACGACCCATGTGAACAATTCACATCTGTTCCACTAAAGCCGTTATTCGTTTACCTAGAATATGTTTATTGAACAGCTGCTATCTACCAGGTACTGCATTGGGGATTTAGTAATTTTTAAAAAACTGGAAAGAACTCCTGGTCTCATGGAACCTCATTCACTGAACTATGTAAGGAACGGGAGTACAGAAGGAAGTGGACACGCCCAGTCAAGGGTCTCAAGGAAGGTTTCTATAAAGAAAAACTCAGAGGGTAAAGGGAGGAGGAGTTGGCCTAGGGACAGGGGCAGGCTACAGCATCTCAAGCGTGGAAAACGCACGTGCAGAAGAAGCACGTCTGAAGAGAGTCTGACACCTTGAAAGATGGACAGAATGGCTGAAGCCACATGAAAATGGAGTGAAAAGGTTTGAGATGAGGCTGATACAGCAGGCGGGGTGCACAGTACTACACTTTGTGGGCCACGTGGAAGATTTTGGTCTTTATCTTAAAAGTATTAAGAAATCACAGAGAAGGTGAAATCAGAGAGTAAAGTGATCAGAAGGGCACACTGAAAGGAGCACTGTCACTGACATTAGGAAAATGGATGGAAGGGGGAAAGAGCAGATACCATGGCACCAGTTAAGAAGATGCTGTAGCAGTCAGTCCAGGCAGTAGAGGGCAGCTTGGGCTAGCGTGGTGGAAGTGAAGTCCATAGGAAGAATTCACTGCGTACTCTGGAGGTAGAGTCAACAGGACTTGGCAACGAGTTGCTTGGCAGTGATGAGAGAAGATACTGAAGTGACTAGTTCTAGTTTTGTAGTCACTATTGACTCAACCACACGAGAAATCTAGACCCGCCCCACACTGCCCTTCACTGCTGTCATCTAAGTTCAACCACCTGACAAAGTAGACACATCCTACCCACGATCATGTCTCAGGTTTCCACTCCTCTCTACTCTCACCGTCATCGCCTCGGTGCAGGCTCTTGTGAGCAACTGCCCCAAGTGTTCTACATCTCTGCAATCTCTCTCAATTCCAACACCATCTCCACCTTACCAGTACGATTTTTTCTCTAATGACAGAGGTGACTGTCATTTCACAGCTTCAAAATGTTCAATGTTTCTCAAGTATTAAGAGAATTACCACACAGTAACATCCTACTCAGCAAGAGATATTTTGCAAAACGCTGTTTAACAAAGCTACAAAAAGCAGGACATAAGAAAAGGGTAACAGTCTCAAGGGTATAGAATAAGACATGGTTTTGGCCACCTTCCTGTAAATTCATGGATAAACCTTCCTGTTTCTTTCCATTACTGTCACCTCTGCCTCCCTCTCCCCACCTCCACTGACACGCAAAGTCGTGTACCAGAAGAGCACTGGCCTGAAGCCAGGAGGCCCGCGTGCTAACCAAAAAGCACACTGCTTCCAAACGTCCTGACGAGTACTCGCTACAAAGACGGCAAAATGGGTTTCCTGCTCACTTCAAATGCTTTCTAATCCTCAGGGTTATTTGATCACTACTGGGTAAACTGATAATGTCCTGTGCAGCTTGTTTACAGTCATCTTTCTGGACTTTGATTCTTCTTAGTCTTCACTAATTTGAAACTCAGCCTTCTCCACGACAGGAATGAACATTTCACTGGGTTTATTTATCATCTCCGCTGCCGCCAAGGGGACATCGTGCAGTGCTCAGACGTAAACCTTTGGCAGCTTTCCTACTTCTGCTGGGACATTGTCACGTACTCACGTCCCCTTTTCCGTATCACACAACAACTCCTACTTTATCCACCCCCATTTGTTATTCCTCTCCTTAAGATCTCTGGACCACCAGCTAGGCATAATAAATATTAATATAATCCTCCTCTGCTGGGCTTGAAATTTCCCTCCTTACACGAAAGAGAAAGAAGAATCACCCCCAAAGAATGCCACTCGTTTCTAGTTCGAGTTTTGTAGAGTCACTGTTTGTTCAACCTCACTAGCAACTTTGGAGGCACCCAGCAAAGTGAACCCAACACCCTAAAGCTATCCACCCAGATCTCTCAAATCCTCTCTCTGGTGCCTTTGGTTCGACTTAGAATCCTACCATGGTGGCTGTGTGGTTTGGCTGCTCAGGCCCAAGACAAGTTTTCTAACTCTAAAATGGTAGCCAAGTTTAATTATTTAAAGGCAAAGTTTCACAATTATGTTCTGTCTATACGGAAAAAACCAAAAGTGCTTAGAAAAGGGAGTCGTAAATACTGCATACAATTTCTGCATTTGAGAAATGGCCACTTGCCTACTTAAGACCTAAATAGCATAATAAAATATTACAACTGCCAGCTAGATTACCACGAAATGATGTTCTATCACTAATGATCTATTCTGTGCTCACACAGGTAACCTCAAGAGGAAGCTATTCTATTACCTCACCTCTGAGGCTACAAGTTCATCCAGAATCCATCTTCAATAAATCAACTTTATATTAAAGAGCTTATTCAATTAATGCTTGTCATCCTATCAAACCACTCCTGCAAACCCTGAAGGCTTTCAACTCCTGTTCTACTCACTCATGTTGGTCCCAGAGCTAGAAAACATATCAACAACTGTAATTACTATCTGAAGAGTATTGCAGCATTTCAGCAAAATTTCTCAAGAGACTGTGTCATTCAATAATTTTCCTTACAGAAAAGGTTAAATAACAACAAAAGTTTATTTTGAACATTGTCAGACCATGTGTTTGGTTACTGGCAGGTTTTTTTTTTTAGCTAGTAAACCAGAATCCCAGCGTTTCTGCTGACAAAACAAATGAAAGGAAAAGCAAACTTCCATGATGAAAGTTCACCATGGCAGCGCTCATTCTTACGCAAGCATTAAGGATTGTGGGAAATAAGGTATCACACAATCTCCCCCAAGAGAAGCAGCGGTACCTACAAGCCAAAAGGATGGAAAATGCCACCGAATAGTCTTCCTGATTTAATTACGGTGTTCGGTTTCTCTTCTCAGATGCTAACAGAGTCCATGCATTAAGGACATCAGCCAGAAACTGAAGCCCTAAGAAATAACCAGAAGAGACAGGTAAATCAGCCAAATTACTCCCTGGGGCTTTAAATGGAGGTGGGGATGGCAAACAAGAGGTTTACACACACAGTGGGCATCATTCTATTACAAGGGAGAAAAAAAGTCATCACGAACCTCAGCCAAGTCATGGGTTGAGATCCTGGGTTTGACAGTGAGAAGTCCCTGGATTTAAATCCTGTCTCCATCAACTCTAACTGCATAACCAAGAACAAGTTAATTAACCTTAAACCTTCATTTACTCAACTCAAAATAAGGGTAAGAAGACTGACTTCATAATATGTTTTGAGGATTAAGAGAGATGACATTATGTGAAGTCTTAGGATAGTTTCTGTCACGTGAACATTCAATTATTATTACTATCATGAGTGGCTATATCTATGATCAATATTTGATATAACAGACTTCACTGAAAAGAAGGGCCATTTTGTAAAGCTGTCCAGGGTTAGTGCTTAAACTTCTAAGAGCCAAAAATGCTTGTATGCAGTGTACCTCACTTCCTCACAGCTCAGACATGAGGCTTTTCTTATCAGTGTTTTACCAATTAAATTATTTTAACCACTGTATTTTTAAATTATCCAACAAAGTCATCTTCAATAGACACAATTAAACAAATTTGAAACCCTCAAGGTTTCTGTAACCCAGAAATTCAGGCAACAGGCATTTCCACTGACAATAAGAAAAGAAATTACCCATTTGGAGGATATACATTGGCATTTTTAGATCTCTAGAGACCATTCAAATGAAGTATTTCTTACAAAAATACTACCGTAAATGGGAAGGAATTACTAGTCTTTACAAGTGTGCAGAAATGCCATGATTTCTTATGGGAAACATTAGGCACAATTTCTTTCCTTAGTTCCAAGTATAAATAACTGAAGAGTAATAATCAAGTAGACAGAGACGATGAAAGATGTACTGGGCAGATTCTGACTGTGGGTGTGATTTTGGAAACATACAATGTGATAAAACGGTAAAGTTTTCCTAGCAGTGCATATGCAAAGGTATTATGACTGTTTTTCAGTTATACATCAAAAAGCATTTTCTAAAAAATGATTCCAAGAGAGAAGTCATAAAAAAGTAGGATACACAAGGTTTAAGCACAAGCAGGAGAGAAAGCAGTAGGGAGGTGTCTGAGCTGTTGAAGGATCTAACATAGGTTTTAAAATAAGCAGCATTTGCTGACCTCAAGCTGGAGCCCTGCTTCCATCCCACACCTCCTCTTGATCATTTGAAAATGGGATCTTTATACCTACTCAAGCTTAGTTCCTTTGAATAGTCATTTTTTAAACAATTATACCAACAATAATGTGCCACAACTAAGTCCACAGAAGGAGGACAAAATAAAAACTCCCCATCCTCATACAGCTTGAATGCTAATGGAGGGAAATATACAATACAATGTGACAGGCAGTAGTAAGTGCAGCAAAGGAAAATAAAGCAAGAAAATAAAGATGGAGAGAGTTGCTGTTTGAGACACGGTAGTAAAGACAGACATCTGAGTCCACAGCATCTCCTGTACACTGAATGTTTACCTCCAGAATTCATATGTTGAAACCTAATACTCAGTGTGATGGTATTAGGAGGTGAGGCCTTTGGGAGGTGATCAGGTCATGAGGGTGGGGCCCTTATGAATGGGATTAGTGCCCTTATAGAAGAGAACCCCACAGGTGTCCCTTCCACCATACAGACAGAACCAGAAAGCAGGGAGGGTCTTACCAGACACCAACTCTGCCAGCACCTTGATCTGAGATTCCCCTTTTTCTAAAACTGAGAAATAAAATTTTTGTTGTTTATAAGCAACTTAGTCCATGATATTTTTGTTATAGCAGTCCAAATGAACTAAGCATCTGAGCAGAAATCAGAATGAGACCAGGCAGTCATTAAATATCTGAAAGAAGAACCTTCCATCCAGGTCTAGGAAACAGAAGGTACAGAAGCTCCCATTTGGGAAACTACAAATTCAAAATACAGCACCGAAGCTAGTGTGGCCAGAGTGTAGGGAGGGAAAGAAAAGGGTGAAAAAATGAGGCCAGGGTGGCAGGAGATGGATCCACTCCAGGACAAACCCTTTGGATTTCATTCTAAGTGTGACGAAAAACCATTAAATCATTCTGAGCGGGATGTGGCATCATCAGATTTATCATTTTAAAACACCCTAGCAGGGATATGGGGGGTATGGATGGAAAGAGGAAGTCAGGATGAAAGGCACAAGGGAGAGAGGGCAGGAGGCTCTTGCAGTGAGTGGTCAGAGAGAGATGATGGAGGCTTGTACTACCATCCAAGGCAATGATGGAGCTTACAAGAATACTTGGCTTCTTACATATTTCATAGGTAAAGCTAATTTCGTATTTCAGAGGTAAAGCCAAATACTCAATATGACTTTGTTAAAAAGACAGTCATCTTCTACCAGTTTCTTAAAGTTAAGACTTCCAGGATCATTTAAGTATTTATCACTAATAGACATAATTGATATAGATAGATTTAATTCTCCCAGAGAAGAGAAAAATTATCTTAATAACACTGATGTAAAACATATGTAAAGTCAAAATAATAAAAGTCTTTCATGAAGCATCCAGAAAGCTGAAAGTTGAAAATGAGGAGCTGGCTTTGAACATATTAAATTTGCAGGTGTACTTCTTCCCAGCAGCCCAAACTACTCTAAGCTAGCATATGTCAACGAAAAATTAATCAGTTTATCTAAGAAAGAATAGAAAAATTTATTTGAGCCAAATTTGAGGATTATAACCCAGCAAGAACATCTCAGAAAGCTCTGAGAACTGCTCCACTGGTTAGAAATCAAAGCACAGTTCTATAAGTTTTTTGAGACAGAGGGCTGTACATTAAATGACATATTGACAATTTACATAATCCTGATCTAAGCGTCATCCTGGTGGGTCATGTGACCCCGTACAAGATCAGGAAGGAATATTATCTTTTCAAATTTGTCTTCTTGGTGCTAGGAGAACATCGCTCTTCATGGTTGAGCTGGTATTTTTGTCAATGGGGGAGGTTTGGTCAATACATAATGCAGACACACAGTGCCAAGTGAGTCAGGGAGAGGGAGCAAAAGAGCCAAGAATAATTTTTTTCTTTCAACTTATCTTTTCTTGCCATAAAATATGAATATTATTTCACACACACATCCATGTTTTTCCCACAACTTTTAGAGATAGCTATAATACATGTTGTTTTATGTAAATCAGACAAAATACAACCATTTTCCACTTGTTGCATTTCTATGGGAATACTCAAAATTAACATTCACATCCTTTACAAAACTCAGCATTATTGTAATTTTACGGAGAAACTATATTTTCCATAATTAATTTTTCTATTACTTACACCAAACTCTGTCTCTGCCTCCTTAAAAAAAGTCCTTGTCAATTGCTCCCTTAAGAAAATGCAAACTATAAACTACATAAACTTCCTTTATATTAAACTTGAGCGGCGGCTGAGGGATCAAAATACCTGAAAAAATGAAATATAATTTATTTCTATTAAAACCACAGGCCTTAAAAAACAGAAATAGTTAATTATACCTCAGAATCCTAACCCATTGGGATCACTTGCAATTGTGCTTGTCTGTGAAGTAGACTTTTGCCACCACCAACTCTGGTCTCTGCTAGGAGTAAGCAAATAGCAGTAACTTGGTTACTGTGGTTACGGTGCTAGATCCACAGAACAGGAAAGCCTTAACTCTTTCAGTTCTGACTCTAAGAAGGTAAGTAACATGCTATGTCTTCTTGCCTTGTGAAACATCATTCTATGGATAAACACCTGATTTCGGGAAATTAAAAATGTACACTATATATACACATTAAACTACCATCGTAAACAATGATGCGAAGGCTTAGTTAGAAATAGCCTCATCTCCACGTTCAATGCGGACTTGTTAAAAAGAAAGTCACTCGTCAATTTGTTTTATTCAGGCAAAGAGAAGATAAAATAAGCATGAATCGTCCTAAGGAATTCTTGGGATTTGAAGCTATTAAATGGGTAAACAATCAAGTGTATAAAAGTTTATAAAAAATCAAGTTCCAAAAAAGACAACAACCTAAAACTCCTTTTGTCCTTCTATCATAGTAAATTTAGAAGTCTTGCACGATGAGCACGTACTACATTATGTAGTTAAGAGATTCTTAAAAGTCACCCTCTAGAAGTCGGATGCAGAAAGGACTACTGCTGTTATACACAAGCGACAGTGACATAAAAATGTAAAATCCATACCTGTGAGTGGAGGTATTTTTAAAGACATTCAGAGAAAATGTCTCTAAATCAAACACAGATTTTACAAGATTCCATGACAAACTATAATTAACCACAAAGATATGGTATTGTACGGTAAAATTCTCTTGTTATTCTCCAAAGCTGGGCTTCCTGATGGCAAAGCCATCGCTGGGTGTCCCTGAGCAGTGCCCCTCACCAGGCCGCGGGCAGACGAGTTCACAGAGACTCCAGGCGAGGGACCCAACAAACAAACACACACACACACACACACACACACACACACACACTCCAACTGAGGAGCTCAAGACAAAAGACAAAAAGCGGACCCCATTTTGAAATGGAAGGGGGAAAAGAAAAATCTATAAATTACTGTAATTACTTTAATAGCCGTTCCAGAAAGGATCCTGACAAAGGCCTGGTTTCCTCATGCACGCACACATGCCGGCTCTGATCCTTAAGGGGGCCAGGCTATTCTTATCCACAATTCTTACCTAACACCAGCGATTTGCCCAACAATGAGCCTAATTGATATCATTTCAATTCTCTTCTGATTGGACGTTTTTCCTTCTCCCAACAGAAACATGACAATCTGTAACTTATTTGTTTGGAAAAGCAGAGCTCGGGCTGCTGTTTGCCAAAATTACACAAGAGAGTAAATTTTTTTCTCAATGTATCATGGTCAATGACAAAACAGCCAGAGACTCCTGACAGAAGAAGGTGTCTGTCAGATGTTAATACGGGTGGAAGGTGGGAGAAGCATGAACAGAAGGTGGGGTGTAAGCTGGTTCTGGGTGGTGCCAAGGGCTGTGAGTAAGTGGGAGTAGATCTGTTCCTTCAAAGGGGCAGAAAAATGAAAATGCTGCGTGAACCTCTCAAAAACTATCACGCCTGATGCACAGCAGATCTGTAAAAATATTTGTTGATGGAGTGAATGATGATCATTTCTGAGATTTAACCCGGCACATTCTCAAAGACAATGACACATTATTTTGAACATACAAGCGACAACAGAGAATACTCCAGCCCAGACTTTCCTACAGGAATATTACCATTAAGTTAATTTCGAAACCAACTCTGCAAAATCATTTACTTCAATCAACCCCTTATTATAATCTCATAATATACTATTTTATAAAAGGGCACCTTTCTACTTCATAAGCTTGAGAAGCATATTAGTTTGCTGGTTGTTTCCTCAATTTTTTTAATTTGAATTCCTCTATGCTTTTACTTTTTAATGGCATTCATATCTGTATTTCCCTTTTACGAGGATGAATATAAGCTAAAGATTTCATAATTACACTAGAATCCTGCCCTAAACTTACCAAAGGAATTGAAACTTCAATCGCTCATAGAACATGAAACAAAGTGTTAACAACACTAATATTTTCAGGAGTGCACTTTAGACAAAAATATGAAGGAAAGTACAACAAATAATAGTTGCTGTGAATAGTGGGCAAAAGTAGAAGTGAATTCCAAGGGGCTTTTTTTTTTATTATATACCTTTATGATATGTGAATTTTCTATAATAAGTAGTGCTTTGTGATCAGAATATTAAGGTTTTTTAAATCGTATGTACTACTTAAAACAGAAAACAATCGATGAGATTCAGAAGCAAGTTTCTAAGAATTGTCAGGTATTGATCAGATAAAGCAGAGCAGCTTTCACCTGTTTCATCACTCTAATAAACTATTATTCCATACTTTTTTTCTGGCTATTATGTAAAATAAAATATAAGGAATTACTTGCAAAGTCAAAGCATGATTTAAACACAAATATCAAGTTTGTGATAAAAGAAATCCACACCAAACCAACACTGAGAGTAGAATTTTGTAACTTACTCGTTTTTAAAGCAGGCCAAGTAGCACAGGAAACCATTTATATTAACTGCTTCCTTCATAACCATTTGTTGGCTATACCAATTGCACTAGCTCGACAAGTTCAATGGGCTCTAAATTGCTTAAATTACACTCTGTTTCATACTCCAGCACATCAAGTACCACTAAATATTTCAACTGTCCTTGTCAAGCATCTTCTAAGGCAAGGCCTACAGGTGTTACGAAGATTCAGGGCCATTTCTTCCATTATTAGTTTGTAGCCTAAGGGCCCCTGACAAATGATCTACTTCTATTTCCCACAGCCCCTTCAACAGAGGAAGATTGAATGGTACTCCTTTCAGGCTTTTTACTTTTAATTGCATAGCAGTAGGAGAGAAGAAATAATACAGTTCAAAGTTCTGAAGTTACTCACACCTTGGACCATCTGAAGGAAGTCATAGAACTCAATTCCCTTATTTCACAGTCAAGGGACAGAAATATAGGGGGTCACAGTCACACAGGTGTCAACAGGGTAAGTCAAGACCAGACCTCCAATTTCTCCAATCCAAGGAACACCACCTCATTCCACTCATCTTACTGCAGTAATGAGATTCAACTGACCAACGATTCTCTAATTTTAGGGAGCAACAAAACAAGCCCTG
Source organism: Camelus bactrianus (assembly GCF_048773025.1). NCBI lineage: Eukaryota > Metazoa > Chordata > Mammalia > Artiodactyla > Camelidae > Camelus > Camelus bactrianus. The sequence continues at coordinate 75,644,381 of NC_133543.1, forward strand.
CAAGGCTTGTTAAAACTCAAATTGCAGGCCTCCACCCATTCAGTAGCTTTTGGATGAGGCTGAGGATTTCTCCCCCAAACAAGTTATCAGGCGATGCTGATGCGGCTCTGGTGACCACGCTGAGAACCCACGGCATCATCACCATCGACCCAGAGGAGCTGGCTGACTTCTGTTCTATCCTGGAGCTGAGCCAGTTGAATCCTATGGAAAGGTTATTTCCCCAGTTAAAACCTGGCTTGTTATAACAAAAAAAATTAGCTCGTTGGTGTAAATCTCCATTTAACTTTCTCTCCATAACCCAGAAAATGGTCCAGAGATGACCTTTAAATTCATTCCTCCTCTCCCCACCCAAATCCCACTGGAATACCAACCAGAATTACATAAAATGCAACAGTTCTTCCTAAATTGATTTTTTAAAAATTGTCAAACGCTCAAATGAGTCTAGAAGCCAGGCAGGAAATATAAATGGGTGAAGCAGGATAGTGTTACATGAAAATAAAGTTAACTATTGCAGCCACAGAATGTCTGTCTTAACCAAACATGTTTTAAATTTAAGTTAAAAATGCACCACACACACACACATCCATCCTTGCATGCCAAATTCAGCCTGCAGGTCACGCAGCCAACTTGCCTAGATTTAAACTAGGAAAATTCAGTATCAACATCCAGGTTTGTTCCTCTGTTTATTCAAGATTAAAAAAAAAAATTATTAGTAAAGCCTATCAAAATTGTGAAGAAATCTTCCCACAGAAAAAAAAAACTTGGTCTCTAGGAAAATAAATATCTTTAAGTATAGGCCAAATATTCATTTCCTAAGTATTACGTAGATTAAGAAATTCATTATTCTATGACCATGGAAGAAAACTGGGTCTGATCAACAACCAATACATATTATCTTTTCACATTATAAGTACTAAATAGTGAACAACCATGAATGGCCTGGTATATGTTACTACATACTTTCACCAAGTCCATGAGACTCAATATCTAAGCAGAGGTATTAGCCTTAACAGTGCTCCAAATATTCTTCAGAGCTCATAAAATAGCTTAAAAAAAAAAAAAAACCCTCATGGTATGCACCAATCAGGAATTTCTGCTATCAACAGTAAAAATGCACTATTTACCTCCTTTAAAAAATAAGTTCATAAAGTCCTATAATCCTTTAAAATCAATTTCACTTTCTGTAAGATCCATCTTCTTCAGTTCACTGGAAACTAGTATCTGTTAGTGGGAAAAAAAAAAAAAAAACCTTTTATATTTTGAAGAATTTTGAGTCTTTTGCTAATCTAGACAAGAAACCAATTTACCCAGGCATAGCTGCCTTTGTGTCAGCCCTAAAAAATGCACTTGCACAAAATATTCAGATAGAGTTAAGCATTTAATCCATAAAACTAAAGCACAAACACAAAGTACACTCAATCTGTATGTGGTTACTTGACATAGGGGCTATCTGGCTTTGTCTTAGCTAGATCAGATTTAACTGGATAGAACAGCAGAGGTGTTGTCAACAGTGAAATGCAGTTTACAGATCACAATGCTCCTGGAAGGTAGAGCCAAGAGATGCATGTCTAGGAAGAAATCCTAGAGCCATACTGTAGGCTTGCAACAAATATGAAAGGCAGAGGGCAGTGCAGGAAACCTGTCAACTAAAGCTAGGGGAGCAGTTGACAGCCAAGTTCCCTAATCAGCATATTAAAGAAAATACGTAACATTAAAAGCAGTAACAAATGGGAAAAAGTCACTGTCTGATCCAAGACATCAAAAGAAATAAACTAAAACTCCAATGCCCATATTGCTTCAAATGACACCTTTAAAAAAAAAAAAAGCAATATACAGATTACTTTTAATTCAATTCAAAGCAAATAATATTGACATATGCATAAAGGCTCAATTTTAAGTTTACTTCTACCATAATATAAATAAATGTAAATCCTGCCTCTTCAGTTTCTACACATTTGAGTCAGCTTTAGGAAATCTTTATTTAATAAATAAGCACTGTCTGATTAAAAAGAAGATTGTAGGTGCAGTGGCAAGATGAGAGTTTTCCTCAGATAATAAAGCAATGACAATATCCCACTCAGGAGCATAAGAGAGGAGATGTTTGAAATTGAAAGTCTGAGTCATGTAGATACTATGACACTAGGACAATATACATAATCAATAGTATAACTATATCATATGCTCTATTTACATTTCAAAACATCACAAAATTTAAAACAAGGCCTGTAACTATTTGCCAGATAAATACATATTTAACGTGGTGCTTCATTAGAGCTGAAATAAGGAAAAATTTCTTGTCTTAAATACAAAAACTGGATGAACACTCAGTCTTAAGCATTATAAACAGACTTTTAAAAAATACTTTAATATCAAAACTCTGATAAAATAATCGAAGATATCCTGGTAAGAAATTACACTGTAAAGAAACTATAAAAATTGAATGTTGCAGTTCTCACACACAAGCTCCTCATACCAAAGAAAATCAGTGGGAGAATTTAATAAAAGGAAAATAATAACCAGCCCAGAACTGATCAAACAACTGAATTCTCTCACTGGAACCTGATTCTTCAGAAGGCATACAACAGGAAGGACGGATTCAGTGGTTTGACATTACAAAGAGCTACTCCTGCTCTCAACTGGTAGGTAGCTCTATCCTGGCGGCTACTCCTTCAGCAGAGTCTGCCCTTGAGTAAGGCTACATTCTAGTGAGAACCATAAAATGGGACCATTCCCACTTTTTAGCTTCTGGAACATCATGATGTTCAAGTGACAACAGTTACAGAAGATGATGGAAGACTAAAATGAACCCTTGGGAATCTTGACTTCTTGGCCAAAATCCAACCCCATGAACATCATTCTGGGCATACAATGATCGTGGACTTAAGAGTCAGGTTTGCACCCTAGCTCTGCCCCTAACAAACTATATCATCAATGGCCAAGCTACTTAATCTAATGGAGGTTTATTCTTGCCAGCCATAAAAGGTAGTAACACTTCAAGGGGCTCTTGTAAAGATTAAATTAAAAAAATCTGTAAAATACCTAGTACAAATACTAGAATCCAGAAGACAGTCAATAAGTTAAGTAGCTATTTAGAGGTTCTCCAATGACAGGTAGAAAGAAATGCCCCTGAAGAGAATTACATACTTCTCAATAAAAAAACACTGCATACCTTCAGTTTCATGAATCCATGTTAAACATAAAACTTCACTCCCGTCAATGATGAATGCACATTTTGAAAAGGAAAGACATCATATTGCACACTGCTCTTTCACCCATAAAGCCAGTAATTTTCTATTAATATAACAAGTACAATAAATATTTCTTAAAATCCTAAAGAATACAGCTTTCCACATTTTCTATCTCTCTCAAAAAATGGCAAGATATTTAAGAGAGATAAGCTTAATAATGAACCAGGAAAATTATATTTGCCTCAAAGTAAAAGGTTCAAAAAATGTTAAATTTCCTTATTAATAAAACAGTTTCAATATATTAAAAGAAAAACTAGAGACCAGATATGAAAAGTAATTCATAAAGTCATGACTTTTTAATCACAATAAAATATTGCTCAATGCCAGTTCTTCATTATACAAGCTGTAGTTTTTTTCTTATTTTCCTAAATATTCCACTACATGTGTCAGACTTTCATTAGCTACTTACTCTACGGTTTGTATACAACAGGAAATCCCCACAAAATCTAAACAAGCAGAGATACTTTCATCACAGTTCCAAAAGGAAATATTCATTACATGTACATACACTCTTCAAAAATGCTACAACCCACTATCTGCAAAGCACCATACCAGCATCATACCTGTTGGTAGATTTCCAGTACTTTGCTCAGCTTTTAAAAAAATATACAAACCTAGTACAGACTATTTGGTTTCTTTTATTTTAGGACAGGGGATGGTTTCAAAGTAGCACCATGGAGTATTTATATTACATTGGATTTTTGTGACTGTGATTAACAAAAGTAGAAATTTTTGAATCTGTTCTTCAATTCAGTAAAGTCTACCACTCTGACATTTATAGAGAATCTTCCATATGTACCACACTCTGCTAACGTCTCTGTAGAGGGTAAGCAGAGAAAATAGACGATTGCAATCATTCAGATGAGATAACAAGGGCCCAAACTAAAGGGAAACATAGAAATTTGGTTAAAATCCAGTGTAGATGAGGATGTTGGAAAACAGGTATTCTTATAAACTTGTGGAAGTATAAATTTATCTCTTTGGAAGGCACTTTAGCAATTCGTATCAAATTTAAGTGCATGCACTGTTTGATGGAGAAATTCCCCTGTTATTAATATGTACATGTACATGAAGATATATGTTGGAAATAACAATTAACCAAAAGAAGTATAAATGTTACCAAGAGGGGATAATTTAAATAAATTAGGCTATAGCCATACAATAAAATATAAAGAAATCATCAGAAAGCCAAAATTCAGTAAAATCTCCAAGATAAATTACATTTTTTGAAGTTTAGAATATATTATGTTTAATCCCACTGCATCACTTTATGTGTGACAGGTGTTTTAGCTGATGCTCTGAAAGCAGATATAAGTGAGATACCTCTCCATCATTTCCAGGTTTACATTAACTCCAAATATCCTGAACCCTGAGTCTACAGGAGATGTAAGTAGGGAACAGGAATATCAGAGACAGAAAACTGAGGACCTCAAACCAGATATAAGCATATTTGACATTTCAACGTCACTTAAGAGAAAATACTTAACCATTTTAGGGTTCTAGGAGAGGAGAAATTTGATCGAGATGATACCTCAGGAAAAAGATGTTCTTAGAACAACTGGAAGAAGTTATAACCTGAGAGCCCTACAAAAATCATAAAGAATGCCACGCTTGATCCTTATTCAGTGCACATTTGGCAAGCATTTTATCTCACCCAGTGATGCCAGAAAGAGACAGGGCTGTCCTCTTTCAAGTCCATCTCAACAGAAACATACCCTAAAACAGTGATTCTCAACCTTGACTGCACTTTGGAATCCTGCCAAAGAGCCTTAAAATGTATCCATGCTAAGTCAGCTCCTAGGAAGTTTTATTTAATTGGCCCAGGATGCAAACTAAGCATCTGGAATTTCCAATGTTCCCCAAGAGATTCTAACGGGCAGCCAGAGTTGAGGACCACAGCCCTAAAACATCCTGCTTCTCATATTCATAGAGCAATTCAATTTTCTAGTTTAAACTTACCCCATCTCTCAAGAAACCAAGTCTTTAGGTTTCATCAGAAATACAAGTATTTCCAATCAGAAGCCTCTTTCTTTCCACACTTGTGGTAGACTGTTTCACTGGTGGACCCCATGGATGCCTGAAGGATTCATTCTTTGTGTAGCCCTCTCTCATGCTGACCCAGGGTTTGGCCACTTGACTTGCTTTGGCCAAGAGACAGGCAAGCACTTAAACTCTGGGTCTGGTTCTCTTGGAAACCACAACATGACGCCCAGATACCATGCTTTAGTTCGGCTGAAGAGAGAGGCTCCACACAGAAGAAAATCAAGCAGCCCTAACTAAGCGCAGCAGCACACAGATGGAGTGACCCCCAAAGCAACCAATCAATCCACAGATCTGTGAGACAAGAAAAAGCCATTGTCTATTCCATGCCCAACTCTAATTTTTCTTAAGTTTCATCATCTTGCTGTCTGTGCATCTGATTTCTATTCCTCTGGCTGGAGTAGCATTTCTCCAACTTAAAGGATCTCTGAGCTGCTTAGCAAATGTTCAGCGCACACAGACACCATCTTGTTAAACAACAACAACAAAGTCATTAGAATTTTTAAGTAAAAATTCAAATGTTTAAAATTAACAATAGTTTTACATCAATGAGAGATGAGTTTCTGCTTAAATCTTCCACTAAGTTATCGCTGTTTGGTATGAACTGTAAGCTAGACTCCTTACATATTTAGCTAATTTTCTTCCTATTTCATCTAGATTAGAAAGTCCTTCCTTCTCTATCAGAGTCTTAGGAATGATGTATGTTTGGTGGATCTCTCAGAGAGTTCCGATATTCAGTTCATGCAGACCTGGGAACTAGGAGAGGTATCTCATTTACATCTGCTCTCAGAGGGTCAGTTGAAATGTGAAGTGAGGCTAATGACTCCTTTCCACATAAAGAAATAAAGCTTCATATCCCGCTAAGGCATGTCTACAGACATTTTCACATGCCAGTCAAGTTCTTCATCTAAATGCAGAAAATCATCAACTAGTAA